>NC_090930.1:930523727-931723727 GCF_040938575.1 Ambystoma mexicanum
ATCCATTCCCTGAGCCAACATCTCATATGAAGCAGTCTGTTTTTGTGCAACAGCATACATGGACTGCTCCCACACAATATCGCCAGCTAACACATGGCCACCGCGTTGGCAGACTCCACACCTGCCTGTGCCAAGGGAACCTGGCCTTTGATGTGATGGTGCTGTCTGTGGCTGCAGGACTGCATCTCTCCCTTGATCAGCTGGCCCAGGAACAGGAGTTAATACTGTGGAGCGTGACGATGCAACCGTAAGAACCACAGAAGGATGTCCCAACACTGACTGGCCCTTTGAGGGGTCATCCCCCCTTTCAGCCATTGGGGATACAACACCCACAGTCGATGCACTCTCCTGCGACACCACAGAGGTATCCATATCTGTTTCACCACCAGAGTCAGGGGCAAGATGGCCTGTAGAACCAGTGGATCTTCATGGGCTACCACACCACGTATTCCACTGGTGGTTGGACGTAGCTCAGTATTCTATTCATCCTCCACCTCTTCCTCTGCATCCAGTGCCTCATCACCTGCACATGGAAAGAAAAATAAATGAAGAGCCATGTAAATAGCATAGCCCACATACATAGGCATCACAATGTCGTCATGCAACACATCAACCTGCCATGTCACAAAATCCTGCACGTACGCAGTGTCAATGCGAGTGAAGGCTAGCATGAAAACAGCTATGTACGTGTGTGGAAGGGCTAAATATAACACGTAGTGCATGGTGCATAGCACCTGCTACACACATGAGCACCTGACTGGCATAGTTCATTCACCAACATCACTGATCCAAAAACACATATGCCACGTACCATAGCCATGCCTGAACTGGAATACTGCATGACATGGAACTTGCTGACTACTGTCCCATAGTCATGTACAATGGATGTGACATGACATGTAAATCACAAACTCAATACACACAAGTGTCACACGGTGCTACGATGTAAGGGTGGTGGAAGGCCAGGTAACATTGACATCACGCGAGTGAATAGGCATGGTGAAGTTGAGACCTGGGGTTGGAAGTGGGAGTGGGCAGTGCAGTACATGGGAATGGCATAACAATTAATTACAATGACATAATCAGCAATGAAAATACAGCGGGCTGGTGGAATTGTATGTGCAGACATCAGGTGTGAATTGCTGCTAGAGGGTTGTAGGCATACAGTAAACAGCCACCGAGTGTGGGGATGGCAGGGAGGCAGAGCATGGGTACAACTGGTGGCTCAGAGACCCGTGTCAGAGATCAGAGTGTGGGCAGGTGAATAGTGCATTCTCTCAGTCATCCAGGACTCCAGCAGGGGAGAGGAGGTAGAGAAAGCACAACACATGAGGAAGCATTAGAATTGCCTCCAGACCTGGAGAAGGTTCACCTCCAGTTCCATTGAGGCAGGGAGGCCGTACGAGAGGGAAGCCCCAGCCAAAGATAGACATTAACCACCAACTAATTGCTATGAGAAGTAACGGACCCTGAGGGAGTAGGAAAGGGATGATCAAAGACCATGAGAAGGAAGCAAATTGGGAAGATGGAGTTGAAGGAACTGCGGCACCAGGAGCCATAAGGCCCTGTGGACAATGCACAGCGAACTGTGGAAATGAACAGTCATAGCCACTGGGAGCCAGTGTCATCATCACAGTCCTAGGGAGATACAATGCCTGGCACCAAGACAAAAGGAAAATCTCCACAGTCCAGGTCAGGATGAGTTGCAGAGGGAAGGCAGTAGAGGCACTGACATCTTGGTAGAGGCTGCTGCAGTACCCCACCATAGGTATGACCAGTCCTCTGGAGACAGTGAGCTACTGGGGGAATGAGAGGAAAGGAAGAATACCACTGAGGAGGTGCAGCTGGCAGGGTGACCTCTCAGAGACGTCAGAGATGTGCGGAGAGAAAGCGAGTGTGGAGTGCAAGATTGTCACAGGTTGAAGCAGGAAGATGGCCAAGAGACATGGAAGTAGTGAACAGGTGTGGTGATGGGATTTGTCCCTGTGTTCAGCACATTGTGTGTATGCAGTCTGCAGGACAACAAGCACCTGTCAGTCCACCATGACATGGTTTACAGCCAGAACTGCCAGACAATCATCACACTTCATCCAAGCAATATGCACATGTCCTGGACACACACGCATCACCACTCACCAGACATTTCCTCATAAATTGGCAGGTCTCCCACACCTTGGATCTGCTCCACATCAATCATAGCACCTATAATCTCCTCATGTGGAGTGAGGTCTTCGTCCTCTCATGGTGACCCACCTCCAGTCAATGTATAAGGAGACAAAGTTATAAAGCAGGTACTAGAGGTGTCAAGCATTAACACTCTTAGTAAAACACTAGGAGGAACCAGTGAAAGTTAAAAAGTCAGTATCAAATTTTAATAACGAAAAAAATTGTAAAATTTAAAACATCCAGTTAAATAGATTGGTCCAAAAATACAGAAATTGTCACTTCCAATGTACAAAACAACAATAGGGAATACGTAGCAGGCTCGGATTGCCAGTTTAAAACGATGTTACAGAAAAAATACGAACACTGAGGGTACTTGTCAAGCAAATAGTATGGTACCCAACCAGGCATGGATAAATGTGTCAAAAGTTTTACTCTCTGTTTACAGTCCAGAGATGTGTCTCGACATGTTTCTGTTCCTTTAAAACAAAGTGTGGAACATTCATCAGGAGGAAATTAATTTACAGCATAGCCTATTTAACAATTGGAGTGGTAAACAATACAACTAAAGTATCATAGCACCTGCAAAAGATAAAAACAACAGACATCAAAGGGTTAGCTAATCAATAACTAGATACTTTGGCAAATTCAAAAAATGAGCTAGGCACCATATCAAGGGGAATAATTACCTATCAGGGTGCCAGTGGGGGCTCTCTACTTAGATTAGTAGGTGTAGGGAGGCGACCATCGCGGCCCTACAAGAAATAAAGAATAATCTACAGCAAAAGTTTCTGCTGAAATGAAAAAGCCTCAGAGTACACACAACACAGCAGCAAATATCAGGAAAGGGACACCCTGTAGGTGTCTTTAAGTAAAAGCATCTCATAGTGAGAGAGGGGGGAACCGTTAACAGTAAGTCCCACCAATATACAAAGAAAAAGAGAAACCGGCAGAGAGTGAGCGGGGCCTGCATCACAAGAAACACGTGAAACAAGTGACCAAGCCAAGTCTGTGTAGGGCCACCAGGCGGGGATCTAACGGCAGTGACAATCCCTAATTAAGTGTGCAATAGTATGGTGATCGATGGGACCGGAGCACAACTATCCGCCCAGGTGAACAACACTCGGGGAAAAGAATCCCGCGGTGGACGGCGTGTCGGTGATCACAAGTAAAGGGAATAAATTACCTTAGTAAGCCCATAGATGTAGTAAAGGGGGACGAATCACTGCGATCCGCACTAAAAAATAAAAATTGAGATAAAACGGTATGATCAGGGTTAAAAAATGATCGAACCTGCATCAAAGGACAAGGTGATGCAAAGGAAGGCAAGAAGCATCTCGCAAGCCGTTAGATCGCAGAATCACTTACCAAATGAGGAGGAGTACACGGCGGGCAAGTCTGCCGCACTCGTAGGATCAAACAGAATGTATCCAGTGGCTGCGCGATGCGGCCGATGCAGGCTGGTAGTCAAGGGTAACCTCGGGAGTCCCACTACTATGTTTGTTCGACCGAAGAAGGGTGCCATGAATAGGTAAAGCCCGGAGGCCATCTTGGAATGAAGTGGCAGATAGTGTATAACGGGCACGAAGTATACTAGGGTGAGTTAGTGGAGAAAACCCGTGATATGAGAAAGGACAAGGATCCTAACAGAAGGCGGCTCTTAAAAAAGGGGGGGGCTAGGGAAAACTCGGGTGAGTGAGGTAACTGACCAATGAGCTCCAGAGTGATACAACCACAGTGGGAAAGTTGCCTGTAGGTACATCGTAAATAGATACTCCATTTGTCATAATGAACGAAGAGATATTACAAGAGAAAACTAAATATTATGCCAATCGATCGACTCATTGAGCCCCGTAACATCAGTATGTAGGGTAAAGATCATCTTTTGTTCCATTTTCAACAGTTTCTTTTCATGTGCTGTGTTATTCGTTCCTTTCAGGGCCAGGAGGACCGTCCAAGTGAAGTCCTCATATTTGTGTTTCAGGAGATTGAAGTGTTTCACAAGCGGAGCATTCTCAGTTCTGTTCTTCAAACAGCTCCGATGTTCTATTATGCGTGTTTTTACTTTTCTGACAGTTTTGCCGACATAATGCAATCCACATATACAGGTAATCATATATACCACAAAATCGGTATTACAATTAGTGAGGTTCTTTTGGGTCCAGCGTTTTGAGAGGCCAACATCAACTTCTTTAGTTCTAGCAGTTAATTTGCAGACGCCACATGTGCCGTACGGATAATGCCCAGTGGCTTCTGGGAGACCCCAAAGGGTGGTCAATTTATGTTCCGGAATATTGATCGATTTCAGTTTGCTATTACTAACTATATTGCCAATGGTGGTGCTTCTTTTATAAGCAAAAATAGGCATAGGGATAGCTTGAGTAGCGGTTCTGAAAATTTTCCAGTTTTTCTTTATGATGTTGGTGATTTCAAAACTCTGGTCCGTAAAGGTGTTCACACAGACAAAACGATCCTCTTTTGGTTTTGTTGGCTTGGGTTCTAACAGGGCTTCCCGATTATTATTAAATGCCCTTTTGGCTGATTTTTTTATTAACCTTTTGGGGTAGCCTCTTTGTCTGAGCTTTTTACTGAGTGTGGAAGCTTCAACTTCGTAGGTTTCTTTATCAGAACTATTCCTCTTAAGACGGAGAAATTGGCCAAAGGGGAGGTTGTCTCGTAAATGTTTGATGTGGTGGCTAGAATATTCCAGAAGGGAATTCTTATCTGTCGGTTTATGATAAGGTTTTATTTTCAAAACCCCATTGAGGGGGAAGATGGTAAGGTCCAGAAAGTTAGTAAACTCATTACTAGAAGTCATCGTGAATTGTAGATGGGGATTGAGACCATTTACCCAGGTAAAGAAATTGTTGGCGACGTCCTGTGTTCCCTTCCACAATACCAAAATGTCATCGATGTAGTGACTCCATTTGGTGATGTTGTTGCTGAAGGGATTGCAGTTGTTATAAATATGTGATTTCACAAAAGTTTCAACATATAGATTAGCCACGTTCGGAGCCCTGGTGGCACCCATAGCTGTACCCTCGGTTTGTTGATACAATTTCCCGTTGAACTCGAAGTAACTTTGTTTCAGTGCGAGTTCCACGCACCAGAGGATAAATGAGGTGGGTACTGGGTCATTGTCTTCTCGGGTTAGAAGTATTTCTTCTATGGTATCCACTGAAGCTTGTTGTGGTATTTTAGTATACAAGGAGACAATATCCAAGCCTATAAGTAGGTTGGTCGTGGGGTCAAAGTCAAGATTTTCATAGCAGTTGATAACATCTCTGGAGTCTTTAAGATAAGATTGCATTTTTTGTACGTATATTTTCAAGTAGTGGTCAGCGAAAGTGGAGAGCGGTTCTAGGACTGAATCGATTCCCGCTACAATGGGACGTCCAGGTGGGTTCAGAAGAGTTTTATGTACCTTAGGAAGGGTGTAGAATGTTGGAATGCTAGGTTTCTTGTTGACGAGGAAGTCTGCTTCTTGTTGAGAGATCCATTCACGGTCTTTCTTCTTCCCCACTTTATCAGCTATAAGTCGTTGAAGTTCAGGGGTAGGATCTTGAGCTAATAGGCGATAGTAGGAGGTATTGCTCAATTGTCTCTCGCATTCATCAATGTAATCGGTGCGGTTAAGAATCACAATTCCTCCACCTTTATCCGCCTTCTTTATAATGATCGATGGATTAGTGGACAAGGAGTCAAGGGCTTTGCGTTCCTGGTTGGATAGGTTGTGAAACATCCTCCGATGGTTATCTTCCATGGCAGTGACCTCTGCAATGACTTTCTTTTCAAAAACAAGTGATTCGTGAGAGAAACTCTGGGAGGGCGGGTAGAACGTAGATGGATTACGTAGTCCTGTACAGTTACTAGGTCCCTCATCGATGGTATTATTAAGTGGAGAGAAGAATTCTTTCAGATGGATTTTTCTCATCAACTTTTTAAATCAAGTCTGGTGGAGATCACATCCCTGCCAGAGTTGGGAGTCGAAGTTGGATCAGCAGAGGTGGTTACCACGCCGATACAGCCGGCAACAGGAGCTGTGGCAATGGAGGAAGAACAGGCACCAAGGAGCAGGGCACGTGCATGACAGCCCCGGGGGTTGTCATCATCCCGGAGGCTGTCCTTGAGGTGCAGGCACTAGGCTATTTGGCAGCTGCAGGCTCGGAGTAGGAGGCTACAGGACTCAGGTCATTCAACTGTAGGGAGGCAGGTATCGGCCATCAGGCAGGAGGCAAACATGGATGTTACCCAAAGGATGTCTTCCGTTTTGGAGCGTTTGGGCCAGTAGATCGGGGCAGAGTGGCAGTGGGCAGTGGAGGCAAGACTCCCCATGGCAAGGGCAGAGATTTCACTGTGGCGGGCAAACGGGTGGGCTGAGGTCCTGGTGGAGACTTGCAGGGATTTTGAGAGGAACATGTTGCAGTCCCTGCAAGCCCTCAAGGGGGAAGCGGAGGCTCGCCTGGGGGAAGTGGATGCAGTCATCAATGATGCCCTGGCGGAGACTATGAGGGAGCATGGTGAGGAGAAGGACTTGCCTGCTTCCATTGTATATAGTTATTTAGGTGTAAGTTTAATTTATTTATCCCTTTTTTTGGGAATTTTTCGACTGTGCTCCAGTTTTTGTATATAGTTAGTTTTTGTGATGACATTTTATGGAGTGTTTCAAACATTGTTTTGTTATGCATTAGGGACAATGGACCTATACTACTTGTACATAGTTGGAATTTTTTGTTTTGTTACATTTGTGTTACCCATGATGTATTATTTGTGATTTTCATTTGGATATTCATTTAGGTCCTGGACATCATTTTGGATTTTGACCTTTTTTTGGGTGGACACTGTTTTTTTCATTTGGAGAATATTACTTTTTGTTTATTTTCATGTAAAATTGATTTAA
The DNA here is from genome assembly GCF_040938575.1 of Ambystoma mexicanum. Classification (NCBI taxonomy): domain Eukaryota; kingdom Metazoa; phylum Chordata; class Amphibia; order Caudata; family Ambystomatidae; genus Ambystoma; species Ambystoma mexicanum. The sequence continues at coordinate 930,530,791 of NC_090930.1, forward strand.
TTCATGTAGATGAGTATGATTTCAATACTGATTTTTAATATATTAATATATTTTCAGAACTTTCATCAATTCAAGTGGTGTTTAGTTGCACATTTTTGGAATTTTTTTTTGTTCTGTATCCATTATGATGATCTATGTTGTTCATGTGTGTGCACACATACCGGCATGTGCCATGTTTGACATTCATTTGCATGGGGCATGGTCTGGTGTGCATGAGCAGTGTATGGGTGTTTGGGTGTAATTTGAGTGCTCACTGTGTGTTGGCATTTGATTTCACATGTGCAGCATGAACGTGTATTGGGCCTCTGTGTGTTTGTGAGGATGGTGGGTTGGGTGAGTGTTGTGATGTGATATGTTTACTATTTTGGCACTAAATTCAGTTGATGCAGTGTAAGGCACATATCGTGCTTTGAGCTTCACCAGCATGTGAAATCACTTGTGTGTTTAGGGGGTTATTGGTCCAGGTGATGTGTGCTCATTGATGCTCATGCCATGACACGCCATTGCAATGTCTGTTTCTGTGACACATATCTAGGGTACTTTGTGTTCTGTCACAGAGTGAGTATTTGTACATGTGGATTCTTGACATTACTTTGGCCCTCATTACGACCCTTGCGGAAAGCGACTGACCGGAGCGCCACAGCGTAAATAGCGTTTCCGCCATTGTACGAAGGAGCAAAGTGCGGCCCATTCCGACCCATCGGGCACGAGCACCACGCCACGGCGGAAGTGCAAAGTCCGCGATGGCGGAAATGACCCCAAAACGGCCCACACCGCCGCCGTACGGCGCCCTAGGTGCAATACCGCCACCCCTCTTAGCGGTCACCGCAGTGTGCGCCTACCGGAAAGTACGGTGCCCGGAAATATACGGAAACGGAAGTTAAAACATGGGCCCGGAACGGGAAACATCCCGGCGTACACCTATAAAAACACCAAAACCACACAACCACTAAAATCACTACCCTGAAACACACCCCAACCCGTAAACCACCCTAGCGAAACCACGAAAAATGGGAAAAGTAGCGAAGAAAGCGTGCGACCGCAAGCGGCAGGTCCACTTCTCCCGTGAGGAACTCACCGTGCTAACAGAGACCCTCCAGGAGAACGCAGCCGTCGTCTTCTCCACGCAAATGACCAGGACGGCACTTGCAAACAAGAAGGCCATATGGGCTCTGGTGGCACAGCGGGTAAGTGCGGTGGGGACCGCACCCCGCACCCCACAGCAATGCCGCAAGCGATGGGACGACCTGCGGATACGCGTCCGCAGCATACTCTCTGCCAACCGCAACATTGCCACAGCCACCGGGGGAGGTCCTGAATCACCCATCAAGTTGACCCCCTGGGAAGAAATCTGTGCCTCCACCATCGGAATGGAGAGCATAGAGGGAGTCGGAGGGATGGAGAAAGGAGTGCAGACATCCGAAGATTCAGGTAGGTGGGCCAGATAAAACAATGCCAAATCCACAAAGTCCAACCATGTGAAGTACCATGCGTCCACATAGTGCAACAGAAACACATGTCCAGGAGAACGTCCACACACATCGGCCTGAAAGCGCACGTCAAAACCCACAATAAATACATAAATAATTAAAAACCCCTAATACACGCACTACACGTGCAGCAGGCACACCCTAACTGCAGGCTGCCAAACAACTGCACCCTCACTCCACACACAAATCAAAGCACCTCCAAGACCCCGACCCAAATCACCCTCAGGTACCACCCCAATGCATGTGATACAATGCCATTCCAATTCCCACTGACCCATCAATAACCCTCGCCCTCCTTTACTCCACCACAGGGTCCGATCCAAACGACGAGCTACAGGACACCCCTACCAGCACACCTGCAAAGAGGGCCAAGACCAACGGCCAGAGACCCTCCACCTCAGCTGCACGCATCAAGACACGGCAGCAGCACAAATCAGGTGGCAGCACAGAGGAGGGAACATCAACAGGCACCCCAGCAGCCAGCATGGCCATAACACCACCACCACAGGTCCCCCCAATGGATGCCACAGAAGGCACTGCCTCTGGTGGCAGCAGCACCATAGGTGACACCCCATTGATGGCAGCATGCTCCGACACAGAAGACGGGGATGTCGAGGTCAGATCCATCCATGACCTGTCCCAATCCCCCTGTCTGTCCCATCCCGTACAACATGAGGATACCACGCAGGTGCAGCCACAAGACGACGACTGGCCATCCCCCACAAGCCCTGTGGCAAGGCAACATGAGGACAACAGCCCCTCTGTGACACCACCGCAAATGGCCATGGCCCAGCAGAGGCAACAGTCCCTCGACAAGTTAATCGTCCAACAGCAGCAAATGGCCACACTCCTCAAGGGCCATGCCGATGAATGTGGGGGCACCAAGGCAGACATAGAAACATCAACAGAGACACTTAGGGCAGAAATGGAGAGAGGTACAGAGACGCTAAGGGCACAAATTGAGAGTAGCACCGAGAGCCTGAGAGTCCAAATGGAGAGTAGCACCGAGAGCCTGAGGGGGGAACTGCATGCGACGTCCAAAGACGTATGTGCCGAACTTGCCGCAGTGCGCCGTGTGCTCACTGAGCTCTCGCAAACCCTTAGGGACATGCATGGACGTGAGCAGGCAGACACATCATCCGTTGCAAGTTCCGTCCAGGGCAGCCCCCAACGTAGATCAGGAAGGAACCTGCGCTCCACAGGCAGGGGTGCCCCTGATACCCGCAGAGGGGGCATGCAATAGCGACAGCCCACTGACAATGAGCATCTTTGGACACTGGTGTTCGGGGGGGAGGTAGGAGGGTGGAGGGGGTGTGTTGGGCTCACTTGGGTGGCGGGTCGATAGGGTGTTCAACATGATATCACATATGCCATAAAAAGTGCACGATCAACCAATGAGAAGTGTGGACATTGATCTTTGTGTACTAGGCCATCATAGGCGTACAGTCCATATTGTGCATGTCCCAGACACACGCAGTGCCACGAGTCCCGTGTCCATGTATCAGCCACCAGGCGTGAGTGCTAGAAGCATACATCAATGAGATGCTGACGAATGTCACGGCCCTCCGGTGCCTCGCAGACTCCATGAGGTGCTGCCACATCCCCACCCTCATCATGACCATCATCAGGTGCTTGCAGTTCTGCGTCAGGGGGCATGGGCACATTTCTACGTACGCACATGTTGTGGAGCATGACACATGCCATGACCATCTTTGCAACCTTCTCATGGCGGTACAGGAGTGCCCCGCCAGACCTGCTGAGGCAGCGGAAACGGGTCTTCAGTAGGCCGAATGCCTGTTCTATGACTACACGGGTACGTGAGTGGGCATGGTTGTAGTCCTCCTCATGCTGGTCCCGTGGGTTCCGGACTGGTGTGAGGAGCCATCTCTTCAGTGGATATCCAGCATCACCTGTATGTGGACGAGAAACGTATGATGTGGAATGCCATTGATACGTACGCACACCCCCCCCCCCCCTTCCTGGCAGGTCATTGACAATTCACATACCCCACATCATCATGCATGTAATGAGACTCACCGAGTAGCCAGGATCTGTTCCCTGCGTGTCGTTCCATGTAGCGTGGTATTGTAGAGTTCCTCAAGACCATAGAATCATGGGTTGATCCAGGGAATCGGGCACAACAATGTGTAATGATCCTGTTGGAGTCACACACCATCTGTACATTCAGGGAATGAAATTGTTTTCGGTTGCGGTACTGGGCCTCCATGGCATGTGGGACGACCAATTCAACATGGGTGCAGTCGATGGCACCAATGCAACCCGGTATGCCGGCAAGTGCATGGAATCCCACTTTTGTGTTGGTAATTTCCTGCTCCGAGCGTGGTAGAGGGATGTAGTCGTCTGCGTGCTTCAGGAGGGCATCGAGCACTTGCAATAGTGTCCGTGAGAACAGTGGCTGAGAAATGCCATGCAACTGTCCGACTGTGTGCTGGTAGGTGCCTGTGGCCAGGAAGTGTAGTACAGACACCACCTTCAGTAGGGGTGGGATGGCGGTTGGGCTATCTATCATGCTGACAAGGTCAGCCTGTGTCATGTCCACAATGGCGGCTATGGTGTCCCGGTCCAGACGGAAGAGGGTGTGGATCTGCTCATCAGTGAGGTTGAACGGATGTGCTCGGAGGCGTTGAATTGCGGGCTGCCTGCGTGGTGGTAGTGGCTGTGCTGGTGGGCCTTGCTGGCCCTGCCTTGGCCTCCTCCTCCTCCTGCGTCTCCTCCGTGCGGCTGGTTGTAGTTGGTGTTCGTCTACTTCTTGGAGTCGGAGCACTTGCAGTGCTATCAGGTCCCCCAGGGCCAACATCGCGAGTCCTGCCGGTAGCATTTCGGTGTGGTTGTGGGAGGAGACTGGCTGTGCAATTTATGTGTTTTCAGGCTGTATGGCCTCCACCTGTGGTGATTGATTCCACCTGTGCAAACTGCTCTCCCCTTTGGCCGAGCACGTCCCGCGCACAACGCTGCAATTCGGGGAATTGTATCTTGCTATTGCAATCATGTATTTGTACCCGATGGCCGTGTAAGATTGGTTGATATGTTCATTCTGCTGTGGTCCCATTGTTTCACATACTATCTGTGCAGTCGCGAACAGACTTGTGAAGGGTCAGTGGAACGTAGTACTCGAGTGACGGTGGGCCCTCATGCATCACTGTACCGAGTTGCAACGACGGGCGGGGCGTCCCATTCGTGGGTGAAGGCAGTTGCCATTTTCACACACAGCCGCACTCGATGGGATAATTAGTGATTTCAAACGGCCACAGATGCCTTTTCGACGTGATGTTGCAAATGAGGAATTCGAAGGGCGGCGCTTTCGGTTTCCAGCTAGCGGCGAGGAGATGCCCACAGGTCTGACTGCAAATGTAACGTTCTATTGTTCTATGTCCTTGAGACAGGGCCCATGGCGAGGGAGCAATGATTGATATGAATAGTTTGGGATGCGCAATAGCTACGTGGGCGATGAGGCCGTCCGTTCCCAAATACATGTTACTTCACAACACTGGAATTACGGGCTGGGGCACTGTGGATTTAGCAGGCTGCATAACGCACAGACTCAATGGATGTTTCTAATGTCATGTGAGTAATTATTCAGGCATTTTGATCCCGGGATGAGGGAATGATGGATGGATGCATGGGCAGGTGATTTGATACAGAGTTTGCCATGTACAGGGCTTCTTGGGATCTATCCGCCTCCCCTACGCTATGTGATGCAGGGCTGCCATAGTGGGACCATCGTCCATCTGGCCTTGTTGAGCCCTCCCTGTCTCGAGGCGCCCTCAGACACTCGTTTGTGATGGTGTTTGCACCTCGATATAGATGGTTATGAGTCGCAAGTGGTTTTGGGGTGGTGATGTTCCTTTGGAGTGGGCTAGCATGCATATGGCTGTGGATTTCGTGTGATCATTGAAGTGAGTTGTTGGTATGTAGTTCTGATGGCCATTCTGTTCTTTTTCTTTTCTTTTGGTTGACAGGTATCTCCTCCCCTTTTGCCACTGCCATCTGTATGCCACTCCTGCAGATGGATTTTACTCCCGACACCTGCTGCTTCGTGTTAATCAGTGGAGCAGCATTACGATCTTATGGGACGATCGCCAATGGGCCACATGCCCTTACGCAGTACTGGTGGCTCGGAGCAACATTTCGGCCTTTCAGCTGGACTAGTGCCTCCCCATTGGGACGGCCCTGCGGTTCTGTGCGCTTCCATGTTGCCTTTTCGTACGTGAATGTGGCTCTGTGTACCATGGGGGAACAGGGCGACACACAGGTAGTGGCTGGTCATTTCTTGCGGAAGCAGCCCACAATGGTGATTGGTGTTTTGGATTTCCTGGCCTGATGGCTGTATGTGCTTGGTGATTTTGATGTGCATAAATTTCTATTCTGATTTGGCCCGTGTAGCGTTTTTCTTTGCAAGTGATGTGGCATATGCCTATTTGGGGGGTGATGTATTGTGAGGAGATCTGCATTGGGTTCCAGCTTCGGGGTTTAGTTGCGTGGTACTGTGCTGTGCGCGTTTGCCTACGAAGCCCAGTGAGGTCAGGGATGGGGGCTGCCAATATGCCAGTTTGAATGTTGTCATGCTCAGGGGCGGGGGATTGGGTTTTGTGTAACAGATGCCGGTCAGCCAGGTGGACTGGTTGAATGATGTGGTTTTCGGAATATTGCTGGTCACAGGTGCCTGTGTTTGCGTGCGTTTCTTGGTGGGGGACTGTGGTCATGTCCATTGGGATGGCTTCTGTATTCGTGCCATCTGTGCCCTGCAGCTCCCATTGGCCCCTGTTGTGTTTCTTTTGTTCGTTGGCATGCATGGGTGACTTGTACATTTCAATGGTTGCATTGTGGCTTCATTGCACCTACGGGGAGTTGTACTTTGTGGGCAGGGAGCGGTGTACAGGCACTCAGTGGGGCCGTTTACGGTTGATTCGCGATGCCGTACTTCTCGCCATGGCGGAATGGTACATTCCGCCATGCCTGATGGCGTTAGGTACATGTCCGCTAGGGTCGGAATTGGCGTACCGTTGCACCATGGTGGTGTTTGCGGTTTGGCATGGCGCGCGCGCGCGTGCTTGGTGCAGTTAGCGTTGGCGTTCACTACGGTGTCGCTAATGGCTTCGTACTTTGCGGTGACGGGTCATAGTCGCACCGAGCGCTATTCGATGGCGGTATTGCATTTCCGCCATCGTTTTTCGATTTCCGCCAGGGTTGTAATGAGGGCCTTTGTCACATAGCATGCTGGGCCTCACTTTGACATGCATTTTTGTGATGTGAATGCTGGGATATGGTTGTAGTATGCATTGCAGGGGATCAGCTGGGACGCAGAAGCTTGTGGGCCACGTGTGTGTTTTTTGTTGTTGTTTGCTGTATATTTTCTGAGGAGGAGGTTAAGGGTGGGGTTACCACACAGCAAGCAAGTTCATAAACACACCCCAAATTGCGTGGAAACTCCCATGCGTAAACTGGATGCACCCCAGCCAAATCACGTGGAAACTCAGCGTGTACCCCAGATGCACCCCAGACAAATCGCGTGGAAACTCAGCACGTACCCCGGACGCACCCCAGCCAAATCACATGGAAACTCAGCACGTACCCCAGACATACCCCAGCCAAATCACGTGGAAATTCAGCACGTACCCCGTCCGCACTGAGTTTCCACACAATTTGGCTGGGGGGGGAAGGCTGTATGCTGGCCCAGGGATGGCGCGGGGGCTTGCACCGTGTTAGGCATTTCAGTAGCTTTTTACTGCCTGTGGGGGCATGTTGGGGGTGTTACTGCCGCTGCTTGATGTTCCTTGTGCCGCGGCTAGTGATGCCTCGGGAAATCCATGAAAACACATGCCGCACAATTTTTTCTTTGTGCCACGGCTGGCGCACGCGTGCCGCACTCTCCTTCTCGGCACACAGTGCTTGTGCCTTTTCTGCACTGGATTCCATGAATCTGAGGCCTAAATATAGACTTAAGTCAGATTTGTTTTTAATGATTATTTTGATATGATGAAGTCCTCTGCATGGTTGCCTAACCCCTCACTCACCAGGCTGGTAACCATCCTCAAAACAAGGTAGTGGCTTGTGGCTTCTATCCATTTCTGATGCCTCCTCATCCTCTCCTTACTTGTTGTTGTTGAAAAGACTGTTGGACAGATAGTGTGCAATAACGTTCTGTCTACTGGGAAGGTACTTGACTTCAAAATAATGTCCTTAGAGCAACGTCATCCATTGCATTATTGTGCGGGTGGAGCCCAAGAACACTTTCTAGGTGAAGACTGCTACAAGAGATTTTTTTTTTCTACCAGTCAATTTTTTCTACCTATCCCACAAGCCTGCAAAGAGGGGTGGAAGCAGATGGTACAAGTAGAGTGATAGGGACTCCATATTGACCCAAGCATGCCAGGGCAGGTGCGACTGGTGGAAACAATGGATAAAGGTAAAGTAGAGCACAGACACCAAGCCGTGCTCATCTAAAATTTGAGGTGCCTTAAATGCTTCCAAAACAGGTCAAGAACTAAATATGAGCCATAAAAATTGTAATATCTGTGAGAAATGTTCCTACCTGTCTGCAAAGTGAGTTCTCCAAGGAGCTGAGAACATTGCAGGATCAAGGACTCATAGACACCGTACAAGCCTCGTTGTGGGTCTCGCCAATAGGCGTGGAGATGAAACAGCTGGGGTTGATCAGGCTGTGCATATTGCTGCCTGCCCTGAATTACTGTTTACTTAAACAAGAAGGGGGTATACTTAGTGAAGTATTTCACCGCTGCTGCTGCCAGAATTATATATGGTGGCTATCGAACATCATCAAGGCTCCTTTATAGTATGTCCCTTCCATGTTTAGCCCATTTGGTTTAGGCCATTGCAACTACTGATGAACGAAAAAGGAGAGATATATTCAACCTACCTGTTTGGTAGACTTTGTTTAGCACTCACTTCATTCCTGAACCTTCCTGAGAAGTGACTTGTCTACTGTAGAAATAAAATAACACACTGTAGGGCTAACACAGCATCATATATTCTTAGGAGTGTGGTACTCCTTATTAGGCAACACCATCACGTAAAAAAGATTTTGTGGACTCTGGTTTTCATGACATCATTTATTTTGGAAATGGTCTGTTGAAATGTCATATTGATTCAGTACCTGACAAGAAACTGTGTTCTCTTGTTCCTTTGGGGAATTGAGTGTGGGCACAGACTATTTGCTTCCATGATTTCCTTTCAGATGCTTGGTACTACAAATAAATCATTGTTCCTCATTAAAAGAACCCCAGAATGCATCTTCTCTTTTGAGTTTGGTGTTTTATTGCCAGTGCTCAGGAATCTTTGTCGGTTTAGAAACATATTGAAAATCACATCACCTTCTCAGCTGGGCATAGTTTTGCATACCAAATTAAAATATCACCAGAGTGCCCCACTGGCAGCCTCCACCCTGTAGTCAAAAGGAAGGAGCTCACATCACGCCCCCGGGTAAAAGCCCAGCGGCCCTTTATAGGGGCTCTTTGGACTCTGTCCTGGCGCCGTTGGCGCCAGGCTCATGTTGGACATCAGTCCTGGCGCCATAGGCGCCAGGCTCATAAAGGGAAGTGTTTGGTGCACTTACCTGAAGCAGACCATGCTGCACACTCACCTGATGCAGACCATGCTGCATGAAGAACCAAGCCAAATGAGGCTTAGGAGGGACTATTTTTCTGAAGGAACTATTTTGTTACTTGGGTGGGGCTGTGGAAGAATACTCACCTGGAACTTCTTCCAAGGCTATTTAAGCCACACCCGGACAGCCACACGTGCTTTGCGTTGTTCTTCATCCCAGCAGCTAAACGCTCACCATGTCTGCTCCTGCACCTGGACTCCAGCCACACCCGCCTCGAACCTGGAACACCTGTAAGGGAATAAGAGAAGAGAAAGGTGAAAACCAAGAACTATTTCAACCTTCTTACCTGCATCCGGAATCTTTACGCCAGCATTCCTGAAGGAAGACTTCCATTTAAAAGCACCGCATTGCTCGCTGCAGCGCCGCGCTTCACTCACCTGTTCCCGAGACGCCGCCCGGCTCCATCGCGGCTCTCAGTGCTGGTCGCCACATCTCTGCACCGCACCTAAGGGAGAGAAGAAGAGACAAAAGGTGAGCCAGGGAACACAAGAGGAAAGCCGGATTTTCAGCCATATTACTTACCGGCTATTCTTGGTGAGCCATTCCACATCTCGGGTCGGCGCCACATCTCTGGCAGGTACCGCACCCCGGCCCCTATGGGGAAAGGACAAAAGACATTACTGGGGAATTATAAAGACATTTAGAGGGGTTGCCCTCATCGCTGACTCACCGGATTTTACCCCGGCAATTTAACCCTTCAACGCATCGCCTTTGTTCTGCACCTGAAATAAAGGACAGAAAAAGACAACATAAAAGGAGGCTCACACTTGAACTTTTGCATCTTCCTACTTACGGCGTATCGCTCAGTAAAGTCAAGTGGATTTGCCAGCGCCATTCAGAAAACCAGTGAAGTAACTGGACGAACGCGCGCCCCTGCATCAGAAGCAGGATGGAGAGTGCATCCTTCAAAACCATAAGGTGAGCTTAAACCGGGGGGTTTTGGAGGAAATCAGAGGAGAACAAAGGGGGAAAGGGGGGAGCAAGCACATTATTCAGCAGACAGTTAATCCCCTTTCTCATCTGTAGAAGGATATTCCTACGGGCCAGACAAGCAAGATTTGGGGGTCCTGTTCAATCGGTGATCCGAATTCTGCGCATCACGCTTGAAGAGGCCACAGCAACCCAGACCAGACCAGCGCCTCCGTGGGAGCCAGGTGAGCGTTACAGCACCCTTGTTTCCGGACCGGCAAACTATGAGTCTGACTGCAGGAGCCGCTGTGCCCGACAGGTCTGAACCTTCTGGCCGCAGCGGCCACAGTAGGCAGACCAGTCACTGAAGCACCCTTAGCAACGGTGCCAGTGTTTCTGTGTCCCCACTCCCATAGAGTCCTAGTGGACTTTATGGGAATGGGGACTTACATTTTACCAGCACCTGACTTCCCGGGCTGCCGGACTTGGAATCTCCTGGTGGCACCAGGAAGTCAGGCACCGGTAAAATTTTACGAGTCTGGTAGGGTTACCGCCGGACTTGTAATGAGGCCCATAGTCTAAGTCTATTGTTTTACTGTTTGCTGTTTACTATTTACTATTTTACATTCAACTTGAGTCCATGGCTCACACTGCTCCTGTGGCTGCTTCTCCCTCAGACCTCACGTGTCCCAAAAGCCCTCTCTGGAGTGGCTTGCTGTGTCCCTCGTTTGGCTGAAAACTCCCCTCCTCCCCGTCTGAGCTGATCTGCAGTAGTCCCTCCCATCTGGTACTAAGTTATGATTGGGTTACACTCTGTCTCTGAGCTATGCTGAGAGGAGTAGGCAGTAGTAGCAGGCAGCACAGGTCGCCGGTAGGCTTAATTAGCAGACTAACGCCCTAGCTGCCCACTATTGCAGCAGGATGCCAACCTCCCTGGCAGACAGGACACTCTCCCTCCCTTTCACTTTTTCTCCTGTTCGTTTGGTTATGGAGCATATTTATATTTTGAGTTCGGGCAACTCCTTGCCTGCAGATCTTTACAGCAGAGTGAAACAATAAGGGGCACAAGAGAGGCCTGATGAAGTTGGGCGGATAGAGAAACTACAAGCAACACCGCCCCCCCACAAAGGCTGGTCATATCTGGCCATATTTTATGGGGAAATAAAAGGGCACTGCATTCCCTGGCAGGGCGGAGGTTGCAGACAAAAATCTCAGGAGTGGCATAGAAACTGCCCCACAGCATGAGTAATTACTAGAATCCTTTTTCAAGGAAGTCTCAAGAAAACTGGAGGAACAGATCCTCCAGGCAGAGAGAGTTTTGTAAGCATCCCTTCAAGCATCTTGACCCTCACCGGGGGCACGTGAAACCCACTGAAGGAACAGTGAATCAGGATGGAGACTGCATTCTATTAACCGATGGGGATAAGAGGCAACTCAAAGTACACCCAAAACCTTTCCCATTACTGGCTCTGATTTGCAGATATCACTTCCTCCACATTCAGGGCAGCTGGAACAATCAAAGGACAATCCGTCTGCCTTTGGTCCCAGGGGGAAGGAACAGCCGGAAGGCCATGGTGGCCCCTAGTGGATTGTGATAAAGTGTTAATATGGAAGAAATAAAGTTTTTCATCTCTAGTCAAATGCACGAGTTGAATAAAACCTACAGACTATCTTCTTTTGACCTAAATGGGAAGCTAAAAGATCTGATGGAGTTCCTTCCAATTTTCATTAAGCATTGTTTGGTTCTCTTTTAATTTTAGACTAAGAGCCAAAACAATGATTTAATGCTTAAAGAAAAATTAAAAGACAATTATTTGACTGATGTAAGGAAGCATACCAGTACTCTTGCTGTTAACAAGGACAAGAAGGAGAGCCCCACATCCACCGAAGCACAAGGGACCGAGCCACTCATGTAATGGGGCACCCACAACCCCCACGGTGAGGGGGCCCCGCTAGCACATGTCCTGGGAGGGGGCACCACTTGGAGAAAAAATATTTTTTCAAACTTTTAAAAAAATTTTTTTTTATTCACTCTGCCTTCATAAAGAAATTATTTCTGAACCAGAAATAATTTATTTATGAAGGCAGAGTGTCTAGAAAAATAAAATAACCTTTCTTTTTGAAGTTTGAGGGTTCCCCCCAACCCATGACATGGAAGACCCCAGGCTGGAGGCCTCCATGTCATGGGGTGGGGGAGCCCTATGGCTTCAAAAAGAAATAGTTTATTTTTGAAGTCACTCTGCCTTCATAAAGAAATTATTTCCGATATGGTTCATTCCTTAGCGGAAATAATGTATTTATTAAGTCAGAGTGACTTCAAAAAGAAACCATTTCTTTTTGAAGTAATAGGGCTCCCCTCAACCCCATGACCTGCGTGTGTGTATTTTGAAAATGGTGTACACTTAAATGTGTAGGTGGCTGCCTGTGTGAGTGTATGGTGAAAGGGTGCACACAAATGTATGGGTGGCTGGGTGTGCGTGTGTGCATGTACAGTGAACAAGTGCACACTTAGGGTGGCTGCCTGAGTGTGCATGCATGGTCAAAGGGTGCACATTTAAATGTATAGGTGGCTGCCTGTGTGAGTTTATGGTGAAAGGGTGTGCATTTAAATGTATGGGTGGGTGCCTGGGTGTGTGTGCCTCGATAGTGAAAGGGTGCACACTTAAATGTACATGAGGTTGCTTGGATGTGCCTGTATCGTGAAAGAGTGCACACTTAAATGTATGGATGGCTGGGTGTGCGTGTGTGTATGGTGAAGGGTGTGTGTGCCCGTGTTCAGGGGCACAACAAAACCTACATTTTGGGGGGGCTGATCCTTCAAAAGTTGGGAGAGGCGGTAACTTCACGGGCGGTGGGTGGGGGAGAGGCAAACTTATTTGTGTGGGGACATCTAACTTCTTTACGCATTTCAATGAGGCTATTCTAGTGCAACTTCAATGTTACAAGCCGTTAACTCTCTCCTTTCAGTCTGAAAGCACCCACTTATGAACTGCTGTGAGAATGAGCAGTCTCCTGTTCCCTCTCTACCCTTAGAATCACTCTCCTGGCATGCAAGTACTAAACCCACATCACAATTTAAATTGCCTAAAATATTTGGCTTTTGAATGCAGGTACTAAAAGTGAAATGCTTTACGTTAGTAATTGCTGGGCCTTTGTTAACAGCGAAACCCAGGTGCCCTTTAACATCTGTGTCCCGTTCTGTCCGGCAACCGCTCTGAAGGTCAGCTAGGTTGAGTCAACATAGCCCAATATTTCAGGGATGGGGAGTGCTGAAGCTCAGTCAACTCAATGGTGTTACACCACTACTTGTGTTTAATGTAGTTGGGTTGTCACCAGAAAATGCACCAGAAAGTAGTTATGTACAAAACTTTTTAATATTATCAAAGCAAAAAGAGGCTCCTATTCATGCAGTCTCCTGTTCCCTCTCTACCCTTAGAATCACTCTCCTGGCATGCAAGTACTAAACCCACATCACAATTTAAATTGCCTAAAATATTTGGCTTTTGAATGCAGGTACTAAAAGGGAAATGCTTTACGTTAGTAATTGCTGGGCCTTTGTTAACAGCGAAACCCAGGTGCCCTTTAACATCTGTGTCCTGTTCTGTCCGGCAACCGCTCTGAAGGTCAGCTAGGTTGAGTCAACATAGCCCAATATTTCAGGGATGGGGAGTGCTGAAGCTCAGTCAACTCAATGGTGTTACACCACTACTTGTGTTTAATGTAGTTGGGTTGTCACCAGAAAATGCACCAGAAAGTAGTTATGTACAAAACCTTTTAATATTATCAAAGCAAAAAGAGGCTCCTATTCGTGAGAGGTGCTTTAGATGAGACGTGTTTTGGCTGGTAGTCAGGGACGTCATTTGGGGGTCGCCAGAGGTCGCAAGTGCGACCTCTGAGGTCTCCCTTGCGACCTCTGAGGTCTCCCTTGCGACCTCTGAGGTCTCCCTTGCGACCTCTGTGGTCTCCCATGCAATCTCTAAAAAAAAAAAAAAGAAACTTTTTTTTTTTTTTTGCAATGCAAGTTCCTGGGCTGTGGCCAGCACCATGTCGCTCTTTAATTCTGGAGTGGCGGGCTTTCTTGTTCAGGCCCCTTTAAAAAAGAAGAAAAATAAAATGAGGGCCACAAGTCTAACACTTTCAGCACTGAACCTAACTAAGAAAGAATAGGAATGGCAAAAAAATGTGTCTTTCTGGAATTATATACAATAATTGCTAGACTCAAAGGTTTATTTCAGGCACACTTCAGGGGTTGAGTCACTGATTTAGTCTGTTCTCAAACGCCTCAACTCAGCCTTTCATCCTTCTGAGGTCGATAAATGGGTACCAACACAGGTTGAGTGACAGTGGGTGTATATGTCTTCTATGTAAAGCGCTTAAGCGTAAGTGTTATATAATGACACATCATTATCATTTGGTCATGGACGTCTGCTTGCATTCATAGTAATTTGGTAATATGGGCCTATATACACTGATCGTAACGATACATATGGTGATCCATTTAGGTATGAAATGTACATCACAGTGATATAGTGATATCGTAAACATATTTTTCCTAGTGTACAATGCTATGTGATGCCACTTCTTGTTTTGTGAACGGGTGAAAAGTTGTGTTCCACGCTTCCCGCGATATCACTTTGGGGTGGGGTCAACTGACACCACTTCCTGTGATGTCATCAGGGGTCAAAGGTCATGTGATGTCACTTCCGCTACCCCTGGCATTTTGATGAAATGACGTCCCTGCTGGTAGTGCCTTTTTCAAATCTAGGGTATACATAACATACTATTTCCGGGTATTTGTGCAACATGGAACTTGTGATTTGAAAGTACCACTAATGTATCTGATATGACATTCCACTTTAGGTAGATGTGTGTAATAGGGATTAATCCCGTCGATCATAAGATTGCAAACTCTTGCACGTCAGCTCTCCTTGTTGAAACCTGAAAAATAACTTTCAATTTAACTCAAACTTGTGTTCAATGCCTTGATTACTTATTGGTAATCATCATTACTCCTAGCCATATTCTTCCTCATCCCAGTACTTGTGTATGAGGCAGTACTTGTGTATGAGGGACTCTGCCTCATACACAAGTACTGAGATGAGGTTGAGGTGCATGGAGGTAATGCCTCACTCAGCTACCTGTAAACTTCATTACTCCTAGTCCCACTCTTCCTCATCCCAGTACCTACCTATGAGACAAGGAGCTTCGTACATAAGCTCTGGGACAAGGAAAAGGGATGCGAAGGTAATTCTGGGCTAAGGAGTTGATTTTGGAGGTTGTGATAGGGGGTGGGCGGGAGAGGGGATGTGTGGGGGCGGGATTGTTCAATAAATCATAATGGTTGTCCATGTACAGGCTAAGCAGGCATGATATGTGGTATTAGTGGCTAGAGTCATTTTGGTGCAGCCAGTCTAGTCATTCCTCAGTTTAGTATGACTTTTTTTTTACTGCGCATTTCTGATAAAGCAGTCCTGTGTAATTACCTGGCTAGACTGGCATTTGGGTACTGCCAGTCTAGCCATTTCCTACTGCAGCATTGTATATTTTTCTGGGCACCTGTGATAAAATGATATCATATGATATAAGTCATTTATAACACGCCTGTGCACAAGTGTTTCTAGGCGCAACAAGACAAGGGAGGGAAGACAGAAGGAGGACAAAACAAACAATCTTACTTGGCCTTGTGTCATTCAGATTGTGCAAGTGCGAGAACAAGAAATGCAAAGGGAAAGGGAGGGGGTGCAATGAAGAGGAGAGGAGAAAACAGAACAGTAATGCTCTGAGTAAGTGCTGCATGGCTCTGGTTAGTAAAAGGAGAACAAGGGACTGTAGGGTTACAGTTACAGCCCCTAAGTGCCTGGTAGGCCCGGAGGCAGTGCAATGGTGACTGATCAAGAAAGAGCCTGGACTCAGTGAGATGCTGATGGTAGCCAAGAAACCAGTCAGTACAGCATACAGGTAGGTCAGGTAGGTCAGCAGGGGAGAGAGTGGGAGAAAGCAATGGAGAAGAGGAATGTTTTTAGCTGTTTCCGGAACTTCGGCTGGTCCGCTCAATTTTGAGAGGGGCAGGGAGGCCATTCCAGAGGGAGGCACCTGCAGATGAGAGAGATCCACCCCCCCACTCTCTGCCTGGAGAAGCGTCTAACTCTTAGAGAGTTGGAGGTAGCTGGGGGAAAGGCTTGTAAAGGAAAGTATTTTGGAAGAGAGCGTTGGATGTAGCGTGGGCCCCGACCCCAGAAAGCCTTGTGGACAATGCAAAGGGTCCTGAGCTTGATCCTTGCAGCTACTGGGAGCCAGTGGATAGATTTCAGAGCTGGAGAGATACAATCCCCAGGCTTGAGGCCAAGGATAAGTCTTGCAGTCCTGTTCTGGATTAGCTGCAGAGGGCAGGGAGTAGAGGAAGGCAGATTGAGAAAGTGGCTGTTGCAGTAGTCCAGCCTAGAGAGAAACAGGGCTCTGGAGACAGTGAGCTTCTGGGGAAAAGTGAGAAAGGGAAGAATCCCGTTGAGGAGGAGCTGCTGGTAGTGGGACTTCTTGGGGACATCCAAGATGTGAGGAGAGAAAGAGAGAGTGGAGTCGAAGATGACACCAAGGTTGTTTGCCTAGCAGGAAGGCGAAGGAAGAGGGCCCAAAGTGGGTGGACAGAGTGAGTGAGGGAAAGCACAGGCAGGGGTCTCAGTGAGAAGGATCTCCATCTTACTGGCATTAAGGCAGAGACTGTTGGAGAAGCACCAATCCTGAATCGCAGCTAGACAGTCAGGAATGAGCGAGGGAGGAGAGGAACCTGAAGGAAAGCTGAGTGTCATCTGTATAACACTGAAAGTTAGAGGAGAAGGTAGAGATCAGGTGGCCAAAGGGGCCAAGTAGAGGTTGAAAAACCAGGGTGAGAGGATAGAGCCCTAGGGAACGCCACAGGCAGAGAAAGAGGTGGCGGAGAGAAAGGAACCAAGTTGGACCTGGGAGGGGCAGTCCAAGAGGAAGGAGGTCAGCCACTCCAGGGCCTGATCCGTGATGCCCAGTTTCTCATGTAGTCGATTGATCAGGATGGCGTGGTTGACTGTGTCAAACGTAGAGGAACGATCAAGGAAGACTCGGACAGAAGGAATGCTGGGATCAAGGTTAGAGAACAGATCTTCACAGGTGCTCAGGGGGCAGTTTCTGTGCCTCTGCCAGCTCATAAACCAGACTGATGCTCATTGAGACAACCAACAGATTCAGCGTGGAGAGTAAGCTGGGAGATGGCCAGCTTTTCCAAGAGTTTGCCCAGGAAAGGGCTGATAGAGATTGGGTGATAGTTTGCCAGGCAGGTAGGATTGGCAGACGGCTTCTTCAGGAGTGGGTGTCCAAGGAGTGCTTCAGGAGAAAGGGGAATATTCCAGTGGCGAAAGAGTGATTACAGAAATCGGCCAAGGCTGGAACAAGGGTGTCAATATGGTCCTTGATGGTTCTGGAGGAGCAGGGGAGCACCTGTCTGTATGACGCTTTCATAGATCGGATGTGTCTAGAAACTTTGTCAGGTGTTGTCAGAGAGAAAGAGGAGAAAGGAGGGGGAGAGATAGAGATGGCCAAAGGAGGGCCGAGAGAGGAAGAGGAGGAGATAGAGGACAGGATGCTCTGAGTTTTAGCCAGAGCCATTCATAGGGCCTGGGAGGGAACAGAAGAGGTAGAGACTGCAGCAGGATTGACCAGTTCCTTGCAGATTTTTAAGAGTTTGGCCGTGTTAGAGGCTGCAGAGACCGGGGCTTGAATGTGTGCTTTCGTCTTGATGAGTGTTATTGCTTCGACTGGCATTTTGGTGCAACCAGTCTAGGTATTTCTAAATGTACCTGGCATGCTTTACTGTAATGTTATTATATGTCTACACTGGTCTCCATTGTTCAGCCAGTGGGACATGTTTTCAATGTGGCATGGCATTTTTAATAGCAAAGCATTAATGTTCCTGTGCATTGTTGGTGACTTGCTTGTATTGGATTGGTATTACCCTACAAAACAATTGCAAACACTCTGGCTTTTTAGCCAATTTTTCTCAGCAAGTGTGCTGTATATTGAATTAAAACACATATTGGGCCTCATTACAAGTGTGCCGGTCCGGTAACAATGGTGCTGGTAAGCCTACCGGCACCCTTGTTACCGGACTGGCACACTATGGATCTGCCTGCCGGCGTTGCTGTGCCCAGAAGGTCTGACCCTGCAGAGCACAGCAGCCACATAAGCAGACCATAACAGAGGCACTGGCACCGTTATTAACGGTGCCGTTGCTTCTGTGCTCCCCATTCACATAGAGTTCTATGTGACTCTATGGGAATGGGGATTTACAGAATTACCGGTGCCCGACTTCCCGGCCGCTGGGGTTGTAATACCCCAGGGAAGTCAGGCGGCAGTAATTCTTTTTGGGTCTGGCGGCAACCCATCAGTATCACCGGCAGGGTTAACGCCAGACCCGTAATGAGGCCCATTTATATCTTTATCCTAGTACAGTGTGTGGCATACCCCTACAGCAGCATGTTTGTGCGTATTTTGCAAGCGTGATAATCTAAGCCCGCCTAGAGTGTGGCACGACCTGTGATTTGTTGGCGAGTTGGGGGGGGCTCAGCATGGCTTGCAGGGAGGCCCCCACATTTTGTGTTACGCCACTGGACAGAGCTGATGATTCAGGGTGGGGACGGCATGAGCGGTTACAACAGGAGTGTGGTGACAGCAGTCGACAATTGTCCTGTGAAGTAAATAGCCCCACACCATTTGATAGCAGTGGACAAGCACTATCATCGAGAAAGGCCACTCAAATTCCTCTGTTACTCACTCTACAATTACCTCCAGTGGCATTACCTTTGATAGGTGTGATAGTAGTGGTAGACCCTTTATATAAAGACACTTCAGGATCTGTAGTGTCACATATCAATAAAACAAGCCATTGAATCAACACAAGAAGCGGTGCCCCCTGTATCAACCAAAACCTCGTTTTAATGGCGGGATGCGTCAACTGGGTGTGCCTTAGAGATGAAACCATGAAGTGGGACTGCATTGGGTAATATTTTCTAACCTTATTATTAATAAACATATTATGGACCCCCATTAGGAGTGCACACAGCACGCAATTGACTGTGAATCTTGGCGCTATCTTATTTTTCCCTGGCCAAAAGTGTTTTACAAAATAGATCACACCGTGACCGCTGCTTCTCTGTGGCTGCACCCACTGGAGGTCACTTAGAACCTACACATGCTGAACGACTTCTGTGGGAGGGCCTAATGAGGGCAGGATCAGAGAACTAAGCCTCCCCTCCCCCCAATAAAAGTGAACTTTGCAAGGGATTTTGGTATTACTCCCTCTGAAAACAGATACAAGTGTTTATCCAATCTAGAGGACTGAATATCAGCACAAGGAAGCCTGGCCTTAGTGTCACCACATGTGTTTCTAAGGATAACCCCAATGTGGCCACAGACCTAACTGATACGTGACCCAATAAAGGACCTCCTACCTTGGGCACATTGCCATTGATCAGCTGCAAGGTAGCAGGTGTTCGGGATACATTATTGGAAAGTGACATTGCTGACACTCTGTCAAAAATGTGATGTTATTTTTCTTTAAGAGTCTTGGTTTTTATGGGAAATCACACTTGACGGTTATTGTACCTATCAAACCATGGCCACAAAAACAAATGGCGAAGACCGTCAGGAGAATTATGTTTTTTAATCATACATCAAATATTCTAGTATTGAAAGAGGCCCTGCTTTTAAATGTATACTCCCAGTAGAAATGCATTTAAAAAACGGTGAGTCATTTTTAATAGTACAATTTTATTTCTAAGTGTCCACAAAGGCAGAATAATGAATTATCATTGGTAATTCTTAAACAGTCCGCTAATGGATGAAATATATAATACTTTTGGTGGCATATTGGGGGAGGAGGGGGTTAAGTTGAAATTGGGTAATCTCCCACCCTGGGTTTATTTTATCAGACAAAAGATCATGTAGTGGGTTTTACAGGACGTTCTATGAAGGATACAAGAATGTTCACATCTGGATTGATGTTGTATACATGGCTCATTGAATGGGGTTGGCGGTCTGTTAATGGGCACACCCTGAGCAATATTCCGGGTCATTGCACATTTGAGGGTCATCGGGGGCATTCCTTGATTGATTACTTTTGTATTTCACTTAATTTATGGCGCAGGCTACAAGATTTGTATGTACTACAAGATTGGTTCAGTGATCACCATCCCATTGTGTTGAAGTTATTGGTGCATGATAAGTTGGGAACTCAGAATTACATACTACATATGGCAGATATATGTCTGGCTCCCCAACACAACAGGATAGCTTGGTCAGCTACAGACAAGACCATTGTAAGTGTTAACTGGGAGCATTTAATATCCCTCTGTCAAACGAAGCTGTCACATCCGGTGTAGGTGTGGAGGCCTTGAGTGACTTTATGCAGAATATCTCACTTTGGCTTTTTTCAGATAATATGTCCATACAATCATCTAAACGACAGGGCTGGTTTACTTCAGCACGTACCTCTACTAGGAAGCATATGTTGTCTACTTTAAAAACGACCCCTCCCCCCCATTCAAAACAGATGTTGCATCAGCCTGCATGCTTTACAAAGAGGCCATTAAAGATCGAAAACAGCAATTATATAGGGGGGGCTGAAACATATTACTTGACAATGTTACCACCAAGGATGCCTGAAAATTCTGGTGAACAATGGTCCCCGATATAGACCTAGTAATACTGTTGCAGCCGTCTCTGTGGATAAGGCATTTTTCACCCTCTATAATTTATGTCCCTCTGTGCATATAGTGGAACAGCCAAATCTTTGTGTATCATCTATTATTGAAAGTGGCCCTCCTGACCTCTGTGCAAAATCTGACAATAATCAGCTTGTATTTTCAACTGACAAGATTCTTTTAGCAGGGCCGGATAGAATTCCAGCAGACCTGCAGGAGAATCTTCCGGAAATATGGGTGCCTATTTTAACGATAGTTTTTAGCCTATTACTGAACAAACATTTGATACCAACTAGTTGTAAGCAGGCAGTGATATGTCCCATTTTCAAAAAAGGTAACACAATGTGTCCAGCTGCATATAGACCCATCTCGTTGCTGGATACACAATTTAAGATCTTTGGGAGATGCTTGCTCAGTAAGTTCCAACAGTCGGCCGAACAATATAACATCTTATTGGATATCCAATTGGGGGTTTAGGGCTAGGATGAAGACATCAGAACAGGCTCTAAACCTATATCTTTAGGTGGCAAATGCACTCTTTTTGAAGAAAGAAGCAGTTTATCTAGCATTAATGGACCTGTCTGTTGTTTTTGACCAGGTCAACCATGTCAAGCTGGAATAGACTCAGAACTCTCAATTGTCCAAGGGATTGAATAATAGTCTTGGAGAATATCCACTGGGGCACAATGGCCCGTGTAAGGAGTGGAGGAGGGGCACATTGTACATCTTATATCTCGGTGGGAACTGAGGTCAGGCAGAGGTGTGGCTTTGCACCCCTGCTTTTGTCTATTTACATCAATGATTTATATAAGGTCCTTCTACAACTAGAAACTGATGTCCTCGGACTGGGAGAAAAGCGGTTCCCGGTGTTACTGTATGCGGATGACAAAGTTCTAATCGCATGTACCCCCAACACACTTAAAAAACGTATTAATGCATACTTTTGTTTAATGAGGGACTTGGATTTGGAAGTGAATTCTGCCAAATCTGCCATAGTGTGCCACAGACTAGGGCAATGTTTGAAAGTGCCTTTTTTCTCTTGCAGTAGCTCTAGAATGCCAGCTGTCATGGAATTTGATTACTTTTGAATTGCCTTTGATAGTACACTAACCACGATGAGCAAATGCAAGAATGCCAACACCACAATAAAACAGACTATTGGTGTCTTCCAATTTTCCAAAATGTGTATGTTGATATAATTATGCAAATTAACAAGGGGGGTCCTGGGAGTCCCTCTGCCAGACATTAGTCCTGGTTACGAGAGACTTACCCAGAGTCTTTAGCTCACTATCTTTCACAGAGAAGAAATATCCCAAACATATCAGTCTTTGTCCTGCCCTGGGGCAGTCCAGCACCAAAATGCTAGGCAATTCTCCTCTAAACAAGAGTACCAACAGAAACCCCAGACACGTCTTTCAGTCTGGTTGGACCTCATCAGTGGGGTGGATCTGTGCCTCTCTAAGAATAGTGAGCAAGGGGTCCACGTCTGGATTCCCCTAGTTACTTAGGGTGAGACCCAAAGTTACTTAAATATGCAAATTAACAAGGGGGGTCCTGGGAGTCCCTCTGCCAGACATTAGTCCTGGTTACGAGAGACTTACTCAGAGTCTTTAGCTCACTATCTTTCACAGAGAAGAAATATCCCAAACATATCAGTCTTTGTCCTGCCCTGGGGCAGTCCACCACCAAAACGCTAGGCAATTCTCCTCTGAACAAGAGTACCAACAGAAACCCCAGACACGTGTTTCGGTCTGGTTGGACCTCATCAGTAGGGTGGATCTGTGCCTTTCTAAGAATAGTGAGCAAGGGGTCCACGTCTGGATTCCCCTAGTAACTTAGGGTGAGACCCAAAGTTACTTAAACATGCAAATTAACAAGGGGGGTCCTGGGAGTCCCTCTGCCAGACATTAGTCCTGGTAACGAGAGACTTACCCAGAGTCTTTAGCTCACTATCTTTCACAAAGAAGAAATATCCCAAACATATCATTCTTTGTCCTGCCCTGGGGCAGTCCAGCACCGAAATGCTAGGCAATTCTCCTCTGAACAAGAGTACCAACAGAAACCCCAGACACGTCTTTCGGTCTGGTTGGACCTCATCAGTGGGGTGGATCTGTGCCTCTCTAAGAATAGTGAGCAAGGGGTCCACGTCTGGATTCCCCTAGTAACTTAGGGTGAGACCCAAAGTTACTTAAATATGCAAATTAACAAGGGGGGTCCTGGGAGTCCCTCTGCCAGACATTAGTCCTGGTTACGAGAGACTTACCCAGAGTCTTTAGCTCACTATCTTTCACAGAGAAGAAATATCCCAAACATATCAGTCTTTGTCCTGCCCTGGGGCAGTCCAGCACCGAAATGCTAAGCAATTCTCCTCTGAACAAGAGTACCAACAGAAACCCCAGACACGTGTTTCGGTCTGGTTGGACCTCATCAGTAGGTTGAATCTGTGCCTCTCTAAGAATAGTGAGCAAGGGGTCCACGTCTGGATTCCCCTAGTAACTTAGGGTGAGACCCAAAGTTACTTAAACATGCAAATTAACAAGGGGGGTCCTGGGAGTCCCTCTGCCAGACATTAGTCCTGGTAACGAGAGACTTACCCAGAGTCTTTAGCTCACTATCTTTCACAAAGAAGAAATATCCCAAACATATCATTCTTTGTCCTGCCCTGGGGCAGTCCACCACCGAAATGCTAGGCAATTCTCCTCTGAACAAGAGTACCAACAGAATCCCCAGACACGTGTTTCGGTCCGGTTGGACCTCATCAGTAGGGTGGATCTGTGCCTCTCTAAGAATAGTGAGCAAAGGGTCCACGTCTGGATTCCCCTAGTAACTTAGGGTGAGACCCAAAGTTACTTAAATATGCAAATTAACAGATAGATCCGGCTCTAAGCCCAAACAGCTGTCCAAAGCGGCTCGGGTGTTATGCAATGGCCTCAAAGAAATGGGTCTGGTCGATGTCTGGAGGGTGCGTAACCCGACAGAGCAGCAATACTCCTATTACTCAATGGTTCACGGCTCCCACTCTAAAATAGATGTGTGGTGCATATCTGAATTGCTGGCATGCTACATTCTCCAATCACTCACCTGTAATGATACAGCTAGTACTAGGGGAGGCACTAAATGTAAGGAGGGGGTGGAGGTTCAAGTCATACTCACTGTTAGACCCCGTATTCAGGGTGGAAATGGCAAAGGGCATTGATGAATACTTCAGTATACACACTGGGACAGTAGGCACACAGGCAACTCTCTGGGAACCCTTTAAAGCTTATATACGAAGAATGGCCCTGGCAACGGAAGCAGACATTCTCAAGGGCATACGAGGGGATATACAAGCTAGCAAAACCCACCTGCATCAACTGGGACAAATGTACGAATCTGACCCCAATAGTCCAGTCCTCGGTGATATCAAAACAGAACTGGATGGGTTCCGAGCACATAGGGAATTGAAATTTCTGGACAGTTCCAGCCTGGCAAGGAAATATGGTAAAGGGGAGCACCTGGGACACTGCTCCATATCACATCTGGGGTTAGCCGCACGTTTCATGCTTTTTACTCAGAGCTGTACTCCAACTTTGACACGGCAACCCCTCTGGACATACGTGTATACTTAGATGGTCTCCCATTGTCATTGATTTCAGAAGAAACCAGGGCAACCCTTAATAGCCCCATTAAGTCCGAGGAGATATTCCGAGCCATCGCTCTCCCAGCTAGCAAAGCTCCAGGCTTAGACGGCTTAACAATGGAGTTTTCCAAACACTTCAAAGCCCGCCTTATCCCTGAATTATTGGCTATGTGGTCGGAGGATTGCTCACTGGGAATACACCCCCCCCCACATTACGTGAAGCAGTAATCTCAATTTACTTAAACGTGGCAAAACCCCAAGCAATGTGGCTCCTACCAACCCCTCTCCCTTATAAACTCTGATGTTAAAATCTTCACCAAAGTCCTGGCTTTGTGCCTGGCTCCCTATATGAAGTATATCAACCGTCCATACCAGTCTGGATTTGTCCCTGGTTGCTCCACTGCATTAAATCTAAGACGTTTCTGCAATATCCTGTAACGGGTGGATCCCAAGGTGGAGGCAGTTGCGGCCACTCTCAACATAAAAAAAGCCTATGACTCTGTGTCCTGGCAATTTATGTGGGCTGTGTTGGAGAGATGTAACTTTGGGCCACGGTTCATTTTGCAGATAAAACTACTTTATACGTTACCCACTGCCAGAGATAATGTGAATGGGACCCTATCTGATCCCATTGAAAAATGTGGTGGCACCCGACAGGGCTGCCCGCTATCGCCTTTACTGTTCGCCACGTTGATGGAGCTACTGGCTGATGCCATTCATAGTAAACATGCTCAGTAAACATGCGTGGAGGGGACTGAGGCTCACGGGGGAGCCATATATCATCTCCTTCTATACAGAAAATGCGCTGCTGCTTATACACAATCTGACGAAGCACCTGGCACCGATTATGCTAGACATTCAACACTTCGGAGTCTTGTCCAGATTCTGAGTCAACTGTGCGAAATCGGAGCTATTCCCACTGACTGACGCAACCACCTCCCCATCCCCCTGGACCTAATGGGCTTCACATGGTCCCTGCTAGAAATAAAATACCTGGGAATAATTGTAACGTGACACAAAGACCCCCTGTACACCCGAAACAATGGCGAATACCTGCCCCAACTTCATATAAAACGGCGCACATGGGCGAGGCTCCCAAACACCATAGCAGGACGTTTATTACTACTCAAAATGCTTATCCTCCCCACACTGCTCTATTATTTCCTCAACATACCAGTGTGGCCAAGTACTGTGTTTTTCAAAGCTTTAAAGATGGTGATCGATGGCTTTATGTGGCATGCCAAAGCCGTTCGTCTCAAATGATGCACGCTAACGAGACTCCGGCACCCGAGACATATGTTTGTTAATAATACCACCGTACACTAGAAGTGGGGAAAATAATGTCCCAGTAGCTGTCACGGCTTTAGCATGGGACAAAATATGGAGGATATTGGGAACCACTAGGCCGTACCACAGAGATCTTCCACTATGGAACTTTTTTCCAACGCTCCCTGCAGTAAGCGCAGTAGATTTATCCCAATGGGCTGTGGATGGATATACACTAATTGGGGATGTTTATAACATGGACTCATGGACTCCTTCATGGCATTCCAAGATCTAGTAAAACCCCCGCACAGGCAGACTACACAGTGGCTGCTGTATGCTGGGCTCCACCGAGCTGTTAAACAAACATGGGTTACATTCCCGATACAACCACCTGCTGAACCACTGCTTGCGGTCATCATGGGGGAACCTCTGTGAACGGGATAATGGCTAGAATGTATGAATTGCTGCAAGACCGTGTTTGTAAACCACTGGAAAAGCTTAGATAAGCCTGGCCAAGCGACTTGAAGGTATACACCACTGACGAAACCTGGGAATCAATGTGCCGGCAGACCCGAGACGTTTCTCTTAATGTTAATGTTAAAGGATATTTGTACCGTGCACTATCACCACTGGAGTGGTCCCCTGATGCTCTTTCAAGTTAATACAATTCAAAAATCCTACACAGATTCCACTATACCGCTACACGGCTACATAGATTTTCGTGTACACACTCTACCTCCTGCTCCAGTTGCCACGCTGATGATGCGGACTATCTCCACATGCTCTGGAGCTGCTCAGAACTGCAACATTATTGGGCTGGGGTCAGTGACACGATGTCATTAATTTCAAAGTCCACACTAGACCCTACCCCAGCCAGCCAACTGCTTATTTCATCAATTTGAACAGCTACAAGGCGGCCTTCGTAGGCTGGTAAGCCTGCGCATGTTATTAGAAATCCGCTGTATATTGTTACTGTGGCTGCGACCCACTTGCCCAATGGTGCCCTAATGGCTCAGAGCGTCACATGGGCGTCAGATACGAAAGATAGGTGGTCCTTGATGCAGCCAATAAACTGTAAACCAATTGACATATGGTCGCTGTTCCGAAATTATCTGTTGACAATCCAAACGAGGGCGCAGGATATGGAAGACGCAACCAATGATGCCAGATCCCCGCAGACACATTCAACATTGTATGGATCTCTCCCAGTTTGATACATAATTGATTGCATTCCTGTTAACATAGAATATTTGCTGGAGTTCAAGGAAAGATATATATTTCTGTTCTTGAAGATGCTAATTGTTTTATTTTTGCTGTAATGTCAACAGTGTTATAAATAAAGGTCTTTTAAAAAAAGAAGAGAAATCTAGTATAAGACTCCTCAGATCTAATAATTAGCATCAATTGAAGCCTCCCAGTTGTAACACCAACAAAGCCATGAAAGGGGCCTTTGTGGAAGTGGCGCCTCGGGCATGAAATGCCATTCCACTGGACCTGAGAGACTTTGAGCTTGATCCACAGAAGCGTTTTATAATGGCGCAATCCCATAGGAAAACGCTCTGTGAATCAGGCCCTTAAAGTCAACAGATATCTTTAGGAAAAAATTAAAGAGATTCTTATTTTTCTAGACACCTCTACTGATCTGTTGCTCTTATTTTTGAAGGTGTCTGTTTAATGCCATATCATCTGTCTTGTGTGTTTGTCCTTGTTTTTGCTTATCTGTGCCTCCTTAAGCCTACGGGCCTCTGGATGTGCGTTACAAATTGAATAAAGTAAAGTAAAGTAAACCAATGCACATCAGCAGTTTAGACCTCAGAATATTCTTATCCGAGCTGAGGTACCCATTCTAAGATGCCAATTAGTGTCCAATTCAAGAGACATGTGGTAAGCGAGGGACCTGGCAGCACTCTTTAACCAAAAGCATCTGGCCATCCCCTCAAATGCTATACAACATTGTTTAACCTGGTCTCACCGCCTATATGATTGTGCAATTTTAACTAGAGCCATATTTAATTGTCTACAACTCAGAACGATCACAGTTGTTTGGACAGGTGATTTGGTGGGTGATACTTGTTAACTTTGTGGGGCTTCTAAGGAGGATCTCCTGCATTTTGCATTTTTTTGCCCGGCTTATGACCACATCAAAGCAGCTGCATTAGTCCCCCGACTGATAGCAGGGAAACAGAGAAGAGAGCCCCTGTCTATAATACCCAGAGTTATACATCCTGACTCTTAACTATAGTTATTCTCTTTTGAGTTTCAGAGGAAATCTGTGGTCATTTTAGGAGTCCATCTTACGTACGTTTTTCAGTTGAAATGAAAGTGCTTGAACGCTACCTGTGTCTTGTGCGTTCAAGTGGTTTTTTGTCACACAGCCCTTTAATCATAGACAGACCACTTAGGCTTCAGGGTTCTTCTAAAAATGCGTTCATTTGCTAATAAGTTGAAGAGAGCCTTGTGGTGGCATTTATTTGCAGTAATGGATTACAACAAGATGCAGTTAGGTCTGTACTGTGTGATGTGTACATATCAATGATCACTCTCACCCAATCCTTGATAGGCCATTTACATTCTGCTTAAAAGTTGCATAGCAATCATGGGAGTGGTCCTTGTTCCACTGGCACCGTTGACATTTCGCAAGGTCTCTGAATTGTAATATGGATCATTGGCACAGGGATTGCAGTCGTTCTTGCTTAATCAACCAATGACAGGGTATATCTGAGCCGGGTGGCTGTACCCACCTCACACGTAATCTGAGCATGATAGAACTGATAATCTACAACCAGTTTACCCAGTGTCGTGCAGGCACTTTCCACGCAGCACTAGAAGAACCTAATTTTCAGGTGACGTGGTAGCACTCTGCTGCAATTATAAAACCTAAAACTAGCATTCTGATTTTTTCTCCCTGGACATCTTCAGGTTTTGTGAACAGATACAAAGAAATGGCGAAATATGATACCTGCCTTAAAGACTAAAATGTCACAATAGCAAATAAACATGTAATGTTGTGTGGGTGAACAACCTTGACAGATGGTTGATGGGCTGAGGTAGCAGCCAAGAGCTGTCACCACCTCAACAGGTATATTTTGATTGTATTTGAATTATTTGATATATCACTCTTGATGCCTCAGCGGCTCTTCAGAACACTTTGTGTGAGGCATATTCAGAGGCTGAAAAAGTAAAGGGTAAAGAGTAAAAACGAAAATATTGAATATCGGATGATGAAGATTCAGCAGAGGGGTGAAAAGACTTCACTGAGGTGTGTTGGCATACCCTTATATTTAAAATCGGCCTTTAGAGCCATCCTGACCCACCTTGCATGTGCATTGGTAAACCTCTCCTTCACTGAGCGTTGTTCTCTCGCAGAATGGAAATTGCAAATCACGGTGAAGAAGTGCAGGACGCAAAATGGAAGCCAACCTCTGTGTAGGAGCCACAGCGAGGGTTTCTGGAACCAAACCGAATTTTCGACTGACGACTGATAGATTAAATGAGGGAAGAGGGGACTGTTCTATGGACACACACGCTTATTGGGTCTTGTTTGGGTGAAAGGACCCTAATCATTGACACCAGTCAAAGTGGAAAAGATGGATTTACTTGACTAGCCAACGCACACAATCCTAACCTTGCTTGAGTAAAACAACCCTTTAGAACATACTTGGGCAATAAGCCTCCAGCAGAGGGGGCATTACCACTTCAGGTAATGCCGAGGGCCCATAGTTACAGGCCCAAGTTTTAGTTCTTGACACCACGGCGACTGCCCATTCTCCATGAGTTGAAAAACTGATTTCTTTGCCTTTCTGTATGCAGTTAGAACCCCAAAGTGCCCTTTAAAAGACTTAAATCCGCATGTTGACAGGATATAAAACAGCAAAATAAATACTAAAAGTACTTTTCTTCTCTGATCCATCAACGAATTGCAGTCCGCAAAATAATACCGGTTTTCAACCCAATTCATGCCAATTCGCATTTTCAGTCCTTTCCATAGGTTTCGCTTTGCTACCCTTCAACATCGTCCTATTTATTCTGCGTGCCATTTTCACTTTTTACACCAAAGCAACTCCCACCCCTGCATCTCCTCACCCGTGTAAATCCGTCTGTCCTACCTTCTTCTCACTACCCACAAGGACCCATTCGCTTCAGCGCACCCGCCATGTGTTAGTTGTTCATTCCTTGCCCTGTTTGGCCGTGGTGAGACGTGGGTCACATTTTAGATTATGTGAAAGACAGATATTTGAACGACACACCACTCATGACGTGCATCATCCCATGCCCCCTAAGATGGATACTCTAAATTCAAAATGGTTGTTGGATGTTAATGCTTTTATAAGACGCCAAGACATTGGTAGAAATGATGGATTACAGTACATTAATAAACTAGCCCCTGGCTTGAGAGCTGCCCGGTAATGGTTTAACCCAGTGTGCATTTCCAAGTACAACATACAAGGTCCATTAGATAACTGGAGGGGCTAATTGCAGTAGCAGAAGATACGCTATAGATCGACTGCCTTGTTAATACTAATGCTGTTGGCCTGTGTAGTATCGCTCTTGACAAGTCATATACTTTCGACTGGAATACATGCACGGTGTCATGTATTATAGATTTCACATTTTCGTTAGAATGTTTATGAAGCATTTCCAGTAATCATATAGAGGAAGTTATATCTATGAATAATGTATCTAAATCTCTTTTGGTAGCGCATTAATGCTGAAATAATTTTGTTTTTGTGCTGGCCCCGTGGCTCGACGACGGCTTCCTTTGCCTTCTTTTTCTGGAGACTTTTGCCCATGCATATTCTCTGTCCTGTGCTTGAAAGGTACAAAACGGACAGAAAGCATGCACGGTTATTCAGCAGTGGCCATGTTGGGTAACACAACTAGACTCTTCGAGAAATCTTCAAAGGAAACAATGGGCGCTGGTTGAATGGTGTTTTGGTCCTGGTTGATATCGATATTGCTTGCAGCACACGGTCCCCACTTGTGCTGCCTTCTGTCCTGGGAGGCTTCACTTGTGGTGGTCGTGACGGGTTCCATTGCTGTTTGTACAAACGTTTAGAATGCCCCCGTTTTACATTTACCCACTCCTGCTTCCTGGAGACCTGCATCCATATTAACCTACAGTTCCTGTGGGTAGTGCCATCTGGAGTGCTGGAGCTCTCCTTTTCTGTTACCAATAACACATATTCTTAGACACATATGGCCAGATTCTCAAAAAGTGATGCACTTTTTTTCATTGCGACACTTTCAGAAAAACGTGGGTCACCTTATTCAGAAAGGTGGCCTTCACATTTCATGGGGGCAGTGCAGCAGTGCAAAAGATTTGCTGGCTTGTCCCTTTGCATACATTCCTCATACTTATCTTGCACAGGTGACATGCCCTTAAATAACCCATAATTGTGAAAAGTTAACAAAAAAAGAAAATAGTTTCTATCCCTGTTTGGGGGGGTCTACAACGGTAAATGCAACAGCAGTGCTTCAAACTGCTGCTGTCACGCTTAAAGAAAAACGCACAATACGGTGAAATTGACTACTTCATGTTTTGTGCATCTCCTTGAGCTGTTCCCCACAGGAACAGGAGAATGTGTGTCATTTCTGTGCATTTCAAGGCACTGTTTGTGAATTCCAAGTCCGCATTGCAAGGCGCAGAAACACCCTATCCCTACAAATGCGCAAAGGAGGTGGGAAAGGACATTTGAATGTAGGCAACAGTGATGCCATGCCCTTTGGAAATAGGATGCACGTTTGTTTGGATGCATGTCATCTGATCACCTGGACCACATTTTTCTGCGGAGAATCTGGCCCATACTGTTATTTGCCAATTAGTATAGAATCCACAAGGAATACATTGACTGCCTCGGGCTGTGCTATTCATGGGGGATTCTCTTCCGCACCAGCATCTCGCAGATAAGTCATATGCATGCATGCACAGATCCCAGAGGAGCCTTTTCAAAGGACACAAGTGTTCTCACATACATGCACCTCCATATTATCATCACATGTCTGTTGATGTGTCCATTTTCTCCCCAACATGCATTGTATGTAGGATCCAGACATAATGGAACATACCATTCAACCTGCCATTGTGCGCACAAACTAGTGACAGGCAATCCTCTCACACATGATCCTGTCACTGGCTTGCTCTGAATATTGTATGACGCACAGATTGTCCATTTACATAGTGCAGACCTGGCCCTCTCTATTTATCTGGCATACGCAGGCCTGGCTACTGAGTAGCTGCATGTGTGAGGAGTTAGTTGGCTCATGCAGGTACACTGTAACCATGCCCGATGCACCAGGGAGAATATTTGAGTGCAGATGAAAAATACAAAGGGAGAGTGACATTAGGGTTCCCAATTGTAAGGATGCTCCTTTTCCTTTAGTGTCAACATCAAAGATTCTGCATCCTGGCATTTATTGCCTTCATAACATAACAACACGATAACTATTTCACAGAAAATGTAAGCCAAGACACCTCAGTTCCTATAACTGGGACTGCTACAAAGCAGTTATTCAAGGACACATTATTTCCTTTGTGGCCAATAAAAAGAAAGCTCTCAAACAAGAGTCAGAGACCATTTTGAAAGAACTTAAAGTCCTTGAATCTCAATATTCACGTACCAATTTTGAAATAATCTTAAATTCCATCATCCAACTTAGAACTCAATGCAATAAAATCGTAACCCAATACTCATGTGATAGCCTTTTAAAATACAAAGCTAAAATCTATTAACTCTCTAATAGATTGAGTAATACCCTGGCTTCTTACTGAAACGTAAACAAGGAAAAACCTTAATAGCAGTCATTAAAGACTACGTAGGCAACAGAAAGTTTTCAGATAAAGAAATGATCAAAGTCTTCTCCGATTTCTATAAGAAACAATATACTTCTGAAGCATCTCCTAACAATGAGCTCATTCATAAGTTCCTTCATGATACACCCCACTCTTCATATCCATCAACCAATCTTCAGTCACTCAATGCTCCCTAATCTGTTTGAAATGTATAAAGCCATGAAGGACCTCAAGAAACATAAAGCCCCTGCACCCGACGGATATTCAAGTGATTTCTACTCTCACTTTAAAGAGATTTTTTGAACTCTTCTCTCAATGTATCCAAGATGGTGGCACTGGCGGATCTTTTTTTGGAAGCCATGCTCATAGTATTTCCCAAACCTGGTAAAGATCCTGAACTTCCCCAAAGCTATAGGTCCATCTCCCTTATCAACACAGATTGTAAAATTTTGCCGAAGATTTCAGCCAACAGACTTTTATTGGTACAGCCTAAACTAGTTAAACAGGATCAAGTAGGCTATATTAAGAGTAGACTATCCTCTTATAACATACAATTGGTTCTAGACTCTTTAGGCTCTATTCATGGCTCCGAAGATGCATATGCATTGGTTACCCTTGACCCTGAGAAAGCTTTTGACCGGGTTGAATGGAACTATATGTTCGAAGCTCTCAAATGGCATGGTGCCATTCCTAGCAATGGTCAAAGTTCTTTACTGTAATCCAGTGACCTCCATTTTCATTAATGGGCATATATCCCCATATTTCCCTTTATTTAGATGCACATGCCAAGGATGCTCTCTGTCCCGTTGTAAAGACTGGAGTGGGGCATCTGTACTCCTGCCCTTGATATGGCAGAGTAGAACCACAGAGCACCCCAGCCAAGATTCTCTATAGGGTAGCTATGGACGAGCGATCAAGGCTTAAGCTCTCAGGAGGTGATGCGGGCTGGTTTTTACAGTGTAGTCCCCAAACCCCACAAAGGAATGTCTACGCATTATGTTATGTGATAACATAGTTCTTTATATAAATACGGTTCAATATATATACACAATCAATGTCACAAATTGTGCTTTGGCAAATCCGATATGGTAAATATGTACAATGTCTATGTGGTACCACAGTTCACTCTTGACTCCTTTAAAATGCACCAACTGCTGACAGTTTCAATGGCATACAAATCAAATAGTAATGTGAATCAATATCAGACATAGGAAGGAAGACAAGCTAGGTTAAGCAATGGCCGAATACTTTGTCGCACTTCCATGACCCAGTTCTGTGTGAGGATACCCCCACCTGGGCAACCTGTAAATAAAGTGTTCAACAAGACCAGTCCATATACGTTTAAAAAAGTCTTGTTTCCTGCTAAAATGTTCTACTACCCCAATGTACCTGACTTTAACAGAATTTTTATGATGGTTCGTCGATGGATCCCTCGAAGGTGAACTCCCTTTAAAGCAGGAGCCAAAGGGCATTGAAAGTCCTCTAAGAAGGTGAACCCTGGCGTCAAGAGTCCTTGATGAAAAGAGTCTGATGCCACAAAGATGACTTGATGAAGAACGTAGGCCCATGCAGAGGGTATCGTTTGTCGGCATCAGTGATCATGACGCGACCACGGATGGCTTTCGGATCTTACTTGTCAGCGTCTTTGTGGATTTTGGGTGGCGTGAAAGTCATCTTCTCCACGATGTTCCCTCATAGCTCTAGGAGAGATCTCCTAGCCAGGTCCTCTCTCGGGTCAGTCCTCAACAGGTTTCAGATCGGTTTGAAGGAAAGCAGCAGCAATTCTTCTTCTTCCAGCTGGGCTTCAAGGATAAGCAGCTTCAAGTTTCAACTTCAGCTTCTGATCTATTCTGGTAAGTGAGCAGTCCCCAGATATACAGGTCTGTCTCTCATTCACACTGCTGAGCCAAGCTCATGCAGCCAAACATTCAGAAGGGCATTCATGCAGGTAGGCAGCCAATCAGGCTCAAAGTGCATTCAGGCCAATCACTTCCACCCAGACACTCACAACAAGGAATGTGGATCGGGGCAAGCACCCAGCCTTTCAGCACACCGCACTACATTCATGTTGGTTTCGGGCAGGGCTGTCTCATTCTTTGAGTCTCACACACACAGATACCAGACACCCATAACATGGAATGCATATTGGTCACACACTCCATTCACCCAGGTCCCACCCCAAGGCTGTACCCACAACATACACTCACTCGGAAGGCTCCAGGCAGTCTGGCCTGGACTTCCCCAGAATACCATGTATGGTTCTTCCACCCAACAACCAGTCAGGGGAAGGGAAGGAGTCAGGGCTTCCCAGGGCTTTGGGATTACAAGGTAACAGGTAATAGAAACCAAAAGGCCACATGGGCCATCTTGTCTCCTTCAGGAATCCACTGATTCCTATAGCCGGGCCAGGGTATCACAAAATGGAGGATAATCAGAGCACATATCAAATTCAGCATGGAGCTGCCACCAGCCCTTACCCTGCTCTGTGGGCCACACACAGGTGCCCAAAAACATACACTAGGAGTACAAAGTTGTACCCCCACCCATGGGTGCCATAAGGGTATCCCAAGCATCTCTGTTCACCACAACCAAAAAGAGGAAGAGCTGCACTGCCAGGAGTCCCACATGGACTCCTTTGCAGAAAACAACACAAAACACACATGATAAGGGAGTTCAGGACAAGGACATGGAGGCCCTGTCCCTCCAATGTATTTCTAGCATCACAGTTGCACCCCTCTGACTGAGGCTAAGGTGGTATAATCTCCCACGAGATCGACACACTCATCCAGATGGTCAACATACTTTCTGAAAAGGCCATCATGCTCAATAGTAAAGTCTAGCCCTTGCAGGCTAATGGACCACCTGAGCAGTTTCAGGTTTTCTTATTTATTTATTCATTGTAATGTGATAAAGTTTAAAAAAAAATAAAACTTTACACATTTAACACAAATTCTCAAAAGTACAAGATATTAATTACAATACTTACTTAAAAATCAATACATCAATTGATCAAATGTCAAGTAATCAATTAATCAACCTTTCTCATATAAATACACATACTGTCATATATACATTGACATACTAGCACTTGTAAATAGAAAAAAAACATGAATACACATATTAGTAAACAGATCACCCAGACAGGGGTATATAGAAGGTATATCCCAAGATTACCTGATTTTAGGTCAAATCATTAGGACCAGAAAGAATACCTCCTACAGCCCACAGCTAAGCATTTGTTTTTCAGGAATATACCAGATATTAAATAGTGCAATATGGAGCCTAGAGTTAAGTGTGTTAATACAATAGTGCCAGAACTCGTTAGATCCCAAATGGTCCCTCTTATGTACATGAATTCCGAGATACTTGGAGTAATGATGGATCATCGACGGGCACTGTGTTAAGACATGCCTTGCAGTTTCAGGATTAGACAGAACACCACATATTCTGCAATTTCTTGTAGATTTGCGAAACACCTCATCCCAGATCTATTCACTAAAGTGGGTAGATGGTTAATACGCATCAGCAGAATGAAACGTCATCTAGACAAAGCTGTACCGTGGTATTTGTGTGTAGTAACTCTAAATAGTAGAAAAGATCAGGAGGGCAGGACCAGCGTTAAAGTTTGTGCCAGAGTAGAGCTCTATTAACTGTGTCGAAAGCTGCCATAAAGTCGACATAGATGGCATACAGAGGTGGATTATTGGGCTGCAGTGCCTTATTCCTGAATTAATCCATGACCAGCAGGTTATGTGACGTTGAGTAACCTGGCCTAAAACCACACTAAAAGTGGTCTAAGATCCCTGTTATTTCCACCCATGCTTGCAGAATTTTTAATAGAAAGGAAGCAAACATTTGTCCAGTACTATCTAACATTGAGAGGAGTTGGTAGTTAGAGGGATCCAGTTTGTTACCCTTTTTAAAAACTGGTATCAGAATGGCCCTTTGCCATGTGGTCGGAATTCTACCGTCTGCTATTACTTTTTCAAACAGTACCTTCATTAAATTTGCCCAGAATAAAGGATTACTCTTTATGACTGCGTTGGAAAGCCTGTTGGGGCCCGGAGCACGGGATGCTTTTAGGTCCTTGATCTTGCTTAGTAAGTCATTAATTGTGACTGTGGAGAGGCTATAATCACAGGGACATTTTGGTTCTCCAACCGTCTGGTCAGTCTCCGTTGCTTCCTGGATGTAAGAGCCACCTCATCTTCCATTGAAGCAGATTCAATTTCTTCGTTGGTGGAGAGAGCCTCAGTTACAGGATTCTTTCCGGGGCCTGCATGTTCCAGATGAGGTATATCTTGCAAGATTCTAGGGTCTGGTAGACCCAAGAGGAGGACCGTGTTGACCTGAATTCTGCCACAAAGTTTGAGTAAGATTTTTAATGTGAATTGCATAGTGCTCATCGAAGCCTGGAGTTCAGCAATTGATGCTGCATGGGTGTGGGAAAAATCATTACGCCTAGTTTCATCTACCGCAGCTAACCCTTCCAGGTCGATATACAGATTGAGTGAAGCCGAAAGGCGGTCCCTTTCCGAGATAGATGGTGAGGTATCTGGGAGGGATGGTAGTGAGTCTCCAGATCTGGTGGGTACAGTGCCTTCTGTTATTGCTGGGTTTTGAGGCTCAGCAAATGATGCTGCCAGAGTATCATCAGCATGTAGCACCTGAGCTTCAACTATCTGACCACCATTGATAGCTGAATTACCACCTCCTGTAAGTGAGTTCATGGATTTTTGGTTGTACAGGCAAAGATTCAGCAACAAATTGTTGTCAATATCCTCGTAGTTTGAGTATCCATTTCCTGGCTCCCTTTGGGATTGGATTGTCGGGGGTCTCCTAGGGGTTCAGTAATCAATGTATTGGTTTTAGGAATAACTTTTTGGAAGAGCGCAGGTATAGAGCCTTTATCAGGCTTCTCCCCCTCATGAGTAGTCTTACTGTCTTTTGCAATGGGTGCAAGATCTTCCTTTCTACTGTTGCCCTCCCTTAAATTATAGCGAGATTTGGTGGTTTTGGATTTCGCCATTTTAAGCAGATTGAACATTATAAGTGATCAGGATCAAAGAGGGTCTCAACATCTCTGCAGTCTCCTGGTTACAGTGAGGTAAACACGTACGTATATTGGCTTACCCGTATATGTTTCGTAGTAAACGTTCACCTCTGCCGCCAACCACCAGCCGTGCAACAGCAAACACAGTCTTGAACAGCCCTTGGTTCCACTAGGGCTTATAATCACTCATTCACTGTTCACAGGTCTCACCATGGGCTTTCTGGGGTTTTCCCTCAGCTGTATCGGACCAGGTGCAGATGAACTATGTGGCCGTGCACCCAAGCACCAAACAGCCAAAAAACAGTCTGCGCCCTTGACCCCGTCGGGCTTCACGCCGCAAGGGTCAGCTGACTCTGAAGAAGTAGCGCAGCGTAGGGGGGCGTGGCCAAGCCGATTCAATGGATTTAAAGAGCACACCGCTGCTTTCCCACTGAAGCGGCTCCATGTAGCGAGGGTTCACAACAGTCACAGCAGTAACACTAGGAGTGCCACAAAACAGTCTGCACCCTTGACACTGTCGGGCTTCATGCCGCAAGGGTCAGCTGACTCTGAAGAAGTAGCGCAGCTTAGGGGGGCGTGGCCAAGCCGATTCAATGGATTTAAAGAGCACAATGCTGCTTTCTGACTGCAGCTGCTCCGTGTAGCGAGGGTTCACAACAGTCACAGTAGTAACACTAGGAGTGCCACAAAACAGTCTGCGCCCTTGACACCATCAAGGTTTTCATCCTTCATCTGCATAAGCAATTTTAGGGGCTTATGGTCTGTTTGGACCTTGAAGGTAGACCCCGTAATGTAGGGCCTAAAACGCCTAAGGCTCCAAACTATACTGAAACATTCCTTTTCAACAGTAGCCCACCTAAGTTCTCTACCTTTGAGTTGCCTAATGATGAATATGATAGAATGTTCCCTCCCTTTTTAATGAAACTGTGACAAGACAGCTCCAATTCCGGTGCCGCAGGCATCAGTTTGAACAACAAAGGGTTTGCTGTAATAAGGCGTGCACAACACAGGTGCCCGACACAGACTTTCCTTCAAGCCAACAAATGCCTTCTGACCGTCTTCCATCCAATTAACGTTCCTCAGTTGCTTGGGCAATGTCAGAGCTTTTAGAGGGGCAGCTATGGTTCCATAGTCTGCCATGAAGTTACGGTTATACCCAGTGAGGCCAAAAAAAGCTCTCATCTGAGTTTGGGTAGTGGGACTCTCCCAGTCATGTACATCCTGTACCTTACTGGGGAGAGGTTGGATTCAACCCCCTACCTCATGACCAAGGTACGTGACTTTCCCCTGCGCTATCTGGCACTTGGTGGGCTTGATAGTGAGGTTAGCCCTTCGCAAGGCCTGCAATACCTGATCCAAATGAGTCAAATGCTCTTCCCAGGTGGAATTGTAGACAGCAATGTCATCTAGGTAGGCCACACAAAAGACCTCCAGCCACTGAGCGCATGATTGACCAAACCTTTGAAAAGTGACAAGTGCTTTCTTCAACCCAAAAGGCATGACTCTAAACTGGTAGAGCCCCTCAGGTGTTGAGATTGCAGTTTTTTCCTTGGACTGGTCCGTCAGAGCTATTTGCTAATATCCTGAGGTAAGGTCAAAGGTGCTTACAAATTTGGCAGCACCTATGGTATCCACAAGCTCATCAGCCCGGGGCAATGGGTGCGTGTCAGTTTTGGTGATGGCATTGACACACAGAACCGCCAATCCTTGGTACCTGCCTGGGAACTTGCCTTGGGGACAAGGACAAGTGGACTGGACCTGGGACTGTTTGAGCGTTCAATTACACTCAGATCCAACATCTTGGTGACCTCAGCCTGTATGTGGTTCTTCACGGTATCTGACATCCAATAGCACCTGATTTTGACGGGTACACTGTCACCAGTGTCAATTTCGTATCTGGGCCACAGGGTGAGGCCTGGTGTAAGTGAGAACAGAGGGGTATACTGCGGAGCAAAGGCCTGCAGGCCCTCTGCTGCTCTGGTGTCAGATCTGGAGAGATATGCACTCCCTCCACTGAACCATCCTGGGGTTTGAAATGCAGCAAATCACAAAGGGGCTCACTCTCATCCTCCTCTTGCGCTGAAGCTAGCATAAGACATGAGCCTTCCTCTCACCTGTGGAAAGGCTTGAGCCTTTTAACGTGTAATACGTGAGGGGCTACCCCAGAGACTCCCATGTCAACCAGGTAGTTGACTTCGCCCATCTTGAAGATTATCCTGAAGGGTCAAGTCCACTTATCGGCCAAAGCTTTAGGCTTGGTAGGCTACATCACAAGAATCTCATGTCCTGGATTCCAATCCACTTGCTAGGCCCTAAGGTCATGCCAATACTTGTTCAATTCTTGGCTTGCCCTAAGATTTGCTGTTGCCTGGCCCATCATCTGTGCCATCCTCCACCTGAGGCCTAACATATAGTCCCCCACTTGCTTGGCAGGACCTGAAGGGGTGGCTTCCAAACCTTCTCTGATTCAGGCAAGGGGCCCCCTCACGGGATGTCCAAAGAGAAGCTAAAAGGGGCTGAAACCAACACCCTCTTCAGGCACTTCTCTATAAGCAAACAGCAGGCATGGTAGGAGGAGACTCCATTTCCTCTTTAGGGGCTCTTCTAAAACACCTAGCATGACCTCGAGAGTCTTATTGAACCTCTCAACCAGACCATTGGTCTGTGGATTGTAGGAGGTGGAGAACGTACATGTTATTCCACATTCCTTCCACATCTCTTCAGTCAGATCCTCTGTCAGAGACCACCACTTTAGGGAATCCAACTCTGGTAAAAATTTACCAGGAGAACCCTGGCAACCACCTTGACAGTAATGGTCTGAAGGGGTATAGCCTCAGGGTACCTGATGGCATGATCAACCAGGACCAGAATGAACCAGGGTCTATATAATGTGGGAGGGTCTAAGGGACTGATAATGTCAATGCCTACCCTCTCAAATGGTGTGCCAACCACTGGCAAAGGCTGCAGTGGGGCAATTATACTACCTCCCATCTTGCCAGACAACTGACAAGTGGGACCGGTCTGGCAATTGGACTCCACTTCTACTCCCATCCGGGGCCAGTAGAAATGTGCAGAGAACCTATGCTTAGTCTTCTTGGTCCCAAGATGACCAGCTAAGGGCATCTCATATGCCAACTACAACAGGAAGGGCCTATTAACCTGGGGTATCATCAACATTTTGAGGGCACCAGGTGCAGGCTTAGTGGGCTCACTACAAAGGAGATCACTCTCCCAATAAATCTTGAATGACTAGGCACTTCACCTTGTACCTAGGTCTGTGCCTGTTTTCTTAGACCCGAGAGAGAGTAGAACTCTCTCTGACCCTTGTAGAAGTCTCCCCTAGAGGGTCCTTCTTCAGCCAGCTGGCATTGAAGGTCAAGGTGATACCTTGGGTTGAGCACCTCTCACACAAGAGGGGTCTTCAGGCTCTTCTCCCTCAGGAATTGAGTCTCAGGTTACCTTGGACCCAGCCCGTCCAGAGCCTGAATCCCTTTGGGTGCTGCTGAAACAGCAGGAAGAGACAGAGCCCCCTTGGCAGAGGTGGCCTTCTTGTTCTTCCATCTTGCTTTGGGTCTCCCATTTAGCTTGGGTACTTGACTAGCAGTCAGACACGGTGTGAACTGCGATCTAGTGACTGCAGCAGCAGTCAGGGGTAGTCCATCAGAGATCAACCTCAACTCTACTAGATCATTCCCCAACAAAATGTTGGCAGGTACATTGTCCTGAACCAGGAAAGGAAGCTTTGCTGTCTTATCTGCAATCGTGATGGTGACTAGGGCAACAGGAGATAATTTGGAAGGCCCACCAGCTAACCTGGTAGTTCTCAGACGAGCACCTACATAGTCCTCTGGCATGAGCAGGGTCAGGTCCACCGCTGTCATACTTGGCGCAGTGTCTCTGAAATGAGTAGAAGGCTGGCCATTCAGGGGACACTTCGCAAAAATCTGCGGGTGTTTTGTGGGATAGTAGCCAGTACTTCTGCGTACTGGTCCCATGCCCTAAGGGACACTAGGGAAATCTGTGCAGGAGCACCACGTGTGATTCCTATAGTGGAGTGTAGGACAGTGGCCCCCACCTCAGGCATGGAGCAAGGGTAGGTCAGGCTAATAGCGCAGGAGGACCGCTACTCTTACTCCCACCCCCATAACACTTATCCCCACTATATTTTGTTTCTTAGGAGAGGAAGGTTTAGGTTTATTCGACTGTGATTGCTATTTGGACTCCTCAGCCTTCAGAGAGGCCCCTTTCTCTTTGTCCTTGTCCTTCCCACTGGGTTCCTTAGGTGACACCATGTGGGAGACCCACTTGTCAGCCAGCCTGGCCAGCTTAAAGGGATCTAAAATGTTCTCGGCAGCAACATACTGACACAACTCTGGTAAACAGGCTTCTGAAAAATTTTCAAAAAACAAAAGGTAGGACAATTCAACAAAAGTTCTCACCTTGCATCCATCAATCCACCCCAACGTGTTCATTTGTGCAGCACTCACCCAGTCAACCAAAGACACATTCTCTCTTTTCTTATATTACCTGAACCTTTTAAGGTATTGGGTAGGTGTCTTGCCAAACTTGGCAATCAAAGCAGTTTCATGCACTCATACAGAGCCCTTTCTTCCACACTCAGTTTCAGAATACAGTCATAACCAGTTTGAGACACTCTACTTAACAAACACTTAGCCCAATCTCTTTTATCAACATCATGGATTCCACAAGCCATTTCAAATTCTCAATCCATTGGAGGATATCAGAACCCACCACATACACACCAACCAAATCTTTAATAAACTTTGTGGCAGGTGACCTGACACTCTCAATTGGTTTGGCTGAATTCTCCACTATAGCTTTCTCTAGATTGGTTCTATGACTTCCAGTGTCCTTGTTTTTACGTTCAAGATCCCTATCTTTGAGTATCACTTGCTGTGCCAACTCCTCCTTCTTTAGTTCAGCTTCGGTTTCCAACGTGTTATAGTCAAAGGCCAATTTCCTCCTCAATAATTCAAGTTCCAAGGTATTCCCTGAAGAAACAATGCTGGGTTTTCGGAATGTAGGCAGCAGGAGAGGTGGCAGTCCCAGGAA
Source organism: Ambystoma mexicanum (assembly GCF_040938575.1). Lineage (NCBI taxonomy): Eukaryota > Metazoa > Chordata > Amphibia > Caudata > Ambystomatidae > Ambystoma > Ambystoma mexicanum. The sequence continues at coordinate 930,573,363 of NC_090930.1, forward strand.
CAGACTCAATAACAACCACCATGGGCAGGTTCCTCAGTGGTTGCATCCCCCCTTCATTAAGAGCATCACAATCAATCTGGTAATCCACCAGGCAGCTATCAGCTCATCCCTAGACTTATCTTCAAAGTCCAACTCCCTGGCTTCACCAGCATCCTGGAGACCCTCTAAGCTCGTCCTAGTCAATTTTCCATTTGCAATAGATTCCATTGCTTGTAATGTAGTTATCCTAGTACACAACAAAAAAAATCTCAAATTAACAGTGTGCATATTTTGTAGGTGGCAAGGTTACACACAGATTTTTAAAACCATTAGCATGGAACTATATGTTTGAAGCTCTCAGATGCCATGGTCCCATTCCTAGCAATGGTACACATTCTTTACTGTAATCCAATGACCTTCATTTTCATTAATGGGCATATATCCCCATGTTTCCCTTTATTTAGAGGCACATGCCAATGATGCCCTCTGTCCCCTTGAAAAGACTGGAGCGGGGTATCTGTACTCCTGCCCTCTATATGGCAGAGTAGAACCACAGAGCTCCCCAGCCAATATTCTCCATAGGGTAGCTATGGATGAGCAATCAAGACTTAAGCTCTCAGGAAGTGATCCGGGCTGGTTTTTAAGTACAGTGTAGTCCCCAAACCCCCACAAAGGAATGTCTACACATTATGTTATGTGATAACACAGTTCTTTATATAAATACGGTTCAATATATATATATACATATATATATATATATATATATATATATATATATATATATATATATATATATATATACAATCAATGTCACACTTCTTGCTTTGGCAAATCTGATAAGGTAAATATGTACAATGTCTCTGTGGTACCACAATTCACTCTTGACTTCCTTAAAATGCACCATAGCAATGTGAATCAACATCAGACATAGGAAGGAAGACAAGTTAGGTTAAACAATGGCAGAATACTTCCATGACACAGTTCTGTGTGAGGATCCCCCCACCTGGGCAACCTGTAAATAAAGTGTATCAACAACCCCAGTCCATATATGTTTTAAATAGTCTTGTTTACTGCTAAAATGTTCTACTACCCCAATGTACCTGAGTTTAGCACAGTTTCTTTGATGGTTCATCGACAGATCCCTCAGGGGTGAACTCCCTTTAAAGCAGGAGCCACAGGGCATCGAGATTCCTCAAAGAAGGTGAACCCTGGTGTCGAGAGTCCTCGATGAAGAGTTTGATGCTGCAAAGATGACTCGATGAAGAACGTAGGACCGGCAGAGGGCGTCGGGTGTTGGCGTTGTATGTCGGCATCTGTGATCACGACTCGACCACGGCTGGCATTCAGATCTTCCTTGTTGGCATCTTTGTAGACTTCGGGTGGCGGGAAACCCACCAGCGGATTCTCTTCAGTTCGTCGAAAAGGTGGAGGGTTGCGGCTCTGGTCGTCGAGCAGCACGGCATCAAGCTGTCCCCGCTTCTGGGCAACACGACTTAACTGGCTTCCAGCGGTTATGGAAATTCTCTGAACCCGGTCGAAAGCAATGGACTTTGACAGGGGCCATCTTGTCTCCTATAAGGAAACCACTTATTCCTATGACAGGGCCTGGGTATCACAAAACGGAGGATACTCAGAGCACCTGTCAAATTCAGCATGGAGCTGTCACCAACCCATGCCATGCTCTGTTGGCCACACACAGGTGCCAAAAACATACACTAGGGTTACAGGGTTGTAGCCCCACCCATGGGTGCCATAAGGGTATCCCAAGGGTCTCTGTTCACCACAACCAAACAGAAGAAGAGCTGCACTGCCAGGAATCCCACATGGACTCCTGTGCACAAAACACACAACACATATGATAAGGGAGTACATTACAAGGACATGGAAGCCTTGTCCCTCCAATGCATTTCCAGCATCACATCCATCTTCTGTTTATCCTGGCCCTAGCGCCATTCTTAGAAAAAATACAACAAAATATTGATATAAAAGGTATGAGATGTTGTAATGCTGATGATGTCTTATTACTACTGAAAGATCCCAATACTTCCTTACGACATATTTTAGATATCTCACAATTTTCTGTTGTGTCTGGATACAAACTGAACACAGACTAGTCAGAAATGTTACGTGTTAATGTGCAATGTACAAACACCAAATATTAACCTCAGGTATGAAACAGTGTCCAAATGGCTTTAAATATCTTGCCATACATATTTCCTCTTCTATCAAAGACATCATTAAAAGTAACCCTACTTCCCTTCTCTCTAGAATAAAGGAACACACAAACTCCTGGTCCCCTGGTCCCCTCTGTTCCTGTAATGGTGGGGTAGATTGGAATCCATTTAAATTATGATTTCACCAATTATTTATTGTCTTCTTTTTATGTTACCGATTCCTCCTCCCTCCTCTTTCTTTAAATCCATTGAAACTGTTTGGCTAAATTTCTTTGGGGGAAAAAGAAACATAGATTATCTCTTAATAACCTCAAACAACCTAGGGCAGCTGGGGGGGTTGGGTTTCCTGATTTTAGAAATGATAATATGGCCTTTGTGTTAAAACAAGTTCAGTTATGCTTTACTCATGAACATTCTAATGATGTACCCCAATGGTTATTCCTAGAGAGAGCAATGGTATCCCCCCTGAGCCTTGCTGATTGCTTTCTCATTAAAGCTAAATCAAGATGTATTAAATGTACAAGTGTAATTGTATCCGCCCGCTCCCTCAGAATCAATGTATTCCCACCAATTCCCAAGTCCCATCATTACATCTCATTGTATATTTGGTTTAATCCTTTGATTAGAATCAATAAAAAATATATTTTTTGGAGGCCATGGCTCTCTTTAGGTATCAGATATCTTGATCAGCTATTTTTTCAAGGAGTTCCACTCAATTTTAACATACTTGTTGATGGATTCAATGTCCCACTCTCATTTCTGCAACAATTCTTGTCTATTATTGATGCAATTATTGAAAACAATGACTCTCTCATCATTGAAATCACTATTCCAAATACTGAAAGGTTACAATCTCTCTATATACACTGAGTACGTCTGCCTCTTTATACTACAAAACTCTTCGGCAAAACTGTTCTGCACACATTCTGCATGAATGCTTTTCAGCCTGGCAACAAGACTGCATGCTAATGGATAATCAACTGGAATGGCCTAAAGTTTGGAACCACATATTTAAGGTCACAACTTCGGGCAAACATACCACAAACTACATCCCTTTTCCATCAGAGAATTTTTATCACTCTTTCACATCTTTTCAAATCTGGCCTTACGCAAAATGAAAATTGTTGGAGCTGCCATTAACCTTCTGGATCCTTTAAGCATACATTTCTTTATTATAGATTTGTCTCGTCCTTTTAGCTTAACATTTGGAAAAGCTTCAAAAGTATTTTTAACATTTAAATTGACTTCCTTTCTCGTTCTTTTTGCTGGGAGCTATATTGTACAAGATGTTACTCACAGACATGAGAATTTCATGTTTGATTTATTTATTATGTTGGCTATCAGAACAATTTCATCCACTGGAAACATGCATATAAACTTCATTACAGAATGTGGTGGAATTCAAAATGCAATACTCATAGACTAGAAAGGTGTAATGTCACTTCTGTTTATCTATTACGCAAACGTGAACTAAAACAGAAACCTTTTATGAATTTCTTGCACATTCATCAATGGTCTAATAGTCATTCATCTAATACTAACTGTGCACTCTTCCCCTTTGTATTTATTTTAGTTTTATTTATTTATTTACATTTGTTAAGCGCACTTGCAGCCAATAAGGCATCGAGGCGCTGTTACAGAGGATACACAGATTTAAGATTACATACAGGTGCCAGAAGGCTCTTAGTTACAGTTAGGCAGGCATATAATCAATGGAGGATACGGATTTAAATTACACAAGAAGTCTGGTTTTGATGGCCTTGCGAAGGCTAGATGGGACTCAATGAGTCTTAGGTGAGGAGGCAGGGCATTCCAGTGCGTGGCTGCTAAGGTGTGGAAACTGGAGCCACCAGTGCGCACTTTCCGTGAGATAGGCGTAACAATAGTGTTGACATAGATGGATCTGAGCGGTCTTGTGGCGGAGTGCCTGGTGATTCTTTTAGGTAAGGGGGCAAGTTTGTGAAGGCATTTGTGGGTGAGGGCAAGAGTTTTTAAAAACAATTCTCTGTTTGACAGGGAGCCAATGTACTTGCCTTCTGATTTCAGAAATGTGGTTTCTCCTTGTGGTGCCTGTGGCTGCCCTTAGTGCATTGTTTTGGGCTAGCTGAAGTTTGGCCAGGTTTTTGTTGAATGTCCCCACGAGAAGGGCATTACAGTAGTCAAGTCTTGACCCGATGATTGCCCTGGCAATCGTGAGGCAGCTTTGACGAGCCAAAAAAGGTCTGGCTGCATTGAGGACTTTGTAGTAGTAGGCTGAGGAGGCGGTGATGGCATTGACCTGTCTGTCCATGTTGGAATGTTGCCAATAGTGAAGGTGGCGTACTGTTCTCCAAGGTTCCCGAGGGTGAACGGTGAGCCAATAAGGAGTTCTGTTTTTTCGTTATTGAGGCAAAGCCGATTTTCTGCCATCCAGGATTGAATGGTGGAGTAGATAGAGGAGAGGGTGTTGGAGTCTGCTAGGTAGTCACCTGAGAGTGGGATGTCCCCCCCTCCATAAACGCATCACTCCTCCTGTGCATGGTCTGTCTCTGTTATGTCATGTCCTTGTTTGTAAATCTATATGTATCCCCCCTTTCCCTCTAAAATCGAAATTCTTTAATGATTAATGAATATGTATTCTTGCAAGGTTCTCTTATATATCAATATTTAAGTCTTATATTGTTACTTCTTTATGCTCAGAGTAGATACAAGATGTAACATGATCCTGTCACACATTGTATGATTTGACTTCAATAAAAACCTTTAAACCTAAAAAAAGATTCTGCATCCTTTTCATGAACTGTGATATGGATCCTGGACCCACATGATAACATCCCCTTGCTTTTCTAAAGTGGGAATTGACCAATTGACGTAGAGTGTTGAGGTGAGGAGTGGATGATTATCTCTACGAGCTAGGGGTATTGGGTAGGAGTGTGCATGCTCACAGTGACCATGCTTTCCAAGTGAGTTATATTTAAAATGGACGTATCAAGCTCATGTGGTGGAAACTTTGAACAACTGTCAGAAAACAAACAACACTTCCCAGAATGGGTGAAAGACTGGTGAGTACCTCAGTATGTCCAGCTAAAATATTGAAAAGTGTTGCAAAATATGGAAAGTGAGTATACAAGCTCAAATATGCCCTTTTTTATCATAACAGGGTCTTTTCTTTACCTCTATGCCTTTTTCTCTCCCCGCTTCATTCCGACCATTCCTATTGCTCACTTTCTTCCCTTTTTGAGCCCTACCATGTATCTTCCCATCTCAATTTCGCCATTTGTCAATATTTTTAAAACTCCACTCCCTGCACCACATTTCTCATAACGGTCATCTGCACCCCAACTCCCTGGCAAAAGCTCTCTCCTCTGTTAACTTGTAACCCATGCCTATTCCAAAGTGTTGCATTCCCTTGTTTAATCAAGGACATTGCAAAAAGTACTAATGCCTGCATGGTCCTGGTTGCGCCATAAAAATATAAAAACCAAATATGTCATAATATATTACGGGGGGAGATTCACTAGAAGTTGCACTTTTGATCAATGTAGAGTTGGGCAAATGTACCAACAGTGAATTCATGCAAATGTGAAGTGCAAAATGCACATTAGGCAAACGTGCAACTTTTCACATTTTGTCAATAATATGTGGATATTTTGTGCACATATTTTGGACATATTGTGGAAACATGCACTTAAACGAGTACACAAATGAACATGCAACTTCACTTGAGCATGATGTGTAAGTGACACGCTTCTGATCAAAATCTGCATTCTGATTGCGCATACACAAATTGCAATTCAAACTGCTCGACACTACTATAAAATTTGGAAGTTAAAAATAATAAACCTGAAAGTAAAGATAATGAACCACAGAAATATGAAAGCATACTAACTAGAAAAGTCGAGTTTAATGTAGTTGTAGAAACAGCCACAACACATGAAAAAACACACGAAAAAAACACAAGTGAAAAACCCCAAAGAGATACGAGAACACAAACCTGTTCACTTTCTGTGTGAACTTGACTTCTAATTCTCTCATTGACCAGAGCCACAGCAAACAAATCCCTGTGGTAGGAGTTACTAATAACGCATATGTCCTTGCAATTGTGGCAGCCCAAGGAAAGGTGGCCCACAGCAAAAGTGGAATGAAGAAAAAGAAAACCAAGAACAAGCTCTCTGCGACAAGCACTGCCATTGATTTCTTATTCTATTCTTGCAGTAGTTGAAAAGGCTGCAAACACTGCATGAACTCACCAAAAGAAGCCTGCAGAAATTTGTGGTTAACCGAGAAAAAAGTACAGACACTTTTCAGGAGTGAACTGTAGGGAAAACTCAAAGGAAGATAGAGACTGGTGGAATTAGGGCACACACTGCTGAAATTATGCCTAACTGTGTTATATGCATTTCCTCCAACTATGAACAGAAACTGTGCTACTTTACTGTACTAAAATAGTGAGGTACTTTACTAAACTCCTCAAACAAGAAATATGGAGCCTGTGAAATGCATTTACTGCACTAAAACACTGAAGTACTTTAAGAAACTCTGAAAACAAGGGATTTGGAGCCTGTGAGGTGCAGAGCAACACTTCAGACAAACACCATTCTTTGCAAATAGTGTGGAGTAATTTATGAGAGAGCCAAAAACCTGGCGCCTGATACTACATCATCTGTATAAACGCTGCCAAGTATACCAAAATAGCCTAGTTGGTAACACTGAAAGATCTACTTTAAATAATACACAAGCCAATGTATCCACCTGTAATTTCTTAAACCAAGATGCCCTGTAGTTTTAAATGAAGCACAACATTGTGCAAGACTTTGCATTACTTATGCAATGTATTTTCATTCCAAGCATGTGAATTAATGCCTATTGTAAACATAATTTCTTTCCCTGGCTACAGTACAAGTGCCCAGTGCACTATTATTTTGACAAATTATTCGAAGAAAGTGATGCATTTATAACTTGAGTGATGCATATTTTAAATATATCCAATGTCCATAATTACATGTTAGATTGTTAGAAGTTTTACAGGGAATACATTAGTGCTTAAAATGCATGCCCAGATAGCAGTTCTAATTGTGGCTTTTCCAAATGCCTGATTTTCTGGTTCTTCAGTCAATCTAATACAACCTAAACCTCTACTCAACCTACATCAGAACACATTGCTGATGGGCTGGGGTCAGAGACCCCAAGGGATAATACATTCTCCATCAGTAGCTGAAGGGCCATGTCCTGTAATCTTTAGGTTCAATACAACAAAAGGATCATGTGCTCAGGGCTTAGGACAATTGCTATATACACACATCTTTACATTCCAGTAAAGCAAAATCAATGTCCCTCGAGCTGATAGAGGTCTAAGTTGACGAAACAAGGAAACATGCCTACTGTTCAACTCTGGGTCTTCAAATAAGAATTACTATACTTAAGAATTTCAACTTTGAACTCTACCTCCCTATGAAATTCACCACCGGAAGTTAATGGATGGATTCATAAATGGACCTGTCAGCCACTCATATTAATCATTACCTTTACAAAGGACATCTGAGAGCTGCTCACATTGATTCCTTAGGCTGACACACATCTTTGTATGCCCAGTTAAACGAAAATAAAATGGACCATTTAAATCAACATTATTTAATGTAATTTTTTTTTAAAGTGATTTTGACTCTAACTTTTCAATGGTATGGGTTCCAACAAAAGATAAACATGTTCCGAACCCAAGAGAGTCTTCCCTACAAAATGAGACTAAGCACGATATATTAAAATGTGTTCATAATTGATCAATTATATAAATGGTGAAAATAAATAGTTTTCAGAATATAATAATTTTAGGTTGATACATAGTGTAGATTAATCATTATTCTGTGTGTTCTACACTATGCAAAACCCCACTGACCTTCACAATGCACCCCATGACTTCACTTCCACACCATTCAGCATCCACAGTATCCCTAGCCTACTGCAGCACCCCCATACTTTTTCTTTTCTATTTCCAGTGTAAGAGTGCTGGGAATAGAAAGACAAATTTAACATGCCTCATGTCCCTGTGGGGGATCAGTAGCTTGCCCTCTTTTTCAGGGGACTCATTTTGAACCCCTGCATGAACTCAAACTCCACCTGAAAAATCTCCCGGCAAGCTATAAATGTTTGTTGGACTCACACTACTTGAAATCCGTGAGGATCAGGTTTTGCACAGCGCAGGTATACTGAACTCTCAACACAGTGCCCTACCATTCGTTCAAAGCTCCATGTCAAGTATTTGAGTTAATGTACCTTCTGCATGATCACACTAACTGAAGCTGGGAGATCTGAGTCAGTAGGAGGGGGCCTGAAAAAAGGTTACTTGCGATGCCAACATGAATAAGATAGATTGAAATGATGGTTGTGAAAGGGGAGGGAAGGAAATTGAACACAACAGAAGGGATAGGCAGAACAGAACACGTTTAAGAAGTTACACTGAGGGACTGCAGCATGGAAATTCAGTAACTACAGATTTGTATTGTGCGCAGATGTCTACACAGTAAACAGAACAGAACTGATTACTTTCAATTAGTAGGGACAGGGTTGTCCCATAAATCCAATGGTTATCGGACAGTGTTTTAAATAGTAAAATCTTTATTTTGAAGGCATCACTTTATTTGGAAATCACAATAAGTGGTATTCTTTTCTTACTTTACATAGCCACTGCCACCCCCTCAAAAACTCATGTACTCTTTAATGCACTAATCATCCTGGACTGCTTTTAAGCTGATAAACATCAATCATAAAAGATGCCATTGAGGATGCTTAGCATGTATTGCTCCTCTCCATGTACAATCTAAATCTAAGCAGTGTAATTTGATTCCTATATTCTAACGTTCAATACTCCTTGATTCACTGCACCATCTCTCCAACACAGACAATGGCCCTCATTACGACCCTGGCGGAAAGTGACTGACCGGACCGCCATAGCGTAAATAGCGTTTCCGCCATTGCACGACGGAGCAAAGTGCGGCTCATTCCGACCCATCGGGCACGAGCACCACGCCATGGCGGAAGTGCAAAGTCCGCGATGGCGGAAATGACCCCAAAACGGCCCACACCGCCGCCGTACGGCGCCCTAGGTGCAATACCGCCACCCATCTTAGCGGACACCGCAGTGAGCGCCAACCGGAAAGTACGGTGACCGGAAATATACGGAAACGGAAGTAAAAGCATGGTCCCGGAACGGGAAACATCACGCCGTACACCTATAAAACCACAAATTCCACACAACCATTAAAAATACTACCCTGAGACACATCCCAACCCGTCATCCACCCTAGTGAAACCAAGTAAAATGGGAAAAGTAGCGAAGAAAGCGTGCGACCGCAAGCGGCAGGTCCACTTCTCCCGTGAGGAACTCACCGTGCTCACAGAGACCCTCCAGGAGAATGCTGCCGTCGTCTTCTCCACGCAAATGACCAGGACGGCACTTGCGAACAAGAAGACCATATGGGCCCTGGTGGCACAGCGGGTAAGTGCGGTGGGGACCGCACCCCGCAACCCACAGCAATGCAGAAAGCGATGGGACGACCTGCGGATACGCGTCCGGAGCATACTTTCTGCCAACCGCAACATTGCCACAGCTACCGGGGGAGGATCGGAATCACCCATCAAGTTGACCCCCTGGGAAGAAATCTGTGCCTCCACCATTGGAATGGAGAGTATAGAGGGAGTCGGAGGGATGGAGAAACGAGTGCAGACATCCGAAGAATCAGGTAGGTGGGCCAAATAAAACAATGCCAAAACCACAATGTCCAATCATGTGAAGTACCACGTGTCCACATAGTGCAACAGTAACACATGTCCAGGAGAACGTCCACATACATAGGCCTGATAGCACACTTTAAAACTCACATCAAATACATAAATAATTAAAAATCCTAAAAACACCCTCTACACGTGCAGCAGGCACACCCTAACTGCAGGCTGCAAAACAACTGCACCCTCACTCCACACACAAATGAAACCACCTCCAAGGCCCCGACCCAAATCACCCTCAGGTACCACCCAAATGCATGTGATACATTGCCATTCCAATTTCCACAGACCCATTAATAACGCTCGCCCTCCTTTACCCCACCACAGGGTCCGATTCAAACGACGAGCTCCAGGACACCCCTACCAGCACACCTGCAAAGAGGGCCAAGACCAACCGCCAAAGACCCTCCACCTCAGCTGCACGCATCAAGACACGGAAGCAGCACAAATCAAGTGGCAGCACAGAGGAGGGAACTCCAACAGGCACCCCAGCAGCCAGCATGCCCACAACAGCACCACCACAGGTCCCCCCAATGGATGCCACAGTAGGCACTGCTTCTGGTGGCAGCAGCACCATAGGTGACACTGCATTAATGGCAGCATGCTCCGACACAGAAAACGGGGATGTCGAAGTTAGATCCATCCATGACCTGTCTCAATCCCCCTGTCTGTTCCATCCCGTACACCATGAGGATACCACGCAGGGGCACCCACAAGACGACGACTGGCCATCCCCCACAAGCCCTGTGGCAAGGCAACATGAGGTGACCAGCCACTCTGTGACACCACCGCAAATGGCCATGGCCCAGCAGAGGCAACAGTCCCTCGACCAGGTAATCGTGCAACAGCAGCAACTGGCCACGCTCCTCAAGGACCATGCCGATGAATGTGGGGGCACTAAGGCAGACATAGAAACATCAACTGAGACACTTAGGGCAGAAATGGAGAGAAGTACAGAGACACTAAGGGCACAAATGGAGAGTAGCACCGAGAGCCTGAGAGCAGAAATGGAGAGAAGCACCGAGAGCCTGAGAGTACAAATGGAGAGAAGCACCGAGAGCCTGAGGGGGGAACTGCATGCGACGTCCAAAGACGTATGTGCCGAACTTGCCGCAGTGCGCCGTGTGCTCACTGAGCTCTCACAAACCCTTAGGGACATGCATGGACGTGAGCAGGCAGAGACATCATCCGTTGCAAGTTCCGTCCAGGGCAGCCCCCAACGTAGATCTGGGAGGAACCTGCGCTCCACAGGCAGGGGTGCCCCTGATACCCGGAGAGGGGGCTTGCAATAGCGACTGCCCACTGACAATGAGCATCTTTGGACACTGGTGTTCGGGGGGGAGGTAGGAGGGTGGAGGGGGTGTGTTGGGCTCACTTGGGTGGCGGGTCAATAGGGTGTTTAACATGATATCACATATGCCATAATCAATGCACGATCATCCAATGAGATGTGTGGACATTGATCTTTGTGTACGAGGCCATTATAGGCGTACAGTCCATATTGTGCATGTTCCAGACACACACAGTGCCACGAGTCCCGTGTCCATGTATCAGCCACCAGGCGTGAGTGCTAGAAGCATGCATCTATGAGATGCTGACGAATGTCACGGCCCTCCTGTGCCTCGCAGACTCCTTGAGGTGCTGCCACATCCCCACCCTCATCATGACCATCTTCAGGTGCTTGCAGTTCTGCGTCAGGGGGCATGGGCACATTTCTACGTACGCACATGTTGTGGAGCATGACACATGCCATGACCATCTTTGCAACCTTCACATGGCGGTACAGGAGTGCCCCGCCAGACCTGCTGAGGCAGCGGAAACGAGTCTTCAGTAGGCCGAATGCCTGTTCTATGACTACACGGGTACGTGAGTGGGCATGGTTGTAGTCCTCCTCATGCTGGTCCCGTGGGTTCCGGACTGGTGTGAGGAGCCATCTCTTCAGTGGATACCCGGCATCACCTGTATGTGGACAATAAAGGGATTTTGAGGAATGCCATTGCTACGTACGCACCCCCCCCCTTCCTGCCAGGTCATTGCCGCATCACATACCCCACATCATCATGCTTGAAATGAGACTCACCGAGTAGCCAGGATCTGTTCCCTGCGTGTCGCTCCATGTAGCGTGGTATTGTAGAGTTCCTCAAGACCATAGAATCATGGGTTGATCCAGGGAATCGGGCACAACAATGTGTAATGATCCTGTTGGAGTCACACACCATTTGTACATTCAGAGAATGAAATTGTTTTCGGTTGCGGTACTGGGCCTCCATGGCATGTGGGACGACCAATTCCACATGGGTGCAGTCGATGGCACCAATGCAACCCGGTATGCCGGCAAGTGCATGGAATCCCACTTTTGTGTTGGTAATTTCCTGCTCCGAGCGTGGTAGGGAGATGTAGTCGTCTGCTTGCTGCAGGAGGGCATCGAGCACTTGCAATAGTGTCCGTGAGAACAGTGGCTTTGATATGCCATGCAACTGTCCGACTGTGTGCTGGTAGGTGCCTGTGGCCAGGAAGTGGAGTACAGACACCACCTTCAGTAGGGGTGGGATGGCGGTTGGGCTATCTATCATGCTGACAAGGTCAGCCTGTGTCATGTCCACAATGGCGGTTATGGTGTCCCGGTCCAAACGGTAGAGGGTGTGGATCTGCTCATCAGTGAGGTTGAACGGATGTGCTCGGAGGCGTGGGATTGCGGGCTGCCTGCGTGGTGGTAGTGGCTGTGCTGGCGGCCCTTGCTGGCCCTGCCTTGCCCTCCTCCTCCTCCTGCGTCTCCTCTGTGCGGCCGGATGTAGTTGGTGTTCGTCGTCTTCTTCTAGAAGTTGGAGTACTTGCAGTGCTATCAGGACCCCCAGGGCCAACATAGCTAGTCCTGCCGGTAGCATTTCGGAGTGGGTGTGGTTGTGGGAGGAGGCTGGGTGTGCAATTTATGTGTTTTCAGGCTGTATGGCCTCCACCTGTGGTGATTCATTCCACCTGTGCAAGCTGCTCTCCCCTTTGGGCGAGCACGTCCTGCACACAACGCTGCAATTCGACGAATGGCATCTTGCAATTGCAATCATGTATTTGTACCCGATGGCAGTGTAACATTGGTTGATATGTACATTCTGCTATGGTCCCATTGTTTCACATACTATCTTTGCAGTCGCGAACAGACTTGTGAAGGGTCAGTGGAACGTAGTACTCGAGTAACGGTGGACCCTCATGCAACACTGTACCGAGGTTCACCGACGGGCGTGGCGTCCCATTTGTGAGTGAAGGCAGTTGCCATTTTCACGCACAGCCGCACTAGATGGATTAATTTGTGATTTCAAGCGGCCACAGATGCCTTTTCGACGTGATGTTGCAAATGAGGAATTCGAAGGTCGGCGCTTTCGGTTTTCAGCTAGCGGCGAGGAGATGCCCACAGGTCTGAGTGCAAATATAACGTTCTATTGTTCAATGTCCTTGGGACAGGGGCCATGGCGAGGATGCAATGATTGATATGAATAGTTTGGGATGCGCAATAGCGAAGTGGGCGATAAGGCCGGACGTTCCCAAATACATGTTACTGCACAACACTGGAATTACGGGCTGGGGCACAGTGGATTTTGCAGGCTGCATAATGCACAGACTCAATGGAAATTTCACATGTTATGTGAGTATGGAAACAGGCGATTTCATTACGGGATGAGGGAATGATGTATGGATGCATGGACGGATGATTTGATACAGAGTTTGCCATGTACAGGGCTTCTTGGAATCTATCCGCCTCCCCTGCGCTATGTGATGCAGGGCTGCGATAGTGGGACCATCGTCTATCTGGCCTTGTTGAGCCCTCCCTGTCTCGGAGCGCCTTCAGACACTTGTGTGTATGCACGTTACCAATCCCATCTGATGGATTCTGTTTTAACAGACGCATGCACAGGTACACTCGTTTGTGATAGTGTTTTCACCTCGATATAGATAGTTATGATTCGCAAGTGGTTTTTGGGTGGTGATGATCCTTTGGAGTGGGCTAGCATGCATATGGCTGTGGATTTGGTGTGATCATTGAAGTGAGTAATTCAAATGTAGTTCTGATGGCCATACTATTCTTTTTCATTTCATTTGGGTGACAGGTATCTCCTCCCCTTTTGCCACTGCCATCTGTATGCCACTCCTGCAGATGGCTTTTACTCCCGACACCTGCTGCTTCGTGTTAATCAGTGGAGCAGCATTACGATCTTATGGGACGATCGCCAATGGGCCACATGCCCTTACGCAGTACTAGTGGCTAGGAGCAACATTTCGGCCTTTCAGCTGGACTAGTGCCTCCCTATTGGGACGGCCCTGTGGTTCTGGGCGCTTCCATGTTGCCTTTTCGTACGAGAATGTAGCCCCTGTGTACCATGAAGGAACAGGGCGTCACACAAGAAGAAGCTGGTCATTTATTGCGGATGCAGCCCCCAATGGTGAAATGTATTTTGGAGTTCATGGCCTAATGGCTGTATGGGCTTGGTGAATTTGTTGTGCATTAAATTTCTATTCTGATATGAACCGTGTAGCGTTCTTCTTTGCAAGTGATGTGGCATATTCCTATTTGGGGAGAGATGTATTGTGTGGAGATCTGCATTGGGTTCCAGCTTCGGAGTATAGTTGCGTGGTACTGTGCTGGGCGCGTTTGCCTACGAAGCCCAGTGAGGTCAGGGGTAAGGGCTGCCAATATGTCTGTTTTGATGATGACATGCTCAGGGGCGGGGGATTGGCTTTAGTGTAACAGATGCCGGTCAGCCAGTTGGATTGGTGGAATGATGTGATTATCGGAATATGGCTGGTCACAGGTGCCTGTGTTTGCGTGCGTTTCTTGGTGGGAGACTGAGGTCATGTCCATTTGTATAGCTTCTGTATTCGTGCCATCTGTGCCCTGCAGCTCCCATTGGCCCCTCTTGAGATTCATTTGTTCGTTGGCAGGCATGGATGACTAGTACATTTCACTGGTTGCATTGTGTGACTTCATTGCACCTACGGGGAGTTGTACGATGTGGCCAGGGAGCGGTGTACAGGCACTCAGTAGGGCCGTTTACGGTTGGTTCGCGATGCCGTACTTCTCACCATGGCGGAATGGTACTTTCCGCCGTGCTTGATGGCGTTAGGTGCATGTCCGCTAGGGTCAGAATTCGCGTACCGTTGCGCCATGGTGGTAATTACGGTTTGGCATGGCGCGCGCGCGCGCGTACTTGGTGCAGTTAGCGTTGGCGTTCACTACGGTGTCGCTAATGGCATCGTACTTTGCGGTGACGGGTCATAATCGCACCGAGCGCTATTCGATGGCGGTATTGCATTTCCGCCATCGTTTTTCGATTTCCGCCAGGGTCGTAATGAGGCCCAATGTGTTTTGTACTGATTAGTGACCCCCACATAGACAACACATCCTTTATTATACGTATTGTAGGTGCAATAGCAGAGTTTTTATGACCTTTACATATCTAATAGTCCTTTGAGGTTATAATCTGAGAATAAACATATTAGACTCATTGCAAGTTAAGAACTTCATTACGATTATGGAGGACCACCATTTTATCCAAATGGTTACTGGCCCAACACAAGCAGTCAGTCAAATGCTGAAACTAGTACACTCTGCAGATAAATAAGCCTCCAACCAGGACAGATCATTTTGGGATACTCTTCGACCAGGAAAACATGTATCTTTCCATACAATCACAGACACATGTTCCTAAATTGGATTATCAATTTAATACATTTTAAATTCAACCTTTCCTTCAATGCCTAACTTTCAATAAAACAGGGTTTGCACCCAGACTGTATGTGAAATCAAATTTTAGTGTGTGTTCTAATTGTTTAGCAAAACTCCAGGACATGATAATTCCACATATCCCAAAAAGAATCCTCACAAGCACCATAAACAAAACTGGTTCACCACAATATTAAAAGTATGAAAACTAGAAACGAATCATCTGGCACGTCAATGGTGCACCAATTATCATTCTAGTGATATATCCACTCTAGTTTTTCTAGTAAGAAGCAAAGATAAGAACACTTTTTCCTCATGGTTCTGGTCAGTTCATGTACTTCCCAATCTCTTAACAAAGAAAAGTGTTGTAACAACCGGTAGTTTCTCTGAATCCTGGCTGATATCTTCCTGTCTGTAATTTACAAAAATGTACTCACATAGTAACTGCTGAGGTAAATAGAAACATCTTTAAGCATTATTAACTATTAGGATAATATATTGTGCTTACATTATGGTGTAGGTTACACCATTTCTGATGGAGTCACCAGCAGATTCCATATACAAGGCAAAACTCTGGCCTTTCTGTAATCTCTCATTCCCAGCAAAACTAATGGAAAGAGCAGTGAGCGATAAAACACAGCTATGTTTGGAGGACGGGCTCCTCTCAGGTAAACCACAGACAGGTCTTGGCCCAATACACTTGGCCCAATGCATAGAAAAGGGACAGAGGTCGCCTCACTATGGATGATCTAAGGAGGTAGGGAGATATAAGTAGCATTACAGATTTTGGGTAACACCTCTCTGCAGATTTTGACACTGGTAGTCATGCCATTCTTCTCTTTCAATTCCTGAATTTTTGGGGCTCAAGCTTGTGCATTGGACTGATTCAATTCTTTCTTGGCGTGTTGACAAGAACAGATTTGTATATTGTCATTTAAATTGAAAACCTGAATTTTAGAATACAGTGTCCTGCAGGGCTCTGCCTTTTCTTATTTTCCATTAAACATTAACTATTTAATACATATCTAACACCCCCACATTAGTTTAGTTTATTATGACATTTCACATAAGGCTTTACAAATATGCAGCTAATGTATAACTCAACCTTAATACTGCAGACACAGTTTGAAAGTTCCCAAATTGTAATTGAAAAACTGATGACCAGAAACGGAAAAATGAAAATACTGTGTGTAGATTATTCCTAGCTTGTGACAGATAGTCGGGAATCCATTAACGGCGCTGAGCTCAGCATTATGCATCTCACTTCTTTATTTGCTCCAAGCAGCAGTAAGAAATAACAGAAAGAAAAAAAAACAAATCCCATCAACCCCATCCACCAACATGGGATTTCATCAGTCTACTTTCTCATCATGGGATCCTATAAAAGGCAGGTCACCCTGGGGATCCTCCTCTGTTCTTATATAAGATCACCAAAATATTTCTGAGGCACCATGTGTAAAGAACAGGAGGGCAGCCAGGCATGTCCAAACAGCCGACAAACACCAGGAAACATTGCTGCCAAACTAAGTAGATTGATTGGCCTGCGTAGATGCCATCTGCCTGGAAACTAACCAAAATATCATTAGAGAGCATAGTGAACCAGGGATAATACTCGCCTGCATGCCACTGATAGAATCCCTACTCTCCACCACAAGCTAGGAATTTTTGATATTCTTCCGCAGCGCACAGCGACTTTACATTATGCACTTTCAAGGCCTGTCTAAAAAAGAACAAGATGTTTGCACAATTTGTTCACGATAGAACTGATGGAAAGTACTAGCATTAGACCACTCACACAGCCTAATGATATCCTCTTGCCTGGCTCTAGCCCAAAGGCTTTAGATGCCAAGACACCAGTGGCTGATTGAGCACCATAAATGGAGAAATCTATCCCAACCTGAACCGCAATCCAAGGAAACCACCTAGTCAAAGTGGGTAATAAGACTGGAAAGATAGAATTTGCCACCTAGCTTCTAAACATTGACTAAACCTGCTTTACAGTCCAAAGGCAACAGTATTTGAAAGAAGGAAGCGAATGGAACAGCCTGATGCCCTTTACTTATCTAATCACCAGCGGGTGTTCCCACAAAGAAAGCCCTACACAAGCACATGCTTTGATGAAATAGTACATTGCCCAAGAGTGGTATTTGAACTAGCTAAAAACCTTAACACCTGCAATGACCCTGAATGAAAGGGATCCAAATTCCTCAAACATTACCAGCAAACCTACACTCACCAGGCCACATCATAGGGCTTACTAGTACTCGGTGCCCAGGATTAGATGATAAGAGCTGAAGCCTCTGCTAAGCTGCGATTGGGGGTTCATCATTCCCTGACACTTACCGTTGCATCAACTAAAGGTGAGCATATGGTCCTTTGGGTATCGTGCATGCAATGGATGGGGATGCAGAATAACTCTGATGCCAAATAATCAAACCAACTCAGGAAGATGAAAAAGTTGCTGTTTTATAAACAATTATCTAAAACAGGGAGCTAAAACGGACTTCAATGGCCCTTCACTTGAGCTCTCAATGCATTTCTAATAAAAACAGCCTTTTATGCAAAAAATACATCAGACGTGATGTCATACTACGTGGAAAATAAGAAAAACCTATGAAGGGTTGAGATACATTCAAGGGGAACATATGAGTATACTTTCTATATGGGCTGAGATTGTGATTGGTTATCTACTGTCAGGTGGACAACTGCCTACCTCTAAAACATGGCATCTTCAACACTACTAAGTACACAGTATATCATTGGTTGTCAAACTATAAGGCCCTTGGTTATACAACCCTCAATAATTGGTTGGCCTGCTCGTGCCATGTTTGGAACATTTGGTTCAATGTAGCAGCATGCAAACTCAGACCCAGGTGCCGGGAGGTGGACTTGACTTTACCTCCCTACCCAATTAACCCATCATCTCTCATCACCCATGTCTTCTGTCATGCAGATTGCCTTTGGACTTGGCCTTACAAAGTATTCTTGTCTCTGGGAATATATGGGAGTGCAAGCATGCACTATCCTTGTACTAGGACTCCATGCTCGACTCTATTACCATCCTTGGCTCACGTAACAGAAGACCACTATTTGGTCCATTTTGCAGCATTTAAATGTCTTAAATGAATAAAACTTGACATGTATGGAGTTCTTTCTTTGCACCTTAACAAGGGATGATTCAGCTTCTCATGTTCAGTGCCTTCAAGAATAGAAAACCAACCTTGGCTGCCTCAGTTTTGACACCATGCCAGACAGCCTTGCCATTCATTTCCACGATCTCAGATAATCCTTGCTGCAACACAGCTTCTCTACCTTTCTCTCCATGGGCCCTGGGTTACTAATATTCATGACACTGATATCCAGTTTCTATACAATGGCGGCTTCACCTACAGTCTATTCACTACATATATCCAGCTTCTCTGATTACCTAATCTAATTGCGTTACAGCATCTATACAGTCATTGAATGGCTTGCATTTTCTGCAGTGCTTCACACACTTGCAATCTTCTTTTCACATATGAAAATGTATTCGATTCTTAACTTCGTCATCAGTTACAATAAGATCCATATATTCTCTTAAGCCAGTATCCTCAGGGCGTCACACTCATCTTTCATGACGTCACCAGCTCCTCTTTCACTCTTTTTCATATTCCTTCAGGGAGATCCTCCCTCAGATTGTCGTCTCTTTGGGTATACATTTGAGAGGGTTTTCTCAGTGGGTACCTTCTCGCGACTACTTGCCATCTCACGGTTCCAACCTATAGGAGGTAGGGGGGCGGGATTTCCTGCAGAGGCATGTAACTGCTCCTCTACAAAGGGATCACTCGAGGACCATAGGATGGGTTTGGAGCCAGGTTTCCAAAAGCAGCTCTGTGTAAACAGAGAGGAAAGCTAGAGGCTCCAAGGCCATTTGCTAAGCTATCTGGTACCATGGTACTCCCTCCAAAATGGAGTTACTAGAACCAGCATTGTGCCGTTCAATTGGGCCTGAAGAACTGAATGTGCTATCAGTGTGAACAGAGCAAATGCATCGTGCCTTCCAGGAACACAAAACCACAAAAAGGTGTCTATTGCTTGGGCAACCAAATCCAGCCTCCGACTGAAAAAGCTTGCAAGCTGTGTGAGAAACCTGAAGGTGTCTCACCCACCAGTTTCCAGGGATCTGTCATTCAGGTGCCCAGGAAATGGCCATTGCTTTTGGATCCAGTTCCTGGCGGTGGACCAGTGCAGGACGATCACCTAGATCAGGCTTGTCCAACCTTTTTGAATGTGGGACCGAAGCATTAACTTTTTGTCTCCCAGTGGGCCGGCGAGCCAAAAGTCAACGCCCTCACCAAAAGCAGTATATTGAAAATCGATGGTGTGTGACCTTTGACACAATAGCATCACAGGCAGTGATAGCCATGCCGTCCCAAAGATAGCTTTTTGCGTCAGGGACAGTGATCAAAGGTTAGTTTCTTGTGATTTCTTCCAGTGTGTTGATATTTTTCTGAAACAGTGGGGGCGACCGAGCGTAGCGAGGGAGCTATAACGATCTAGGGAGGGTTTGGGGGGATCCGCCCAAGATTTTTTTTTCAAATATAGGGGTGAAATGGTGCATTTTACAGCAGAAAAAGTGGCCAAAAAGACATAAGTTTACAATTAGTTCTAAAGGGGAACATGTACATCCCATGTCACCAACAGCAGACAAGAACATTGTAGAGCACAACACATTTTAACGACCAATGTGTCCACAGTGTAAGACAGCACTGTTACTGATGTAACACATTGGAATGCTGGTTGTGCCCAAAATATGCCTCTGTAGCAACATGTCTATGCTGGTTGTTCCCAATTTAGGCCAGCATTGTCTTGTACAAAGCATGAATAGATGCTGCCTGAGCATGTGCAGTGTGCCCAATACATATGCCAACTTATCTCTGTAATACACATTTGTTACTTCTGTGGTAATGAAAGAAGCATAATCCCATTCAAAAGATAAAATGTGGAAAATTGATCGCCCAAAGGTGAACCTAATTGAAGACTACCCCATCTTAGTCATAGGGCAAAGTAGGAGTTTGTCCAACCGCAGAAAACTTCAATAAAGGTTTTTCATATTGTACCTATTGTGTACGTGTTATACTTGTGATACCATGCTTCCCCTACACAACACGCCACTTTGTTAGCAATGATTTTGTCATATAAATTAAGTAGAAAGACGCAGCGATGGGAAAAATGTGCCTAGCAATGCAAACTTTCAATTTTCCATCAAACACCAAACTAAATTAATGGAAAACATTTGAAGCAAACAGAACCAATTCAGATAGCAAGAGATGAATGCTGGCCCTTATCCTCGTAGGATGTGCGACAAGAAGAGGAAGGAATAGCAGAACAGGGTCAGAAGAGGAGAATCAAAATCCATCTTTCGGCTGAAAAGAATCTTGTATTGAACAATACACCCTGTGTATCTCAGGATGATTTCAGAGAAAGCACCTTTCCACATAATATGCCTGAAGAGGCATCAGCGTGTGCCAAATATCCTGAAGGAGCACAAAGCATTCCACAGCATAGAGAAGTTAAATGTAATGCTGAAAGCTGAAAGCACACACATCGCAGCATTGAGTGCTCAACCCACTGAGCTATCATATTGGCTATAGTAAAATGAGCAATTATTCGGTAGTGGATACCATTAAACTGCTAACTGAGATTTAACAGCAGACCAGTTAAGTTCATCTGCAGGTCTGGTGCAAAGTTGGCCGCATGTCAAGCATGCATACATCTACTTTTCAGGGTTCAGAGGTTGGCAACATAGGGAAAGCAGCGCACTCACAGGACATCCACACCCATACAAATTAATAAATAAACCAGGCCATGGCCTGTGACTGCTTCTGGTGCCCCTGGGGTACCAGAGGCAGTAACAGTCCTCCGCCATGGCCCAGAATTCGGGTTCACGGACCCGACAACATTGACAAAATAAATAGATAAACCAGGCTATGGCCTGTTACTGCCTCTGGTGCCCCCTGTCAGAGGGCACCAGAGGCAGTAACAGTGCTCCGCTGCGGGCCAGAATTCGGGTCCACAGGCCCGACAACATTGAAAAAATAAATAAATAAACCAGGCCGTGGCCTGTTACTGCCTCTGGTGTAAAAAAACAGATACTTAACCAAAGGTTTTACAAAATGCACATCAGAATTTAAAAGGTACAGTACTTAACTAATGAAAGCAAATCATTTCACATTTGTTATATGTCCAAAGACCCGACAACATTGAAAAAATAAATAAATAAACCAGCCATGGCCTGTTACTGACCCCCCCCTTCCAGGGGGCACCAGAGGCAATAACAGTGCTCCGCCACAGCCCGGTTTATTTATTTATTTGCTCAATGTTTGTCGGGTGCGTGGACTCGATTAATTTATTTATTTCTGCAATGCTGGTCGGACCCAGCATTGCAGAAATAAATTAATTAATTGGGTCCACGGACCGACAAAAATCGAGCAAATAAATAAATAAACCTGGTCATGGCCTGTACTGCCTCTGGTGTCCCCAGAGGCAGTAACAGTGCTCGCCACTGCCCGGTTTATTTATTTATTTGCTCAATGTTTGTCGGGTCCGTGGACCCGATTAATTTATTTATTTCTGCAATGCTGGTCGGACCCAGCATTGCAGAAATACATTAATTCATCGGGTCCACGGACCCGACAAACATCAAGCAAATAAATAAATAAACCAGGATATGGCCTCGCGGGCCACATGCAATGGCCCGGAGGGCCGCATTGTGGCCCGCGGGCCGTACGTTGGACAATCTTGACCTAGATGAAGGGTCTTCAGGGAGTGGAAGTGGGACACCGGATGGTGAGATGCAGTATCTCCTTACCTGTAACACCTTTTCCCCATCCTAACAGGTAGGATACCTAGTAACTCAATCACCCCCCCATTCCCAACACAAACACGTTTGACAGCAGACCAACACCAGAGCCGTATATCTGACATGTCCCGATACCATGGTCAGGAAATTACTGATCATTACACACACCTGACTTCAGTCACACTTCCCCACTTGGATAAAATGCAGAGCACAACACTTGTGTCCATCTTACTGTTGATACCATGCCTTCCTTACAGCTGGGAATTGAGGTAGGACACAGAAATGTGAGATGAAATGACCCACATATCTTTTAAACACAGAGAATGAGAGAGCCATGATAGTGCCAATAGCTCCCATCAGCACTCAGTGGTGACTACCTGTCGGTGGCCAGAATTGAGGAACTACAGGAGATATTCCACCTGAAACCTGATGTGAAACCGTGCTCTAGCACCATGAAGCATTTTTAGTGCAAGATAGAATTACAAATAATTATTTCAGACCAAATAATCAGACGGATTCAAGGAATATGGCAAAGTAGTACATGTTTCTTCTTTAATAAAGCAGGGAAAACTCATAAGCATTGGACTGATGCTTGTGCACTCGGAACTAAACGTGATTATACAGAGGTCTTATACCCCAATATGCATCATCTATGACACCATTCTATATGGCAAAATATGAAACCTATTGAGGGAAGGGATTGGTTAAGGGGACATATCTACGTCTAGAACATGTAAGTATTAGTGGATCATTGACTATCTCTTACCGGTAGGGCACGTCTTAAACTACCTCTAAATACATATAGCACTAATTATAGCAGACTAAACAACAGTGGATTGTTCTATGAAACATTGTATGTTAGGTTGTCCCTCAAGCCCATACTACCCCAACCTTGGCCTTTTGTCTCTTTAGCAGCATGTACGCGAAACAAAACTTAGGTGTTAGAATCCCATCAGACTACTTTTGGTTTTCTCAATTAGTCCATTATCTCTCATCAGCTGGCATTAAGCCAAAGTCTTCCATTTGTAGTTGACCTTGTTGCCTGTTCACTGTCCTGGAACATTCAAGGGAGCGTGAGTACATCACTATCTTATCTTGAGGCTCTAATGAAAAGGCTTTGTTTTTTTCGACATCTGAGTCACGTCTGAAGAATTTGACCATTTCAGCCTTCTATTTACTGCTATTTGATTTAGTTATGCAGGGTGCTGTTGCTCCTCTTTGCCTCTAGAATTTTGGATACTTTTAATTGACCAGCAGTTTGGCTTTCGCAGGTGTTTTCTTCTTCTTAAATCTATGAGGAATGTCCCACATTCAGAGTGTATCCGTGTATTGCCTTTGTGCTCTGTGATTATCCATTAAAATAGCATCCTTAATTCTGGGCCAACCTTGACTCATCATTGGTTGTGCACACAGAGCTGTTTTTCCACATATCTTGATACTACAGCCTCGGTCTGTCTCTGAGGTAGCTTGGTTCAATGTGAACCAGCGTCCATTTTCCTATTATGGCTATCCTTGCCACGTTATATATATTCCGCCATACCAAGCTTCTATAAGTTTGCTTTCTACTTTGCGTTACTGCGTATTTATAATTATTGGTCAGTAAGTTACTTCATCTTCTTTATGTCCATGATTACTTTAGCGTTAGGTACATGTCAGTTACATTGTTACTTCTTAAGTATTTTCATACCGTTTCAGCACAGGTTCATGTATCTTCTTTATGACATTTCTATATTCAATAATTATATTTTATGTTTCTATTGCTTTTTCAGGAATGATTACTTTTTGTATTCAATTTGATTTCTATTTCTGATTAAAATGTATTTGATTTTGTAGTAACATTTTGCTTTTCAATGAATTACCTTTAAGTTAATAGCTAAATGTTGTGGACTGCTGTGAATGTTGTATCAAAATAAACAATAGCTCAAGATTATGAAATGGCCAATTAAAAGTGAGAAAGAGGAATGCTGAGACTGTGCCAATTTCATAAACGTTTAAAGTAGTGCAAGCTTTCTTGAAACAGTTGCAATGAATAGTTCGTCCATTTCAGCTTTCACACGACCTTTCTTGTAGCCATATCTAGTAGCTCAGTCAGATAAACCGGCATGTGAGGAAGGATAGCTCAGGGACTAAATGTTTTGTTTTGGAAGCAAGACAACAGTGCAACACAAATTCGAATACTGATCTCACGCTTAGAAACCACTCGCTGGTATTAAAGAACAATTATAATTATATGTAATACATGTATGAACAAATGTACAAGACAAACATAGGATCCTAACATTTGCATTTTTCCATATGAACCGTAACCAGTACGCACACATTCATATGTTTTGCCTTTCAGGCAGGTAGACCAATCAATTAATATTCCATTTCCTAGGAAGCTGAATTGAGAACTAGCTCAAACGAATTAAGCTGGAGCAAGGAAGAAAATGCCCACCTCAAATGAAACCAGCAGTGAGATCGAACCATCAAAATTCTCACAAGACGTCTACCACAGCAGTCACTGTCTGATGTACACAATAGTGCTGTAACTGCTAGTGTACAAGCTGAAAAAGGTGCTACTGAGCCCAAGGCAACATCCAAATGCATAGTAGGGAATTAAGGTACTGCTTCTGACTAGTTCTGTAGTGATGCCGACAGTCTTCGGTGATGAGCTTGGCACAGAAAGAAGGACAACAATCAGAACAAAAAGTCAAGAAAGTCGAGCTGTTGTTGCAGGAAAGGCCTTTCTTCAGAGAAAGTTGTAAATGCGGGTGAAGTGCAGACCAAGGCCAGACATGCCTTGCCATTGTCCAAGTGAAGCAATGATGCTAGTGACCTTCTATTGAACCGTGAAGACTATGATAAAAGGAAGGTGCAAGAATTAACAACACACTAATAATAGTGAAAAAGGGTGTTATTGCTAGCCGTGGACATGTGAGGGCACGTGCTATCTTTGCAGCTCCTCAGGCAGATGCCAGCACAGAAATATGTGCGTTACGTAGAAATACCTCCCTGTGTTATATGGTAACTATAAGATCCTTTTTAAACATTCTTTCTAACTTGCCTCCAGATCATATTTCATGTTATTTCTGCAATATAGTTAAAGCCTTGCTGTGGTGCTTCAGTCCACCGATCTTAAGTCTGTACCAATTAAACCTTTAAAATATCTTGTCTGAATGGCCAGCACACACATTATAGATTTGTTTAAGAATGAACTAGGCATTACATTCCTTCCACCCTATATGTACCTGTACATTCTAAACACACTCTAAAAGCCAAACGCTTTCACTGTGTTTGAACAAAATGGACATCCCATAGGTTCAAAACCTGTACAATTACACCCAGCCAGCAAAATAAAAGCCTGTGCCATTGCCATTTTCTTGAGACTTTGCCACATTCTTAGATATTCCTGCCTGTGTTCTATTGAAACTATTAGCCCTTTGTGAAACATTCTATATCATTTGCCTTCAGTCCATGTTATTAAAGATTTTCCAAGGCGTTGCAGTCAACATATTTTACGTTTGTGGCAGTTCGACCTTTTACATACCGTGTCTAAAAGCTGAGAACTTGCATTAAATAATTGCTCACAAATTAATTAGACATAAAAGGCATTCTGCTCTGTGTGTACCTGTACATTATAAATACAGGCTAAGGCCCAGGAGCCATCACTGTGTTAGAAGAGGTACAGTTGAATATGGGCACCCCATAGGTTCATAGCCTTTACCTTTGCATACAGCTAGCATTTTAAAGGGCTACACCACAGAACTGGCTACTATCTTGAGAATTAACATAGTATGCATTGTGATGTCAAGAGGAGGGGAAGTGGCAGCTGGCAAGGTCCCAGTACCTGACCTTTCTGTATGTCCCAGTGTGATTGTCAATAGTAACACTGTTGATCACCTCATACCTATGTTGCTCTGGTGTTGCTGCCCACAGAACCTAAGTGTGACAATGTAAACATTAAAATATTTTGTTTAAGTGCCCACCACATGCAGTAAAGATATGTTAATTGATTTGCAATGTACATCTTTCCCATTTCCCATTTTATAGTACAGCATTGATTAAAGATTTGTTGAAGGGTACCATTTTGAAACCACAAATGTGTTCTAATTTAAGGAGTCCCAATATGTTTGTCCATGGCACCACTGTCGATCACCTCATACCTATGTTGCAAGATGCTGGCCAGTTTCTCTCTCTTTTCGTTAGAGAACCACAACTACCAGCATCGATACCAGTGGGCCAACAAGAGAGCATCCCACAGATGCCTCTTGGGAGATGCAGACTACCAGCACACCCCAACCGGCAGCCCAATGAGAAGAAACCACTATGTGGCACTGCACAGCCGGCCAAAGCAAGCGTCAGCACATTCTAGACCGCCATGTATGCATTTTGCCGATTGCAACACCACCTAGGAGGGAACACAGCAAATGATTGGCCCGGGGAACTAGCATGGGAGAACCAATGGAGGGAGGAGGAGGAAAAAAAGGGGCACAGGAAATAGGAAGGTGTGGGCTGCTTAGGTGATACCAGAGGAGATAGAGGTGGACCACAAGACCAGAAGGAGGAATGACAGTGTAGAGAACTCAGGAGGTGGATTATAGAAAAAAGTGAGGTATTTCCTGGTGACAGAAAATGATAATGTGGTGTAAGTGTGCATGCAAGGTGTGTGAGTGGGAATGGTAAAGTGAAGTAGTGTAGCGTGCAGAAGGTAGAGTGGCACTGGCATGGAGAGGGGAACGTAGTAGTGATGTAGTAAGGGAAAGTGGTAAGGAGGAGAGAGAAATAGAGAAATAGAGAGAGAGAAAGAGAGAGAGAGAGAGAGAGAGAGAGAGAGAGAGATTATCAAATGGATAGCTAGAGGGAGGGCGAGAGAAAAAGGAAGGAATTGAAGATTGTGGAAGTCCAGGGGATTGCCCAGAGTAGTTGAAATACACTATCTAACCGGGAACCCTGATGGGTGACACCTAGATCATTCCCAATATGGCTGAAGTCTTGCTGTGGTGTTTCTGTCCAGAGATCTTAAGTGAGTGACAATTAAAACTTTAAAATATAAAAGCCCACCACATGCAGTAACGATTCGAGTAATTTCAAATGTACAGGATTCCCATTTACCATTTTATAATACAAAATTGAGTAAAGATTTGTAGAAGTGTACCATTTTTAAACCACAAATGTGTGTTAATTTAACCAGTTCCCGTTGTATATATGTATATATTTATTATACGATTCTTAGTGCGAGAACTGTAACTAATGCCAGAATCAACTGAACTGGAAAAAAAGTGTATTTGTGTATGCGTTAATTAAAGTAGGGATAGGTTTAGATGTATAAACACCCCTTGTATCCTCCAACTTGAAGGTGCGTGTACCGGCCCTGCACCTTCACCAGGAGACCCTTTCAAGAGGTAGACAGTCTAGACTGAATTGTGTCTCTTTCGGTTAAATAATGTTCTGGCAAGGAACGGAGCCCATGTTGGGGTATAAATTGAGCGCTACATTTCAAGCAGCGTGATTTATGAGAGGCTTCAGTTCTCTGAATGATGAAGCAGTGGCAAGCTTGAGGTTGTAATAGCATTCCTCCAGCGAATACCGAGGGCTGCTTGGATTTAAGGTATGGGCTATGAAAATAAAGCGTCCAATTTCACCAGGTTTATGACTTCATCTTTCATGGACGAGACTTCTATGTTTTGTACTTTTTGCAAGTCCAAGTAAAACACCAAAGGCGGCTCGATTGATCCCACTTTGCAATTCTGTATTTTATTTTAGATCCAGTGGAAGCAACGGGTCCCTCAGTGTCCACTTTAAATGCCATCACTCAGTTGCCTCTCCCCTAAACTATGACTGGCGTGATTAGGCATGGCAGTGCAACTTGATCAACTTGCAATTGCCTAACTTCTATTTTAGAAACATGTTCCTTTATTTTTATTTTATTAGTTATTTCAATGCGTATAGAGCGCAGGGACTGTCTTGGGGTTAGGTTTGGGTCAGGGTATAATGGGATACCTGGAGGAAAGAAAAAGTGGAGTTTAACTGCATTATGCCCTTAAGCAACATATCAAGGGTTCAAATCTGGATATCTCATTTGTAAAACAAGTAATCAGCCACGCGAAAGGAACCTTCACACACTACATACGAAGCCTTAGCAGCATTTTACAAGCCTGTGTAAGTAGGGAGGCTGTGCTTTCGGGTCTCTGGGCTATGCATGCTTTAATCTGCTCCGTGCTTTTCCCCTCTACGTACAGCTTCAAAAGACCCCTACAGATAAGATTGAAAGTAGGGGACCTGCGTGAAAATTGCAGGAGCCTGGCACAGGGAGCTCAAAGCAAAGGGTTAGGTGGAGCACACCTGAATTGACTGAATTCTTGTTTTTCAATGAATACTCAGAGGTCAGTTATTTAGTATTTTTTAGGTGCAGGGGAGGAAAAGTGGCCCTGGCACAGAGCCAACGCAATACAACTGTACAAAGAAAAGAGGATCCGTAGATGGAACCCTCCCGCCCCCTGCACACCTTACAATCCCGTCAATAGACGGTTAAATCATTTGTTAGTGAAATTTTGTTAGTGCATTGTTACTTAGTTTGCAAAACAGAAACAGCTATTAATATAAATTTGATACAGAAATGTGTTTAATAGTAAATAATAAGTAACACATATACATCAAAGAAAGTACAGTTCAACTAAAAAAATGACTGATGCATTTCGAGAAAAATATTCTCTTCTTCCAGAGCCAGATGAACATTCTGAACTGTAAATTAGAAATAAAGGAGAGAGGTGATGAGCCTAAATCCCATAGCTTAGTAAACTCAATATCAACTGTCACATAATTACAAAACATAACATTATTCACATGTACATATGTCACTGCTATTGATGTTTAACAATCTAGGTTTTTATCCGAAGTCACTGACCATCACGTCTTAAAATCTAGGTGGGATACTGTGTAACTGCGATGGGTAACAGTCTAGATCACAGCTGTCAATGTGGTTGAATATTAAAGGAAAAGGCTATCGCGGATGGGAAGTCTGTCATAATCAAATCTATGAAACTGTGGGACACAAATTAGATGGATGTAGAGCATAGCACTCACCCATCTCAAAGGATGATCAGGTCACTTCATTTGTATTGCTCGGCGAACTCAATGTAAAAAAGGATCCAAACGTCCATATAATCAGAGATTCCTTGGACAGGGGGCCATCTGTCATGTGTTTTACGGTGACAGGCTGGCCCTGTAATGCAATAAGCACAAATTAGGAAAGCACGGAATGCCCGTGAATTAAATAAGTGAAAAATGTAAATGGTAACTCAACAGAGTGTGGATTGTAAAATGCACACACGGGTGGATATGTGGAATGGCGCCGTTCGGTATACATGTCACACACATCTATAGTAGTATTGTAGCAGAGGGCTGTGGGAAAAACCGTTCGCCCACATTAAAATAAGTTCAAACTGGGATAGAAAACAGAGAAAAGAAAACATGCAGGGAGAAAGGCGGTTCATCTCCCTGGTATGCATAGCTTACCAAGTCTCACTGTGTCACTGGAGACAGTTGGTAGAATCTGGAACGCGCGGATGGTAATCCAAGGAGAGTGTCATCGTGCGGTGGGCTTCGTGTGGCGTAGCTACTGGCAACAGTTGCCAAGGCGCGAACTCTAGAGAGCTAGTGTACGCCCCTCGAGTGAGCAGTGAAGTGGCTCACAATAATGTGGACAAAGAAGAAGGAGTACTATGGTTTAGGTTCATCTAAGCGAGCAAACCCCAAGGGCAGCCATGATGGACTAGTCAAAATGTGGGTTAGAGAAGCCTCTAATCTTAATGAGTGTATCTAGCTGTGATACGGGTGTGTAGGAATATGCAGAGAATAGTGACTGAATTCTAGCAAATGGGGGAAGGGTGGAGTGAGCCATGGATAATTGTCAGAGGGGGTATGGAAAGGAAGTCTGATAATATTGTAGACGTGTGAGACAGTGACTTTGGATATACACGTTGTAAGATGCCAAAGACATCTGCACATTGTACAAGTGGGAAATTCATAATGAAATTAAAACATAGGTCAAATATTCTACGGTATTCAGAGGTATACAGTAGAGTCCATTCTGCATGAATTAAATCTTCTAGAGTTGTTTCCCATACATGAATTCTGCATGGGTGACCTACACATACAGGTAAATATATTCTAAATATGGCAGATCTGGTAGTGGATACCTAATTCGAGATAATCAACCCTGTCAGTAAACCTTATTCTGAGAATAGATCAAAGGGAGATATACATTAGTAAAAGTAAGTAAGGAGGCCATTAGTTCACATTGTTGTGCATCAAACATATAGATACCCAGGTTACATGAAACATTTCAATGAGAATTCATCATTGAGCCCTCTGGGGATAAGATAATGGATCCAAAATGTTTCCCTGCGAGACAAAATTGCTAGGTAATTTCCACCTCTAGAGGGTTTTTTCACCACCTCTAAGACTAGAAACTTTAATTGTGACACAGCGTGGCTATTTTCTAGAAAGGGTCTTGCTAGGGGTGATTTGTTGTTTTTGAACCTAATGGTAGATTTATGTTTGGTCACTCTATCTTTGATGGCTCTCGTCGTTTGACCACGTATAGTTTCCCACAGGGGCATTTGATGGTATCAGGTAATATTATCCCCATATATATATGGTTGCCGTATATAATATCGCTTGGAAAAGGTTGTGGCGATATTATATGGGTGACCATATATATAGGGACAGGGGCAGCCAAAAAAAAAAAAATAAAGGTTTGGGGGTTGCGGGGGTGTCCCCCACATGTTCGATGCAATAATGTCCCCACAAAAAATGGCAATTTTTCGGCTATATTTTTGCATGGCACATTTTTGAGGGGACATTATTTCATGGAACCCATTTGATGGCGTATATGACACCAGTGATCATACATGTTGCGTAGTCTCTCAGTTGGATTTTCTTCCCTGTGTGGGGATGGGAAATGATGTCACCCTTGGTTATATTGTTACAATGTGTACAACATAGGCATGGGAATGTGCCAGCCCTTCTTGCTTTAAGAACACCTTGTTTGTTTGAAGGCAGTCTTTGAGCTTTTACAAGCTTGTCACGGAAATTCTGTCCCCATTTAAATCCCATCATCGGTAGTTTGGGGAACAACTCATGTACTAGAGGGTCATTTTGTAGGATGTTCCAATGTTTTCTTATCACTTTGCCCACCTGGAAACTCTGCCTGGAGTACTTTGAGATATATACTAGAGGTTTTACATTCTTATTTGACTTCGGAGTCAGTAGATGTTCTTTGCTAATCAAGTCCAATCTTTGTTTAGCTTCCTGTAGTACTGTGTCAGGGTATCCCCTTTTCTCAAATTTCTCCATTAGCTCAAAGTGGCGGCAGCCTGTCAGCATGTGCACAGGGGCAAGTCTGCATGGCAGGTGAACAAGGTTTGGTGTATGTCAAGGGAAGCTGCATAATTGTGGGGAACCCATCATATTTGAGCAGATCATTTACATTCCACACCCCGGACACTACACATTCAACATAATAAACATGCAAACATGCAGCGTATCGCAGGGGCCCAACAAAACCTACATTTCCGGAGGGCGGTGGGGTCACTGTTGATGGGATGGGTCACTTCAGAAACTGGGTGGGCCAAACTTTGAGGTCCCACCCCCTCTGTTCCATCGCAAGGGTTATCTGGCGTGGGGCTGAAGTATCAAATGATACATTTTAAAGCTTAATATGCCAGTAAGAATGACGTGATTGAATTGAAAGATAACGTACACATTAAGTTGCTTTGATAATTTATATATGAATGCATCCGATCAGGTGTCACCCTTTAAGCAAAATCGACCACCTGGGGACCAGGCGGAAGTACAGTGGGCCACTTATCCAACTTCCATATAAGATACAAACCATACATTTCTGTTATTATATCATTATATGCAAGTATAAACATGTTCATGCTGGCTGTGCCCATATATTTCCATTCTGGCTACACCAAAATGGGCCAATATTGCCATGTATGCCAAATATACTCATGTTTGCTTTGCGCATAATGACAGCAAGGGTTGACTCAAAGGGCGATAAAGCGGGGTAGCCGCACAGGGGCGCCAACACACTGGGCCGCATCACATCACCACTTAAGCTGCCCTGCAAGCTTTGTGCACTGCGACACCAAAAAGCAATGTTTTATTTGCAGCATGGCACGTGCCGCGCTGCATCTAGAATGTTACTTTCATTCCAGCCCCAATCCCAATGCCAATGACAGGAAACCAAGAAGTGCTTCTGCTTCCTGGTCTCCTGTCTGCGTTGTGAAAGCGGGAGATGGCTGAGAGTAGGAGAAAGAATGCAGGTCTTCCTAGTGGAGATCAAAGACAGAGCAGGTACGTGTTGTGTTTGTGAGCACGCGTGTGTGTATGTATGTTTTTGTAGTGGGGTGGATGGTTGCCACAGGGGAGTGGCCGATTCCCTCTTCCTGGTCAGCAATAGCCTCTTTTTTTTAATCAGGCCAGACCCAGGTCTCCCAGTCGGCCTGGCGGGGGCATACCCATCAATCTCGCACAATGCGTTTGGAGACCTGGGGCTGGTACTGCTAGTAATGATAATATAAGAAAACATGTCGATCCCAGTAAAAAATGTCATGCCACAGGAACAAATGGCTAGGGTGGCTGTTCCAAAACACCAGTGTAGCCATGTAATAACACCCTTCATGCCTACTTTGTTATAGATGCTCAGTAAAAAATAAAAAAAATAAAAAAAAATGCCCAATAATAAATGACTAGACTGGCTGCACCAAAATAACATTCTAGCCACATAACACATATCATGACTACTTTATTATGGATGTCAACTATGCTTAGTGTAATTTCCCTTTCCCCACCCATCCCTCTCCAACCAACCACCATGCTCCCCCCATATACCACCCTCTACCCGCCAGAATCAGCTCCTCTGCCCAGGATTATACATAAGCGCACACACACAATTACACATTCACTCAAACTTCTCATTCAACATACACTCGCTCATTCACATGCTCACCTAGCTCCCCATACATCATACACTCACACTCACTCATTCACACATACATTACATACACAGTCCCTGTACACATGCATACAAACATAATGAGCTGACATGCAACACACTGGCAGCTTACACACCTCTCTGCCTAACTATAAGCAAGTGTGAACATCTGTCCCCTCCCCTCGGAAGTGAAAGAACATTTAACATTGTTAAATGCTGCTTCGCATCCGTGAGGAGGCGGTTGATGTGCGTATTTGATTTTTCTGAGGCAGAAAGCAATGGAGGCTTTATAGAAACTAGCAGTAGTTTTTCTGCGTTGCTTTGCAAGTACATTTTTCTGCACAAACACAGTAAACCTTTAACGCTGCCACTGTCAGGAAAGGCTTCCCTCGCTTCTCTGCCTGACAAAAAGCAGCTGCACACATCAGCCATGTCCCCTCAGATGTGAAAGAATACATAACGTTGTAATATGTTGGCTGGCATCAGTGGGGAGGAGGCTGGCGCTGCATTTGATGTTTGTAAGACAGAGCAGTGGTGGAAGCCTTTCCTGAAACTAGCAGATTTAAGGTTTTGCTGTGTTTGTGCAAATACCATTTTCTCCAGAAACAAAATAACACTTGAAAGCCATGTGCGGAAGCCCCGCACCTCAGCTCACGTTTTTATGAGGTGCTGGAACCCTTTTAGCTCAATGGCATTGCGTGCCTGGCCTATGATCATCTGAAAAATAATCAGTGGCAATGCTTCAACACTGCCCCATCATGTAAATCAAGGCCTCAGAATGACCTTCTCGTGAATCCTTACTTTACTCTGCCAGGGTGCAGACATCAGATGCCGTACAGATAGATGTCAATGCTTATCACTATAGAATGTGTCTACAATCCTTATCCCTTCAGCTATTCTGGACTACAGCCCCAGGTAGCACAGTCAATGACGAGGGATCAGTGGAGCTGTAGTTCAAAATATCGGCAGAGGCAAAGGATGAAGAGCCCTGGATTACGGGAGCGTTATCTATTTCACCTATCTCAGGGAGTCTAATGTCACTCTGACGGGAGGTGTGGAATGTAATGGACACATGCTAGTAGGCCGCTTCTGTACCGATCAAGAGATTCTCAAAAGGGCATCTTTTTCATTGGATTTTTCGCTTTATTTTAAACATGATTTACAGTGCAAAATGAGAGAGTTATAAAATTGCCAATTTACAAAGTCAACAAATAATTGTAGTTTAAGTAATTCCTAAATTATGCATTTTTCTTTCTTTATTTACCTGTATGCGCGATCCTGAAAAAATGCAGATTCAATTAAAACATAACCTTTCCCAGAAATGCATCCCCTTCCAGCTGCGCCCACACTATCGCTTATTTCATTTTACATTCCACTGCGTTGAAGCCTTAATCCAAATCCGCTACCCAAGTCTGCAAACACTCACTTTGAACACATATATAGTTCAGAGCAGAGCTACAATAAATTATCCCAAGTGCCCACCATCTTTTATCATCTATGACAATCCTCCTTATCATCATGGATGCTCTGTGCAACCTCTTAAAACTAAAGTACAATTGGAATTAGAGGAAAAACTGAAACCCTCTGAGAGTTTAGCAGGATTGTATGTGTATACATGCCATAAATCCAAGAGGGCCAATCCACCCTTAGCTAGATTCTGGCACAACATTCCCTCGCACAGCTGTTAACGGGGCGCGATCCGCCCAGATAAAATGTGTGATGATGTGCTCAAACTAGGTGAAAAACTGGAAAGTTAAAGAACATATGATGTTTGAAACCTGTCATCACCTTAAGCCTGTTGCTCCCATGCTATCATTTGGATCTTAGTTGTGTGCACAGAATATTCATCTGGAACCAGTTATAAGGGCTAGGATCCAAGCTGAGAATTCCCTGACATATTGACTAGCATAAAATGGAACCTTTGTCTGAATTGCCTAGATCCTGCACTCTCGGGAATGGCTGATATGGCCAATACCATAAGAAGGTCAACAGTTTAAAAAAACAGGCTGGCCATTTTACAGAAGCTTTTATCGGTGCAAGTGCACTTCGCAATAATTGCTCTACTCCAAACAAAACTCAACATCTTACTTTCATATGTGCACCAGTTCAAACAACTAGAAGTAGGCCAAATGTTGTAGTGGTCCAAAAATACATTGGCCCTCATTACGACCCTGGCAGAGAGGGGTTTACACCAGCGTAATGCATGGCGTACCTCTCCGCCAGATTCCGACTTTCCGTAGCGCCATGGTGATTTTTACGCCCGGATTTTCCGGGCGGAAAAATCCATGGCGCTACGGGACCTCTTGTTAATTACGCCACCGTAATTTACGGTGGCGTAATTAACGCCTTCCCCACTCCCATTATGCCCTATGGGAATGGGGAAGGGTAAATGGGGATTGGGGACTAACCGCCCCGCCAACCTCGGAATGGGGCGGTAAGTCCGCCAACCCCCATGGCGGAGTTGGCAGCTCTGCGCCATGGTCCATGGTGCAAATTGCACCATGGATCTCCGCCAGGGTCGTAATGAGGGCCATTGAAAGATCATGGGCCTGAATAACAAACAGTTTTTCCAATGGGATTTTTACATTGAAAAATGCTTCTGTAAATGAGGCCCCATGTTTTTGTAGCAGGACATTTGCCCTAGTACTAACTGCACTTGCACTAATGCAAAGTTTCCATGATACCACCCGACGTCTCTGTCTGAGATAATGTTTGTTGATACATTGGCTCGCATCATGAGTTTAGGACAAATATGGTGGTAATTCTGCCCTGGTGGTATTACGTTACCGTTGGGTTTTATGGCAGAATTACCACTGTATCATGACTTGTCAGGCATGTCCACACTCCCCCAGCAGTAACAGTAATATTGTCCATTGGTTTTACCACCAACAATGGTCATCTGGTGGTAACACCACCAAGGTACAAGATCATTACCACCGGCACACCCGGCAGTATTACCGCTGGCAAAAATAACGTCACTGCCAGAACGGGAAGCAGAGCGGTGGCCATCTTGTAAAACTCATACTACTCTGAATCTCCAATTTCCTGTTGCCACACGGACATCATACTTGTGGAATCATCATGTCCCAGGAAGAGGGAAAGGCTCACCTCGCAGAACTTCACTGAATGAGAGCTCTTAGCTCTGTTTGATGCAGTCGTGGATCATGCAGAGAAGCTGTTTGGGAGCAGGAATCGAAAGACCTCTGATCAGCTATATGGTCCAACATTAAGGATAAGGTGATGGCTGTGGGACCATTCCACGTGATGTAGAAGACTGCCGCAAGCGTTGGAACGGCCTGAAGCCAAGGGTCCGCAGCCTGATCTCACTCCACAGGAGGGAGACTGCTGCCACAGGAGGTGTCACAGTGGAACCCCTCACCCTGATGCCATGGGAGGAGAAGGTCAGCTCCATTCTCCACATGGAGGGCATTGGGGAAATAGGGAGTGCAGAGGAGGGAGCAGGAAGCCACAGCAATGGTGGTAAGTCTATCAGACCCCACGTACATGTGAATACATTGGCCGAGCATAGATGAGCACAATGGGCAAGGGAATGGGCAATCACATCAAATGTACAGTGAGCACACACGTGCCTGGGGAGACGGGGAAATGTAGTAATGCACATACACTATGGGTGAAATGTGCATGCCAACACTTGGAAACATGAGAAGCACCCATGTGTGCCATGACAGTCCAGGTTGGCAAGTGAAGCCCCAGCACACCCACAAGAACAAGCAACCTAGATAGGCCAAAAGGCAATGTGCACAAGCATGCACCATGTACAACCTCAGCAGGCACTACCTCCACCTTGTGATCAGCACTCATTGGTCTAATACCACCCATGCCAACCAAACAAAATGTGCATATGTAGAACACACACAATATCACAAGATGAGTGACAGCTTGTCATTGTATTCCCAACAGGTACACAGTCCACGGACAGTGAAGAGGTCAGACCTTCCACCGCTACCAAACCATCCACCTCCACTCCTGCACAGGCCGGATGTGTGGGCAGAGGAAGTATGCGGCGGAGCAAGGCAGCAAGGCCACTACATTCCACGGCAATAGAAGCTCTGGCAGGGCCTGAGGAAAACCACAATCCCCAAAGCAGTGCCCAGTGGCCCCTCCACTGGCCATGCAGGTGAGATGGCTGCAACTGAAGCTGCCACAGCCTCACCACAGCCGGCATCTGTGGCAGTCCACACAGATGCAGTCCCAGCTCTGGCTCCCATTCGTCAGGGCTCCAGCACATCGTCCTCACCCTCATGGATAGTGCAGCCTCCAACACCATCATGACATGGGCAGGGGCCACACCACTGATAAGGAGGAGTAGAGGCAGGACATTGGCTTCCTCTCCCAGTGCTTCAGCCCACACCCTCCCCACTGCCCACCACTAGATGCCATAGAGCAGTGGTAGGCATCGTTTGAGATTCTGGCGGGCCAGCAGGTCGATCATATGCAGGCTATGAGGGACTGCCTGCAGGGGTGTTGCCATCAGATGTCCCGTTCTCTTGGTCAGGGCACCACTGCTATGACCACAGTGGTGCAGAGAATGCACAAGCACACAGAGGGCATGTCAGTCTTTGCTGAGTCCCTGAATTTCTGCATGCAGCTCACCCTACAATATACACGGGGCCAGGGGTCTGAGCCCTCTACCTCTGTCACTGCCACAGAGGGGTCACAGCCCAGCAACCCATGGCACCACTCACATTGACACCTGACACCAAAGGTGCTGGTGCAGGCATCAAAGAGACACCGGAAGTGACAATTTGTGTGCCGGTGCAAGGGTGTTTTGGAGATGCTGTTGGGAGGTTGGGGGGTAGGGAGGGAAGGTGTTGTAGGGATGGTGGTTTGGAGATGGTGTTTTAGGGGGGGGTTGGCAGTGGTTTTTGGGGAGGTGTTGTAGGGATGGTTTTTGGGAGTTTTTTTGGAGGGGGAGGTGTTGCAGAGATGGTGTTTTGAGAGGGTTTTTGAAGAGGGTTCTGGGGAGGGTTGTTTGACATTTGCACATTTAATAGTTGTTCACTGAAAGCAATGCTAGGACATCCCTTATTGTGTGCAAGTGTTTACTTAATAATGTGACTGTATACAGAGGTGTGTTGCAAGTGCATGTCAATGGGCCTTAAAAGAAATTGTCAATCAGTTCTTACTGAACCAGGTATCCATCCCCACCCTCTTCTCGCTCACTGAATTGCAGCACAGCACCCACAGGTAGTGACTCCTCCTCTTCCGGGGTGGCAGGTCCTCATCAGGGGTCAGATGATCATTCTGCCTGAGGCAAATATTGTGCATCATGGCAAAGCAAGGACAATGTGTCTGACCTTCTCTGGCCTGTACATTGAAGCTCCTCCAGACCAGTGTAGGCACCGGAAATCAGCTTGCAAAAGGCCAAAGGTGCGCTAGTTGCAGAGCCTCGTCTGGATGTGCACATCCTGTGGCAGCTTTGGATTCCACACAGGTGTCAACAGCCATGGTGGCTGGGGGTTTCCAGAATCACCTGCAAGGGCAAAGGTTATAGGTGTCAGTGACGGAGCATTTTGGATGTGTTACCCATTACAACAACATGTTGATAGACATTATGTGTATGCCTTTCACAAGTATTGCCACACAACATGATTTACCATGCCAGTACGTCACTCAGGGGGTATATTTGATCTGTCATGGGACATCATGCACACAATTCACAGCCAGCAGGCATGGCTTTCAGGGTCTGTGATTGCCAGAGAAGCATGCCATGGTCCCTGTGTAGGGCCTGTGAATTGCTCCCATGCATGTGCCCTGATGGGTGTTAGTTGTACTAGTGCAGGTTATCAGCGTCTATTCCATGATGACTTCACATCCATTGTCACCTGAGTACATGGCATCCCTTCTGCCAGTGTTGTATTCATTTGTTGCAGTGTTAAATTGTGTTGTTCAATGTATAGGGATGCATAATGTTGTATTGTGGTTCCTGTAGTCCTATGTATGTGTTGCTGGCCTGTTGGGCAAATATGCATTGGTGATTTACTGCAGCATTGTCACTCAAGTCCTAGTCCCGTGGGTTGTATTCTGTCATGTGATGGCCTTAACAGGGCATGTATACTTTAGTTGTGGTAACCCCTCCCCCCTCACAAGAATTGTCAATTGTGCTGCGAGAATAGTCTGTATGATAGCACTTGTACACACCCAATATCCACGCAGGCTGCCCTATGTGTCTCAGTGTGCTGTTCCGCTAGACCATGGCATCGTAGGTGGAACCAGGGAAACAAGCATAGCAGTGTGTAATGAGGAGGCCAGGATTGCTGGTGATGTGCTCATTCAGGGTGTGGTACTGCTTCCAATTGCGGTATAGCTCTTCAGATGCTTGGGGGGCCACAAATGCCACATGGGTGCAGTCCTGTGCAGCTATCACGTTGGACATGTGTGCTGCTTCAAAGAATTGTGCCTTCATGGCGTTCTCCTGTGTCGGGGTGGTAGGCAGGGAGATGTGCTGGAGACAAAGCGCAGGTGTGATTCTAGTACCTGCACAAGCACATTTGAAAATGTACACTGGTACATGCCTTGCAGAATGCCCGCAGTGTGTTGGAATGTACCTGTTGTCAAGAAATGCAGGACTGAGACACACTTCAGCTGTGGGGGTAAGGCTGTGCTGATGTTAATCCTGCTCTTTATGTCATCCTGGATCAGGGTGAGCAGCTCAGCAATGGTTTCCCTGTTCGGCCGGGAGAGGGTGATTAGCTGGTTGTCAGTCAGGGTCCAGGATGAGGGCCTGACCCGGATATGGGTGCTCACCTTACACAATGTCTTCTCCTCCTCCTCCTCTTTTCTGCGTTCTGGTCTTATACCCTCCGCAGTTCAATATGGAGCTCGAGCAGCTACATGTCCATATGCTCAGAAGCCAGTGTCAACATGATGGGGTTGGAAAGTGTGTTTGGGTAAAGTCTGGGCCTTATGTACCCTTATAGAGTGGATTGGGTGCACCTGTGGCTTCATTTCCATCACCTGTGTTCATTTACCTCCACCTTCTGGGTGAAGGTAAATGCTCTGTGCTTTTGGTGGTATTACTGCCCAATTTCAATGGTTATTATCTCCATATGCCAACTTGTATTATGGTAATAATACCGTTTTGTGGTTTCAGCAGTAATACCATCTGCGGTAACACAGTCAATGGTAATTTTGCCAACAGTATCACCGTTGGTGGTATTACCACTGACAGTATTAATGTTGGCTCCTAATTTGGCAGAACCTTAAATGTGTCAGTAATACCATTACTGCCAATTTTAACGTATACTGTCGGACTTGTAATGAGCCCCATTATTTCTTTCACTCAATCACTCTCAAAGTGTATGGCATGCCCTTTGAAAGAGTCCTGGTTCAAATACAAATTTACAGTTGCAATTCGATTGTGACTTTAAAAAGCTAGTGAGTACAACTTTTATAATCATTATTTTTCATTTATAACAAGCTTAAAGGAATGGTTCGGTCAGAAATATTATTGTCCCTATGGTTCGGCCATGTGTTTTTAACCATAAGTCGATCGATCGTACAAACATTTCCTATGCACCTTACCCGAATTTTCATCTCTTGAACACAAGCGAAATCAGGCAGCAGGGTGCTGCCATCTTGTGATAATCTTACCACTTGCCGCATCGCCCTGGGTGACCTGCGTTTGCAGCACTAAATCATATTCCCCGCCCCTGAACCTGACATCACCAAATCATTTATATTCTCCGCCTCTCTCTGTGACGTTGCTGGGCAGCGTGGCCAAACAAACCCAGTCATCACCTACGCGACTAGACGCAGAACCCGGAAAACAACACAAATCGTCTCACAGCGCGGCACATCACAATTAGGAATATGAAACTGTACTTTAAAAGGAATCAACAAGACTGTACAATTGGTAAAGTACATTTATTTCACATCAAATGTTTCGATAACATTCGGTGTGTGACCTAATCAATTAAAATTGAACTTTTTTTCTTTGCTCTCGTTTCATAAATCCGCAAATGTTTATTGTGAGTCACGCGCTGTTCCTTTTGGGTACACAGGGTGTTTGTTTTGTCTAAACGAAGCACTTTGGTCACTCGATGAATAGCAAGGCTGGTGCATGAACTGGGCAGCAGAGCACCGTAAAGGTTGTTATGTTGCTCCTAATTGCAGGCACCGCGTACAGACATATTGGACCTTGTCTGTCGTCCCACAAGACGGTCAAGTAGATCCAGTGATTGACATGTAGCTGCAGCTGGCGCTTGAAGAAGCCATCGGTCGGGGTCTGGAATAGATGACAATCGCAGAACGCCACGATGTACCTGCTTGCAAAAGATAAAAATTGAAAAGTGTCTCAGTAGCCGATCTTTATTACAATTAATCGTTTCCTTTATTAGCGCAGAGGTGGCACAATGTGAACCGAGAGAATACAACGTGGAATATCATAGTACTATGCTATTTGCTTCCGAGGATAGTGCGAATGAGAATGTTGAGCTCTAAACGTAATGCGTAAACTCGGGCAAGAATTTGAGGTGCAAAAACAATGTAATGATTTATTAGCATAGAGCCAGGGAGAAACGAGTGGTGGTCTACATGCGTCTCGATGCTGGCCTGCCCATGTGCCCGGTAGATAGCCCTGAACACAAAGGTTGTACTAGCACTTCATTGCAATATGCCAAACAGAACGAACAAGTACAATGTCACCCAGCAGTAATGGTCAGCTATTCGTATTTTGATTAGTTATGGTATGAAATCGTCTAAAGAGAAACTTACATTATATTTGGCATTTCCATTCTCTGGGCGTAATGCAGACCGCAATGCAGACTCCTCCGTTCGTGTCAACGTTTTCTCATAAACTGAACTTATATGTAACTAGGTGCAGTTTCGGAATGGGCAACCTTATAATTTCATACGTTATTACACACCCCTTCAATTCAATCCCTTTCGGAATGGTCCCTGCCTCTCAAGGTAAAAAAAGAATAGAACCTTATACTGTGCGCGGGAGGCGTGGGCCTCCCAGCTCCCAAGCAAAAATTCAAAGCTGGTGTCCTTCACTCAAAATGAACATATATTCTTACTTCGCAACATCCCGTGTCAACTCAGCCATGAGAACATGAATTTTGAAGCATGGGCATATGGAATTTAGGGCTGTCACTGCTCGTTTTTCATGGCAATGCTGAGCTGTAGGGTAAAAATTGCAAACAGCAGTGTTGGGTGTCCTGACCCACGTTTGAGCTATCATGCTGCAACATTTGGTGCTGTGGGCTTAGAAAATCCAAGATGGCCAAAAAGCCCACATGTGCGCCAAAATCCAGGAGAACCACGCAGTTTGTGCACACTAAAATGGTTGCCTAACTTGCCACCCACCAGTGCGAGCAGGATAGGCCGGGGTGCCATGAGTGAAATGTGTGCCAAAGGAAAAACCGCACTTTAAAATCACCTTTTGTTTCCCTGAATGCCAGCTCA
This sequence comes from Ambystoma mexicanum, assembly GCF_040938575.1. Lineage (NCBI taxonomy): Eukaryota > Metazoa > Chordata > Amphibia > Caudata > Ambystomatidae > Ambystoma > Ambystoma mexicanum. The sequence goes on from NC_090930.1 coordinate 930,616,244, forward strand.
AAATGTCTATTTCAAACATTGCAACATATCCAAAAATCTCACTGAACGCCAGCAGACATCTGGCAGAATGAAGTATGTGTGCATACAAAATCTGGGAAGTTGAAGAGCCCCAAAACAATGTTCATAACAAGACTGGCTGAGCTCTGCAGGTCTGCAGCAGCCTAACTGAAACTGGATTTAAAACTACCAAAAATCGAAAATGTTTAAAATAACTGAGTGACCTACTTTTGAGTGTCACATAGTTCGTCACTGTTGAAATGTCATAGTTTAGAACTTAGAATCAGTGTTTTAGCTGCATGTGTAAAAATTGTATGTTTGATTTAAACTGGGGGACAAAAAGTGACATTTAGCTGAAACCTGGCTTAATGAAACTGGATTCTGCCTGACAACCTCCCCCCAATTGGAGTGAAACTGGATCCACAGCAGTTCTCAGGCCTGGCTGCATTCTGAGGGGAGGTTACCCCTCTCTGATTGAATTACCAAGGGACTGCTAGAGACTAAACAAAGGACCCAGACAGAGGGTTTATTGGGGGGAGGTCATAAATGGCTTCCTCTTGAACAATGGGCCTTCCAGGGCCCAGGCAGATGGTTTATTGGGGGGGCCGTAAAATAGCTTCCTCTTGGCAGAAGCTGGGAGGGGCAGGGTCTCTGAGCTTGGCAGAAACTGGATAAACTGGTTTCTACACCATGTGACCTGGGAAGACACACCCCTGTTGGCCAGAATATGATTTTAAGAAAGATGTATAACTCATGGTGCGGACTTGTCAAAATTATCTAAATTATACCATAATTCTTGTGATTTTTCTGCCCACATTTTAAGAGGTTTTAGGACCTGGTGGTATGACCTGGGGGGTTGCTAGCGGAAAATAGGGTTTCACTCCAAATGTATGCATGTTAAAAATCTGACACTTCCTTATATAAATGCATACATGCCTTGCGCACATTTGTATAAATTTTAATGACAAACCAATGTTGCATAGCTCACTAAAATCGAAAATAAGTTGCCATTTTTTAATGCAAGCCCTCAGGAAGAGCAGAGTTTGAACAGAGTATACCTCATGTGATATGTGATGGGTGCATGTCATTTTAAACAACTGTGTATCTGTGCAATATGTATTTGAATCAAATATAGATTTGTGGGCAAACTGACCAGGGGAGGATCCTATGACCCATAAAACCTACAGCATCACTCTGACTCACATTTCCTTCCCCCAATCATGGGAGAGGGGAGAATTGGGCCAATGACAAGTAGAAAGGGGCAGGCTTAGCTAGGCCCAGGCACACACCCACTTTCAAAACACATAAAAAGAGACTGCTGGGACAGGTAGAGACATTCAATTCCATTTGCTGCGGAGCATGCTGACCGACGATTTCACATCCAGAGATCCTACACTTAGACTTCCAAGCTAAACAGAGACTACAGAACTTTGAACCAAGAAGGCCCACTGCAAGCAAAAGTATTTGTCAGCAGGCCAAAAAAATCATTTGCAGACTATTCACAGCCGGACCCAACTGTTGATTCTGGCCTGAAACCCTGTGCCAGAAAGATCCAGAAGCAGTGCTGTACCCAGAGAAAGCAGAGCAGTATCCAGAACCAGAGGCCAGAGATCCAGAGTGACCCAGACCACTGTTAGCAGAACCAGAGAGCCGACCAAGATCACTGTGAAGTGCCGAGACCAGAACCGGAGTCCAGTCCAAAACCTGACCAGATCCGTGGCGAGGCCTATTTCAAAAATATATTGTGAGTACCTAACCAGAACTGCCTCCTAACTGTCACCTGTCATTTGTAAAGCTGCACCACTGTCATTTGTCAATTCTGCAGCTGCAAAGCTGTAACCTGTCGCTTTGAACTTTTAAAATTTCAAATCCAAAAAACAACCTTCACAAAATCGTTCATAACTCCGTAACTGTTTGGGCTCCTAATCCCTATACTTTCTCCGCAATCACAATTCAAACATTCGCGAATTTTGCCGCGATTTGCAATTTGGCCCGATTTCTTTACTTGTAAAAAGATAGCTGCTTTTGCCTGAACTGCTAAAATTCGTTTGCCTCTTAATCACCATCTCTGAATCATTGCTAAAGTGAGCCTGAACTCATCCCAAGTATCTCTCACTCACCCTGAACCTCCTGAAGGGAATTAAAAGCATTTCAGCATATTTCTCACTTCATTGTCACCATATTCAAAGCATTTTGCCTGTGCTTCAAAACTCCTATCTGTTGTATAAGCTGCTGGGGGGGGGATTGAACTGAATTCTATTTGATTGCATTCCTAAGAACTGTGTGCTCTCATCTTCATCTCCTTACATTGCATAAAGGGGGGGTGAATTGTCCAAGAAAGTGATTACATTGGCCCTCATTACGACCCTGGCGGAGTGGGTTTACGCCAGCGGTATTCGTGGCGGACCCGTCCGCCCTACTACGAGTTCCCGTAGCGCCATGGAGCCTTTCTCCGCCTGGTTTTTCCGGGCGGAGAAATCCATGGCGCTACGGGACCTTGTTGTTAATTACGCCACCGTACTTTACGGTGGCGTAATTAACGCCTTCCCCACTCCCATTATACCCTATGGGGCAAAAATGGGAATGGGGAAGGGTAAAATGGGGATTGGGGATTTACCGCCCCGCCAAGGTCGGAATGGGGCGGAGAATCCGCCAACCCCCATGGCGGTATCGGCAGCTTTCCGCCGTGCTCCAAGGTGCATTTAGCACCGCGATTTCCGCCAGGGTCGTAATGAGGGCCATTGTCTTTTGCTGAAATCCTATCAAGTTATTTTCTGTACTGCATTTTCATTCCACATTGCATCTATTTGAAACCATAAAAGTATTGTTGCTATCTTATCCATCCTATACCCACTCATCATTGATTATAAAGAAGTGTGCTAGTGCCAGACTATCCATTATTGATTACTGCTCAGATTAAGTGTGATATTCAATTATTAATTTATTATAAAGTGTGATATATATATATTGTTTACATTCTCAAATAAACCTTTTAAACTTGCAAAACAGAACTACTTCTTGGCTCAGTGCGGTCAGGGGGATTCTAAGAGAGGGGTGTTATATAGGGGTAGTCATCCAGAACTCATGAACTGGACATAAAGATATATCAATAAGGGTTTCCATTCAGTATCCCAGACTAGGCATTGACTTAGCTGTAGTGTTGAATTGAATCTTCTTACAAAGTGGGGGCTCGTCCCGAATATTCTGGGTTAGATTTACCATTTGTGCAGATTAATACAGTGTGCTAGCTGACCAGATACACATATCCGGTCGGATCACCACGCTGTGTTACGCTGTAAAGCACTCCTCAAAGGAACGCTCTAAGGAAACGGTCTGTTTTGCAAAAATAAAATACAAACTTCTGTAAGTCAGGAAGGAACTCAAATTCCAGAATGACGACACTGGTAGACATCAAAATAGCCAGAGAGCACTTCTTACATAAGCTATTTGTGAGAGGTGAGTGGACTCATCAAGACCAAACAGTCTGGTTGTAGGCAATCGCGCAACAGGTCACTGAAACAGGGTCAGATATATGGGGAGATCATGGTCCCCTACATGTGGCCCTGAGTGAACTATATATGGCCCCTAAAGCCAAAGATGAACATAATAAGATTGCCAGGATAGCAGCATATTTGTATCTATATATGGGAGCCATGCAGGACAAATGTGCTGAAGGCCAAGATCTGGCAAATAGGCAACAGCTGGCGTTAGAAAAGGCCCAATCTGACCTGGTCTCTTCTGAGCAGAGGCTGCAGAGGAGCCAGGAGTCAGAAAATGATAGTAGGCAGTATATCATTAAAATAAAAGAGGACATGGATAGACTACAACAGGAGAAGGCTGACCAGGATACCAGATTTCTGGCCTTGCAGAAGGAGTACCAAGAAGGTTTGGACTCCCTTCTGCAGAGCCAGAAAAAGCTGGAGCAACAACTGGACTTCAACAGGGCACAGGGCACAGTAGCCACCCTGCAAATTCGATTAGACAGAGAGAAAGAGGAATGCAATAAATTGATTCTGAAAGACCTGGATACCCAGGTAGAGTTTGATCAGGAGCACCAGAAAGCTGGTGCCTTCCAAAGGCAAAGGGACGACCTGGCGGCACAGATGCAGGTTCTTAGTCAGGAAAGGGACACCTTAGGCCAGGAAGTCTGCCACTTAAAAAGGAAAATGGAAGAAAATCACCAGGCACTCCAGGGACTGGGTGACCTCCAAAAAGAACACCAGAACTTGTTAGAGCACACCAGGAGGGTGGAGGATTCTCTGGCAAGAAAGGAGCAGGCCAATAGGGACACAGCTCATGAGGTAACCCTCCTGCAGCAGAGACTGGCCCAGTACTCCAGGACCAATCAGGAGGCACAGAGAGAAAATGAGGCTCTCTGTCAGCACGGTGATAGGCTCCAGCAACAGGTACCGATGCAGGAGAGACTGATAGAGTCGAGTAAGGCCTTAACTGAGGAACTGAAAGCGCAGGCTCTTGCATTGCAACAGGGAGCAGGGGCGGATAGTGACCAGGTTCGGTGGGAGAGGGAGACTCCTGAGCATAACCTCAGGAGCCCTAGTACCATAGGCCTTCATATCTCTCAGTCCCTGGACTCTGCCACCCCCATGTCCCCTCGCGCACATGAGCCCAGGGCCACGGGTTGGCAGATTACTATCCAACCAGAAGTATCGGGCTCATAGGCCAGTATCTCCCAGGAATGGAGGGGCGGGCATCCGGGTATGGGCACCCAAGCACGGTGCAATTTAGTGGGGAACCCCAGGAGAGTAGGCCCATTAAGGGCATCCTGAAAACTTCTGCCCAGTTAGGTCAGTGGGGGGGGGGTACCCATCAAATCCTGGCAGCAAGGAGGAATCTGAAGACTCCTCTGAACGGCGCAGGACACAGGAGACCAGGTCCCCACATTCTGCCAGCCATTCCCAGGCTCGCAGAATCCGGGAAAACCTGGAAGAGCAGACAGGAACCTCTGGGAGCAGTGCCTCTGAGTCAGAGGATGAATGGACCAGGGTTACCCGAACCAAAAAGGCCAATAAGGCAAAAAGGGCCTTGCTTAAGGACCCATTGAAGCAAATAAAGGCGATAAGGAGTGTCATCACGCCTTATCATAAGAACGCCAAGTATTCCGTTTGGGAACACTTGGAGCTCTATGAGCAAATGATGGAGACTTTCCATTTGAAGGACAGCAGTAGCTGCATCCAGTACGTCAAATGGATATTCTCCCCAGAATACTCCAGTTTCTTTGCGGGGCTGGAGGACCAAAATCATTTAAGATGGTCCACCTATAAGGCAGCCATCTTGAAACATTTTTCTGTTCACAGAAATCCTCAAGAGGCTCGCAAGGCAGCCTACAATTTGCAATGTGGGGAGGATCAGGCCCCACAAGAGTTTGTGCAAGAATTAAAGCGTGCTTTTGCACAGACCACCAGAAGGGTGCGCACAGACAGCAAAGAGTTTGTCAATACATTTTTCCATGCTCTCCTTAAATATATAATGACCCAGCTCCTGAGAGATTTTCATGAGAAAAGATCTTTAGACTGGGTCATTGAACAGGCTACCCGGATCTATGAGGTGCAGAAGCCCATCGAAAATAAAATAATGCGCCGAAAAACCCCAAAACCAACAGCACCCCTGCTGCTGCCAAGGTGGCAGAGGTAAAGGTTGCCCCCATTTTAGATTTGGAGATGGGGGGCCTAAAAACCTGCCTGCACCAAATAATTCACAGCCCAGAAGGCCCTCGGGCCAGTCACAGACAGGGAGTCGAGGAGGTAGTCCCACAAATGGGGTCCCACGCTCCCCTGACTATGTAAGTCCCCGCTACAAGGGAAACTGACCAATCCTGGGTTATGTGTGGACTCCTCCAGCCCAAGGGGGGGGGTCCAGCCAAGCACCTAACCCAGGGAACTTCCCTCCCAACTTCCTACAGGAGGGCAGAAATTCCCTGAGCCCAGACAACCTAATCCGGGAGAGGGGAGGCCAAGGGTGGAGGGGTACCAAATTCTTCCCAACCAGGGGTACTACCAGAGAAGGGATAGCTACCCTTCCCGGGATCAGCCCAGGGGAGAAAATAGAGCCCCGTATCAGCCTGAGCGGGTTTCCCAGTTAGAGCGCCAGGTCCAAAATATGGCACGGGATCTGGGTCACATACTGAGGGCTCAACAGAACCCTCATATGAGCATGCCACCGCAGAATGCCCCAAACTCTGGACCTGGTGCTCCAGAACAATGACGGGGGCAGCACCCCGATAACCCACCGGTTCCCAGGGAGGAGGCACAAGGGGAAGGGGGGTGTAAAGCCTTGGAGGAAGCTTCCTTCCCAACTTGTAAACAGCCCCTGGAAAACCAGGAAACGGAAACAAAATCTCCTGCCCCTGAAAGCCTGCCTCCCAAGGAGCAGAGGGGGGGTAGGAGAAACAAAAGACCCAAACAGACCCACTTTGTGGAGGAGGTACAGGTCTTCCAATTTGAGGGAGAGGGATCCTCAGAGGATCCTGGGGAAAGGAACTTCTCCTTCAGAGATGGGGGAACTCCTCCCAAGGAAAAATGGGTCCCAAGGGAGGCCAATTCAGACTGGGGAGATATGGAGACTGAGCTACCGCCGCCCATCATCTCATCCCAGAACCCACAATACCGGAATCCCCTGGTTCAAACCCATCCTGGTGACTGCCTCCAAAAAGGGGGGGGCGGCCCAGAACCGGAACCAGGGGAACCTACAATGGCTGTGATCTCCAGTTGCCAACTTTTTCTTTCAGATTCCCAAGACTCTCCACAGAATTCTGCCCAAATCTCTTCGCTAGCAATGTCCAAAACCAGAAAGTTAGCCCACCAGTTGTCCAAAAATGTGCATTATCTGTGCCCCCTTGAGGAGAAGGAGGGAAGATACTATGCACCGGTACAAGTACAGGGGCAGGGTACAATTTTGGCACTGGTGGAAACTGGATCCCAAGCCACCCTTCTGTCCAAAAGGGCCTTTGAGGAACTAAATGCAGGAAGGGGGAGAATTACCGAATTCCTCTCACCTCTCTTCCTGGACAACTGCAGAACTTTGACGGGAAGGAAATTCCCGTTGAGGGGACTGCAGACTTGGACATCAAAATTGGGAGACACAAGGTGAAACACCCGGTCATAGTAGTGACTCCAGAGGGCACCCCTTGTTTACTAGGGAATGACCTCCTGAGAAGGTTGTCACCCCTATTAGATTGTGTAAACAAGGTCCTCTGGACGCAGACTAGCCAACCAATAAAATTAAAACAGAGTGTCAACCATGTTAGTTTAAACGGCACCTGCCACATGGTTGAACAAAAATCTGACCAAGTAGAATTTCACTTCCAGAACAACCAAACTCCAGACGTGACAGTAATAGCAGTAGGACAACAGACTGGTGATGGGGGGTCCTCTCTATTTATGAAAATCAACCTTCCTTCCAGTTTAAGGTTGTATTCCACACTGGAAATTCTTTACTAATCCACAATCAGAAACTCTCACTCCTATAGTCCAGAAAGATGTGAAATCAGCTCAGAACCTGGCTGATATTCAGCAAATTGGAGAGCAGTTGTTCATCCCTGTTCAGTTAAATGATGGGAAGGACTCTGTTCTCGCTCGAGTGTGTGTGAACAACGGTAAGAGCTTCATCAGCGAAGCCATGTTCCGCCAACTCCCAAAAGATCCAGCCATTCCCACATTCAAACTGATAGACAAATGGGAAATGGACCTGGAAACACCCAATTCCAAACATCTCCTGCCAAGCAGGTGTATGCTCAAAATCTCCATTGGCAACAAGAGCATAGTCCATAATTGTTGGGTCGTGCGAGACGTCACTGCCGGCTTTTACTTAGGCAGTGACATCCTCAATCGCTTTGCCATTAGTTTGGACCTAATAAACTTCAAAGCTTGGTCCCGATTAGCAGATAATCCCATGGGTTTTGATGATCCAGAAAAAGCATTTAGGTCAGCTCAATTGCTACCTTATGCAGTTGAAATTCAGATCAAAGAGGAAGTCACCATCCCAGAAAGGACCCGACAATTCTCCCTGGAAGTGAAAGTTAAAAGAGGACAAAAATTGCAAACCCCTGATGGTTATATTCATCTAAATGCTTCTCTCCAACAGCAAGGGTTAGGGGTAAACCCAACACCCTTAGTCAACATAGAACATGACACCATTCCAATAGAGGTGGATAACAGCGACTTAAAGAGTATTACTCTAGCCGCAGGCACCATTATTGGAATGGCGGTTGATGACTGACATTTTTCTATTGATCTAGGAAATGAACTGTTAACACCAATCCCCAAGGACTGTTTTGACGGTGACAGTGATGACAATACAACACCAGACAGGATTTCTACCCGGCACGGGGGGAACTTCCTGGTGTACACTTCCTGCCCTTATGGTAAGGAAGATGTGACTTGTGACTTCAGGAGGGATGAGGTGATTTTCCAGGTCCATGAGGGCTGCCTTTCCCACCTGAAGCCTCCAGTCCAAATCAGCACTCTGACCAGGGACTTCTCCACCCAGCTGGAGGAGGCCGCGGAAATAGCCAAACCAGAAGTCTTTCCAGGCTTCAGGCAGATGGTCGAAGAGAGAGTCAACCTAGCTGATGCCTGTGTGACTCTGGAACAGAAGCAAAAGTTGAAACACGTTTTCTTGGATTTCCAAGATCTCTTTGCGGTAGACTCATATGACTGTGGTCGTACCGACATCCACACAACAACAATTCCCACGGACCCTGGAATGACTCCAGTGTTTGTGAAGCAATATCGTTTGCCTCTCGCATCCATGGAGTCCCTTACTGAAATAATTAAGAACCTTGAGTCCCGGGGGATAATTCGTCCAATACACAGCACCTTCAATAATCCGGTGCTGGGAATATTGAAGTCGAACGGCCAGTGGAGACTCTGCACCGACCTTAGGGAGCTCAACAAACGGGTCCATACTTCCCGATGGCCTCTGCCCTACATTGACCAAGTGCTGGCCCAGATCCAGGGGTCACAGGTATTCACTGCAATAGACCTGACCAATGGATACTGGACTGTCCCTGTCAGTAGGGAGGACCAATACAAGCTGGCTTTTACCTTTGGGGGCCAGCAGTACACATGGACTCGGACTCCCTTTGGATACCTCAACTCCGGCAATGAATTCAACATTTTCCTACACAAGGCCATGCCCGACCTGGGTGCAAGGGGTAACCTGGCTTATGTAGATGATGTCCTCATCAAATGTTCATCTGTGGAGGAACACATAGCGGAGATCCGTTATGTTCTGACCCAGTTGAGGGCCGCCGGAGCAAAACTTTCCTTTCAGAAGGCACAGTGGTGTAGAACCCGTGTTAAATGTTTGGGGCATGAGATTACTCCTCAGGGTCTCTGTCCCCAGGAAAAGAAAGTGGAAGCACTTCAGAAACTGAAAGACCCCACAACTCTGCGGGAACTAAGGAGCCTCCTTGGACTGACTAATTACAGCAGAAAGTTCATTGAGGGCTACGCAGAGATCACCAGACCCCTGATTCATCTCCTGAAGGGGGGGGAATCAAGTGGGAATGGGGTCCAGAACAAGCCGAGGTGGTAAGACAACTCAAAAGAAGCCTCTCACAAGCGCCCTGCCTAGCCTACCCTGTCAGAAACAAGGAGTTCTTCCTGGAGACAGGGTTCTCTAATGCGTGCTTGACGGCAGTATTATACCAAAAGCATGACAAGGTCAATAAAGTAATCTCCTATGCGAGCAAAACTTTATCCTCTGTGGAGGAGAAATTCAACGATTGTGAGAAGGCACTCCTGGCAATGGTGTGGGCATTGAAGAATTACCGCCCGTTCATCCATGGGGAACACATCATAGTGGAGACTCCACACCAGCCTCTGCAATATCTCCAAAGTGACAGAATCCGGGCCGGAAATGTGAGTAATTCCCGAATTACTTCCTGGATTCTGTCAATGCAAGGCTTTCCTGTGGAGGTCAGATATGGCCAAAACAAGAAGAGTCCCCTCGCGCAAGGTCTGGCTGACTTGCATGATTGTACCAGAGAAAACTGTCTCGAGGACGAAAGTCTAAAAATCAAGGACAACACGGAGGCATACCTTAATTCCCCACACAAAGTCTTTGAAGAAGACAAGTGTGAGGGAATGCCCACTGTCTATGTGGATGGATGCTCTTACCATGTTGACAACGACGGGGAGAAAGAACTGGTGGCTGGCGTAGGGAATGCATGGGTGAAGGAGTTCCAAGAACTCTCCGCTGGATACAAAATTGGTCCCCGAAGTAGTCAGGTGGCAGAATTGATGGCTGTGCATCAGGCCATCCTCACTGCTGTCCAACATCAACTCCACGAACTGGTCATAATCACAGATTCTGATTATGTACGGAACGGGTTCGTGGAGCACCTGGTTAATTGGAAAACCAGAGGCATGTTATGTGCTAACAACAAACCCTTGAAACATGGGAAGTTGATCCAAAACATTGATGATCTGGTCACCTCGAATGAGATGACCATCTATTGGAAAAAGATCAAGGGTCATTGCAAAGTAGAGGGACCAGACAAAACTGGAAATGACTTAGCTGATCAGCTGGCCAAAACCGGGGCCATCCAAGGGGATGTAATTGAGATTGAGTCCCTGTTGGGGGAAATCCAGGTCACTGCTATCACTAGGTCCCAGACAAATGCTCACAATGATCTTTCAATTGCACAATGGAGTAAGGAGACCCCTGATGCTGATTTGATTACCGCTCAGAAGGGGGATCCAATTATTGGTAATATTTTACCAACACATTGAGGACCCTGAGAACTTTCCCCTGACGGATACCGATTACAACGGGAAAGAGGACCTTAGAGTGTTGATGAAATGTCCAAAAATGTTCCGGATCCAAGACGGTTTGTTGGTAAGGAAATCCCAAGCTGGCCATGATCAGTGGGTGGTTCCTACCTCCTTCCGAAGCCTGATGTTAAGTCACGCCCATGATGCGGCTACCGCCGGTCATAGGGGGTTTCAGACAACACTTGAGATCTTAAGAGAGGTTGCCTACTGGCCACACATGGGCCAGGACCTCAACCAATATTTGAAGGGTTGTCTTGTGTGTGCACAATTTCAGCCAACATCCCTCACACACCGGGCGCCTCTCCAAAAGAGGGGAATGACACTCCCATGGTCAGATTTACAAATCGACTTTGTAGGCCCCGTGATTCGCTCCGCTAGGGGGAATAAGTACATGTTGACTGTGACATGCTTGTTTTCCAAGTGGGTGGAATGTCTCCCTGCCCCAAACTGCAAGGCAGAAACGGCAGCTGCCTTGATGATTAACCACATCTTTTCCCGTTTTGGTCTACCTCAAAGGATTGAGTCAGACAGAGGTAGCCACTTCACCAGTGAAGTGATGACAAAGATGTGGGAGATACTGGGGGTCAAGAGAAAGCTACACATTGCTTACAGGCCAGCTTCTTCTGGAGCAGTAGAACGCTACAACCGGACAATTGTGAGCATCTTAAAAAAGTTTGTGGCAGATTCTGGGCCAAGTTGGGATATCCGATTACCTCTGGTCGTAATGGCTATCAGATCTACCCCTTCATCTGCAACCAAAATGTCACCATTTGAGTTGATGACTGGACGCAAGATGGTGCTTCCCCAGCATTTGCTCTACAGAACCCAAGAGCAAACGTTGATAATTGCCTCCACAACTCATGAGTATGTGGAGAATTTAAGGAAACACTTTCAACATGCTTTTGCCTATGCTCAGCGGAATCTAGAAAGATCAGCCGAGAGTATGAAGACCCACTATGACCTGAAATCTTCCAGGAAGGAATATCAGGTGGGGGATCGGGTCTATTTATACAACTTCCAAAGAAACCAGGCAAAACAGCGAAAATTCTTGCCTACATGGGAGGGACCCTTTGAGATTATAGACAAGATTTCCCCTGTGGCCTACAAGATCCGCATCCCCAAAGGCGGTTTGGCAGAGGGGGAAGACAAGTGGGTCCACATAAACCAGTTGAAGTGTTGCCATCCCAGGAACACTTTGCAGCAACTGGAGGAGTCCTCGGTAATCCCAGAGGGTACCGCTCCAGTGTAATTCAATTCCAACCCTAAAAGATTCTACATATAGCCTATCAAATTCTGTGTTTCTCAAGTTTATGTGTCCCTGTCTCTTAATTTAAAAAAATGTGCATGTTCATATCTGTTGAGTTCTAAAATATATATGCCACCCCACTATATCAATGGTGGGGGAGAAATGTCCATGAATAGGTATTGCCGCTCTTCCTTTGTCGTCCTAGGAGAAAGAAAACCCGGAGACTGGCCAGGGAGGAAGATCCGGAGACCGGGAGCAGAGACCCAAGGGGCCCGGGGTACCGCCCAATATTCCCATCAGGACCGGCGAGGAGAACCGATCGATCAATATAGGATGGAGGAAAAGATGCTGAACTGTGCCATTTGCAGAATTGGAAGAAGATTATGCGGACATACCAGTGCGTGGGTCAAGACCTTTGAGTACCCGACTCCCCATGAACTCAAATTCAAAGTGCAGTCGCGTGGGGGGGCCTTGTTGGGTATCCTGACCCACGTTTGAGCTATCATGCTGCAACATTTGGTGCTGTGGGCTTGGAAAATCCAAGATGGCCAAAAAGCCCACATGTGCGCCAAAATCCAGGAGAACCACGCAGTTTGTGCATACTAAAATGGTTGCCTAACTTGCCACCCACCAGTGCGAGCAGGATGGGCCGGGGTGCCATGAGTGAAATGTGTGCCAAAGGAAAAACCACACTTTAAAATCACCTTTTGTTTCCCTGAATGCCAGCTCAAAATGCCTATTTCAAACATTGCAACATATCCAAAAATCTCACTGAACACCAGCAGACATCTGGCAGAATGAAGTATGTGTGCATACAAAATCTGGGAAGTTGAAGAGCCCCAAAACAATGTTCATAACAAGACTGGCTGAGCTCTGCAGGTCTGCAGCAGCCTAACTGAAACTGGATTTAAAACTACCAAAAATCGAAAATGTTTAAATTAACTGAGTGACCTACTTTTGAGTGTCACATAGTTTGTCACTGTTGAAATGTCATAGTTTAGAACTTAGAATCAGTGTTTTAGCTGCATGTGTAAAAATTGTATGTTTGATTTAAACTGGGGGACAAAAAGTGACATTTAGCTGAAACCTGGCTTAATGAAACTGGTTTCTGCCTGACAACTTCCCCCCAATTGGAGTGAAACTGGATCCACAGCAGTTCTCAGGCCTGGCTGCATTCTGAGGGGAGGTTACCCCTCTCTGATTGAATTACCAAGGGACTGCTAGAGACTAAACAAAGGACCCAGGCAGAGGGTTTATTGGGGGGAGGTCATAAATGGCTTCCTCTTGAACAATGGGCCTTCCAGGGCCCAGGCAGATGGTTTATTGGGGGGGCCGTAAAATAGCTTCCTCTTGGCAGAAGCTGGGAGGGGCAGGGTCTCTGAGCTTGGCAGAAACTGGATAAACTGGTTTCTACACCATGTGACCTGGGAAGACACACCCCTGTTGGCCAGAATATGATTTTAAGAAAGATGTATAACTCATGGTGCGGACTTGTCAAAATTATCTAAATGATACCATAATTCTTGTGATTTTTCTGCCCACATTTTAAGAGGTTTTAGGACCTGGTGGTATGATCTGGGGGGTTGCTAGCGGAAAATAGGGTTTCACTCCAAATGTATGCATGTTAAAAATCTGACACTTCCTTATATAAATGCATACATGCCTTGCGCACATTTGTATACATTTTAATGACAAACCAATGTTGCATAGCCCACTAAAATCGAAAATAAGTTGCCATTTTTGAATGCAAGCCCTCAGGAAGAGCAGAGTTTGAACAGAGTATACCTCATGTGATATGTGATGGGTGCATGTAATTTTAAACAACAGTGTATCTGTGCAATATGTATTTGAATCAAATATAGATTTGTGGACAAACTGACCAGGAGAGGATCCTCTGACCCATAAAACCTACAGCATCACTCTGACTCACATTTCCTTCCCCCAATCATGGGAGAGGGGAGAAATGGGCCAATGACAAGTAGAAAGGGGCAGGCTTAGCTAGGCCCAGGCACACACCCACTTTCAAAACACATAAAAAGAGACTGCTCGGACAGGTAGAGACATTCAATTCCATTTGCTGCAGAGCATGCTGACCGACGATTTCACATCCAGAGATCCTACACTTAGACTTCCAAGCTAAACAGAGACTACAGAACTTTGAACCAAGAAGGCCCACTGCAAGCAAAAGTATTTGTCAGCAGGCCAAAAAAATGATTTGCAGACTATTCACAGCCGGACCCAGCTGTTGATTCTGGCCTGAAACCCTGTGCCAGAAAGATCCAGAAGCAGTGCTGCACCCAGAGAAAGCAGAGCAGTATCCAGAACCAGAGGCCAGAGATCCAGAGTGACCCAGACCGCTGTTAAAGAACCAGAGAGCTGACCCAGATCACTGTGAAGTGGCGAGACCAGAACCGGAGTCCAGTCCAAAACCTGACCAGATCCGTGGCGAGGCCTATTTCAAAAATATATTGTGAGTACCTAACCAGAACTGCCTCCTAACTGTCGCCTGTCATTTGTAAAGCTGCACCACTGTCATTTGTCAATTCTGCAGCTGCAAAGCTGTAACCTGTCGCTTTGAACTTTTAAAATTTCAAATCCAAAAAACAACCTTCACAAAATCGTTCATAACTCCGTAACTGTTTGGGCTAGGAACTTGGTTTAACTTTCCTCTGAAAGCTTAGAATCCAGGCTCTGCAACGGACCTACTCCTTATACTTTCTCCGCAATCACGATTCACGCATTCACAAATTTTGCCGCGATTTGCGATTTGGCCCGATTTCTTTACTTGTAAAAAGATAGCTGCTTTTGCCTGAACTGCTAAAATTCGTTTGCCTCTTAATCACCATCTCTGAATCATTGCTAAAGTGAGCCTGAACTCATCCCAAGTATCTCTCACTCACCCTGAACCTCCTGAAGGGAATTAAAAGCATTTTCAGCATATTTCTCACTTCATTGTCACCATATTCAAAGCATTTTGCCTGTGCTTCAAAACTCCTATCTGTTGTATAAGCTGCTGGGGGGGAATTGAACTGAATTCTATTTGATTGCATTCCTAAGAACTGTGTGCCCTCATCTTCATCTCCTTACATTGCATAAAGGGGAGGGCGGGTGAATTGTCCAAGAAAGTGATTACATTGTCTTTTGCTGAAATCCTATCAAGTTATTTTCTGTACTGCATTTTCATTCCACATTGCATCTATTTGAAACCATAAAAGTATTGTTGCTATCTTATCCATCCTATACCCACTCATCATTGATTATAAAGAAGTGTGCTAGTGCCAGACTATCCATTATTGATTACTGCTCAGATTAAGTGTGATATTCAATTATTAATTTATTATAAAGTGTGATATATATATATATATTGTTTACATTCTCAAATAAACCTTTTAAACTTGCAAAACAGAACTACTTCTTGGCTCAGTGGGGTCAGGGGCATTCTAAGAGAGGGGTGTTATATAGGGGTAGTCATCCAGAACTCATGAACTGGACATAAAGATATATCAATAAGGGTTTCCATTCAGTATCCCAGACTAGGCATTGACTTAGCTGTAGTGTTGAATTGAATCTTCTTACAGCAGAATGCCCCCTATTCCGAAATTATAGTCGATGTAACACATAAAATTAGTCACAATGTGTCTAGTGATAGGCCCACCTCTGCTTATCGCATGGCCTCCTACCCCATGGCATGTTTTCACAGTAAGTACTTCTTGCGTACCTAGAATGTTTTGTGGCCTAGGTCTAATCGCTTTTGTATGACAAGCAGATATTCAGCTTTTTGCGTAACTGCCAAAACCCAAATATTCTTACACACTGTTACCCATTGGTCATTAACACGAAAAATGAAGGTCCCACATTATCTCATACTAAACTGTGAAATGTGAAAGCAATCATAATAATTGTAATATATTTTTGAGAAAAGGACTGAGAGGATAGATTTAAAAAGAGAAATTGCATACTTTATTTGTACAGTTCATAGAAACATTTTTTGCAAAAATAAAAACAGACGGTAATCAATTCAACCGGGATTTGAACGATTTAACAAGCTCTGCTTTGGGTGGACATGGCACGCTGGCAATGTTTTGTGGCAATGTATGTGTGCTCTGAACAGATTTGTGTGCGATTCCATGAGTATGCATCGCGACAACATTAACAATAAGATCTTTCACAAAATCGAATTCCATTTTCTCATATACTGGTTTGACAAACCATTTTTTGCTCCGTTTCGTAAAGGCCATAGTGTAGCGAAGCATCCCTAAGTTTCCTGCAGTCCTAGATTGTTCCCAGCCTACATTCTCGTTATGCGCCAATACCGCAAGTAAAGTCCCACATTTCATCCCTTGGATGCCAAAATGCAATCTCTTTGGCCTGTACTTTAGGCACATATTGTGGAACACCTCCAAATGTCCTGTGTGACAGAATTCTGTGAGTCCCTTAAGAACTCTTGATAGAGTTTTATCAAACACAATCTTCTCAAGGGCTTTGTGTGGAGGTGAAGATGGGATCAACCATGCCTGCTCTGGGGACAAGGGCCATGTTCACATTGGTGGAAATGTTGGTTTTCTGTCCAGTGGTGAACGTTGGAACAGTGGTGCATTAGTGACCACCATTTTTCCAGTAGAATTTCCACAGACCCATCACATGTTTTGGAACTCCACCAAAGATGGTTGCTGAAGGACTGGGACCATTGCGAAATACCTTCCAAACCTTTTTTTTTCCCTGCAGCTGAGATTTTTTTATTGATTGATTTGGCAACATGCCATACATCAAATTGATGTTTAATATTTGGATACTGCTCTCTCATTGTCTTGGCTATTGAAACGTGTCTGTCTGTGGCTATGAGGTCGATTTGCATTCCCCTCGATTGTAGATCTTCCAATGATTTTACAAAACCAAGTTTCTCCATGGCCACCGAGGATTTACATTGGTACACCTGCACGACCACCAAACTCACAATTGTCTTACTTTCCATGTCCTGAAGATGGTAGGTGCAGTACTTAGCAGAAAATCCGGGGCTGTCACACTGTCCATCGCCAGCTAGCCTGAACCGTTTGTCAGGGAATGTACTTTGAATAGCCAATTGTTCAATTTTCCAAGCATCACTAATGACAGGGAATAAATAATCACATTAGTATTTGTAGTATTGCGTTTTAGAAATGAAATGTAGTCCCACAAACTGAAAGAAACTGGATAACTTCGTGAAACTAGAGCCACTGAAAAGTAAAGCTGCTGAACACAGTAGATTGCCAGCTGGCAGTTTCCCCAACATCAGTTAAGCGGACCATGAAAATGCTTTATGTGACTTTTCACAGGTGGCATGTATTTTCAGGTTACTGCTTTGCGTTAGACGAGTCACGCTCACCAATGGCTTTCCACATACTTCCCCTCCCACTGAATGCACACATTTCAGCATCTTTATAATCTCCATCAAGCTGCTGTCAAATACTATGTATTTGGCCTCTTTTATATACTGTCATCTAGCAACACTGTTGTTTCAGACTGAACCATTGTGAACATATCAGCCAAACCGGTGATACTATAGTTGATATCTGTGTCTGTTTCGTCGGTCAATAGTGTTGATGCTTCAGTTTCTGTCATTTCAACATCTGTTACTTGACGATGAATAGGAGAAAACATCAATGTGGACTGTTTTTTGGGGGGCATTTTTTTGGTGGGTGTCGATTGTGTCAAGTGCTCATCTAGTAATGTTAAACTATCATCTATAAATTCAATTTCACCTTCCTCTGGCGGAGCGGGCACATTGTAGCAATGGTCCAAGAACACTTTTCTGGAATTGCCGGTCTTATTAAATTCATTTTCTGGCCATTGGACATAGGCATCTCGAGTGTGAACACGATGCGCCTCAATGAATAGTTCCTCCATGGTGAAAACAGCTTGGCAAGCAGCATCTGTCGTTTGTATCGCTGTATGTGTCTGCATAGTCTGTACTCCATCGGGCAACTGCAGGACAGATAGGAAAAGGGATGTTCAGTGTAAATCCAACATACAGTGTTGTACAATTGACATTAAAAAAAGCTTATAATGAATGCCTTAGCACAAAACTATTGCCAACAATAGAAAGTGTTTATAACTAACCTTATTTTTATTTCTTTTCTTTGAAACCTTCTTTACTCTAACATCAGCAAACTGGCTCACTGACTCAGATACACGTTCCTCTGGTTCAATATACGGATCTTGTATACATCCCTACAAAACATAGTATCCATTTAAAATAAGTCATTGGCATTACACATGTAATTAGACCGACTTTCTTTCATTCGATGGTACTGTCAGTGCGCATACCTCTGGCTCCGGAAAAACTGTAAGGTCTGGTTCCGGAACAACCACAATGGATAATGTAATTGTAGGGGACGCTGCAGCATCTCCCTGAAACACAGTACTTGCATTAGTAAGGACGAAAAGATTGGAAACAGGACACACAATTTGGAAAGACAACAAAGGTACATATCAATAGTAAAGTAGGAATGAAACATTGTGTAAAACAATTACACGACATGAAAATATGATCAGATTATCTCGTCCTATTGAGCTATGAAGACCCATACCACTGGCACCGGATCTACTACGAGGGGTGTTCGGATTGTAGTGGACGCTTCAGCATCTCCCTGAAACACAGTACTTGCATTAGTAAGGTCAAAAAGATTGGAAACGGGACCCACAATTTTGAAAGACGACAAAGGTACATATCAACAGTAAAGTAGGAAAGAAACATTGTGTAATGCAATGATACGTTGCGAAAATATGATCACATTATCTAGAATTCCATGCATAAAACCAATCTGGAACAGAATAGCTAGGTAAGATTACCTGATACGCGCTCAAAGTGGTTGATGACTCCAGGCAAGACATGAATGTTTAATCTTGTTCCTTCATATTCGGTTGATAGTCATGGAGTGGTGAAGGGAAATTATTATTCGATTTAGAAATTCCAACATTACAAAATGGCATGGTAGGAGACTGAATATGAGAAAATTACACCTATTGAAATGCATAATATAGCATAGTTATCCGTCCCCATAACTCATTTTTCTATTGGGTTCTGCAAAACAAGGACTGATGTTTAGCAAAAAAGTCATTATTTCAACAGCTATTCAATCACATAAATATGGAGAGTACTATAAGTGGCATTTACACCGAAAATACAGGCGTAAAGCTAAATCCGGAAGCGTGACTCACCTGTGGCGGCATTTTCATGAGTAAAGTCGGAATAGCGTTTGGGAGCAATTACCGAGTTGTTCTCAGTTGATTCCTCTTTGTGTACAAGGATGTGTCCTACATATACCGGGAGAAGTGCAGGCTGCAGATGCGGTATCGATGACCCCTCTTGTCCTCCAAGACTTGTTTGACTCTACTTTCAAGCTCTTCCGGTGGATATCCGCAACGTCTGACCCATTCTCTTATTCGATCACAGTGTTAGGGAATACATGCATTGTAATGCCTTCGGATTTGTCATGGGTCTTCAAAGGGAAACCGAAAATAGAACATGCAGGCATTGTTGTAAATTCTGCAAAATAAAGGTCAACATTATTAGAAAATTATTTTGCATAAGCATGTGAGAAAGAATGAATTGGACCATACATTGTTCATTGCACGCTTTCTTTTAGGCACCAGAGCAAAACCAGTGCAGCGTGTGCGGCTGTATTACAGGATAAATTTCACAAACGATTCATTGATGTGTTGAAAATCAGAACATGTTACTCGTCCCTTGAATGTTCTATCATGCACGAAAAGGAAACATGCTTATACTATGGACCCAGTCCGTGAAGGATGCAATACGATGCCAATTGACACTGATAAAAATTGATATATCGATAACATAACAAAAGAAACTCAAGTCAATAGCAATGATACAAATTAACATAGCACTACAGAGTTTGATACTTCGGAATAGATATAAATTTACAAATGAAGGAGATATGATTAGGATACATGCCCTTACCTTGACCAACAGTTAGATTCAGCAAGCAGAGTAATTAGTGGCAGGAGAACAGGGAGATGTTCACAGGTAGCACACTGACGAGTTCACTCGAAGCGGCCACAGAGTAGCACATTCACGAGTTGACTTGCAGTGCTCAAAGATGTTCTCATGGTAAATATCCAGTGGTTTATAAAGAATAACAAAAAGGGGTGTGTATGTGAATGAATGACGTGTATATATTGTGGTATTATGTACATTGCAAGGGAGCGGCCTGCTTCAGGGGATGCCTGCCTGGACACACGGGGTCTGAGGAGCCCATGCGAGCAATGGCCTCTGGGCGTGGGATACCTTTTGAAGTGTACATGTCGTTTGGAACCTTGGCCGTTCGCGCCCCTGACAGGCCCCCTTGGCAGTGCACATCTACTGGTGCAAACTGCCTTTGATAGTGGGGCGTGGGATGGATGGGCCGGGAGGCATGCAGATAAGGCACCGGAACACTGCTGAATGGAGACACACTTATGTGGATTGCAGGGGCACGGTCTGTTTCAGGGGAGGCCAGCCTGGAGACACAGGGTCTGAGGAGGCCATGTGAGCTATGGCCCCTGGGCGTGGGATACCTTTTGAAGTGTACATGTCGTTTGGAACCTTGGCCGTTCGCGCCCCTGACAGGACCCCATGGCAGTGCACATCTACTGGTGCAAACTGCCTTTGATAGTGGGGGGTGGGATGGATGGGCCGGGAGGCGTGCAGACAAGGCACTGGAACACTGCTGAATGGAGACACACTTGATTCACTTAAAAACGGACATAACCATTGATAAAAAATATGTTGCATTTTATTTGGTTTCTTATTTTGATGGCACAAAGATACTAGACATTGTAAAGGTCTGGTTGCAGCTCAGCCAGGGAAAATCCCCTGTACTGACCACTGTCGCTGGGGAAAGTTTGTCTAATGGCGCCAACGACACAGGGGGGTATTACTCGTCGAACGTGGTGTCCAAGCCTCCCATGAGGCCACCATGTGTATGAACGATAGGCCACCAGCCGGTAGCACCTATGAAATAGAAAGATACAATCTGTTTTTAAATGACCAAGGAAAGTGTATTAAACCTTAGTTGTCAATGACAATTCTTGTCTGCAATGGCATTTTTGCCAGGACAAATGCTAACTAGACACTGCACAATATTGAACGACTTTTATGCGACTATTACAAGAGAATTTCAAGTAGGGCTGTACCGAATAGCATATTTAGTATTCAGCCGGATACCGAATAGTTTGTCAACTATTCGGCCGGAGCCGAATAGTGAGCCGAATAGTTTTTTTTTTTTTAGGCAAACATATTCTAGGGCATAAAAAATCAGCATTTCAATGAATAAACTAAGGAGGCATTCTATTGCATGGGTACATATTTATTAATTGGACACATCTCTGTAAGCTTATGAGAAAAGACAAAGAAAAAAACCAAAAGTTACGGGAAAAGCCCTCACTCTTAGTAAGAGTAACCTGTAAGGGGAAGGTTGTATTTTAGGAAAACAAGCCTTTCAACATTTTCAGCTAAGAGGCTACTTCTGTGTTCGGAATAAATATCTCCAGCTGAACTGAACACTCTCTCGCTGTCCACGCTGGTAGGAGGAAGTGCCAAGTACACACGCGCAACTTTTGCCAACCCTGGAAACCGAACACTGTTCATGTCCCACCACTCCAGCGGGTTTGCAGTTTTAGGGAGCAGCGGCTCTCTCAAAAAGACAGTGAGCTCAGTTTCCAGGGAACTTATGGACTGACTCACACCAGCCGTGGACTGCTCAACAACACTGTCCCAGAATGCCCATATGCCACATGGTGGAACGCTCTTCTTGGGTGGTGGCTCATCCTCTTGTGGGTCAGGGTCTGCAGGTTGCCCCTCAGGAGGGGAGGACTGCTCACAGAGGGCTAAGGCAGTAGAGTGCATAGAACATTTCACATTGTTGGCCACAACATCATTGCTGAAAAAAGTTAATTTGAACTGCGGATCGATGCCTGTTGCCACACAGTAGATAGATATAGCCTCAATGTCTTTGAATCTTGCCTCTACAACCTTCAATAACTCTGCTTTCACTAGCTTCACACCAGTGTCCCTAACCTCGCCAGAGCTCAGGTAGGCCCTTAAAGCTTTCACAGCAGGAACAACCAAGGAGATGCTTGATGCATGAGAGCAAATCTCCTTTGTGAGCTCTGCAAAGGGTGCCAACAAAGATAAAATATTTTCTGCCAAAAGCCACTGGCAGGCACAAAGATCTGACACTTTATCGTCCTGCGCACAGTACAAACTTACTGGCCGCCTCTGCCCCACCAGTTGCCCCAGCATCAAAAAGGACGAGTTCCACCGTGTAGATACATCTTGAATAAACTGCAATTCAGGCAGCCCTAGATCTTTTTGCAGTGCGTGCAGGCGGGACGTGGCCGAACTAGAATGTTTGAAGTGGCCTACAAGTTTCCTTGCATGTGCCATCATGTCTGACACAGATCTTTGCACAAAAAGGCTATCATGGATGCAAAGCTGTAGGGTGTGAGCAAAACACCCCACACTAGCTAGGTCTGCTTCTCTGAAGGCCTTGCACATGTTAGCGGCATTATCCCGAAGAATGACGTGCACTTTGGAATGGCTAATTTGCCACCTTTCTAGCATTTCTTGAAATGCTAATCCTATATTGGCACCAGTATGGCTTCCGCCAAAAGCCTCCCTCGCACTGCAACAAAACTCCATGGCCCTCATTACGACCCTGGCGGAGAGGGTTTACGCCAGCGTAAATCATGGCGTACCCTTCCACCTTACTACGAGTTCCCGTAGCGCCATGGAGCCTTTTTCCGCCTGCTTTTTCCGGGCGGAAAAATCCATGGCGCTACGGGACCTTGATGTTAATTACGCCACCGTAATTTACGGTGGCGTAATTAACGCCTTCCCCACTCCCATTATACCCTATGGGGCAAAAATGAGAATGGGGAAGGGCAAAATGGGGATTGGGGATTTACCGCCCCGCCAAGGTCGGAATGGGGCGGTAAATCCGCCAACCCCCATGGCGGTGTTGGCAGCTTTGCGCCATGGTCCATGGTGCAAATTGCACCATGGATCTCCGCCAGGGTCGTAATGAGGGCACATGCCTTTTCATGTTGCTGGCCAGCCAATGCCCTGTTAAGCTCATAAAAGATTTCACAGTGTTATCAGATGTCCAAATGTCCACAGTAAATGCAATTTTCTCAGCCCTCTGAACCTCTGAAGCAATAAACTGGCTCACTTTCTCATACAGGTCGGGGATGATGTTTGTTTGTTTGTTTGTTTATTTGGTATAGCGCAGAACCAAACCCGAAGGGGTAGCTGGGCGCAAACAGTACAAGATTGCTTAAGAACTTAGTTACAGGAGAAATACACGTTTATGCAGTTCGCAATTAAATCAAGAAAAGTGCAGTTTATACAGTTCACATTAGATCAACGGTAAGTATAGTAAGAAAGCAAAGGGAGAAGAAGAATAAAAGAAAAAGAGAAAAAATAAGAGAAAAAAAAAAAATATATAAGAAAAAAAAAATGCGGAACTACGGTTCAGTCTAGTTGATCGGATGTCATTCAGCTGGTTGCAGACATCTAGTGTCTATGTGGGAGGGGGAGGTCGAGCTTAAGTGTCATTGGCACGGATCCAAGTGAGGACTTTTCGCCTGAAACTAGAGTAAGGTTGGTCCATTCTGAGATCCAAGGGGAGTTTGTTCCAAGTTTGCGCAGCTATGATTGGGAAACTAGAGCCGCCGGCTGTACTCTTTTTGAATCTAGGCATCACTAAGGTGAAGGCGTTGGTCAGTCTAGTGGGACGGTTAGAGGTTCTCTTGTGGATTCTGTTGGCCAGATAAGGGGGGGCAATGTTGTTAAGACATTTGGATGTGAGGGAGAGTATTTTGAGGGTGATCCTGTCTTTGATTTTTAGCCAATGGATATTTTTCCTAAAGGTGGAGATGTGGGCTCTGTTAGGAATATTTAAAGCTACTCTGATAGCGTTATTTTGGAGAGTTTGTAGTTTGTCAAGGATATACTTGTTAGAGCCTGCATAAAGGGCATTGCAGTAATCCAGCTTGGATATGATGAGAGCATTGGCTAATGTGATACAACTAGTCTCAGTTAGGAAAGGTCTGCATGCTCGGATCAATTTGCAAGTATATGCCGTGGAGGATGCTAGCGAGTTCGTTTGCTTTTTGAAGGTGAGCGCTGAATCAAGATAGACCCCGAGGGTTTTGACTGCAGGCATCACTTTGATGACGTTATTGTCGATGTTGAATGAGGCATAGTTAGGGTCAAGTTTTTTGATAGCCAACGCTGAGCCAATGATCAGTAGCTCCGTCTTGTCGTCGTTCAGGCAGAGGCCATGGGATGCCATCCAAGCCTGAATGAGGAGATATATCTTATTTACTAAGTCCGTGTCTTCCAAGAAGTTACCCGAAAGGGGGATTAGAATCTGAGTGTCATCTGCGTAATTAGTGTAGACAACACCCAGTCTGTCCAACTTATCAAACAGGGGCTTAGTAAAGATGTTATACATCGTCGGAGAAACACATGATCCTTGGGGAACACCGCATGAAACTTGTATGGGATCAGCGGCTGCTGAAGGTGAGAAGACTCTCATTGTCCGGTTTGCAAGGAAGGATCGTACCCAAGTTATGGCATCACTTGAGAAATGAGCGGCCGAGCTTAGGTGATTGCATAAGACTGCATGATCTACCAAGTCGAAGGCCGCAGATAGGTCAAGGAGGAGTAGCATCGCTGTTTTACCATTGTCCTTCAACTCGTCAATTTGGGTCTTGAGGTCAATCAAGGCTGTTTCAGTGCCATGAAGGGGACGGAAGCCAGATTGCCGTGATCCTAGTAAATTGTTAGTTTCTAAGTAGTCCTGGATTTGCAGGTATGCTACTCTGTCTATGATTTTAAGTAAGAAAGGGACAGTAGTGATGGGTCTGTAGTTAGTTGGTATAGCAGGGTCAAGTGTTTGTTTTTTTAGCAAGGGAAGCACCCAGGATTGTTTGAGGTTGTTCGGTACTAGATTAGACTTAAAGGATGCATTAATGATTTTTGAAATGAAAGGTGCTAGGTCTCGAGCTGCATCTTTTATAATTTGGGCCGGACAGTTGTCACCTTTACAGTTGGAGGGTTTTAGAGATAGTATGATTTTTTCTGTCTCTAATATGGATATCTTTCTGAAGCTAAATAGGTGAGGGGTGTTAGATTGGTTTGGGAGGCGCTGAGGTTGCAATATGGGTTCTGTTGGCAGGAGCAAGGAAGCTTTTTTGTTAGCAATTTTAGATTGGAGCGAGCTAATTTTACCCGCCAGGGCATTTTGTATATTAGTGCACCAGGACTTGTTTTTGGGAATGTTGTCAGGTGGGGTTGTGGGTGATTCCATTTCACGGAGGATGGAAAATAGCTCCTTGGTGTCTGATTTGGCTTTAGAGATTCTGTCATTGAAGGTATTTCTTTTAGTGTTTATGATTTCCTTTTTATACTGTTTGGCAAGGCTGGCTAATTTGGTTTTGTTCTCCTCGGTGGGTGAGTGTTGCCAGATAGACTGCAACTTTCTTTTTTGGATTCTAAGGTCTTTCAGGTGTGGCGTGAACCAGTTGTTAAGGTGACAGAGTTGTTTGCTTTTGCGCAGCTTGGTGGGGGCAATCGAGTCAAGTGCCTTGATCATAGAGCTGTTGTAAGCTTCTACAAGCGACGTAGGGTCTGTAATGTTGTCTAAGTTATTAGGAGTAGGGAGAAGGTAGGGTAGGAGTTGTTCTGATGTGATGTCTTTTTTACTTCTGGTGGGAAGTGGCGGGGCCATGAGTATAGGTTTGGGCCGGTTAAGGTCTAGTGAGGCATTGAATACAATTAAGTGGTGGTCAGTCCAGGATTGTGGTATTATGTTGGTAATACTGATGTTACAGTTCCTATCAGCAACCCAGTCTAGGGTTCTACCTTTGGCATGAGTGGGAGAGGAGACTTTTTGAGATAGGGCGTAGTCATTCAGGAGTGAGGCGACAGATAGGGCATGTTTGTCGTTGCTGTCATTAAAGCCCAGGTTAAAGTCTCCCAGTAATAGTATTTGAGCGTGGTCTTTAGTGTTGTTGGTTATGATGCTGGTTATGTCATCTTCAAAGGTTCCCAGTGGTCCAGGTGGTCTGTAGATAACATGCAAGGTGAGAGTCCGGTTACAGGAGAGGTGCAATTTGGCAGTAAGGAGTTCACAAGATGAGAATATCAGGGTAGTAGCTAGTTTGATAGGTAAGGTAGCTTTGTGAATGATGGCTAGGCCGCCACCTTTAGTGTTAGGTCTATCGACTCTTAGTAGTTGGTAGCCGTCAGGTATAGCTAGCATGATGGCAGGGCCAGCTGCATCATGGAGCCATGTTTCGGTTATGACTAATAGGTCTAAATTTTCGTTGGTTAAGGTGTCCGAGATCTCGGTAGCATGGGCGACCATGGATCTTGCATTAATGAGAGATCCAGTTATTGATAGGGTACTATTTGGTTGAGTCGAGGAGGGTTGTTTATTTTTGGTAGGGGTATCTCTTTGTATCAGTGGCTGGTTAGTAGTTATAGGAGCAGGGCGAGGGGTGGTGGGTTTAGGGTATTGTGAACGTTTGTTTGCTAGATCGATATAGCCTCTGTGATTGTAGTAGGAAGATGGTTCATGAAGACAGGACAGTCTTGCCCTCAGTCTCATGTTTCTGTCCTTAGCAGGGTGTGAGTCCGCAGTTGCAAATGCCATGGTGGTAAGGAGGCTCAGAGCAATGTGTAAAGATTGGTAATAGGTGATTTTCATTCTAGTGGTGGGCAGGGATGAGAGGGTGGGCAAGTTCAGGTTCAAGCTATGGGCGTGGACTAGGTTATATGCAAAGGCATGTAGTTAGTGGTTCGGTGCCAAAGAGGTCTGAGCAGTCTGTAAAGAGGCCTGTGTATTGGTAGTTAAGTGATCTAGGCGAGAACCAGGCTAGGTTCTATGTGGGCAAAGCGGTGGCAAACTAGGCAAGTGTAGAAGACTAGCTAGGTAGTGTGTCACCTAAGTATGTCAGGGCAACTAGAAGCACATTGAGGTATATAAAGTGGCTAGGGCAGTGTTGTACCTAATGACAACCATGGGGCAGGGGTACAGGTCAGGGCGCAAATCTGGTGAAGTACTATCTGCAACAGCACAGAATAGGGCACAGGTCAATTGTGGTCTATTAGCGACCATAAGGCACAACACAAATTAAGGCACAAATCAGGTAAAGTCTGATGGCAGCCATAGGGCACAGCACAAATTGGGCACAGGTCAATTGTGGTCTATTAGCGACCATAAGGCACAACACAAATAAAGGCACAAATCAGGTAAAGTCTGATGGCAGCCATAGGGCACAGCACAAATTGGGCACAGGTCAATTGTGGTCTATTAGCGACCATAAGGCACAACACAAATAAAGGCACAAATCAGGTAAAGTCTGATGGCAGCCATAGGGCACAGCACAAATTGGGCACAGGTCAATTGTGGTCTATTAGCGACCATAAGGCACAACACAAATAAAGGCACAAATCAGGTAAAGTCTGATGGCAGGTTAACCTTGTGCAATAGATCTGCAGGGTCAAGGGAAAGGGTTAAGCAGCCCAGCTATCGAGGTACAGCAGGGGTTGCATAGGGGCCTTTGTTAGAGAGTGCCGAATAAGTTTAAGGCGTGCAGTTTTCAAGGTTCCAGCTAGAGGTGCCGGAAAGTGGCCCTCGGGCTTACCGTGGTTGTGTAGGTCCGTCCTTGCAGAGGGCAGGGTTCCTTGCAGGATATCCTCGGGAGGGAGGGACAAAGGGAGTAGGCCGCGCCGCGCCTCCGATGCGCAAAACAGGGCTTTTGTATGGCCTTCGGATGCGCCGGCGTCTCCGCCTGCCGGCGGATGTACAAATTCAAATAATGCCGCGGTTAGCGAGGCTCAGCCTCGTTATGGCGCCGTAATGCGCCCGGCATGCCTAGGTCAGGCACAGTGAAGGGACAAGGTCAGGCGAGCCCTGCACCTTGTGCATTCGTGGATCGTAGGCGGCAGTGGTGTCTGCGATGTGGCTTCTGCGGGGGGGGAGGGCTCCTGCCCTCTACCCTTGCCGTGGGGGTGCTGGAATGGGGTCCAGGGCGCAAAACAGGGCCTTTGTATGGCCTTCGGATGCGCCGGCGTCTCCGCCTGCCGGCGGATGTACAAATTCAAATAATGCCGCGGTTAGCGAGGCTCAGCCTCGTTATGGCGCCGTAATGCGCCCGGCATGCCTAGGTCAGGCACAGTGAAGG
Organism: Ambystoma mexicanum; assembly: GCF_040938575.1. Classification (NCBI taxonomy): domain Eukaryota; kingdom Metazoa; phylum Chordata; class Amphibia; order Caudata; family Ambystomatidae; genus Ambystoma; species Ambystoma mexicanum. The sequence continues at coordinate 930,644,519 of NC_090930.1, forward strand.
GACAAGGTCAGGCGAGCCCTGCACCTTGTGCATTCGTGGATCGTAGGCGGCAGTGGTGTCTGCGATGTGGCTTCTGCGGGGGGGGAGGGCTCCTGCCCTCTACCCTTGCCGTGGGGGTGCTGGAATGGGGTCCAGGGCGCAAAACAGGGCCTTTGTATGGCCTTCGGATGCGCCGGCGTCTCCGCCTGCCGGCGGATGTACAAATTCGAATAATGCCGCGGTTAGAAAAATATGCTGATGCGTGTTGAAAAATATTTACGTGATGGAACCTTGTACCTAGGCTCCAATTTATGGAGTAAACGCACAAAACCGACATCCTCAACAACAGAAAATGGTTGCAAGTCTAGCGCTATCATTTTGCCAATACTGCGATGCACTGCATGTGCGGAAGGGCTGTCCAGAGGCCACGCTTGTTTTTTGTCCAGACAATCTTTAATGGACAGCTGTGACAATGCCCTCTTGCACTTTGCGGGAGACACATTGCTATTGATTCTCCCAACAACTGCCTCTTTTTTCCTTTCATATTGGACATATTCATTGTGATGTTTGGACCGCAGATGGTTGGTCAGTGCTGATGTGCTGCACTGTCTCGAGGTTGCAGATCCACGAGACAAAACCGCAAGGCAAACAGAACACACTGCCTTGGAGTTATCGTCCATTTTTATGGTAAAGTAATCCCACACAGGGCTGGTTTTCTCCTTGGCGCTACTCATGCCGACAACGAAGGGGGTTCTGCAGCTCTGAGGGATAGGGTTTCTGCTGGGCACGTCTCCTAGCTGTTGCTTGTGGGCCTTTAGGTAAATCAGAAGCTTGTACTGGTGACAAAGAAATGTAAAGCAAAAGTCAAACTTAATTTTTTGGCAGGGCAGTACTGCATGATGGCTCTGGGCTCTGAAGTGGTATCGGGGTTCCCTTTAAAAAAGTTTTTGAAAAAACCTTTTATCAAAAATAACTATGTAAAAAACCGAAATATGAACGACAAAAACCTCACTTGAAATTGCCAGGAGTTGGTGCCATTATGTACATCCATTGACGGCAGCAAGCATAATATAGCAGTCTTTCATTTAATCAGGCATATGAGTGTTAACCTCCCACCGCAAGCTTCCCCTGAATAGTAAAACCCCCATAGTACTCACCAGGATTGTAGGCACTAAGCAGGCATCTGCATCAAGGTGGTGTAAGTCCGTCTCAGGGGTGAGCTTCCTTGGTAGGTGCTGTGTCTTTTCTGGGCTGTGGTATAACTAAAGTAAAGAAAAGGATGATGTTACTGCTAGACAAGTGTTGCAGGATTAAGAAAATGCACAATTTTTCTACTCATCACATTTTGTCACAACAAGTCTACAAGAACAAATACATGGCCCAGGACAACTGGATCATAAGATCAAGAAACTATGGCCTAAAAGGAACAAACTATGAGACTCTTTGGGACGCAGAAGTCCCATCACAGCCAGCGGGACTGAGATCCACTCATAAAATATTTCAGACACAGAACTCTATGGAGGGAAAGGGTAAAAGCAACCCTGGGGGCTGCTCCAGCAGGGACATCATGGCACAATGGAGGGGGTGGGGGAACATGGGAGAACATTGCGGGACAACAGTGGGGGTGGGGGTAAATGGCAGAACATTGCGGGACAACAGTGGGGGTGGGTGGGAACATGGGAGATCATCATGGGACAATTGAGGGGTGGGGGTAAATGGGAGTACATTGCGGGACAAATGTGGGGGTGGGGGAACATGGGAGAACATTGCGGGACAACAGTGGGGGTGATGGTAAATGTCAGAAAATTGCAGGACAACAGTGGGGGTGGGCGGGAACATGGGAGATCATCATGGGACAAATGAGGGGTGGGGGTAAATGGGAGTACATTGCTGGATAACTGTGGGGGTGGGGGGAACATTGGAGAACATTGCGGGTGGGGGGGCACATGGCACCCCTGCTGCCTCATCGTGATGAGGGGGAACATTTCAAAGTGAGGCCGCCGGGGTGGCTTCAGTGCCCCGGCAGCCTCATGAGTCTAGGGGGGGCCGCTCCTGTAGGAACGGCCCCCCAATGCAAAATAAATGTCGGGCCACCGGCTTTGCACCGGTGGCCCGACCAGCATACCTGCAATTACTGCGGTGAGACCGTGGGTGTGCAGGGCACCCCCGCGGCCTCACTGTGATGAGGGGGGATGGGGGCACATTAGAAATCGAGGCCGCCGGGGTCGGCAAAGTGCCCCGGCGGCCTCATGAGTCTGGGGGGGCCGCTCCTGTAGGAGCGGCCCCCCAATGCAAAATAAATGTCGGGCCACCGGCTTTGCACCGGTGGCACGACCAGCATACCTGCAATTACTGCGGTGAGACCGCGGGGGTGCAGGGCACCCCCGCGGCCTCACCGTGATGAGGGGGGACGGCGGGGGGGTCACTTACCTGGTGATTTCTCTGGGTCCGGGTGCTGGCATCTGCTGGAGCCCGTCTGTTGGCATAGGAAGCGAGGGAAGGGAAGAACTGTTCCCTTCCCTCGCTTCCTATTTCAACACGTTAGGCTGGTTCCTCTGTGGTCAGACTGCAGAAGCCAATAGGCAAACAGCTTGTTTGGCTTCTGCAGCCTGAACACTGTCAAACTTTCTATGATTGGCTGTCATCTCCCAAACAGGGAGAGGGCAGCTAATCATAGAAAGTGGACTTCGGCTTCGAGACCCTAAACAGAAACTATTCTGCCGAAGCCGGATAGCTGTATTTCAGCCGAACTTCGACAGAATAGGGACTCGAAGCCGAAGTTCGGTACAGCCCTAATTTCAAGACTAAACGGATATGACAATGATATCTTGAAGTTATGAGAATATAGGGGACAACTAAGAAATAGTAGTGGCATAACTGACATCACAACCAGACTACACTTACGCGTTACTTGGATTACGAGGGCGAACTGTTGCGCGAAGTTCGTGCATAAGCACCATCAAAATCCTCAACACGGACCTTGTGAGACAGACTGCTGTGAAGTCTGGCAGCTCGGTAATGCATTGCGGCTGTGGATCGCCTTGCAATATGTAGGACAAGCATCCAGAGTTTTCTCGGCAGCAGCAGTTCTCCACCTCGGTTGGCATTAGCGTGCACCGATTGCAGGTACACCAGGTGGAAACACTGTCCATGCAACTAGGAACAGGCTCTTCATCTGTTGAAACGTCGGCCCAACTGTTGTCCAAATCCCCATCGTTTATAGAGCTTGCTCTTTCCAGTAATTCCTCCTTGGAATACTCGGGCTCGAACAGGTAGGGCATTATTGTTGCCATTGTGTGGTAAAGAAACTAAAATAATTTATACCAATGTTACTGGTATCTGTTCACACAGGCTACAAGCAATGAAGGTAGCTGACCAGAGCACAGAAACGAGTCACAGAATACTCAAAGAAATACAGCGAGAGGAATGGAAAAGAAAATCTGCTGTTGTGTGTTGTGAAACACTCTCTTTATACTTGTCGAGGAAAGAGGCTTCCTGCCATTTCCATGCCGACACATCATTAGCTGAGGCGCAGAGCATGTTGACACGAGACATGCTTTGGCGTTGTGAACTGGGCGGTACACGTCTAGTGATGTCAGGCTCAAGGGCGGGGGATATGATTTAGTCCTGCAAACGCAGGTCACCCATGGCGATGCGGCAAGTGATAAGATTATCACAAGATGACCGTGCCCTGCTGCCTGATTTTGCTTGTGTTCAAGAGACGAAAACTCGGGTAAGGTGCATTGGAAATGTTTGTAAAATTGATCGAATTATGGTTAAAAGCACATGGCCGAACCATAGGGACAATAATATTTTCTGACCAAACCATTCCTTTAATAGCAACTAAGCGCAGGATCAGGATTCAAACCTGTGTTGCGCTTCACACACATTGCCCCTGAGATATCCTTCCTCCCCGGCATGTACTGAGCATATACAATAGCAGTTATAAAGTGAAAATAACAACTGCAATAATTGCTATGAAATGAAGGCTAGTCCTCTGGTCTGACTAATTCACTTGTCGTCTGGTCATCATGTAACATGCTGGTAACATGTTTATTGTTCTTCTATTGTTTGGGGATCTTGATGCCATTGTTATTCAATTTTCCAACTGAATGAGTGCAATTAGCGGCACCGTTAGTGTCAACTGATAGAACAGAGGGTCTGCTGGTAGGAGGTCACTCCAACAAGTTGTCCCTTAGGTTCTGCCATACTTTATAAAAGATGGACATTTTTACATATCACTTTTTTTATTAGTTGACTTGGTTATCAGGCAAACACATCGCAACACTATTTTGGGGCCATTCATCTCCAATAAATGTCAGACACAGCCTTGTGAGACATTGTTTATAATTTTTTCTTGATAGATGCAAACTACAGAGTTCACAATTCTTTGCATGTAGGAGTAGTGATCTGGCTGGTAGTTGCACAGTGAATTGACTTTCAAGTTCTACATGTAGGTGATGAAGAATATCAAATCCAACACTATCCTCTTACTTGAAATTTGAATTGTGCTATCCATCATCTGTTTTTAGTGATGAGAAACATATTCTTTAAATCATCCAACATTCGATGGGCCAATCATTTCTAAGGTTGGTTCCCTTACTGTGGAACTCCCCTGTATCTGCAATCCACTGTCAGTTTTCACTCTTTTCACTCTTTTGGAAAGAAACATACAACTTGGCACATACCTATTACAAATCAGTAACTGTCTTTTCTCATTATTTTGCATCAGTACTATTGCATTAATCAGGACCAAGAGCGCTTAGCACATAGAAGTGCTCTATAGATGCTCTATAGATGCTCTATAGATGTCTAAAATAGAAAAAGAAATAAGCAAGGAGTTTCAGGATTTACATGATCGGTAAAAAGCAGGGCATTTACAACTTCATGGGACCATTGGTTTGTCACCATCATTCTTTAAAGTCGAATTGACTGCATGAGTGCAAGAATTCACTCCTGAATCTTTGATCACCGTAACCAAAAGCAGGCCCACCCTTAAAGAGTAAGTACACGCTTTGTCCGTAAAGCAAGTTTATTGTACAAACGGCCGGAAAAGGTTAATGACATCAAAGAGTCAAACTAACCTGTCTCCCTGAACCACACAAAGAACACACATTTTATACAATTTGCAACAGTTAACACACTCCCAAAGGTTTTATTACAGAGCCAACCCCACACACATTATTGGTTAAACCTATACAATGTAGCCATATTCTCTTTAGTTCCTACACTTCCTATTGGATACATTCATATAAGCACCATCCTCTTTAACTTATAATTGCATGTTTCATATTTACACTACACCCCTCTCTGGGGCCTTTCCATGTTTGGTCATGGTCCCATCTCCTAGTTTCAATTATCACAGGTTCCATCTGGTTAGAAACCCTTACCCCTACTTGTGACGCAAACAGCTATTCTGTTGAAATTACATTGATGTAAATATGACGAGAGTGAACACATTTCCTTTTGATCTATTGTTGTTGGTTATATCACCCAAACATGTTGCTATCCACATTTCATTCTAAACTATGCCACACCATTCCAGACCACATGATCCATCGGTGGTCCTTTCCCCACAAGCAGCCCGCATCAGGTTTAACTGTCTGGCCCTAACAGGTGGCCGGAATATTCAATAACAGAGTCATATATACTTACATAGATTGCATCTTGTGAAGGATTCCAATCTGGCATCAGACTCCGGACCAGGACCCTTGGTCTCAGCCTAGGATGTAGTGGTCAATGAGAATACTTTTTCTTTATTTTCTACGAATTCGAATTGAGCCGATACCCAACCCATCTCACACACTCTTTTACAAATACCCTGAGTCACAATGGACCATGAACCAGGCCGGTGGGTGGTAATACAATATTTGTTTATTTTAATTTCGAAGGAAATCACACAATTTTTATATTGTGCAGCAATCATCAATGGGGTGATAATTACAATGAAAACCACTGAAATGCACTTGGGTAACCTTCTACAAGAACATATCCAAAGCACAAATGAATAGGAGCACTTTTTCTATTCGGGTAGATTGCACCTGAGTTAAGGTTCCCCCTGAAATGTTCCCTCGAAGCCCAATTAATCTAATTCTGAGTGGATAGAAAGAAGCAGCAGGGAGTCAGGGATTTTAAATCCCTTTGCAATGGCATAAAATAACACTTGGAATTTGACAAATAATTGATTATATGTGTGGTTAAATAATGATGTATATATGTTTTATCACAGTATCAGGGATGTTATATCACTAGCAACTATAAGGTAAGGAATCACAAAAGGCATACAGTTCAAAAGCAACTTGAAATGCAGAACATAGTGCAGTCAAAATCACGCATGGGAAAGTTGCAATTTACACTTTTTTAAATGTCAAAATGTTCGTTTTTTTTAAAGAAATGGGTGAAATATACAGAATTGGAATGCAGTTTTTAGGCTGGGTGATAGATGCACATCACAGGGATCATATAGAACTGAAAGAGTGACTATGGCTAAATAATTGGATGAGATTTTCAAGGGGAAAGAATTTTGGTTTTGGTAAAATAAAGCAGTTAAAAAGAGAAAATCGGTTTGGAAAGAAAAAGGACAAGTGTTACTTAAACTAGATTATCAAGAAGATAGCGCTGCCCATGAAAACAGGTTAAGTGGCCGCATTAACCCCCTTCACGCTGAGTGTCTCTTTATGTGGAAATTACTTAAATTATTGCAATTATTGCTAAGGAGTTACCAGATGGGTTGAATGGAAGGATGGCAGTAACACTAGGAAATCAAGGACAGAATGTGCAGACAATTCTAACAGTTTTAAATAACGTTACCAGGGTATGAATAGGATTACTTAGAACATAGGACAAAGATAAAGGCAAAGGGTCAAGATGGGATAGGCTATGTGTTGCTATGGGATGGGGAAATACTCACAATTCGCACTTGAGTTTGGGATTTGGGACAACCAACCAGGTTCTTGACTCAAAGGGCTCTGGTCACAGCATAGCGGGCACCCCTTACAGCAAACCGCTGGGCAAGTCTGGTCACTGGATGACAAGGGTACAGCGGGCATGCAGGTAGTGGGCAAAATGCCAGTCTGGTCACAGGATACTCCCAAAAGAGTACCACAACTTTTTCCCCTTTGTTATTGGGATTTTTAGTGGGGTTTCTGTATCAATGGCCTTGCTGGGATAGGATCAGCTATGCTGTGGCCTGGCAGTAGAGTCTAGAATCTTGCAAAGATGGATCTGAAATGTCTGGATACGCAGGCGCTGGAAATTCAGCATAGAGTGTCCTGTCCCTGTGAGCTCCCATCCCTTATATAAAGCGGGTGTCATCACTGGGTTTATTTTTGGGCAGAACTAAGCTAGACCTACCCCCAATAACCACATAGGGCAGCCTAAATTGGTTGCCTCCTCCAGGAGGGCACTCAGTTTATGGGTTTGAAGTTTATGAGGTGCAAAGCCATCCCATAGTCCTTTTTGATAAAAATCAATCTTAACATAAATCACACATTCGTACAGTTGTGGCAATATCGCAAATTACGTAAGCAGATTACATGTTTCACACAGATCATGGGAGTCCAATTCTCACATTTGTAGGACTTCGTTTCGTCCGTCTAATAATTTTCATCATTTTTAATGACATTATTTTACCTAAAATTCTATAACTTTATACATGTGTATATATTATCATAAGGCATGTGAGTATTAACTTTCCTCAGCATATCCAATTCTCTGACATTTATGTCCCCAATATCCCAGTGAAGGCTACCACATCTTAAATTAAAGCCACCAAAATTGCATCTAAATTGTGAAACTTCCGTATTTACTGCGTTGTCCAATTTCAGAGATAAAAAGTCTTGAAATGCATCATAAAATAACATTTGGAGCCAGATGGCCAGCATTGTCTACCAAAAAAGGGCACAACTTCCCAGGCTGCTCTGGAGTTGGCTTTGAAGCTCCCCAGTAGAAGTCGAGGGGAGGTGTTTTTCCAAAAGTCATACGTAGGCGTCCCAGAATCTATTGTGTCAACCAGGAGCATAGACAGAAGTCTGATGAGCGTGTGATATTCTGCCTCCTGGTCCATTCAGAGTTTCAAAGGGCACATTTAACAACTAGGTGTCCCAGAAATCCCTTGTGGCTTCCTTTGAGGGTAGGCAACTCCTGTTGTCAACACCCAAATGTCCTTTGAGCCATTGCAGAAAACCTGTTTGGGCTGATTTCCCAGTACAGCCAATACATTTATTTTTTTATATTATTTTGTTTTGTTCTGAATCAAAAGCAAGCCTGTTGAAATAAAACATCCCATATATGTTTCCCAGCAAAACTCCCTTTACATTGCTAGGCAAGAACAGGGCCTCATTCAACATTACACTTTTAAACCAGGTATTTTTCTTATTTGCAAACGTACATTTTAACATGTGGAGAAGTCTGCTGGGATGCCTCTTTCAAAAGGTTTTCTCTTCCATCTGAAGTCCCAACATTATTTTGCAGCCCTAGGCAGTTTCTCTTATACAGCAATCTGTTCAGACACAGGTCCACTGAAATTGACATATGCCCATAGAGCTAGGATTTCTTTTGAAGCATTGATTTCTGCCATTTTGTAGTCCAAAAGTCAAGCGTTTTCCATGCAGCTGAAAGCAAAGTTTCTGTGGATTTCCCAGATCTGGTCTCACACAGCCTGTCATTCAGCAATAATGCTCTCTTCTGCTGGAGCACAATCTGGATATGGATGGGCAGGTTAGGGTCTCACTGATAAAAGCAGTATGATGTTGAACAGATGAAAACATTGTTCCTTTTTAATGTAAAATATTCCCTTTTCAATGGGAACTTTTTAGCAAGCAGCAGAGCAACTCCGCTTTTAAATTCGCTTCTTTGGTGCACACAAGAACACACACTAGCATCCTTTCTCTGTGTGCTCCCTGTTCCAACTTGCCCAATAGGTGCTTGGCAAGACAGTACATGCATCATTTTTTAGCTGCAAAACTCTGTTTTGATGCGAGGCAATGGCGCTCAAAGGAGCCAGCACAGCCATTTTGCTGTTAACTGCTGAAGTGCAGCTTGGTTATGGATGGAAATTCTGCTGGACGGGTCATTGTATCCCACAATCTCCCCTTCACAATGCACCTAGACCATAAAAAAAGACCTGCCTGAAACTGACCATCTGATATTCATTGCAACTTCTGCTGTCTTTCCTCAACCTTGTAAAACTAGTTTTTCAGTCACACAGAGTTCAATTGCCAGACCCAGATTTTTAGCTAGTGCAATTCCTAACTTGTCAGATAACTCTATGACAAAACAGATCTGTATATTCATACTGCCCAAAACCTATTTCTCTAGAGACCGCCTTGCATGTGTACCTATACATGTATGTTCAGGTCTATTACATACCCTCACACTGATTTTCCCATTGCCAATCTCTTACCTCACATGCACATGTAGAGCTCCACTGCCTGATTGATAAGCGCTATGTGGCTTGACACACCTGTATTGCGTTTATATTGTATCAGCAGTTTTGACACTTATCTTGCTGTGCAAATGCAATTCGACAATGTTGCAACTAAAACACAAACAACACTAAAAATAAGGCATATCTCATTCCCATTAGCTACAGTACATTCATACTAAATCGCCACATTATATCAACATCGCTGCCACCCCAGCCGCCAAAGTGGCGTGCGCAATTCAAACGTCTCTTTTCCCCTGGAACACTTAACAACCACCCCAACAACGACAAATCCATGAAAAACTTGGAACCAGTTTTATTTGTCATTGCAAGATTCCTACATCCTCACTCTTCTGTATAGCCAAATCAAATGTCAAAGCATAATCGATGACCTCCATATATCACAGTGCCTTAAATAAAAAATAAAAAATTCAAAACAACAAACAGACCTGAGAGATCCAATTGCTTCTTGTTTCAATTACACTGGCCCAGGTAAAGAAAGAAAGAATTTGCAAGCAGATCAATCTATGATATTAGTCCTTCTCTGATGCAGATTATTGTTTCACAATTATATGTAACCCATTGAGAAAAGACAATGTTCAGAATTCAATCTTTGGGGCAAACATACTAGATGGAAAATAATTTCAATAGGAATCAATTTCACCACTACATAATTTCCTGTGCTTGTTGGTTTCAGGCTGCGTAGTATTTAGACCTGTACAAGAACGTTATTCTGGTCGAGTTGAAAAATTGTTTCACTTTCAACATAGATTGAGTGATGACAGATGGCTTGCAATTACTATCACAATTTGTTGTTTATAACGATGGAGGTATCACAATAAAAGTTGTTAAAAAGCTGTCACGATTCACCTTTGCCTGGATACTTTGGACATTAAGACAATGAATAACAGTTAGAGAGACTTTTGGTAACATTACTTAAGCTATAAGCCCCAAGCGGGGGGGGCATTACCACTTTGCGAGGGCCTTAACAAAGGCCATGGGGCATTACCTGAAGTGGTAATGCCCCCCCCCCGCAAAGGGCTTATTGCTATTAGTATATTAGTACCCTGGTCCATAAGACTGTGGTACTAAAAGCAGTTTTATTTCTGTTCCGAAACGCTATGGCGGTTCGGGACTGATAAAAAAAAGTAAAACAATGGCCTCGGGGAAGGGAAAACAAAGTCAGTTTTCCCCTTCCATGGTGGACATTGAAAAAAAGGGAACACATTTAAACCAGGGGGAAAGCAGTAGGGTGGACTAGCTGGGCTAGCTAGGAAGGAGTATGTGATTTAGTTAAGAGAGAGGAGGAAGAGAAAGAAGAATGAAAGGGACTGGGAGGACGATACAGAGTAAAAGAAGAAGGAGAACATGAAGAGAAGGGGAGAGGAGAAGAAAATTAGATGGGCACCGGAAAAGAGGAGCACAAGGTTGACAGTTTAGAGGCATAAACATCAGTGGTGGAGAGGTTGAAGGAGAGGGAGGGGTAAGGAGGATGGGGAGAAAGAATACAGTTGAGTAGTTGAAAAAGACAGTGAGGGTGGGGGAAGAGAAAGAATAAGAGATGAAACATATTGCTTTTTAGCTGAGAGTAGCAGGGAGTCATAGGGGAAATGGAGAGAGGATAGGGATTGATGGTCATCCGAAGCATTGGACCACTTCCAACAGTGCATAGTTTTGTGAAGAGAAGATTGGAGAGAACGAATTTAGAAGGGGCAGAAGTGGAACAGAGGCGGGTAGTCGCAATATGAAGGTTAAAGTCTGCAAGAAGAAAGAGAGGGAAGAAAGAGGGAGAAGAAAGGTTAGGAGTGAGTCAAGATCAGCAAGGAACGAGGTGAGTGGGACAGGTAGCCAATGAAGAATAAGAAATGTGATAGAGAGCGGGCGAGAGAACTGAGAGAAATTATATTCAAAAGAAGAAAACACAAGAAGGTACTGTAAAGGAAGAGCAAGAGACCAAGACATATTCCAGTACCTCCACCTTTGCCATGTAGGTGAGGGGAGTGAGCAAAGTTAGTGAGAGTAGAGAGAAGAGGGGAAGGCATAATAGTGTTATATGGGGTAATTCTAGTTTCAGTGAGACAAAGAAAGTGGAAATTAAAACAGAAAAAGCTTGAGAATGGAGTGAGATTTCGTACAGGTAGACCAGACATTCCAAAGCCCCATGGACACACCTAGGTGTCCCAGAAATCCCTTGTTGAAAGAAAAAGAGAGGGGGGCAGATAGTAGAGGATAGATGAGATTAGCAGAAAAATTATCCATGTTTTAAATATAATTACATATAATTACATGTGATAGTGGGAGAAAAGCATTTCCTTTTTAAACGGTATCTCAAATATGCAATCGCTTTCAAAACCAGCTCTCTCTCTCTCTCTCTCTCTCTCTCTCTCTCTCTCTCTCTCTCCCTCTCTCTCTCTCTCTCCCTCTCTCTCTCTCTCTCTCTTTCTCTCTCTCTCTCTCTCTCTCTCTTCTTTTCTCTCTCTCTCTCTCTCTCTCTCTCTCTCTCTCTCTCTCCACACATCAAGGACCTTGCCAAGAAGTCCAATTTTCTGTTGCACCTCCTCAGAGATATTATCACTTTCCTCACCTTCCTCCAGAATCTCAATGTCTCCAGAGCCCTGGTTCTCTCTAGCCTTGACTACTGCAATAGCTTCTTCCTCAACCTGCCTCTTTTCACACCATTCCAAATGTATGTGGATTACATGGAAATCACTTCCAAAATGCAAAGCATAGCCTAAATAGTGCATAACATCTCCTCTTGTTTGGTCTACTGGTCTAGTACAAGACTGGATGATTGACAATCCCTTCTGCCTGATTGCATCGAAAACTGAAACTTTCTTTTTAAATCTGAGCATTCCTTGCACTGACCAATATCCATGGTCCAATCCTGCACATCCGTCACAGAAGCTAAAAACCTGACTTTTTCTTTACCAATAAGATAATCTTCAGTACACAGATCTGGGAGTTTCCAGAAACATTCAGGCTGCCATCATGGGCACAGCCTTGACTCCCTCTGTCCTGACTTTTGCTGTGTCTTTAGGCCCCTCACATACCATGCTCAGAGGATTCCAATGCTGAGCCACAGATGTGAGTTTTTATTGGGAAACAGACAGTCCCTGTTGAAGGATATCTCAGAATTCCAAATGCATTTGCCATTTGATCTGTTGTCCTCTGTTTTGTACACTGATTTTCATTAAATTGCTTGTCTATGCAATATTTATAATGTATTATGGTACTTGATTCCAACTTGAAGGGGCCCCTGGGGGACCCTCGCGTGAGGAAACATGGCACAATCACCACACACGAACTGATACGCCAGACAAAAGGTTGTATTCCCAAAATCTAGGGTTTATTGCAAAGCAAAGTAAATTCAGTTGGCCAACTGGTCCCACTCCCCGCGACGTGTGTCTATCAGACCTCGGGAGACGCAAGAGAGCGAAAAACATACATCAGTTACATATATACAAAACAAGCATCTTGTAATCAGTAGTGTCACATCCAATACCGCCCCTCGTACTTTTCCTTTGAATTGGGCACGATGATTGACAATGGTGACGAGTATGACACCTTAAACATTCGTTTTAGCAACAATTGTAATTTTGTAAGACTGCAGACATAAGTCTTTGTTGAAGAGAACATAATGCTTCTGTTCTCTCTAGCAAGCTGCGTGCGGGAGAAGAGACACATTCCAGGCCTTCCTATCTCCTAGTTTCTATTTGGATCCCCGGGGGTCGAACCGCTCTCCAGGACTCTACAGGGCTCGGGGCAGGTAGGCCGCAAAGAAGAGCATAATTCATGCCATTTAATGTTCGCTTCTAGTATTATTACCGTGTTTTCGAGACTTGCTGGCACCTGTGAGCTGATTAGGATGCCTCGCTGCTCTCTTTCAAGGATAGCGCGCGGGAGGAGACTGGGCATTTCTATCTGGTTGCTATGTTATGTTTCAACATGTCTCTCTCGGCCTTGCATTGTGCACTAGCAAAGCAGAATATTCTTTCAGCGAAGCAGTTTAACAGAAAGCAAAAAGCAAAATGTTAGAGAAAACAAAATGGCGATTTCAGTCACCTTAAAATGGCCACACTTTGGTCAAGCTTACGGTTATATATCTTTAGTACTGAATGCATGAGACGGTTGGTCTTCGGCCAACATGATACATAACATTGTGATCGAGGGGTGCATACTTTTCCAGATCGACAAACCCTCCTTTTGGCCGTATGCCAAATGTCTCATCCGTACATTGCATCCTCTTCTGACCAAGTATCTGACTCTGATTCTGAATCTGACTCTGAATCTTGCGCATCATTAGATTTCTCTTCATTGTCATCTATATTGATTGACATGAATTCTTTAACTGTTTTTGTTTCCTCATTAACATGGTACTTGGTTTAAAGGTGATCTTTTTTCCTAGCATTTGTACGCATCCTTCACTCATGTCGGTGCATATTAGCAATACGCATCCTATTGGTAAATCTAGCATATCTAACTGTTCTTTCAATGCTCTGCTATAGATGCTTGGACTTTCTGCGTAGCCTTGAGGAATGCGCGTGAACGTGAATGATCGCCCTCCTAATGTGAAGGCAAACAGATATATACTTCCTTGGTGTACTGGAATGCTGAAGAAAGCATTCTTCAAATCAATAACACTAAAGTATTCTGCTGAAGCTGGAATCATTGTCAAAATTGTGGTAACATCTGGGACCAATGGAAATTGAGGATCTACTACCTTGCTTAGTGCACGCAGATCAATTATGAAACGATATGGTACCTCATTACCTCCTTTCTTATACACTGGAAGAATGGGGCTGTTACACGTGCTGCCTGTAATTTCTTCAGTCACCCCCAATTTTACCAAATCAGACACAATACTTTTCAATTCTTTCTTTCCTTCTGCTGCAATTTTATACTGTGGAATACGCGGCAACGTTACTCCTTCTTTTAATGTAATTTTCACTGGCTCTATTTTCATCCACATCATTATCATTTGTTGCCCATATATAAGTTGGCACTTCACTCAATTCCCCTGGCAAAGGTTTGGACAAAAATTCAGATACTGGTACATTCTGTGGCGAAATAGTCAAAAATACTCCATCTGGTGTACAGTGTATAACTGCGCTGAGTTTTTTCAACAGGTTTAAACCTAACAAATGTTCCCCGCAGTTTTCTGTTAAGAGAAATGCACAATATTCAGTGAATGGACCTAATGTTACTGGTTGAGACTCTGGATTGATTACTGGGGTACCTGCGAACCCTACTGAAATATGTTTACGCCCTGACAGTGTTCTCTCCGGAACCAAGCGATGGTCTATTGAACACTTCCGTGCCCCCGTATCCACAAGGAAGCTCTGCTCACTATTCCTGACTTTCATTTCTATGTAGGGTCCTTTCTGATTCATGGGAATAGACACTGGTTCCAACCGCTGTCTTGGGCTGTCCTATTGGGGAAATAACACATCATCCGATGTGTAGTCGCTGCCGTCATTATAGTACGCATTCGAATGAGTATTGAAAATGTTCCCGCCCCTCCCTCTATTTCCATTTTGCATATTCTGCTGGCTCTGATTCTGAGGAGGGGTTTGACTTTGGGTTTGGGCACTATTCCCTTGACTATTTTGGTGTTGCTGCATATTATTCCTGTTATGCCCATTTGCTCCTGGATGCCCTCTATGCTGTCTTCTCTGACCGTACCCATTTCTATTTTGCAGGTGTAGACATTGCTCTCGCCAGTGACCTTCTTCTCTACAATACGCACATTGATTCAATCCCAGGGGCCCTCCATGCATGTTCGAATTACCTCTCCCCGGGGCGTTTCCTCTCCCTCTATTGTGTCCCGCTACTTGTTGCAGTAGCACCCTTGTCTTTAAGTTTGTTCTATCCTTCGCCTCTTTTTCTTTCTCGGCATTCACTCTATTCTCATAATATTGAGCCATATGCAATACTTCACTCAACGTTTTTGCTTGCCATGCACTCTCCGATGTCATTATTAAGTTTTGTATGGGGAGCATTAACCCTCTTACATATTTATCAACAAATAACCTTTTTCCCGCCTCTGTACTTACATCCTGGCCACTAAAATCTGTAAATACCTCCTCGAATCTATTAAAATAATCTGTGGCCAGTTCATCCTTGCCCTGAACACATGCCGTCAATTTATCCCATTGAATTCTTTTCACTGGCACAATTTCTTTCAATTTCTGTATTATTCGCGCTGGTAGTGCCACCATATTTGGCCCTGGTTTCCCTCCCACTTCTTTATTCCTATCTTCCAGTACTAAATCTGCCCATGTGGCACCATAGGCCGTTGCATTGTCCACCTTTCTTATTTGCTTCCATATATCTGTTGGCAGTATTACCGGGAATATGAAATCTATATCACTCATAGTGAGTACGGATGACTGTAAACAGGACTCTATTTCTTTTTAGAACCCTGCATGATTCTTTCTTATATCATGAATCGTCTGCTTTATGTTGTTCACTTCCTGTGTGGAAAAAGAAACATGTACATATTGGGCGGTATAATGGGCTGGCGTTACCTGCGCCGCTGCTGTGCCTGATGCAGAAATCTCTACTTTTGGCACAAAGGTAGGAGGTACTTCTCTCATGAGAAATACCGCGCTTACTGTTCCTCCCCCCCTCTCTCATCTGTAACAATATTCCCAAATCATGTGATAGGGCTGTTTCTCCTGTTCCGCGTTAAAATGCCCTCTTTTATACTGCTATTATTTCAGGGTGGCTGGCTTTATTTTCATTTATATCTTTGTTTATCAAATGTTCAGCCATTACCTGCAATGCTTTTCTTTTCATGGGCATGGTATATTCGTCAAATATCTCGTGAATCTCCATTGTGGGAATACTAGGATCCGAAATCCATTTCAACGCCTCTCGCATACACACTCTCAGTCTGTCGCCTGTCTGTCTTGATGATGGCAGATATCGCCGCTGTATATATGGCTCTACCGCTTCAGTTCTATCTCTCCTAATATCCCTACTCCTATACCCAGGTGTGGAAAACATTTCAGTATTTTCATCGTCAAGTTCACCTTTTAGTTCAAAAAGCCGATCTACATGTTCCCTCATCTCTTCATCATTCCCTCTACAACGGGCCAAAGCATTCAAATCTAGCAATCGTTGTGGTGGTAACTTCCCAAGTATCTGTTTCCATCTTGCCACCAAATATTCACCCATGCATTCCAACAATACCTGTCTTTCGTTGCTCCTCATGAAGTCAAATATCGAGGCCATCGCTGCCGTTTCATCATTCCCATCTATATACATTTCGGCCTGTTCTCGCAACTCTTGCTTTCTCTCCTTACTAATCACGCTATGAGTCACTCTCGCACATCCACTCTGTCTGACCCCTTCTTTCTTTTCACCAGATTCAAGTTCAATTACAGGGGGGGCAGATGGGACAGAAACGATCTCTACTGACGGAGGTGCAGATGGGGCCATGGGAACGGGCTGTGTCTGTATCTGTTGCGATGCTGATTGGCTAACCAGAGGCGCCGTGTGTGCAGTCTGTGGCTGTGCTAGGGTCTGAACAGCTGGGAGGGGCTGAGCAACAGGAGGGGGTAGAGTAACAGCTACTAACACAGTATTTTGAGTTTCTTGCCTTGGGCCTTGTTTTGTATCTGTCAATATTTTTTCTATCAATACATCTGATGCATGCAATTCTCTTTGTGGATATATTTTCTCTATACTCAACTGATCGCGTCTATTTGATCTTCTCAAACTAGCAGTCCACTCTTCTTCCTCCTTCTCTTCCGCTTTCTCTACTTTCGATTTATGCCTGTTTCGCATGTTTCTCTCTACTTTTCCAATCTCCCTCCTTCAGTCCCTAAGAATGTCAGATGCTGCAGGGCGCATTTTCTTTTGTATTAACACCTTTTCCAAATTATCTATTCTATTCATCTCAAAACTCCCATGCTTTGGCCACTGAAGGTCTTCCTGCTTTCTGGTTTGTTTATGCCAAATCTCACAAAGCATTATTGCTCCCACACCATACTTCACATACATCTCATATGCAGGCGTTCCCACCGGTGGCGCGACCTGGCCAGTTTCCAAAGATTGTCCGCCGCAGTGGAAAATTCCTGCTACCGTGGACAATACCAAAGACATGTTTTAACCTTTCCCTTGGCTAATCAAACTTACACTGGACGTTTGATTTTGCAAAATCAACTCCCAACCAATATAAGGATTACTTACGAATCGGGGCACGACTCACCTGATTAATTAATTTGTCTTTTCAAGACACAATTCTTCCGTATACTGACGCAACCAATGATGTCATGTCTGTGTATCTTGGCTCACTCTGCCTCATTTCGGGACCCTCGCCTCCTTGTTCTCTGGCTGGACACGTCAATCAGGGATCAGATGTGTGCAGATCTGCAAAGGAGTCTTTCACCTTTTTGCAGGGGCGCCCCGAACATCTCTTGATCCCGGCTCGATCACCCCGTCCTCGCCGTTCTCTCCGCCTTCCTTATTTTACAACGTACACGATGGAACAAGTGGGGGAGGGTCCCTATTCGGGCGCCATCTTGAAGGGGCCCCTGGGCACCCTCGCGTGAGGAAACAAGGCACAATCACCACACACTAACTGATACGCCAGACACGAGGTTGTATTCCCAAAATCTAGGGTTTATTGCAAAGCAAAGTAAATTCAGTTGGCCAACTGGTCTCACGCCCCGCAATGTGTGTCTATCAGACCTCGGGAGACGCAACAGAGCGAAATACATACATCAGTTACATATATAAAAAAAAGCATCTTGTAATCAGCAGTGTCACATCCAATACCGCCCCTCGTTCTTCTCCTTTGAATTGGGCACGATGATTGACAACGGTGACGAGTATGACACCTTAAACATTCGTTTTAGCAACAATTGTAATTTTGTAAGACCGCAGACATAAGTCTTTGTTGAAGAGAATATAATGCTTCTGTTCTCTCTAGCAAGCTGCGTGCGGGGGAAGAGACACATTCCAGGCCTTCCTATTTCCTAGTTTCTATTTGGATCCTGGGGGTAGACTCTCTCTCCAGGACTCTACAGGGTTTGGGGAAGGGGGGCCACAAAGAAGAGCATAATTCATGCCATTTAATGTTTGCTTCTAGTATTACTACCGTGTTTTTGAGACTTGCTGGCACCTGTGAGCTGATTAGGATGCCACGCTGCTCTCTTTCAAGGATAGCGCGCGGGAGGAGACCGGGCATTTCTATCTGGTTGCTACGTTATGTTTCAACATGTCTCCCTCGGCCTTGCATTGGGCACTAGCAAAGCAGAATATTCTTTCAGCGAAGCAGTTTAACAGAAAGCAAAAAGCAAAACGTTAGAGAAAACAAAATGGCGATTTCAGTCACCTTAAAATGGCCGCACTTTGGTCAAGCTTATGGTTATATATCTTTAGTACTGAATGCATGAGACGATTGGTCTTCGGCCAACATGATACATAACATTGTGATCGAGGGGTGCATACTTTTCTAGATCGACAAACTGGCAGTTAACTCGTTGAGTACTGCACCTTGGCATGGACTATCTGCGAGCACACAGTATTATAGCCTGTTTGCTATAATCTTCTATGTACTATTGTTTAATCCAGATCGCCTCTGGGATTCTGTAGTGCTCCTTATACACTGATTGTATATCCTAAAAAAACAGAATCCTAAATTAGCTGTTGTCTTTTGGTGGTGCCCGCTCACACTTGTTTCTTTTTAGATGATTTTAAAAACCTGCTATTTCCCTTGCATATGCTAAAGCACCCTACCTTTCCTTAACATGCAATATATGGTTAAAACGGTACTGGCAAAAGTTGACTATTGCTACAAATTGCACTTGAACCACACCGTATAGCCTAATGCATCTTACACATCTCCTGCAACTTTTTCAGAATAATTCTGAGAGCTGTGGGGATTAAACAACATAGTACACCAATACACTTTCACAGCGTTTATTTAAGATGAACAATACATGTTTTTGGGTCGGATGAACACCTTGGTTCTCTCAGACTACTATTAGGTCTCTCTGCGACCTTTGGTTCACTTAGACTTCTCTTAGGTCGCTCTATGATCTGTGAGTCCCTCAGACTTCTCTTAGGTCTCTGGACAACCTGTGATTCTCTCAGAATTCTCATAGGTCCCACCACAACCTTTGTCACAACTCAAGTATGGTCATTTCTCCTCACCTTCTTCAGGGTTCTTTCAGACAGATGATATTCTCACCCTCTTGCCAGTGGTTCTTTTTCTCTGGCTTCGTCAAGGAGGCGTCTCTTCAATGCACTGTTAATTCTTGTGTTATGGCGTCTGGTATACCTTTTCCAGAACAACTGCTGCACAGTGGATAGTATGTGAACAAGATCTTCCCAGGTAGTTGTCTCCTATGGCGCAGATGAAAGCACATCTGCTTCCTCCCAGTCTTTGCACTTCCGTGGCATTTTCTACCCTCTTTTACGGGGCTGAGCCTGTGGCTGATGTTCGAAGGCACCCCAGGGTTGGTCCACTATTGGTCCTTCTGTTGTCAGCTTGTTTTACATTCCCTGATCCGTTTTGCATCCAAGAGATTTAATTTGAAATATGATCTTATTATTATCACTCTTTTGGAATTGGTTAAATCACATTTGATGTCCAGATTGATTAGCAATCGTCACAGAGCCTTTAAACCAGACCAAGGACACCTGCACCTTTTTTGACCTGTAAAGGTGGTCCGATGCAGTTGTGTAGTGTTCTGTGGTGTTCAGCATTCTTATAGCCAGTGGAGTTTGTTTCTAGTTTACCTCATCTTGAAGGTACAGAGATTTCTTGGTATTCTTTTGGATTAATATCTGTCGGCTTTTGGAGTTCCAGAAACTCCTGCAGTTTTCACTTCGTTTGGCAGTAAAGCATCTTAAGGGGATGCAGTTAGACTTAACTTCACCATGACTGTTCCTTGCACTCTGAGCTTTCAACCATACTATAGCATACTGGAAAGCATTTCTAATCATCATCATTTCCGCTGGTAGAATTTGCTCTTTTTGTGGTATTCTGGTTCCTCAAGTCTCAAATTATCTTTCTAGGGAATGGCAAGTCTGGGCGGAACAAAGGCATACTCCATATCTGAGGGGATGGTGAATCTAGTAAATCCCACTGCATCGACCCTTGGAGGCACATCAGCTGACGGTCGCACCAACTCAGTCCTCTGTAGCGTGGTCATTTCATTAAAAAATGTTGGGGCATTTCTCCAACTAACCACAGATCCTCATCATGAAGTGGAAACCTCGGCACCATATCACCCATTCCCTGAAAGCCTTTTTCAGGCTCCTCCTTAAGGAAATAACTACCATTTAATCAGTCTGCATTATTCACAGGTACTACACTTGAGGTGGCCCCAATGATCTGATACCGTACACCTAGTGCAGCGACCCTCCTCGAGGGTTAAAAACAACATCGGCTAGAAGGTTTTCCTCATCAAGTTTCAGAAAATAAAGTATTGGACAGAAGTTTATTGGAACTGGTGTTTTCTCATTCTGGGACCAACTACCATTGAGTACCAAGGTGGAGGAAAACCACATGAAATTCAGAAAACTGCTCAAAACCAATGTCTTCAGATGAGTACATCCACTCTTTAGGAAGCACCCCAATGCTCTATGATGTCAGGAGGGCATGGGGCCTGTTAAGTCCTTCAGGACTTACCTTGAGGCCAAATGGGCCTGAACCTCGCTGCTCCTGTGACAAACCTCTGCGAAAGTTGACTCTCCTGAGCCATGAACACTGTGAGCTTCTTGCACTTACCCCAGGCTAGTGAGTTTCTTTACTACATTTGCTGTAACTATCGAAGTGAACGCGGGCTGTTGACTCCTGTTGTCCAATGCATTTTCTTTCCCCTTCTCATTACTGTGGAGGGCTCCAGTGATGACCTTGTATGCCTTTGCAGTTCTTCTCTTGCACTTGTACTCTGCCTGCTGGGACTCCTTCGCCCAGTAAACCCCCTCTCCCGGCACTTATACTGGTTTGAACGTACCATGAATTGTTCACTTATTTTTAGCTTTAGCCCCTCCTTTGTCTCTGCTCTCTTCCCTTCTACTCCATCCACTTGGGACGCCACAGAGAGATACAGCATCACAATTTGTGCCATAAGAATCAACAATAAATGGATAAATAAATAAATAAATACATAAATAAATAAATACGTTAGTATTCTTGAAGGGCTGTACTGTTGACGAAATGAGTTCATTTTAGCAGGATAATAGGATCATCTTTCATTTATAATTCCATGAGGTTTCTGGGACTAGCTCTACGGCATGTAACCTTTAGATAAGGTTATTTGGGCACTGTTAGAGTCCATGAGAATAGCTTGTTAGATCGCTTTTTAACCACACGTTGTTAAACCCAGATCCCCCCCAAAACATGGCTTGTTCAATGGTTTGCGCTCCCAGTCCTGCAATGCTGGATACCCCTCCTCCAAAAGGCATCGTTTTCCAAGTTGCTGTACTTTAAATCTTCGAAAACACATACTGCATTTATTTACAGTCATTTCGGAATTTGCGGCTTTTGTTTAGTCAGCCTGTGTCTATTTGGGTGAATTCAGTACAGCTTCTGAAGCAAATGACGCTTGTGATTTTAAGACGTGCCTTTACAATAAAAACACGCAGAAGACAGAATTGAAAACATTTCACTCTTTTTCGCCGCCATCTCCCACCCTCCCCGAGGGATGCCTACATTTTGGCTCAACATTAGACATTTAATATTTAATGCAGAGAGAGAGAGAGAAACCATTCAGAAAATACTTGGAAACGGTCTTGTTGCTTATGGCAATTATGATCTCCCTGAGCTCCCCTTAAACAAAGAGCTTTGTTCTTTCAGAGCAATTACCAGAAGTAAAAAAAAAAAAAAGAAAAACAAATAATAAAATAAACTACAATGCCAGTAAAACTTCAAAAATGCAGATCTGCAGAAAGATACAGCTCTTCTTTTATGCAGCCTGGACACTGCTGTGTGCATCCATGAAGCTAATGTTAGACTCACTCCAATGTTATTCCCACCAGAATGAGCTTTGCTCAGCATCTCGGGTAATAGCGGAGGGCGCTTTCTACTCGAAGATGCTGGACGTCCACTCACTCTTACACACGCGTGCATTATTTAAACACATCTACTTTACTCCTAGGCATCATCGATTGAGAGCACGGGGTCCTAAAGTCCAC
This sequence comes from Ambystoma mexicanum, assembly GCF_040938575.1. Classification (NCBI taxonomy): domain Eukaryota; kingdom Metazoa; phylum Chordata; class Amphibia; order Caudata; family Ambystomatidae; genus Ambystoma; species Ambystoma mexicanum. The sequence goes on from NC_090930.1 coordinate 930,667,077, forward strand.
AAATAAAAAATATATAGAAATGCATACCGGGTTACACCAGCAAGGTAACAGATTGTGAAAACTTGGCAGCCTCATTCTAAAAAAAAACGTTCAACTGCACAAAGGAGACCGCCAGTATTAGCACTTCCATGCCGTTCCTCTTAAACAATTATCAACATTTCCAAGGCGTAGTGGAAAAAAAGCTGGTGAAATCCCCTTAAAAACTTGCTTTTACTACTGTTTGGAAAAAGTAAATTGCTACTGCAATTAACAATTGAGGGGTAATTTACATGGTATTCTATACTTGGGATCCATCTTTACTCTCGTGTTCACACTGATATTACACCACTATCGTCCTCTGGACGATCTCTGTCACGTGGTATATCTCTGGTGGTAATTCCGTTAATGGCAATTTTTTCGGTGGTAAACAAATTACTGCCAGTTTTACCACAGTGCTGAAATCTGAATTTGGAGGAGATGCAGTTGCTGGAGGTAAATCCTCCACCTTGACTCCTAAAAATGAAGATTTTACTACGTCGGAATTACAGCTTTCGGCAAATAACTACAAAAATAGTGACTAACACCGTTGTTACACCACATATAATTCCATGGAACTGAGTGAGGGTAATCCCAAACAATCACTCTGAAGTCCTCTGGAATTACCACCAAACTCATATTGAGGCCCATATGTCTTTCAGAGTCTCCTTTAAAATGTCTCAGTCCACATTCATCAACCTCTTTGAAGACCCGACTTCACTCTCATCTCTTCTTAACACATCATGTTCTAGTCCATCTCCCATTGTTTTACAAAGTAAATTACTTTGCAGTAATGCAATTCATTACAATTACTTCAAATTACTTCAAATTGTATATGTGTATTGAAGTGTTAAGGGTTACGGGAGCCGGTACGTCCCCATTCCCATTTGAGCCCCCATAGGGCTCAATGGGAATGGGGAGGATGGTAGCAGCGGTACCGTTGCTACCATCCTGTTCTGCTCGCGGGTGCAGCTCTGCACGCCTGGTCTGACAAGACGTGCAGAGCGTCACCCGCAAGCAGAACTTGTAATGTGGCAGTAGAGTGAAAACGGAGCCAGCAGCACTACTGGCGCCGTTATCACTCTACCACCACTGTCGTAATGAGGCCCGATGTACATTATTATCTGAAATTGACATTGTTAGCATGGCCTATATGTATACAACCCAGTCATTCGTGTAGACAGCCACCTCATTGTTGCCTGTTTACAGGTTTCATACATCTAGATCAAAAAATGTCTTTCAGCAGTGGAGTCCTCTGCAGAATAATTGTAGGAGCCTCCCTTTTCTATAATTCATGAGATTTTTATCTGCAAGTCAAATGGGCCAATGTAGCGTTTCTGTGAATGTTTTTCAATTGTCTTTGTGCTCTGAAAGTAGCAATGGTTTATGGACTTTAACTTGTGATTGTTTAATTGCTGCTTTAACTTCCTTCCCTTTGTAGTACATTGAATTGTTTCTTAAATATGTGTTTTTCTTATTCAAGTTCATTGCTCTCAATAGACTTCTGCTTAGCTCAAATGATTAGGAGACTGGCACACACAATGGACTCCGATGAGCGGTTGGAACCTTTAAGTGCTGTAGCCGCCATGGTGATAATGGGGCATTTTATTCACAGGCTGAACAGGGTGTCCGATAAGAATGTGATACAAATGATTGATGATATTAGGTCAATTCCAGCCTTCAGATGTCCGGGTGAGTATGATTATATGGTGGGGAGACAGATTCAACACTGAGCTGTGGCACTGGATGGGTGTGCATGGAGTGGTGGAGCCCCTTAAAGAATTCCAGCGTTGAATAACTGTGTTTCCCATCAGGTGCCTTCTAGGGTAGATGATTGCTTTCCGAAGACCTCCTTGTGGATTTAATTATTTTTTTTTGGGTAGACCCAGAGATATCAATCCCAACCCCCTGCAAATTAGCATAGTTTGTGAACCCGACAAGGTTAATGGACATTGGGGTGAGGTGGAGGTTCAGTTGGCAAATAATAAGCGGACAATAAAGTGAGCCAAACTCAACCTACATACCTTTTTTTACCAGCTTTGTGTCAAGCTTTATTTTCCAGGTTTAGGAATTATTTAATTTTGAGAGGGATCACATAAATATGCAAATCGCTACAGGGATATTGGTAATGGTTCAAGGCGTGTTAAGGTGCACAGGATAGGATCCTGAACCATTCTGAGATATACCTGGTATTGCAATGAGTATAGGGAAACAATAGTGATCCTATGTAAGGGAATCAGGAGGTGAAGAAGAGAAGATAGGGTTTTTATCACGCATCTAATCAGGACTCAGCATAATCTCTTATTATGAGCCAAATAAACGCATACAGAAGATCACATTTGGGAAGAGCTGAATAATGAATCCTAAAACTAAGGACTTGAGCAGATTTTGGTCCTTGGCCGGGTGAAAGAGAGTATTCTACCATCAGCCTCAATGATAGATGGCAGAATAACCTGCTTATTATGTAAAATACCCATGTTGGGAGGATCAGGAAAAGGGAACATTTTTGTCACATTTGTATAATGAACAGACCGCGATAAGGGTTATGGAATAATTTTGTATTTACCATTTTTCTGTAGTTGAAGTGTCACTGGTGTTGTAAACTCAGATGTCTTGGAAAGCAACAGGGATAGATGGTATAACTGTGAACATTTATATGTTAGTCGTATCCGTATGGGCCCCAAAGCTGTGTGTTTGGTATAGCTCAGTTATAGCTACTGCTGTGATTCCCCTTCATGGAAATTATCAGACTTTATACTTATTTTTAAAAAGGGGATAGACTTGACCAGCAAACTACAGGGTCGTATCACTCCTTGACTCTGCAGGCACAACCTCCTGTAAGGTTACTGCTACCAGAGTGCAGGACTGGGAATGGGAACATATACAGGCCGATTCATGGAATAATTAGCGCGGCGCAAGTGGCCAAAAACGTGCGAATCGCAGTGGAATAGCGAAAATCGCAGTGCAAGTGCGAAAATCGCACGAAAAGCAGCGCACATCGATTCATGGAAGGCCGTGCACGAGAAAACCATCGGATGTGCGATAAAAAAGTGCGCGGCGCACATTGGCGCACAGGCCATCTAACTGCGTGCGCCAGGTCACAGCGAAAATCGCACAGGCCACAGCGAAAATCGCACATAGCGCGGCGCACGCAACAAAAGTAGGCGGAACAAGGGGTGTAACACTCGGAATGGGGAACAACTTGACAAAATGTGGGCGTCACGGGGGAAGTACAGGGTACAAGTGCCCGGAACGCCCACACGCTCGCCTACAACACGTATTCATGGAATAGAATAGGGCAAAAAAGCGCACGCTCAAACCAGCGCACAGGCACAAACACGACCGCCACAAGAAAGCAGGCGGTAGCGTCTCTGCACCTGTAAGAAATGTGCGCCAAAAGGTGCGCCAAAAAATAGCACCTATATACTGCCATGATGAATGTCCCATACTGTGGCCCTCCAGGACAAATGACGTGCAAAGGGGTACCCACAAACACGGACACCCGCTGACAAAAAATACGTGTATACCGGGGTGCGTGGGAAGTCTCACACGTGAATTGGCAGGGCATGTGAATTCCAGGCGGGAAGTTCCACACGCGATTTGTCAGGGTACGTGGATTACAGGGGTGCGCGGGAAGTTCCACACGCGATTTGGCCGTGTACGTGGATTTCAGGGGTGCGCGGGAAGTTCCACACGCGATTTGGCCGTGTACATGGATTTCAGGGGTGCGCGGGAAGTTCCACACGCGATTTGTCAGGGTACGTGGATTTCAGTGGTGCGCGGGAAGTTCCACACGCGATTTGGCCGTGTACGTGGATTTCAGGGGTGCGCCGGAAGTACCACACGCGATTTGGCCGTGTACGTGGATTTCAGGGGTGCGCGGGAAGTTCCACACGCGATTTGGCCGTGTACGTGGATTTCAGGGGTGCGCGGGAAGTTCCGCACGCGATTTGTCAGGGTACGTGGATTTCAGTGGTGCACGGGAAGTTCCACACGTGATTTGTCAGGGTACGTGGATTTCAGTGGTGCGCGGGAAGTTCCACACGCGATTTGGCCGTGTATGTGGATTTCAGGGGTGCGCGGGAAGTACCACACGCGATTTGGCCGGGTACGTGGATTTCAGGGGTGCGCGGGAAGTTCCACACGCGATTTGTCAGGGTACGTGGATTTCAGGGGTGCGCGGGAAGTTCCACACGCGATTTGGCTGGGCACGTGTATGACAGAGGTACGCGGGAAATTCTACACGCGATTTGGCTGTGTGCTCCCAGGTATTCCCTGTACACCCTCCACGGCCCCTGCAGGCAGCACACACCACAGGGGACTACCCTGCACACCTGCTCATGTCACCCAGCACCCCCACCCCCCAGCATCCAGGGGCACCCTCCACCAGGCCCCCACTCATGTCTCCCACCACCCCCACCCCCCAGCCACCATGGGCAGCCCCCACCAGGCCCCCACTCATGTCTCCCACCCACCCCCACCCCCCAGCCACCATGGGCAGCCCCCACCAGGCCCCCACTCATGTCACCCATCACCCCCACCCCCCAGCAGTGCAGGGGCACCCTCCACCAGGCCCCCACTCATGTCTCCCACCCACCCCCACCCCCCAGCCACCATGGGCAGCCCCCACCAGGCCCCCACTCATGTCCCCTATCACCCCCACCCCCCAGCAGTGCAGGGGCACCCTCCACCAGGCCCCCACTCATGTCCCCCTGCACCCCCACCCCCCAGCATCCAGGGGCACCCTCCACCAGGCCCCCACTCATGGCCCCTATCACCCCCACCCCCCCGCCACCAGGGGCAGCCTCCACCAGGCTCCCACTCATGTCTCCCACCACCCCCACCCCCCAGCAGTGCAGGGGCACCCTCCACCAGGCCCCCACTCATGTTCCCCTGCACCCCCACCCCCCAGCATCCAGGGGCACCCTCCACCAGGCCCCCACTCATGTCTCCCACCACCCCCACCGCCCAGCCACCAGGGGCACCCTCCACCAGGCCCCCATCCATGTCTCCCACCACCCCCACCCCCCAGCAGTGCAGGGGCACCCTCCACCAGGCCCCCACTAATGTCTACCACCCACCCCCACCCACCATGGGCAGCCCCCACCAGGCCCCCACTCATGTCCCCCTGCACCCCCACCCCCCAGCATCCAGGGGAACCCTCCACCAGGCCCCCACTCATGTCTCCCACCACCCCCACCCCCCAGCCACCATGGCCAGCCCCCACCAGGCCCCCACTCATGTCCCCTATCACCCCCACCCCCCAGCCACCATGGGCAGCCCCCACCAGGCCCCCACTCATGTCTCCAACCCACCCCCACCCCCCAGCCACCATGGGCAGCCCCCACCAGGCCCCCACTCATGTCCCCCTGCACCCCCACCCCCCAGCATCCAGGGACACCCTCCACCAGTCCCCCACTCATGTCTCCCACCCCCCCCCCCACCCCCCAGCAGTGCAGGGGCAGCCTCCACCAGGCCCCCACTCATGTCTACCACCACCCCCACCCCCAGCCACCAGGGGCAGCCTCCACCAGGCCCCCACTCATGTCTCTCACCCATCCCCACCCCCCAGCCACCATGGGCAGCCCCCACCAGGCCCCCACTCATGTCCCCTATCACCCCCACCCCCCAGCAGTGCAGGGGCACCCTCCACCAGGCCCCCACTCATGGCCCCTATCACCCCCACCCCCCCGCCACCAGGGGCAGCCTCCACCAGGCCCTCACCCATGTCTCCCACCACCCCCACCCCCCAGCAGTGCAGGGGCACCCTCCACCAGGCCCCCACTCATGTCTCCCACCACCCCCACCCCCCAGCAGTGCAGGGGCAGCCTCCACCAGGCCCCCACTCATGTCTACCACCACCCCCACCCCCCAGCCACCAGGGGCACCCTCCACCAGGCCCCCACTCATGTCGCCCACCACCCCCACCCCCCAGCCACCAGGGGCAGCCTCCACCAGGCCCCCACTCATGTCTACCACCACCCCCACCCCCCAGCAGTGCAGGGGCACCCTCCACCAGGCCCCCACTCATGTCTCCCACCACCCCCACCCCCCAGCCACCAGGGGCAGCCTCCACCAGGCCCCCACTCATGTCCCCTATCACCCCCACCCCCCAGCCACCATGGGCAGCCCCCACCAGGCCCCCACTCATGTCTCCCACCCACCCCCTCCCCCCAGCCACCATGGGCAGCCCCCACCAGGCCCCCACTCATGTCCCCCTGCACCCCCACCCCCCAGCATCCAGGGGCACCCTCCACCAGGCCCCCACTCATGTATCCCACCACCCCCACCCCCCAGCAGTGCAGGGGCACCCTCCACCAGGCCCCCACTCATGTCTACCACCCACCCCCTCCCCCAGCCACCATGGGCAGCCCCCACCAGGCCCCCACTCATGACCCCTGCACCCCTACCCCCCAGCATCCAGGGGCACCCTCCACCAGGCCCCCACTCATGTCTCCCACTACCCCCACCCCCCAGCCACCATGGCCAGCCCCCACCAGGCCCCCACTCATGTCCCCTATCACCCCCACCCCCCAGCAGTGCAGGGGCAGCCTCCACCAGGCCCCCACTCATGTCTACCACCACCCCCACCCCCCAGCCACCAGGGGCAGCCTCCACCAGGCCCCCACTCATGTCCCCTATCACCCCCACCCCCCAGCCACCAGGGGCAGCCTCCACCAGGCCCCACCCATGTCTCCCAACACCCCGACCCCCCAGCCACCATGTCCAGCCCCCACCAGGCCCCCACTCATGTCCCCTATCACCCCCACCCCCCAGCAGTGCAGGGGCAGCCTCCACCAGGCCCCCACTCATGTCTACCACCACCCCCACCCCCCAGCCACCAGGGGCAGCCTCCACCAGGCCCCCACTCATGTCCCCTATCACCCCCACCCCCCAGCCACCATGGGCAGCCCCCACCAGGCCCCCACATATGTCTCCCACCACCCCTACCCCCCAGCCACCATGGCCAGCCCCCACCAGGCCCCCACTCATGTCCCCTATCACCCCCACCCCCCAGCAGTGCAGGGGCACCCACCACCAGGCCCCCACTCATGTCCCCCTGCACCCCCACCCCCCAGCATCCAGGGGCACCCTCCACCAGGCCCCCACTCATGTCCCCTATCACCCCCACCCCCCAGCAGTGCAGGGGCAGCCTCCACCAGGCCCCCACTCATGTCTACCACCACCCCCACCCCCCAGCAGTGCAGGGGCACCCTCCAGCAGGCCCCCACTCATGTCTCCCACCACCCCCACCCCCCAGCAGTGCAGGGGCAGCCTCCACCAGGCCCCCACTCATGTCTACCACCACCCCCACCCCCCAGCCACCAGGGGCACCCTCCACCAGGCCCCCACTCATGTCTACCACCCACCCCCACCCCCCAGCCACAATGGGCAGCCCCAACCAGGCCCCCACTCATGCCCCCCTGCACCACCACCCCCCAGCATCCAGGGGCAACCTCCACCAGGCCCCCACTCATGTCTCCCACCACCCCCACCCCCCAGCCACCATGGCCAGCCCCCACCAGGCCCCCGCTCATCTCCCCTATCACCCCCAGCCCCCAGCAGTGCAGGGGCAGCCTCCACCAGGCCCCCACTCATGTCTACCACCACCCCCACCCCCCAGCCACCAGGGGCAGCCTCCACCAGGCCCCCACCCATGTCTCCCACCACCCCCACCCCCCAGCCACCATGGCCAGCCCCCACCAGGCCCCCACTCATGTCCCCTATCACCCCCACCCCCAGCAGTGCAGGGGCAGCCTCCACCAGGCCCCCACTCATGTCTACCACCACCCCCACCCCCCAGCCACCAGGGGCAGCCTCCACCAGGCCCCCACTCATGTCCCCTATCACCCCCACCCCCCAGCCACCATGGGCAGCCCCCACCAGGCCCCCACTCATGTCTCCCACCCACCCCCACCCCCCAGCCACCATGGGCAGCCCCCACCAGGCCCCCACTCATGTCCCCCTGCACCCCCACCCCCCAGCATCCAGGGACACCCTCCACCAGTCCCCCACTCATGTCTCCCACCACCCCCACCCCCCAGCAGTGCAGGGGCAGCCTCCACCAGGCCCCCACTCATGTCTACCACCACCCCCACCCCCAGCCACCAGGGGCAGCCTCCACCAGGCCCCCACTCATGTCTCCCACCCACCCCCACCCCCAGCCACCATGGGCAGCCCCCACCAGGCCCCCACTCATGTCCCCTATCACCCCCACCCCCCAGCAGTGCAGGGGCACCCTCCACCAGGCCCCCACTCATGTCCCCCTGCACCCCCACCCCCCAGCATCCAGGGGCACCCTCCACCAGGCCCCCACTCATGGCCCCTATCACCCCCACCCCCCCGCCACCAGGGGGAGCCTCCACCAGGCCCCCACCCATGTCTCCCACCACCCCCACCCCCCAGCAGTGCAGGGGCACCCTCCACCAGGCCCCCACTCATGTCTCCCACCACCCCACCCCCCAGCAGTGCAGGGGCAGCCTCCACCAGGCCCCCACTCATGTCTACCACCACCCCCACCCCCCAGCCACCAGGGGCACCCTCCACCAGGCCCCCACTCATGTCGCCCACCACCCCCACCCCCCAGCCACCAGGGGCAGCCTCCACCAGGCCCCCACTCATGTCTACCACCACCCCCACCCCCCAGCAGTGCAGGGGCACCCTCCACCAGGCCCCCACTCATGTCTCCCACCACCCCCACCCCCCCGCCACCAGGGGCAGCCTCCACCAGGCCCCCACTCATGTCCCCTATCACCCCCACCCCCCAGCCACCATGGGCAGCCCCCACCAGGCCCCCACTCATGTCTCCCACCCACCCCCACCCCCCAGGCACCATGGGCAGCCCCCACCAGGCCCCCACTCATGTCCCCCTGCACCCCCACCCCCCAGCATCCAGGGGCACCCTCCACCAGGCCCCCACTCATGTCTCCCACCACCCCCACCCCCCAGCATCCAGGGGCACCCTCCACCAGGCCCCCACTCATGTCTCCCACTACCCCCACCCCCCAGCCACCATGGCCAGCCCCCACCAGGCCCCCACTCATGTCCCCTATCACCCCCACCCCCCAGCAGTGCAGGGGCAGCCTCCACCAGGCCCCCACTCATGTCTACCACCACCCCCACCCCCCAGCCACCAGGGGCAGCCTCCACCAGGCCCCCACTCATGTCCCCTATCACCCCCACCCCCCAGCCACCATGGGCAGCCCCCACCAGGCCCCCACTCATGTCTCCCACCACCCCCACCCCCCCAGCCACCATGGCCAGCCCCCACCAGGCCCCCACTCATGTCCCCTATCACCCCCACCCCCCAGCAGTGCAGGGGCACCCTCCACCAGGCCCCCACTCATGTCCCCCTGCACCCCCACCCCCCAGCATCCAGGGGCACCCTCCACCAGGCCCCCACTCATGGCCCCTATCACCCCCACCCCCCGCCACCAGGGGGAGCCTCCACCAGGCCCCCACCCATGTCTCCCACCACCCCCACCCCCCAGCAGTGCAGGGGCACCCTCCACCAGGCCCCCACTCATGTCTCCCACCACCCCACCCCCCAGCAGTGCAGGGGCAGCCTCCACCAGGCCCCCACTCATGTCTACCACCACCCCCACCCCCCAGCCACCAGGGGCACCCTCCACCAGGCCCCCACTCATGTCGCCCACCACCCCCACCCCCCAGCCACCAGGGGCAGCCTCCACCAGGCCCCCACTCATGTCTACCACCACCCCCACCCCCCAGCAGTGCAGGGGCACCCTCCACCAGGCCCCCACTCATGTCTCCCACCACCCCCACCCCCCAGCCACCAGGGGCAGCCTCCACCAGGCCCCCACTCATGTCCCCTATCACCCCCACCCCCCAGCCACCATGGGCAGCCCCCACCAGGCCCCCACTCATGTCTCCCACCCACCCCCACCCCCCAGGCACCATGGGCAGCCCCCACCAGGCCCCCACTCATGTCCCCCTGCACCCCCACCCCCCAGCATCCAGGGGCACCCTCCACCCGGCCCCCACTCATGTCTCCCACCACCCCCACCCCCCAGCATCCAGGGGCACCCTCCACCAGGCCCCCACTCATGTCTCCCACTACCCCCACCCCCCAGCCACCATGGCCAGCCCCCACCAGGCCCCCACTCATGTCCCCTATCACCCCCACCCCCCAGCAGTGCAGGGGCAGCCTCCACCAGGCCCCCACTCATGTCTACCACCACCCCCACCCCCCAGCCACCAGGGGCAGCCTCCACCAGGCCCCCACTCATGTCCCCTATCACCCCCACCCCCCAGCCACCATGGGCAGCCCCCACCAGGCCCCCACTCATGTCTCCCACCACCCCCACCCCCCCAGCCACCATGGCCAGCCCCCACCAGGCCCCCACTCATGTCCCCTATCACCCCCACCCCCCAGCAGTGCAGGGGCACCCTCCACCAGGCCCCCACTCATGTCCCCCTGCACCCCCACCCCCCAGCATCCAGGGGCACCCTCCACCAGGCCCCCACTCATGTCCCCCTGCACCCCCACCCCCCAGCATCCAGGGGCACCCTCCACCAGGCCCCCACTCATGGCCCCTATCACCCCCACCCCCCCCGCCACCAGGGGCAGCCTCCACCAGGCCCCCACCCATGTCTCCCACCACCCCCACCCCCCAGCAGTGCAGGGGCACCCTCCAGCAGGCCCCCACTCATGTCTCCCACCACCCCCACCCCCCAGCAGTGCAGGGGCAGCCTCGACCAGGCCCCCACTCATGTCTACCACCACCCCCACCCCCCAGCCACCAGGGGCACCCTCCACCAGGCCCCCACTCATGTCTACCACCCACCCCCACCCCCCAGCCACAATGGGCAGCCCCAACCAGGCCCCCACTCATGCCCCCCTGCACCCCCACCCCCCAGCATCCAGGGGCACCCTCCACCAGGCCCCCACTCATGTCTCCCACCACCCCCACCCCCCAGCCACCATGGCCAGCCCCCACCAGGCCCCCGCTCATGTCCCCTATCACCCCCAGCCCCCAGCAGTGCAGGGGCAGCCTCCACCAGGCCCCCACTCATGTCTACCACCACCCCCACCCCCCAGCCACCAGGGGCAGCCTCCACCAGGCCCCCACCCATGTCTCCCACCACCCCCACCCCCCAGCAACCATGGCCAGCCCCAACCAGGCCCCCACTCATGTCCCCTATCACCCCCACCCCCCAGCAGTGCAGGGGCAGCCTCCACCAGGCCCCCACTCATGTCTACCACCACCCCCACCCCCCAGCTACCAGGGGCAGCCTCCACCAGTCCCCCACTCATGTCCCCTATCACCCCCACCCCCCAGCCACCATGGGCAGCCCCCACCAGGCCCCCACTCATGTCTCCCACCACCCCCACCCCCCAGCCACCATGGCCAGCCTCCACCAGGACCCCACTCATGTCCCCCTGCACCCCCAACCCCCAGCATCCAGGGGCACCCTCCACCAGGCCCCCACTCATGGCCCCTATCACCCCCACCCCCCCGCCACCAGGGGCAGCCTCCACCAGGCCCCCACCCATGTCTGCCACCACCCCCACCCCCCAGCAGTGCAGGGGCACCCTCCACCAGGCCCCCACTCATGTCTCCCACCACCCCCACCCCCCAGCAGTGCAGGGGCAGCCTCCACCTGGCCCCCACTCATGTCTACCACCACCCCCACCCCCCAGCCACCAGGGGCACCCTCCACCAGGCCCCCACTCATGTCTACCACCCACCCCCACCCCCCAGCCACCATGGGCAGCCCCCACCAGGCCCCCACTCATGTCCCCCTGCAGCCCCACCCCCCAGCATCCAGGGGCACCCTCCACCAGGCCCCCACTCATGTCTCCCACCACCCCCACCCCCCAGCCACCATGGCCAGCCCCCACCAGGCCCCCACTCATGTCCCCTATCACCCCCACCCCCCCAGCAGTGCAGGGGCAGCCTCCACCAGGTCCCCACTCATGTCTACCACCACCCCCACCCCCCAGCCACCAGGGGCAGCCTCCACCAGGCCCCCACTCATGTCCCCTATCACCACCACCCCCCAGCCACCATGGGCAGCCCCCACCAGGCCCCCACTCATGTCCCCTATCACCCCCACCCCCCAGCAGTGCAGGGGCACCCTCCACCAGGCCCCCACTCATGTCCCCCTGCACCCCCACCCCCCAGCATCCAGGGGCACCCTCCACCAGGCCCCCACTCATGTCTCCCACCACCCCCACCCCCCAGCCACCAGGGGCAGCCTCCACCAGGCCCCCACCCATGTCTCCCACCACCCCCACCCCCCAGCCACCATGGCCAGCCCCCACCAGGCCCCCACTCATGTCCCCTATCACCCCCACCCCCAGCAGTGCAGGGGCAGCCTCCACCAGGCCCCCACTCATGTCTACCACCACCCCCACCCCCCAGCCACCAGGGGCAGCCTCCACGAGGCCCCCACTCATGTCCCCTATCACCCCCACCCCCCAGCCACCATGGGCAGCCCCCACCAGGCCCCCACTCATGTCTCCCACCACCCCCACCCCCAGCCACCATGGCCAGCCCCCACCAGGCCCCCACTCATGTCCCCTATCACCCCCACCCCCCAGCAGTGCAGGGGCACCCTCCACCAGGCCCCCACTCATGTCCCCCTGCACCCCCACCCCCCAGCAGTGCAGGGGCACCCTCCACCGGGCCCCCACTCATGTCTCCCACCACCCCCACTCCCCAGCCACCAGGGGCAGCCTCCACCAGGCCTCCACCCATGTCTCCCACCACCCCCACCCCCCGGCCACCATGGCCAGCCCCCACCAGGCCCCCACTCATGTCCCCTATCACCCCCACCCCCCAGCCACCAGGGGCAGCCTCCACCAGGCCCCCACCCATGTCTCCCACCACCCCCACCCCCCAGCAGTGCAGGGGCACCCTCCACCAGGCCCCCACTCATGTCTCCCACCACCCCCACCCCCCAGCAGTGCAGGGGCAGCCTCCACCAGGCCCCCACCCATGTCCCCCTGAACCCAGGTCCTCACAATCACCAACCATGTGCGTAATGGTCAGCCTCCACAGCCAAAAGGCCCTACCAAGTAACCCATTCACCCACATGGAAATTAAAATTACATGTTACACCCCCAACGTACATAAAGCAAATGAACCCATGTCTGTCACACACAATGGTTGCAAATGAATTTGAAAACACCCAACATGACATGCATGAAACCAATGAGATGATACCACACAGTGAAGTATGAAAACAAAAATGTATTAAATAAATATTAATGCAAATCAAATGAAACAAAGTACAATGCCAATGAAAAAAAGAAAAGGTGCATGTCCGTCCCAAAAAATGAAAAACACCAAATCCCAAAAAAATGTACTTCAAAGTCACATTAAAAATGAAATCAATCCGACAGAAAAAAAAAAATCCAAACACCATTGCTCCATGGAGAAGAAAAAATAAAATTAAAAAATAAAACAATCCAATGAAGAACTATTTACAAAATATCCAAGGGTCCATGAGCCCAACTGAACAAAGGAAACCTACAAAAAACCCTAACAAAAATGCAACTATATACAAAAAGTGGAGCTGTGTCCGTCGACTCCAAATCATAAGAATAAACAAATGAAACCTAAAACTAAAGAACTATATACAAAGGCGGCGGGCAAGTCCAGCGGCTCACTCCGTAGTGTTCCGGGCCAGGGCATCATCAAACTCCTCGTCTATGTCCCGGAGGCGGTCCTGTTCCATGGCCCAGAGGGTCCGCAGGGACGACGCCATCTGCTCCTCCAACTCCCTGCGGATTGCCTCGAGGCACTCGGCCCGCCTCAGGGCCCTCCGCATGGAGTTCTCTGCCCTGACCATCGTGAGCAGCTCCTCTTCCGCCCGCCGCCGCTCCGCACCTATCTGCTGGCCCAACCGCAGCCACACGGAAGACACTTCCTGTCCTGGGTCCTCCTGCCCTCCGGCCGATGCCTGCCCCTCCGATGTTGATGGCCCCGAGCCATGATGCCTCCCACGTTGACTCTGCTGCTGCCTCCGACGCAACTGCCTCTGCCAGCACGACGGCATCCAGGCTGATGGAATCCACCGACGCCGTCGTGCACGTGCCCTGCCTGATGATGCCGGCACATCCTCCATCTGCTGGGGTACAGTTGCTGTGGTGTCCACCCCTGCTTGACCTCCGACTCCCGACTGTGGCAGGGATGGGATCCCCACCGAGCTGGCTGCATAGGTCAGGGCAGGTCCACAGGGGGCCCTGGTGGCATCTGGGCCGGAAGACGGCAAGGAGAACGACTGGCGTATAGCCTCCACAGAGGAGGAGAGGGCCGCCAGATTGGCCGACACATGCAGGAAACCCCCGAACATGGAAGATCCCAATTGGGCCACGTCGGCACGGTGCTCTTCGTGATGATGTGCGTGCTCCTCCCGGGAAGCACGCACGTCATCACGAATTGCACCCGCGTGCATCGCAACCCCAATCAGGACCTTCTCCATACGGACACGGGTCCCCTCGTCCGCAGGTGGAGGGGAGTCAGGTGACATGTACATCCCCTCTACCAGCGGACGGGCCTGGGACGGGGCAACCCTGCTGGTGCATGGTGGTGCACTCACAGGGTCATGGACAGCGACATGCACAGGCCCCTCCACGGTGACCTGTGCTGCCTCCTGCCCCTGGCCCTGGACTGCACCACTTGCACCAGCAGGGATGCCCCCACCAGGCCCCATATGTGCCCCTGTGGCGGCCTCCTCCTCCTCTGTGGAAACCACCAACCTGGATGGCTCCTCACCGTCTTCCACCGTAGCAGGCCCCTGTGGGGGCTCACCCACCCCTTCCGCTGCAGCCGTGGGGGCATCCCCGCCGCCTTGCTCCACAGCGCCGTCTCTGCCCTCTTCTTCACTAGCCGCTGCGTAGAGGGAGACAAAGAACACAAGCATCAGGGTACTGTAAAATGGTCCCCTAGACAGGAAACAATAGCAGATGAGTACCACTGTCAAAGTACACTTCCATCATGTCCCTCCACAACACATGGGTCAGTCCAGGCAAAACACACACAGTAACAGGCATGGTGCATGCCATGGACATTTCCATACATGTCCAATGGACTCTTGAAACATACAATGATATGGAACTCACATGTATCATGGGTCATGCCTATCACATGCACACACTTCACCTCAGTCACATCCATCTGGCCCCATACACCCCAAACAAAGCGGATACAAGGGTAACTAGGCTGCATCAGTGAATCTGTGCATTGTCACACACATATGTCATGCATCCATGGCATGCACAAGTCACAGACACGCAGGTCAGGCACACAGACATGGCTACCATATATGTACCTGCCATCAGCACCCATCCCTCACCCCCACCCATGTCCAGGAACAGAGACTGGCATGCTCTCATGTCTAAAATATGCATAGGGCTCCCCATGTGGCATTTAAACACATGCAACAACCATGTGGTTCACACATCACTGGTCGCACATGCATTACCATGATGTCCCTGCACACATACATGCATACATGGACTATGTCACACATACAGGCAAGTATCAGAGAACCAGCACACCGCAACATGCCCTGTCTCAAACAGCAATGCTTGGACACTTACCGCTCAACTCCAGACGGGTCTCCCTCTCAAGGATCTGGGCGTGGAGCGCTGGGCGTACGCGTTCCAGGACCCTCATCTGGATGGAACTCATGTGGCCCCGGCCCCCCTCCACGAGGCGCCGGGCCTTCACCAGGGTCCTGGACCTCAAGTCCTCTCAGCGCTTCTTGATCTTCTGGACGTCGCGGGTTGCCACCCCCTCCGCGTTGATGGCAACCACACAGTCGGCCCAGATCCTCTCCCGTCCTTCCTTGCTGGCGCGGGACGATCCAAAGAGGGCATCATACTGCCCCAGGACATGCTCCACCAGGACACCAACTTCGGTGGCAGTGAAGCTGGTGCCCCTCTGCCCCTCTGGCCTGGGGTTGCCACTGGTGCCAGATG
Organism: Ambystoma mexicanum; assembly: GCF_040938575.1. Lineage (NCBI taxonomy): Eukaryota > Metazoa > Chordata > Amphibia > Caudata > Ambystomatidae > Ambystoma > Ambystoma mexicanum. The sequence continues at coordinate 930,683,047 of NC_090930.1, forward strand.
TGGAAGTGCCCGACATGGCAACCCCAGAGGCAGGTGTGGGTGGGCAACTGGGTCCTGGGGCTGGGCTGTGGAGCGATGTAATCCCAGTCGGGAGTCTTCAGTTCCAGCAGGGGTGGACACAGCAACTGGACCCCTGCAGATGGCTGATGTGCAGGCACCAAATGGCAGGGCACGGTGGAAGCAGGCAGGCAGGCAGGCAGCAGCAGATGGCACGTGGGAGGCTGCTCGGGGCACTGGGGGGCAGTAATTCGGCCTTCTGGGCAGGAGCGTGGTCTTCCGTGTGTTTTTGCATGGCCAGCTTGATACGGAGTGATTTGGCACGTGAAAATCCTGCACGTCAGCGTGAAATTCGAGGAAAGGCCCTTAGCGCGTAAGCGCGTCTGTGACGTGACCCGCACGGGTGTTTCCCACACAGCACGTCATGACAGAGCACACGTGGAAAGACTGCACGTCAGAGTGTCATCGCATGTAATTGGACAGCACGTCAGAGTGTCATCGCGTGTAATTGGAGAAAAGTGCGCGTACACGCGATTGGCCTATGTACGTGTATATCAGGGGTGCGCGGGCACTTACACACGCAAGTACGTCAGCGCACCTGTATCCCGGGGTGCGCGGGAATTGCCACACGCTATTGGACTTGGTACTGGATTTCAGGGGTGCGCGGGTCACACGCTCGCCTACAACACACGCAACGCATAAATTTGCGCGCTAACAAAATAACAAGCTCAGACCCAGGATGAACATACCGTTCCTAGCAGCAGTGGGCGTAGGCTACCAAAGGAGGAGGAGGAGGATAGACAGGGCTAGAATATTCACACCCAGAACCAGCCTTTTCGGGATGCCTGATGACCAGGTGTATGGGAGGTACAGGTTTCCACCACACATAATACTGGACCTGGTGAGTGAGTGGGAGGATGACCTCACATCACCCACCCTGTTCTCCCAAGCACTCAGCACCCTGGAGAAGGTCCTCAATGTACTGCACTTCTTAGCCACTGGATCATTTCAGCGGACAAGTGCCATAGTGGGTGGGGTATCACAGGCCACCCAGTCACGCTGCCTACACCAGGTCTTGAACATCATCACTGCACGCCCATCAGTCCGCAGGCACATATACCTGCCCAGAACACCTGCAGAAAGGCATGCTGCCGCCCTGGATTTTTACGGTGTGGCACGATTCCCCAAAGTGCTAGGTGCCATCGACTGCGCCCATGTGGCTCTACTTCCCCCCAGGGCATCAGAGCACATCTATAGGAACCGCAAGCACTGGCATTCCATCAACGTGCAGGTAGTATGTAATGCCAAGGGAATCATCACCTCAGTATATGCCAACTATCCCGGGTCCACCCACGACAGCTTCTTTTACCGAATGTCCACCCTAAGCCGGGACCTAGAAGCTGGGCGGCATGGCGATACATGGCTGCTTGGTGAGTATGAATGCCACTGCACATGCATGCATGTCAGATACTGAGCAAGGTCACAACCCCACCAATGATACCAATCACCACCTCCACAGGGGACAGTGCCTACCCTCTCAGCCCCCACATGATGACGCCAATTCGGAACCCCACCACGCCACCCCAGGTAAGATATAACACAGCCCACATTACAACCCGGGGCATAGTGGAGCGCACATTCGGAGTGCTAAAGTCACGCTTTCGCTCCCTTGACCGTTCTGGCGGGCAGCTGTTGTACGCTCCCCCAGTAGTGTGCAGGATCATAGTGGCAGCATGTGTCCTGCACAACGTTGCAACACGCCGGGGCCTGGCCGTGGACATGGTGGTGGCCCCACATCCCCAACCACATGCACAGCCGCTGCGCATGGGAGGGGAAAGGGCACGGGGGGAGGCAGCCCGTACACAGCTAGTGGCTAATTACTTCACATAGAAATCACACCCCTGTGGAGTGCACACTGCCCTGGCACATTCCATCTGACAATCAATGATGACTCAACCTGACACTGATCCTGAATGTCTGGAGAATCAACCGTGAAAACCATATCAGCCTGAGATCGTTCACCTGGAAGTGTTACATTGGGCCTCATTACGACCCAGGCGGTAAGTTACCGCCTGGGCCGTGACTTTACCACCATGGCGTAAACTACGTTTACGCCATGGTGGTTGGCGGACTTACCGCCCCATTCCGACCTAGGCGGGGCGGTAAGTCCCCAATCCCCATTTACCCTTCCCCATTCCCATTTTTGCCCCATAGGGCATAATGGGAGTGGGGAAGGCGTTAATTACGCCACCGTAAATTACGGTGGCGTAATTAACTCCATGGTCCCTTAGCGCCATGGATTTTAACACCTGCTAAAAGCAGGTGTTAAAAGCACCATGGCGCTAGGGGACCTCGTAATCAGGCGGTAAGGGTCGGCGCTGTTAACGCTGCCGTAAACCCCTTACCGCCTGAGTTGTAATGAGGCCCAATGTGTGCATCCCTACCCACACAGACACCACCAATGCAGTTTTGTGAAGAAACACATTCAAGCAGCTAAAATGAATACCCACTTGCAAAATGCAACAAGAGGACAGTGCCATGTCAGCCAACCCATCCCCAGCACCGCCACACGACACACCGTGCCATGTCATGCTATTTGCAGGTAAACAAAGTAATCCCCACAACATGACACTAGTGTCACAATGTACAGTGTCCCTAATTGAAACTTGCAACACCTGAAATGCTCACAGTAATGCAGGACCAACAACAAACTTGAGCAGGTACTACCATTAACATGACATCAGAAATGTTATAAATTAGTAGTCTCACCACCTGGAAATGCCTGCACTCCCACCACTACCAACTGTGCAGTGTTGGCGCCATGTAGAGTTGTAGGTGCACTGCTGCCAACATGGACCCCATCTCCAAACTAGAGGGCCTTGTGTAGACATGAGGAAGGGACCTGCAAATTGGGAGGTAGACACAGATGATGAGTTACACATCAATGCAACATGCAGTGTACAACACAACAGCAATATGCACTAGGAATGTATACACAGTATTGACTAGACTACCCACACATGTAGTGGGAGTCCAATGTCACCATGTACGTCAATGTCACTTGGGCACACCCTTTGCAAGCCCATGGAAAAGGGAAGCAGGAGGGGTGTGTGTGACTCAAACCCAAGCATCTGAACCAAATACATGACAAGCCTGCATGTGCCCAGCCACAATGCAGCGTATGCCCACAGGAACCACGGAAGGCAACAAATTGTCCCAAAAAAAATGGGAAAAAAATAATAAAAAAGAAAATAAATAATAAAAATAAAAATAAAAATAAAAATAAAAAAAAATCAAAAATGGCCATTGATGGGCCCGGGGGGGTTGGGGAGGCCACCCAGGAGGTCCGAGGACAGGGTGCACACCAAAACCCACCTGTGTGGATCCTGGGAAAAAAAAACACCTCCATGGGCTCATGGCCCGCACGGCTACCCTATTGTGGGAGTATCACTGCTGTCGCTATTATCACCCTGTGCAGCTGCATCCGGAGGTGGTTGCACTATGGGAGGCAGCCCACGCAAGGCCCTAGTCTGCTACTCCATGGCTGCAAGCATGCGGGTGTGGTAGGTCTCGTTCTGGAGGATGAGTGTGCGGAGGTCCCCATGCAACAACTCACGGGATGCCCGGACCTCCGCCCTCGTTGCCTGCATCTCAGCTGAGAGCGTACGGGTGAGATGCTCCAGCTGCTGTTCTGTCCTTTGGTGTGTTGAAGCCTCAAGCTCAACAAGAGTCGTCCTGAGGTGAAGGAGCTCCTGCCTCAGGGCTTCCCTGTGGCCCTGGGACTCTATGGAGAGGGCCTCCTGCAGAGTCGCCAGTGCCGCCCGCCTGTCCCTGTTGGACGCCAACATGTCCTCCCTGTGTGACTGGTAGATGGAGTCGGTTGCCTGCTGTAGTCGCTCCATCAGCCTTTCAGGGGTTACAATGGAAGTGGCCACCCTATCCATGGCCTGAGCCATCATCTCGGATGATGCTGCCTGTTGGGTTGCCATACCGTAAATGGATTGCTCCCATGCGGTATTGCCAGGTGGCGTATGGCCACCACGTCGGCGGGCACCACACCTGTCTGGGGCAAGGCGAACTGCGCCTTGCTGTGCGGGCACTGCCTGAGGCTGCAGGACTGCATTCCCCCTCTGATCTGCTGGCCCAGGAACAGGATCAGATGTCGCGGAGTGTGACCCTGCATCCGTAACCACCAAAGGCGTAGCTGCCAACACTGACATCCCCATTGAGGGTTCTGACCCTGGTGCAGGTGGGTGGGACAGAACAGAATCCCTCCCTGGAACACTCACCTGCGACGGCACGTAGGTCTCATCATCCGAATCAACACCTGAGTACAGCTCGGGGGAGGTGCAGCCAGAGACACCCCTTGAGAGCACGACCTGCAGCACTTGTGGGTTCTCACCCACCACCACACCACGTCCCTCACTGGTGGTTGGTCGGCCCTCGGACCCCTCCTGGGTCTGCACCATCTCCACAACCCCAGCAGTATCAGGTGCGTCTTCCCCTGCAAAGACATAAAAACAAAGAAATGGAAACAGGCATTAGCACCATGGCACACAATGAGGGCTGAGAAGCAAGAGAACCAGTACTTGATTGACACATGTCCGACATGACTAAAACCCTCCCATGCATGCACCCTCACTGCATATGAAGGGCAGGCAAATGGCACAAACTGATGACACCAAGATGGAAGATGAACACATTTTCTGCATGCTGCCTGACAGTGGCATCACACATTGGCCTGTGATTGCCAGGTGAAACACACATGCCCATGTCCCCCTGCACCCCCACCCCCCAGCATCCAGGGGCAGCCTCCACCGGGCCCCCACTCATGTCTCCCACCACCCCCACCCCCCAGCCACCAGGGGCAGCCTCCACCAGGCCCCCACCCATGTCTCCCACCACCCCCACCCCCCAGCAGTGCAGGGGCACCCTCCACCAGGCCCCCACTCATGTCTCCCACCACCCCCACCCCCCAGCAGTGCAGGGGCAGCCTCCACCAGGCCCCCACCCATGTCCCCCTGAACCCAGGTCCTCACAATCACCAACCATGTGCGTAATGGTCAGCCTCCACAGCCAAAAGGCCCTACCAAGTAACCCATTCACCCACATGGAAATGAAAATTACATGTTACACCCCCAACGTACATAAAGCAAATGAACCCATGTCTGTCACACACAATGGTTGCAAATGAATTTGAAAACACCCAACATGACATGCATGAAACCAATGAGATGATACCACACAGTGAAGTATGAAAACAAAAATGTATTAAATAAATATTAATGCAAATCAAATGAAACAAAGTACAATGCCAATGAAAAAAAGAAAAGGTGCATGTCCGTCCCAAAAAATGAAAAACACCAAATCCCCAAAAAATGTACTTCAAAGTCACATTAAAAATGAAATCAATCCGACAGAAAAAAAAGAAATCCAAACACCATTGCTCCATGGAGAAGAAAAAATAAAATTAAAAAATAAAACAATCCAATGAAGAACTATGTACAAAATATCCAAGGGTCCATGAGCCCAACTGAACAAAGGAAACCTACAAAAAACCCTAACAAAAATGCAACTATATACAAAAAGTGGAGCTGTGTCCGTCGACTCCAAATCATAAGAATAAACAAATGAAACCTAAAACTAAAGAACTATATACAAAGGCGGCGGGCAAGTCCAGCGGCTCACTCCGTAGTGTTCCGGGCCAGGGCATCATCAAACTCCTCGTCTATGTCCCGGAGGCGGTCCTGTTCCATGGCCCAGAGGGTCCGCAGGGACGACGCCATCTGCTCCTCCAACTCCCTGCGGATTGCCTCGAGGCACTCGGCCCGCCTCAGGCACTAGCCGCTGCGTAGAGGGAGACAAAGAACACAAGCATCAGGGTACTGTAAAATGGTCCCCTAGACAGGAAACAATAGCAGATGAGTACCACTGTCAAAGTACACTTCCATCATGTCCCTCCACAACACATGGGTCAGTCCAGGCAAAACACACACAGTAACAGGCATGGTGCATGCCATGGACATTTCCATACATGTCCAATGGACTCTTGAAACATACAATGATATGGAACTCACATGTATCATGGGTCATGCCTATCACATGCACACACTTCACCTCAGTCACATCCATCTGGCCCCATACACCCCAAACAAAGCGGATACAAGGGTAACTAGGCTGCATCAGTGAATCTGTGCATTGTCACACACATATGTCATGCATCCATGGCATGCACAAGTCACAGACACGCAGGTCAGGCACACAGACATGGCTACCATATATGTACCTGCCATCAGCACCCATCCCTCACCCCCACCCATGTCCAGGAACAGAGACTGGCATGCTCTCATGTCTAAAATATGCATAGGGCTCCCCATGTGGCATTTAAACACATGCAACAACCATGTGGTTCACACATCACTGGTCGCACATGCATTACCATGATGTCCCTGCACACATACATGCATACATGGACTATGTCACACATACAGGCAAGTATCAGAGAACCAGCACACCGCAACATGCCCTGTCTCAAACAGCATTGCTTGGACACTTACCGCTCAACTCCAGACGGGTCTCCCTCTCAAGGATCTGGGCGTGGAGCGCTGGGCGTACGCGTTCCAGGACCCTCATCTGGATGGAATTCATGCGGCCCCGGCCCCCCTCCACGAGGCGCCGGGCCTTCACCAGGGTCCTGGACCTCAAGTCCTCTCAGCGCTTCTTGATCTTCTGGACGTCGCGGGTTGCCACCCCCTCCGTGTTGATGGCAACCACACAGTCGGCCCAGATCCTCTCCCGTCCTTCCTTGCTGGCGCGGGACGATCCAAAGAGGGCATCATACTGCCCCAGGACATGCTCCACCAGGACACCAACTTCGGTGGCAGTGAAGCTGGTGCCCCTCTGCCCCTCTGGCCTGGGGTTGCCACTGGTGCCAGATGTGGAAGTGCCCGACATGGCAACCCCAGAGGCAGGTGTGGGTGGGCAACTGGGTCCTGGGGCTGGGCTGTGGAGCGATGTAATCCCAGTCGGGAGTCTTCAGTTCCAGCAGGGGTGGACACAGCAACTGGACCCCTGCAGATGGCTGATGTGCAGGCACCAAATGGCAGGGCACGGTGGAAGCAGGCAGGCAGGCAGGCAGGCAGCAGCAGATGGCACGTGGGAGGCTGCTCGGGGCACTGGGGGGCAGTAATTCGGCCTTCTGGGCAGGAGCGTGGTCTTCCGTGTGTTTTTGCATGGCCAGCTTGATACGGAGTGATTTGGCACGTGAAAATCCTGCACGTCAGCGTGAAATTCGAGGAAAGGCCCTTAGCACGTAAGCGCGTCTGTGACGTGACCCGCACGGGTGTTTCCCACACAGCACGTCATGACAGAGCACACGTGGAAAGACTGCACGTCAGAGTGTCATCGCATGTAATTGGACAGCACGTCAGAGTGTCATCGCGTGTAATTGGAGAAAAGTGCGCGTACACGCGATTGGCCTATGTACGTGTATATCAGGGGTGCGCGGGCACTTACACACGCAAGTACGTCAGCGCACCTGTATCCCGGGGTGCGCGGGAATTTCCACACGCTATTGGACTTGGTACTGGATTTCAGGGGTGCGCGGGTCACACGCTCGCCTACAACACGCGCAACGCATAAATTTGCGCGCTAACAAAATAACAAGCTCAGACCCAGGATGAACATACCGTTCCTAGCAGCAGTGGGCGTGGGCTACCAAAGGAGGAGGAGGAGGATAGACAGGGCTAGAATATTCACACCCAGAACCAGCCTTTTCGGGATGCCTGATGACCAGGTGTATGGGAGGTACAGGTTTCCACCACACATAATACTGGACCTGGTGAGTGAGTGGGAGGATGACCTCACATCACCCACCCTGTTCTCCCAAGCACTCAGCACCCTGGAGAAGGTCCTCAATGTACTGCACTTCTTAGCCACTGGATCATTTCAGCGGACAAGTGCCATAGTGGGTGGGGTATCACAGGCCACCCAGTCACGCTGCCTACACCAGGTCTTGAACATCATCACTGCACGCCCATCAGTCCGCAGGCACATATACCTGCCCAGAACACCTGCAGAAAGGCATGCTGCCGCCCTGGATTTTTACGGTGTGGCACGATTCCCCAAAGTGCTAGGTGCCATCGACTGCGCCCATGTGGCTCTACTTCCCCCCAGGGCATCAGAGCACATCTATAGGAACCGCAAGCACTGGCATTCCATCAACGTGCAGGTAGTATGTAATGCCAAGGGAATCATCACCTCAGTATATGCCAACTATCCCGGGTCCACCCACGACAGCTTCTTTTACCGAATGTCCACCCTAAGCCGGGACCTAGAAGCTGGGCGGCATGGCGATACATGGCTGCTTGGTGAGTATGAATGCCACTGCACATGCATGCATGTCAGATACTGAGCAAGGTCACAACCCCACCAATGATACCAATCACCACCTCCACAGGGGACAGTGCCTACCCTCTCAGCCCCCACATGATGACGCCAATTCGGAACCCCACCACGCCACCCCAGGTAAGATATAACACAGCCCACATTACAACCCGGGGCATAGTGGAGCGCACATTCGGAGTGCTAAAGTCACGCTTTTTCTCCCTTGACCGTTCTGGCGGGCAGCTGTTGTACGCTCCCCCAGTAGTGTGCAGGATCATAGTGGCAGCATGTGTCCTGCACAACGATGCAACACGCCGGGGCCTGGCCGTGGACATGGTGGTGGCCCCACATCCCCAACCACATGCACAGCCGCTGCGCATGGGAGGGGAAAGGGCACGGGGGGAGGCAGCCCGTACACAGCTAGTGGCTAATTACTTCACATAGAAATCACACCCCTGTGGAGTGCACACTGCCCTGGCACATTCCATCTGACAATCAATGATGACTCAACCTGACACTGATCCTGAATGTCTGGAGAATCAACCGTGAAAACCATATCAGCCTGAGATCGTTCACCTGGAAGTGTTACAATGGGCCTCATTACGACCCAGGCGGTAAGTTACCGCCTGGGCCGTGACTTTACCACCATGGCGTAAACTACGTTTACGCCATGGTGGTTGGCAGACTTACCGCCCCATTCCGACCTAGGCGGGGCGGTAAGTCCCCAATCCCCATTTACCCTTCCCCATTCCCATTTTTGCCCCATAGGGCATAATGGGAGTGGGGAAGGCGTTAATTACGCCACCGTAAATTACGGTGGCGTAATTAACTCCATGGTCCCTTAGCGCCATGGATTTTAACACCTGCTAAAAGCAGGTGTTAAAAGCACCATGGCGCTAGGGGACCTCGTAATCAGGCGGTAAGGGTCGGCGCTGTTAACGCTGCCGTAAACCCCTTCCCGCCTGAGTTGTAATGAGGCCCAATGTGTGCATCCCTACCCACACAGACACCACCAATGCAGTTTTGTGAAGAAACACATTCAAGCAGCTAAAATGAATACCCACTTGCAAAATGCAACAAGAGGACAGTGCCATGTCAGCCAACCCATCCCCAGCACCGCCACACGACACACCGTGCCATGTCATGCTATTTGCAGGTAAACAAAGTAATCCCCACAACATGACACTAGTGTCACAATGTACAGTGTCCCTAATTGAAACTTGCAACACCTGAAATGCTCACAGTAATGCAGGACCAACAACAAACTTGAGCAGGTACTACCATTAACATGACATCAGAAATGTTATAAATTAGTAGTCTCACCACCTGGAAATGCCTGCACTCCCACCACTACCAACTGTGCAGTGTTGGCGCCATGTAGAGTTGTAGGTGCACTGCTGCCAACATGGACCCCATCTCCAAACTAGAGGGCCTTGTGTAGACATGAGGAAGGGACCTGCAAATTGGGAGGTAGACACAGATGATGAGTTACACATCAATGCAACATGCAGTGTACAACACAACAGCAATATGCACTAGGAATGTATACACAGTATTGACTAGACTACCCACACATGTAGTGGGAGTCCAATGTCACCATGTACGTCAATGTCACTTGGGCACACCCTTTGCAAGCCCATGGAAAAGGGAAGCAGGAGGGGTGTGTGTGACTCAAACCCAAGCATCTGAACCAAATACATGACAAGCCTGCATGTGCCCAGCCACAATGCAGCGTATGCCCACAGGAACCACGGAAGGCAACAAATTGTCCCAAAAAAAATGGGAAAAAAATAATAAAAAAGAAAATAAATAATAAAAATAAAAATAAAAATAAAAATAAAAAAAAATCAAAAATGGCCATTGATGGGCCCGGGGGGGTTGGGGAGGCCACCCAGGAGGTCCGAGGACAGGGTGCACACCAAAACCCACCTGTGTGGATCCTGGGAAAAAAAAACACCTCCATGGGCTCATGGCCCACACGGCTACCCTATTGTGGGAGTATCACTGCTGTCGCTATTATCACCCTGTGCAGCTGCATCCGGAGGTGGTTGCACTATGGGAGGCAGCCCACGCAAGGCCCTAGTCTGCTACTCCATGGCTGCAAGCATGCGGGTGTGGTAGGTCTCGTTCTGGAGGATGAGTGTGCGGAGGTCCCCATGCAACAACTCACGGGATGCCCGGACCTCCGCCCTCGTTGCCTGCATCTCAGCTGAGAGCGTACGGGTGAGATGCTCCAGCTGCTGTTCTGTCCTTTGGTGTGTTGAAGCCTCAAGCTCAACAAGAGTCGTCCTGAGGTGAAGGAGCTCCTGCCTCAGGGCTTCCCTGTGGCCCTGGGACTCTATGGAGAGGGCCTCCTGCAGAGTCGCCAGTGCCGCCCGCCTGTCCCTGTTGGACGCCAACATGTCCTCCCTGTGTGACTGGTAGATGGAGTCGGTTGCCTGCTGTAGTCGCTCCATCAGCCTTTCAGGGGGGACAATGGAAGTGGCCACCCTATCCATGGCCTGAGCCATCATCTCGGATGATGCTGCCTGTTGGGTTGCCATACCGTAAATGGATTGCTCCCATGCGGTATTGCCAGGTGGCGTATGGCCACCACGTCGGCGGGCACCACACCTGTCTGGGGCAAGGCGAACTGCGCCTTGCTGTGCGGGCACTGCCTGAGGCTGCAGGACTGCATTCCCCCTCTGATCTGCTGGCCCAGGAACAGGATCAGATGTCGCGGAGTGTGACCCTGCATCCGTAACCACCAAAGGCGTAGCTGCCAACACTGACATCCCCATTGAGGGTTCTGACCCTGGTGCAGGTGGGTGGGACAGAACAGAATCCCTCCCTGGAACACTCACCTGCGACGGCACGTAGGTCTCATCATCCGAATCAACACCTGAGTACAGCTCGGGGGAGGTGCAGCCAGAGACACCCCTTGAGAGCACGACCTGCAGCACTTGTGGGTTCTCACCCACCACCACACCACGTCCCTCACTGGTGGTTGGTCGGCCCTCGGACCCCTCCTGGGTCTGCACCATCTCCACAACCCCAGCAGTATCAGGTGCGTCTTCCCCTGCAAAGACATAAAAACAAAGAAATGGAAACAGGCATTAGCACCATGGCACACAATGAGGGCTGAGAAGCAAGAGAACCAGTACTTGATTGACACATGTCCGACATGACTAAAACCCTCCCATACATGCACCCTCACTGCATATGAAGGGCAGGCAAATGGCACAAACTGATGACACCAAGATGGAAGATGAACACATTTTCTGCATGCTGCCTGACAGTGGCATCACACATTGGCCTGTGATTGCCAGGTGAAACACACATGCCATCACACAGATGGCATGTACCATTGCTATTGAGTGAAGATGGAGAGGAGGGCAGCACCTATTCATTCAGTGCAGTTCCCGCATGTAATAGCTTTTCTAATTCAAACAGGTCAGATTTTTCACCTGGAGCTGCCAGTCCAAAATGGTCCAATTGCACAGGGACATGTGTGAACAAATGATATCCAGGTAACAAAGTCACTGCACTTTACCATAGCCATGTCAGACATGTGACTAGAGGACTGCGAAAAGCCTAGTAAAAGTGGTGGAATGCGAACAATCTGACTGAATGAACAGTGAAAAATAAGCAACAATGTTGTGGCAAGGTGACACTTCAAGGGCAACTGGCGTGCAGTTGGGCTAGATGTCTACTGTTGGCAGAAGGGATACTGCTATGGCCAAATGCAGCTGCGCAGGATGTATTGCATGAAGCACATGGCTGACCCATACGACTCAGGCGCACACACTCTCACCTGGCACACAAACAGAAGCCCTCACACACACCATGCACATGGATGACACACACATGCATGTGCACGCACCGGACAATGCCTCGTAATCAGGCAGATCTCCCACGCCTTGGATCTGTTCCTCCGTGACGTAGGTCCCAGCGACTGACTCATGTGGAGTGAGTTCCATGTCTACTACTGGAGACCCACCTCCAGTCACTAGAGTTGCGGCATGACTTGAGGCCAGCTTACTCTTTGCCCTGCGCTTTAGGTCATTCCAGCGCTAATAGCAATCATTGGCGGTGCGCCTCACGATTCCAAGGGCACTTACGATGTCCGCAACGGTCTGCCAGTGTGCCTGGCGTTGTGCAGGTGTGGTCTTGGATCCTGCAACAATGACCATCTCGTTATCATGTGCGGACACATACTCGACAAGTGCATTCAGTTCGTCATCCGTGAAGCTGGGCTTCCTCGATGGGCCGGACTGTGTAGCCTTGTCTGGGGCATCAGCCTGTGCCGGACGAGCACTCTTCCTCTTCCGCTTGGAAGGTGGTGGTGATCCTGAGTGTCCTGCGCCGCTCTGGACACTAGGGGCAGGAGCTCTGGTGGACTCTGTATCAGGAGTGTGGGATTGCACACTCAGCATGGGAGTTGGTGCAGGCATTGGCTCAAGTGTAATGGTGTCAGGGGGAATGTCAGCAGGATGGACTAGGACCGACACTGTCCTGGCTGGGTGTGTGAGAGCTGGGGTGGATGGAGCCGCAGCTGCCCCTGCAGCCTCTCCGCCCTGCCTACTTGGGGCAGCAGATGACCTTGCTGCCCCAGATGCACGTAGCATGATGACATCAACGTGCACCAGCGCACGTGTCATAGGCCTGCTGACCTGGAAGTCAGCCATGGAGTCAGCCAGGTCTGGTGCCACAATGGGCTGGTCCAACAAGGGCTGAGCATGGATGGTGTCAGCCACATCAGCCTCAACGGGAGGGGGGGGGGATTATGGGTGCCCTTGACTGGTCCTCCACACATGGGGGGACAGGCTCACCCTGCAAGTAACGACCACGTCCCCTACCGGATCCACCATGGCCACCACTTGTGGCTCTTCCACCTTTGCCACCCTTACGGAATCCTCGCCTCCCAGCCATGGCACTGATGTTAATGTGCGTATGGGAGTGGCTGTAAACTATTGTCCTGGGCAATTGGGGGTCAAAGGGGTTGGGTACCAGATGGTTATTGTACCCTAGTGCTCTTGCAAGGCTGAATGTAATCCCTGGGGAAAGATGATGGGTCACGCTACGCACAGGAGCCCCAAAAAAGGGAGATGACGTGCACGCAACCCCTCCTAGACCACGTGTGCAGAAAGACAAACCTGCACTACGCTGTGGCACCCAGTAACACAAGAATGAACGTATGCGTGTCACACGCAGCCTAGAATGACCTCTGAAGGGGTAGGCTACACACGGGGCAAGCCCAGATGTTAGATACGTGCGTGACTCACCGTCTGCCAGGTAAAAGAGCGTGAAAAGGGAGCGCGTTTGGTTGGCAACACCTCCGCCAAAAGAAGATTTGTACGCTGTCTGAGGAGACAGGACAACAGTAGAAGGGAACACTGTTTGAGGGAACAGGCCCAGGTAAACCAGTAAAAGAGAAAAAAGAGAAAAAGCTGTCAGAGGTAACAGGGAATACGAACTTGAAACGCTGTGAAGTAAATCGCGTGTGAAACGACAAGAAGTACAGAATTCACCCACTCACTCTCCACGAAAAGCACGTACAAGGAAATGGTGTTCTACACGTACCTTTTATACAGGCCCACACGTCCAGCGTCACTTATGCGGCGTGTACGCGCTAGGGCCATTTCCACCAATTACACGCTTTGTCACTTCTGCGTGTAGGGCCATTTCCACCAATTACACGCTTTGTCACTTCTGCGTGTAGGGCCATTTCCACCAATTACACGCTTTGTCACTGCCGCGTGTACGCGCTAGGCCCATTTCCACCAATTACACGCTTTGACACTCGGACGTGTCTTTCATTTTTTTCACACGCAACATTTTCAAACGTGTGCCCAATTCAACGTGCACGTGACTTCATAGACGCGCATACGCTGGCGACGCGTTTACGCGCTAAGGGCCTTTCCTCGAATTACACGCAGACGTGTTGGATTTTTCATGTGCCAAATCACTCCGTATCAAGCTGGCCACGCGTAAGCACACGGAAGACCACGCTCCTCCCCAGAAGGCCGAACTACTGCCCCCCAGAGCCCCGAGCACGCTCCCACCTGCCATCTGCTGCTGCCTGACTGCCTGCTGCCCACGTGCACTGCCATTTCCTGCCTGCACATCAGCCAGGGGTGCTGTTGCTGTGACCACCCCTGCTGGAACCGAAGACTCCCGACTGGGATTCCATCGCTCCACAGCCCAGCCCCAGGACCCAGTTGCCCACCCACTCCTGCCTCTGGGTTTGTCATGTCGGGGCAAACACCATCTGGGACCACTGACAATCCCCGGCCAGAGAGGCAGAGGGGCACCAGCTTCAGTGCCAACGAAGTTGGTGTCCTGGTGGAGCAAGTCCTGGGGCAGTATGATGCCCTCTTCGGAAGTTCCCGCGCCGACAAGGAAGGACGGACTCGGATCTGGACTGACATCGTGACTGCCATCAACGCGGAGGGGGTGGCAGTCCGCGACTTACAACATGTCAGGAAGCGCTGGGAGGACTTCAGGTCCAGGACCCTGAACAATGCCCGGCGCCTCTTGAAGGCAGCGGATGCCAAGGGGCGCCGGGGCCACTTGTCGGAAGAACAGATGAGGGTCCTGGAACGCATATCCCCAGCGCTCCACGTCCAGGTCCTAGAGAAGCAGACCCGTCTGGAGTCGAGCGGTGAGTGTACATGCATCCTGATTGTGAGCAGTGCGTGTGGTGATTATTTGGTAGTGTGCAGGTTGCACATCTGTTTGTATGGGGTCGAGTATGGGTGGGGGTGTACAGGGCCGTGGGGCTGACACATGCGAGGGCTGTAATGTGTGAGACATGGATGGTGCTTGTGTGTGTAGGCTTGCATGCCAAATGCAGTTGTGTGGGCACACATGTTTGGATGAATGTGTATGTAAGTAGACATGTCCGTGATGTCACACATGTATGTTGTTTTCGGCTGCATTTATGAGCACTGTGTACATGTGCATGTGTGTGTATTTGACAAGGGTGCAACAGTGATGCAACATGGATGCATGTGACAGCGGTATGTGGAAGCCTGATTGGCAGATGTGACATGGATGCCCGTCTGAACAGTGCGACACTTGGCAGAGGTGTACACATGCATGCAAGTGTGGTGGTGTGTGTACATGTGTGGTGCACTTCCTGTGTTGCATGTGATGTCTGGCTCACCTTTGGCTGCTCATGCTGTTGTATGTGTAGGGATGGTGGTGGCAGTTGCGATATGGCTGTGGTATGGCTCATGTGTGCGAGTTGTAATGACATGTGTGTTGGGGATTGTGATGACATGTCTGAGGTTTGCCAATGCCACTCATGTGCAACTGTCATGTGTGTATGTGTCCATTGTACAGTGCCCTGATGCCTGTGTTTTGTTTCTCCCTGTCTGCAGCGTCAACTGATGAAGAGGGCGGAGAAGGTGCTGTGGAGCACAGCGGCGGGGATCCCACCGCCAGCCTGAGACGCAAGGCCCGGCTCCCCTCCCGTGTTGTCATCTCGTCGGGGAGTGAGGAGTCCGGTGCCGCGTCCCAGGCCGCAGCTGCCGGGGGAGGTCCAGGAGGCGGAGGTTGGAGTTGGACTCCTCGGCAGCAGAAGGGGCAGCTGGGACCCCACAGGACCCAACAGGGGAAGATGGCACGGAGTCATCCAGGTTGGTGGGGGGTTTGGTGGAGGAGGAGGCCGTGCAAGCACCAGAGATGGGGTCTGGAGGTGGGGATCCCACTGGTGCTAGTGGTGCAGTGCAGGACCAGGGACAGGAGGCAGCACAGGCCGCCGCAGAGGTGCCTGTGTGCAATCCTGTCCCCGATCCTGTCCCTGCATCATCTTGCACCAGCAGGGATGCCTACGTCCAGACCCGTTTTCAGTCAGGGGATGAGCTGACATAAACTGGCCTTCCTCTGCCTGCGGACGTGGCTATCCAGGTCCGGGTTGAGCCTGTCCTGGCTGGTGTGGCGTTGCGTCAACGGGCCATGCGAGGTGACCTGCAGTCTTTTCATGGAGAGACTGCACGTCATCTCGAATGGCTCGTTGACCACTTCAGCCTGCTGTGACAGGTCACCCAGGCCGGATTCCTCCGTCTGATGGGGCTTGCTCCGACCCCCTCCTCAACTGGACCCCCTACGCGCCAGTCGTCCTCTGTGCCATCTTCCCACCTATCAGTCACCTGGGTGCCCTGTGGAGCTGCCTCTGACGGTGCGGCCAGGCTGGTGGAGGAGGCATCCCTGCCACAGTCAGGAGTCGGACGTCCAGCAGGGGTGGCCACATCAACAACTGCACCCCAGCCGGCGGAGGATGTGCAGGCAGCAGGAGGCAGTGCACGGGCAGAGGCAGAGCAGCAGCAGCAACGTGGTGGGAGCCATGAAGGCTCGGGGCCTTCAACATCGGAGGGGCAGGCATCGGCCGGAGGGCAGGAGGACCCAGGACAGAGAGTGTCTTCCGTGTGGCAGCGGTTGGGCCACGCCATAGGTGCGGAGCGGCGGCGGGCGGAAGAGGCGCGGCTCACAATGGTCAGGGCGGAGAACTCCATGCGGAGGGCCCTGAGGCGGGCCGAGTGCCTCGAGGCAATCCGCAGGGGGTTGGAGGAGGACACGGCGTCGTCCCTGCGGACCCTCTGGGCCATGGAACAGGACCACCTCCGGGACATCGAACAGGAGTTCGATGATGCCCTGGCCCGGAACACCACGGAGTGAGCCGCTGGACTTGCCCGCTGCCTTTGTATATAGTTCTTTAGTTTTAGGTTTCCTTTGTTTGTTTTTATGATTTGGAGTCGACGGACACTGCTCCACTTTTTGTATATAGTTGCATTTTAGTTAGGGTTTTTTGTAGGTTTCCTTTGTTCAGTTGGGCTCATGGACCCTTGGATGTTTTGTACATAGTTCTTCATTGGATTGATTTTATTTTTCATTTGACTTTGGACGACATTTTTTTGGATTAGGATTTGGTGTTTTTATTTTTTTAAACGAACATGCAGCTTATCGTTTTTTCATTCCCATTGTAGTTTGTTTCATTTCTTTTGCATTCTTTCTTTTTTTTAATACAATTTTGTTTTCATACTTCACTGTGTGGTATCATCTCATTGGTTTCATGCATGTCATGTTGGGTGTTTTCCCATTCAATTGCAACCATTGTGTGTGACGGACATGGGTTCATTAGCTTTATGAACATTGGGGGTGTAACATGTAATTTCCATTTCCATGTGGGTGAATGGGTTACTTGGTAGGGCTTTTTGGCTGTGGAGGCTGACCATAACGCACATGATTGGGGATTGTGAGGACCTGGTGGAGGCTGCCCATGGAGGCTGGGGGTGGGGGTGGTGGGAGACATGAGTGGGGGCCTGGTGGAGGGTGCCCATGGTGGCTGGGGGTGGGGGTGGGTGGGAGACATGAGTGGGGGCCTGGTGGAGGCTGCCCCTGCACTGCTGGGGGGTGGGGGTGGTGGGAGACATGGGTGGGGGCCTGGTGGAGGCTGCCCCTGCACTGCTGGGGGGTGGGGGTGGTGGGAGACATGGGTGGGGGCCTGGTGGAGGGTGCCCCACACTGCTGGGGGGTGGGGGTGGTGGGAGACATGAGTGGGGTCCTGGTGGAGGGTGCCCCACACTGCTGGGGGGGTGGGGGTGGGTGGGAGACATGAGTGGAGGCCTGGTGGAGGGTTCCCATGGTGGCTGGGGGATGGGGATGGTGGGAGACATGAGTGGGGGCCTGGTGGTGCTGCCCCTGCACTGCTGGGGGATGGGGGTGGTGGGAGACATGAGTGGGGGCCTGGTAGAGTCTGCCCCTGCACTGCTGGGGGGTGCTGGGAGACATGGGTGGGGGCCTGGTGGAGGGTGCCCATGGATGCTGGGGGGTGGGGGTGATAGGGGCCATGAGTGGGGGCCTGGTGGAGGGTGCCCCTGCACTGCTGTGGGATCGAGGTGGTGGGAGACATGAGTGGGGGCCTGGTGGAGGGTGCCCCTGGATGCTGGGGGGTGGGGGTGATAGGGGCCATGAGTGGGGGCCTGGTGGAGGGTGCCCCACACTGCTGGGGGGGGTGGGGGTGGTGGGAGACATGAGTGGGGGCCTGGTGGGGGATGCCCATGGTGGCTGGGGGGTGGGGGTGTGTGGGAGACATGAGTGGAGGCCTGGTGGAGGGTGCCCATGGTGGCTGGGGGATGGGGGTGGTGGGAGACATGAGTGGGGGCCTGGTGGTGCTGCCCCTGCACTGCTGGGGGATGGGGGTGGTGGGAGACATGAGTGGGGGCCTGGTGGAGGCTGCCCCTGCACTGCTGGGGGGTGGGGGTGGTGGGAGACATGGGTGGGGGCCTGGTTGAGGGTGCCCCACACTGCTGGGGGGTGGGGGTGGTGGGAGACATGAGTGGGGGCCTGGTGGAGGCTGCCCATGGTGGCTGGGGGGTGGGGGTGGGTGGGAGACATGAGTGGGGGCCTGGTGGAGGCTGCCCCTGCACTGCTGGGGGGTGGGGGTGGTGGGAGACATGGGTGGGGGCCTGGTGGAGGCTGCCCCTGCACTGCTGGGGGGTGGGGGTGGTGGGAGACATGGGTGGGGGCCTGGTGGAGGGTGTCCCACACTGCTGGGGGGTGGGGGTGGTGGGAGACATGAGTGGGGGCCTGGTGGAGGGTGCCCCACACTGCTGGGGAGGTGGGGGTGGGTGGGAGACATGAGTGGAGGCCTGGTGGAGGGTGCCTATGGTGGCTGGGGGATGGGGGTGGTGGGAGACATGAGTGGGGGCCTGGTGGTGCTCCCCCTGCACTGCTGGGGGATGGGGGTGGTGGGAGACATGAGTGGGGGCCTGGTGGAGGCTGCCCCTGCACTGCTGGGGGGTGGGGGTGGTGGGAGACATGGGTGGGGGCCTGGTGGAGGGTGCCCCACACTGCTGGGGGGTGGGGGTGGTGGGAGACATGAGTGGGGGCCTGGTGGAGGGTGCCCCTGGATGCTGGGGGGTGGGGTTGGTGGGAGACATGAGTGGGGGCCTGGTGGAGGGTGCCCCTGGATGCTGGGGGGTGGGGGTGATAGGGCCCATGAGTGGGGGCCTGGTGGAGGGTGCTCCACACTGCTGGGGGGTGGGGGTGGCGGGAGACATGGGTGGGGGCCTGGTGGAGGCTGCCCCTGCACTGCTGGGGGGTGGGGGTGGTGGGAGACATGGGTGGGGGCCTGGTGGAGGCTGCCCCTGCACTGCTGGGGGGTGGGGGTGGTGGGAGACATGGGTGGGGGCATGGTGGAGGGTGCCCCACACTGCTGGGGGGTGGGGGGGTGGGAGACATGAGTGGGGGCCTGGTGGAGGGTGCCCCTGGATGCTGGGGGGTGGGGGTGATAGGGGCCATGAGTGGGGGCCTGGTGGAGGGTGCCCCACACTGCTGGGGGGGTGGGGGTGGTGGGAGACATGAGTGGGGGCCTGGTGGGGGATGCCCATGGTGGCTGGGGGGTGGGGGTGGGTGGGGGACATGAGTGGAGGCCTGGTGGAGGGTGCCCATGGTGGCTGGGGGATGGGGGTGGTGGGAGACATGCGTGGGGGCCTGGTGGAGGCTGCCCATGGTGGCTGGGGGGTGGGGATGGGTGGGAGACATGAGTGGGGGCCTGGTGGAGGCTGCCCCTGCACTGCTGGGGGGTGGGGGTGGTGGGAGACATGGGTGGGGGCCTGGTGGAGGCTGCCCCTGCACTGCTGGGGGGTGGGGGTGGTGGGAGACATGGGTGGGGGCCTGGTGGAGGCTGCCCCTGCACTGCTGGGGGGTGGGGGTGGTGGGAGACATGGGTGGGGGCCTGGTGGAGGGTGCCCCACACTGCTGGGGGGTGGGGGTGGTGGGAGACATGAGTGGGGGCCTGGTGGAGGGTGCCCCTGGATGCTGGGGGGTGGGGGTGATAGGGGCCATGAGTGGGGGCCTGGTGGAGGGTGCCCCACATGGCTGGGGGATGGGGGTGGTGGGAGACATGAGTGGGGGCCTGGTGGTGCTGCCCCTGCACTGCTGGGTGATGGGGGTGGTGGGAGACATGAGTGGGGGCCTGGTGGATGCTGCCCCTGCACTGCTGGGGGGTGGGGGTGGTGGGAGACATGGGTGGGGGCCTGGTGGAGGGTGCCCCACACTGCCGGGGGGTGGGGGTGGTGGGAGACATGAGTGGGGGCCTGGTGGAGGGTGCCCCTGGATTCTGGGGGGTGGGGGTGATAGGGCCCATGAGTGGGGGCCTGGTGGAGGGTGCTCCACACTGCTGGGGGGTGGGGGTGGTGGGAGCCATGAGTGGGGGCCTGGTGGGGGCTGCCCATGGTGGCTGGGGGGTGGGGGTGGGTGGTAGACATGAGTGGGGGCCTGGTGGGGGCTGCCCATGGTGGCTGGGGGGTGTGGGTAATGGGAGACATGGGTGGGGGCCTGGTGGAGGCTGCCCCTGCACTGCTGGGGGGTGGGAGACATGGGTGGGGGCCTGGTGGAGGCTGCCCCTGCACTGCTGGGGGGTGGGGGTGGTGGGAGACATGGGTGGGGGGCTGGTGGAGGGTGCCCCACACTGCTGGGGGGTGGGGGTGGTGGGAGACATGAGTGGGGGCCTGGTGGAGGGTGCCCCTGGATGCTGGGGGGTGGGGGTGATAGGGCCCATGAGTGGGGGCCTGGTGGAGGGTGCTCCACACTGCTGGGGGGTGGGGTTGGTGGGAGAAATGGGTGGGGGCCTGGTGGAGGCTGCCCCTGCACTGCTGGGGGGTGGGGGTGGTGGGAGACATGGGTGGGGGCCTGGTGGAGGCTGCCCCTGCACTGCTGGGGGGTGGGGGTGGTGGGAGACATGGGTGGGGGCATGGTGGAGGGTGCCCCACACTGCTGGGGGGTGGGGGGGGTGGGAGACATGAGTGGGGGCCTGGTGGAGGGTGCCCCTGGATGCTGGGGGGTGGGGGTGATAGGGGCCATGAGTGGGGGCCTGGTGGAGGGTGCCCCACACTGCTGGGGGGGTGGGGGTGGTGGGAGACATGAGTGGGGGCCTGGTGGGGGATGCCCATGGTGGCTGGGGGGTGGGTGGGGGACATGAGTGGAGGCCTGGTGGAGGGTGCCCATGGTGGCTGGGGGATGGGGGTGGTGGGAGACATGCGTGGGGGCCTGGTGGAGGCTGCCCATGGTGGCTGGGGGCTGGGGATGGGTGGGAGACATGAGTGGGGGCCTGGTGGAGGCTGCCCCTGCACTGCTGGGGGGTGGGGGTGGTGGGAGACATGGGTGGGGGCCTGGTGGAGGCTGCCCCTGCACTGCTGGGGGGTGGGGGTGGTGGGAGACATGGGTGGGGGCCTGGTGGAGGCTGCCCCTGCACTGCTGGGGGGTGGGGGTGGTGGGAGACATGGGTGGGGGCCTGGTGGAGGGTGCCCCACACTGCTGGGGGTGGGGGTGGTGGGAGACATGAGTGGGGGCCTGGTGGAGGGTGCCCCTGGATGCTGGGGGGTGGGGGTGATAGGGGCCATGAGTGGGGGCCTGGTGGAGGGTGCCCCACATGGCTGGGGGATGGGGGTGGTGGGAGACATGAGTGGGGGCCTGGTGGTGCTGCCCCTGCACTGCTGGGTGATGGGGGTGGTGGGAGACATGAGTGGGGGCCTGGTGGATGCTGCCCCTGCACTGCTGGGGGGTGGGGGTGGTGGGAGACATGGGTGGGGGCCTGGTGGAGGGTGCCCCACACTGCCGGGGGGTGGGGGTGGTGGGAGACATGAGTGGGGGCCTGGTGGAGGGTGCCCCTGGATGCTGGGGGGTGGGGGTGATAGGGCCCATGAGTGGGGGCCTGGTGGAGGGTGCTCCACACTGCTGGGGGGTGGGGGTGGTGGGAGCCATGAGTGGGGGCCTGGTGGGGGCTGCCCATGGTGGCTGGGGGGTGGGGGTGGGTGGTAGACATGAGTGGGGGCCTGGTGGGGGCTGCCCATGGTGGCTGGGGGGTGGGGGTGATGGGAGACATGGGTGGGGGCCTGGTGGAGGCTGCCCCTGCACTGCTGGGGGGTGGGAGACATGGGTGGGGGCCTGGTGGAGGCTGCCCCTGCACTGCTGGGGGGTGGGGGTGGTGGGAGACATGGGTGGGGGGCTGGTGGAGGGTGCCCCACACTGCTGGGGGGTGGGGGTGGTGGGAGACATGAGTGGGGGCCTGGTGGAGGGTGCCCCTGGATGCTGGGGGGTGGGGGTGATAGGGGCCATGAGTGGGGGCCTGGTGGAGGGTGCCCCACACTGATGGGGGGTGGGGGTGGTGGGAGACATGAGTGGGGGCCTGGTTGGGGATGCCCATGGTGGCTGGGGGTTGGGGGTGGGTGGGAGACATGAGTGGAGGCCTGGTAGAGGGTGCCCATGGTGGCTGGGGGATGGGGGTGGTGGGAGACATGAGTGGGGGCCTGGTGGTGCTGCCCCTGCACTGCTGGGTGATGGGGGTGGTGGGAGACATGAGTGGGGGCCTGGTGGATGGTGCCCCTGCACTGCTGGGGCGTGGGGGTGGTGGGAGACATGGGTGGGGGCCTGGTGGAGGGTGCCCCACACTGCTGGGGGGTGGGGGTGGTGGGAGACATGAGTGGGGGCCTGGTGGAGGGTGCCCCACACTGCTGGGGGGGTGGGGGTGGTGGGAGACATGAGTGGGGGCCTGGTGGGGGATGCCCATGGTGGCTTGGGGGTGGGGGTGGGTGGGGGACATGAGTGGAGGCCTGGTGGAGGGTGCCCATGGTGGCTGGGGGATGGGGGTGGTGGGAGACATGCGTGGGGGCCTGGTGGAGGCTGCCCATGGTGGCTGTGGGGTGGGGGTGGGTGGGAGACATGAGTGGGGGCCTGGTGGAGGCTGCCCCTGCCCTGCTGGGGGGTGGGGGTGGTGGGAGACATGGATGGGGGCCTGGTGGAGGCTGCCCCTGCACTGCTGGGGGGTGGGGGTGGTGGGAGACATGGGTGGGGGCCTGGTGGAGGCTGCCCCTGCACTGCTGGGGGGTGGGGGTGGTGGGAGACATGGGTGGGGGCCTGGTGGAGGGTGCCCCACACTGCTGGGGGTGGGGGTGGTGGGAGACATGAGTGGGGGCCTGGTGGAGGGTGCCCCTGGATGCTGGGGGGTGGGGGTGATAGGGGCCATGAGTGGGGGCCTGGTGGAGGGTGCCCCACACTGCTGGGGGGGTGGGGGTGGTGGGAGACATGAGTGGGGGCCTGGTGGGGGATGCCCATGGTGGCTGGGGGGTGGGGGTGGGTGAGAGACATGAGTGGAGGCCTGGTGGAGGGTGCCCATGGTGGCTGGGGGATGGGGGTGGTGGGAGACATGGGTGGGGGCCTGGTGGAGGCTGCCCCTGCACTGCTGGGGGGTGGGGGTGGTGGGAGACATGGGTGGGGTCCTAGTGGAGGCTGCCCCTGCACTGCTGGGGGGTGGGGGTGGTGGGAGACATGGGTGGGGGCCTGGTGGAGGGTGCCCCACACTGCTGGGGGGTGGGGGTGGTGGGAGACATGAGTGGGGGCCTGGTGGAGGGTGCCCCTGGATGCTGGGGGGTGGGGGTGATAGGGGCCATGAGTGGGGGCCTGGTGGAGGGTGCCCCACATGGCTGGGGGATGGGGGTGGTGGGAGACATGAGTGGGGGCCTGGTGGTGCTGCCCCTGCACTGCTGGGTGATGGGGGTGGTGGGAGACATGAGTGGGGGCCTGGTGGATGCTGCCCCTGCACTGCTGGGGGGTGGGGGTGGTGGGAGACATGGGTGGGGGCCTGGTGGAGGGTGCCCCACACTGCCGGGGGGTGGGGGTGGTGGGAGACATGAGTGGGGGCCTGGTGGAGGGTGCCCCTGGATGCTGGGGGGTGGGGGTGATAGGGGCCATGAGTGGGGGCCTGGTGGAGGGTGCCCCACACTGCTGGGGGGTGGGGGTGGTGGGAGACATGAGTGGGGGCCTGGTGGGGGATGCCCATGGTGGCTGGGGGTTGGGGGTGGGTGGGAGACATAAGTGGAGGCCTGGTAGAGGGTGCCCATGGTGGCTGGGGGATGGGGGTGGTGGGAGACATGAGTGGGGGCCTGGTGGTGCTGCCCCTGCACTGCTGGGTGATGGGGGTGGTGGGAGACATGAGTGGGGGCCTGGTGGATGGTGCCCCTGCACTGCTGGGGCGTGGGGGTGGTGGGAGACATGGGTGGGGGCCTGGTGGAGGGTGCCCCACACTGCTGGGGGGTGGGGGTGGTGGGAGACATGAGTGGGGGCCTGGTGGAGGGTGCCCCACACTGCTGGGGGGGTGGGGGTGGTGGGAGACATGAGTGGGGGCCTGGTGGGGGATGCCCATGGTGGCTGGGGGGTGGGGGTGGGTGGGGGACATGAGTGGAGGCCTGGTGGAGGGTGCCCATGGTGGCTGGGGGATGGGGGTGGTGGGAGACATGCGTGGGGGCCTGGTGGAGGCTGCCCATGGTGGCTGGGGGGTGGGGGTGGGTGGGAGACATGAGTGGGGGCCTGGTGGAGGCTGCCCCTGCACTGCTGGGGGGTGGGGGTGGTGGGAGACATGGGTGGGGGCCTGGTGGAGGCTACCCCTGCACTGCTGGGGGGTGGGGGTGGTGGGAGACATGGGTGGGGGCCTGGTGGAGGCTGCCCCTGCACTGCTGGGGGGTGGGGGTGGTGGGAGACATGGGTGGGGGCCTGGTGGAGGGTGCCCCACACTGCTGGGGGTGGGGGTGGTGGGTGACATGAGTGGGGGCCTGGTGGAGGGTGCCCCTGGATGCTGGGGGGTGGGGGTGATAGGGGCCATGAGTGGGGGCCTGGTGGAGGGTGCCCCACACTGCTGGGGGGTGGGGGTGGTGGGAGACATGAGTGGGGGCCTGGTGGGGGATGCCCATGGTGGCTGGGGGGTGGGGGTGGGTGGGAGACATGAGTGGAGGCCTGGTGGAGGGTGCCCATGGTGGCTGGGGGATGGGGGTGGTGGGAGACATGAGTGGGGGCCTGGTGGTGCTGCCCCTGCACTGCTGGGTGATGGGGGTGGTGGGAGACATGAGTGGGGGCCTGGTGGATGCTGCCCCTGCACTGCTGGGGGGTGGGGGTGGTGGGAGACATGGGTGGGGGCCTGGTGGAGGGTGCCCCACACTGCTGGGGGTGGGGGTGGTGGGAGACATGAGTGGGGGCCTGGTGGAGGGTGCCCCTGGATGCTGGGGGGTGGGGGTGAATAGGCCCATGAGTGGGGGCCTGGTGGAGGGTGCTCCACACTGCTGGGGGGTGGGGGTGGTGGGAGACATGAGTGGGGGCCTGGTGGGGGCTGCCCATGGTGGCTGGGGGGTGGGGGTGGGTGGTAGACATGAGTGGGGGCCTGGTGGGGGCTGCCCATGGTGGCTGGGGGGTGGGGGTGGGTGGGAGACATGAGTGGGGGCCTGGTGGAGGCTGCCCCTGCACTGCTGGGGGGTGGGGGTGGTGGGAGACATGGGTGGGGGCCTGGTGGAGGCTGCCCCTGCACTGCTGGGGGGTGGGGGTGGTGGGAGACGTGGGTGGGGGCCTGGTGGAGGGTGCCCCACACTGCTGGGGGGTGGGGGTGGTGGGAGACATGAGTGGGGGCCTGGTGGAGGGTGCCCCTCGATGCCTGGGGGTGGGGGTGATAGGGGCCATGAGTGGGGGCCTGGTGGAGGGTGCCCCACACTGCTGGGGGGGTGGGGGTGGAGGGAGACATGAGTGGGGGCCTGGTGGGGGATGCCCATGGTGGCTGGGGGGTGGGGGTGGGTGGGAGACATGAGTGGAGGCCTGGTGGATTGTGCCCATGGTGGCTGGGGGATGGGGGTGGTGGGAGACATGAGTGGGGGCCTGGTGGTGCTGCCCCTGCACTGCTGGGTGATGGGGGTGGTGGGAGACATGAGTGGGGGCCTGGTGGATGCTGCCCCTGCACTGCTGGGGGGTGGGGGTGGTGGGAGACATGGGTGGGGGCCTGGTGGAGGGTGCCCCACACTGCTGGGGGTGGTGGGAGACATGAGTGGGGGCCTGGTGGAGGGTGCCCCTGGATGCTGGGGGGTGGGGGTGATAGGGCCCATGAGTGGGGGCCTGGTGGAGGGTGCTCCACACTGCTGGGGGGTGGGGGTAGTGGGAGACATGAGTGGGGGCCTGGTGGGGCTGCCCATGGTGGCTGGGGGGTGGGGGTGGGTGGTAGACATGAGTGGGGGCCTGGTGGGGGCTGCCCATGGTGGCTGGGGGTGGGGGTGGGTGGGAGACATGAGTGGGGGCCTGGTGGAGGCTGCCCATGGTGGCTGGGGGGTGGGGGTGGTGGGAGACATGGGTGGGGGCCTGGTGGAGGGTGACCCTGGATGCTGGGGGGTGGGGGTGATAGGGGCCATGAGTGGGGGCCTGGTGGAGGGTGCCCCTGCACTGCTGTGGGATGGAGGTGGTGGGAGACATGAGTGGGGGCCTGGTGGAGGGTGCCCCTGGATGCTGGGGGGTGGGGGTGATAGGGGCCATGAGTGGGGGCCTGGTGGAGGGTGCCCCACACTGCTGGGGGGGTGGGGGTGGTGGGAGACATGAGTGGGGGCCTGGTGGGGGATGCCCATGGTGGCTGGGGGGTGGGGGTGGGTGGGAGACATGAGTGGAGGCCTGGTGGAGGGTGGACATGGTGGCTGGGGGATGGGGGTGGTGGGAGACATGAGTGGGGGCCTGGTGGTGCTGCCCCTGCACTGCTGGGGGATGGGGGTGGTGGGAGACATGAGTGGGGGCCTGGTGGGGGATGCCCATGGTGGCTGGGGGGTGGGGGTGGGTGGGAGACATGAGTGGAGGCCTGGTGGAGGGTGCCCATGGTGGCTGGGGGATGGGGGTGGTGGGAGACATGAGTGGGGGCCTGGTGGTGCTGCCCCTGCACTGCTGGGGGATGGGGGTGGTGGGAGACATGAGTGGGTGCCTGGTGGAGGCTGCCCCTGCACTGCTGGGGGGTGGGGGTGGTGGGAGACATGGGTGGGGGCCTGGTGGAGGGTGTCCCCATTCTGCTGGGGGGTGGGGGTGGTGGGAGACATGAGTGGGGGCCTGGTGGAGGGTGCCCCTGGATGCTGGGAGGTGGGGTGATAGGGCCCATGAGTGGGGGCCTGGTGGAGGGTGCTCCACAGTGCTGGGGGGTGGGGTGGTGGGAGACATGAATGGGGCCTGGTGGGGGCTGCCCATGGTGGCTGGGGGGTGGGGGTGCTGGGAGACATGAGTGGGGGCCTGGTGGAGGGTGCCCCTGCACTGCTGGGCGGTGGGGGTGCTGGGAGACATGGGTGGGGGCCTGGTGGAGGCTGCCCCTGCACTGCTGGGGGGTGGGGGTGGTGGGAGACATGAGTGGGGGCCTGGTGGATGGTGCCCATGGTGGCTGGGGGATGGGGGTGGTGGTTCGACATGAGTGGGGGCCTGGTGGAGGGTGCCCCTGCACTGCTGGGGGATGGGGGTGGTGGGAGACATGAGTGGGGGCCTGGTGGAGGCTGCCCCTGCACTGCTGGGGGGTGGGGGTGGTGGGAGACATGGGTGGGGGCCTGGTGGAGGGTGCCCCACACTGCTGGGGGGTGGGGGTGGTGGGAGAAATGAGTGGGGGCCTGGTGGAGGGTGCCCCTGGATGCTGGGGGGTGGGGGTGATAGGGCCCATGAGTGGGGGCCTGGTGGAGGGTGCTCCACAGTGCTGGGGGGTGGGGGTGGTGGGAGACATGAGTGGGGGCCTGGTGGGGGCTGCCTATGGTGGCTGGGGGGTGGGGGTGCTGGGAGACATGAGTGGGGGCCTGGTGGAGGGTGCCCCTGCACTGCTGGGGGGTGGGGGTGGTGGGAGACATGAGTGTGGTCCTGGTGGAGGGTTCCCCTGGATGCTGGGGGTGGGGGTGATAGGGCCCATGAGTGGGGGCCTGGTGGAGGGTGCTCCACAGTGCTGGGGGGTGGGGGTGGTGGGAGACATGAGTGGGGGCCTGGTGGGGGCTGCCCATGGTGGCTGGGGGGTGGGGGTGCTGGGAGACATGAGTGGAGGCCTGGTGGAGGGTGTCCCTGCACTGCTGGGGGGTGGGGGTGGTGGGAGACATGAGTGGGGGCCTGGTGGAGGGTGCCCCTGGATGCTGGGGGGTGGGGGTGATAGGGCCCATGAGTGGGGGCCTGGTGGAGGGTGCTCCACAGTGCTGGGGGGTGGGGGTGGTGGGAGACATGAGTGGGGGCCTGGTGGGGGCTTCCCATGGTGGCTGGGGGGTGGGGGTGCTGGGAGACATGAGTGGGGGCCTGGTGGAGGGTGCCCCTGCACTGCCGGGGGGTGGGAGTGCTGGGAGACATGGGTGGGGGCCTGGTGGAGGCTGCCCCTGCACTGCTGGGGGGTGGGGGTGGTGGGAGACATGAGTGGGGGCCTGGTGGAGGGTGCCCATGGTGGCTGGGTGATGGGGGTGGTGGGAGACATGAGTGGGGGCCTGGTGGAGGGTGCCCCACACTGCTGGGGGGGTGGGGGTGGTGGGAGACATGAGTGGGGGCCTGGTGGGGGATGCCCATGGTGGCTGGGGGGTGGGGGTGCTGGGAGACATGAGTGGGGGCCTGGTGGAGGTTGCCCCACACTGCTGGTGGGGTGGGGCTGGTGGGAGACATGAGTGGGGGCCTGGTGGGGGATGCCCATGGTGGCTGGGGGGTGGGGGTGGTGGGAGACATGAGTGGGGGCCTGGTGGGGGATGCCCATGGTGGCTGGGGGGTGGGGGTGCTGGGAGACATGAGTGGGGGCCTGGTGGAGGCTGCCCTGCACTGCTGGGGGGTGGGGGTGGTGGGAGACATGCATTGTTGATCAGTAGTGCAAGGTGACATGTGGGTTGGCTGGGGGGCATGCCCATGGTGGATGGGCTGCCTGCGGGACATGAGCAGGGGTTCAGGGTAGTCCCCCGTGGTGTGGGCTGCCTGCAGGGGCCGTGGAGGTTGTCGAGCGTACACCTGGGAGGACCCACACGGCCAATTCACGTGTAGTACTCCCCAGAACCCCTGAAATACATGTACCCTGTTGAAATCGCGTGTGGAACTTCCCGCGCACCCATGGAATACACGTACCCTGCTCGCACTGGGCCAATCGCGTGTGGAACTTCCCGCGCACCCCTGAAATACACGTACCCTGCTGAAATCGCGTGTGGAACTTCCCACGCACCCATGGAATACACGTACCCTGCTCGCACTGGGCCAATCGCGTGTGGGACTTCCCGCGCACCCCTGAAATACACGTACCCTGATGAAATCGCGTGTGGAACTTCCCGCGCACCCCTGAAATACACGTACCCTGCTTGCACGGGGCCAATCGCGTGTGGAACTTCCCGCGCACCCCTGAAATACACGTACCCTGCTCGCACTGGGCCAATCGCGTGTGGAACTTCCTGCGCACCCCTGAAATACACGTACCCTGATGAAATCGCGTGTGGAACTTCCCGCGCACCCCTGTAATACACGTAGCCTGCTTGCACGGTGCCAATCGCGTGTGGAACTTCCTGCACACCCCTGAAATACACGTACCCTGCTCGCACGGTGCCAATCGCGTGTGGGACTTCCCGCGCACCCCTGAAATACACGTACCCTGATGGAATCGCGTGTGGAACTTCACACGCACCCCTGAAATACACATACCCTGCTGAAATCGCGTGTGGAACTTCCCGCGCACCCATGGAATACACGTACCCTGCTCGCACTGGGCCAATCGCGTGTGGAACTTCCCGCGCACCCCTGAAATACACGTACCCTGCTGAAATCGCGTGTGGAACTTCCCGCGCACCCATGGAATACACGTACCCTGCTCGCACTGGGCCAATCGCGTGTGGAACTTCACGCGCACCCCTGAAATACTCGTACCCTGCTGAAATCGCGTGTGGAACTTCCCGCGCACCCCTGGAATACACGCACCCTGCTCGCACGGGGCCAATCGCGTGTGGAACTTCCCGCGCACCCCTGAAATACACGTACCCTGCTGTAATCGCGTGTGGAACTTCCCGCGCACCCCTGTAATACACGTACCCTGCTGATTTTGGTGTGGAACTTCCCGCGCACCCCTGATGCCCACGTACACAGGACAATCGCGTGTGGAACTTCCTGCGAACCACTGAAATACACGTTCCCCGCTTGGCGTTTGCTGTTTGCCAGCCCGGTGAACTGGTCCAGGGTTAGCGCAGCCCTTTGCGATTATTTGGGGATTTTGAAGGCTTTTCCTTGCGCGAGGGCGTTCTTGGGGGAGTAACTGACGCTGCTGCAGGGTCGCTGCGCCACGCTGCGCCACGGCTGGTTTTGGATGCGAAAATCCATGAATGCGCTGTGCGCGGAAATCGATTTTAGCGCACGCGGCTGGCGCAGACAATCGCACGCGGACACTCTGCGCCAGCCGCTTGCGACACTTTTCTGCGAAATTCTATGAATTACCCTGATAATGTTGTCACCTGTTGATGTGGGTTTTCACCAGGGAGCAATGAACATTGTTCACAGTTTAAAACTGATGTTCCAGATGATGAAATTGGCATATCTCCATGAGTGTTCCTTGTACTTAGGATTTGTAGATTTTCAGTCGGGTGACAGGGAGTTACTGTGGGCGTCACAAGGGCCTGAAGGGTTAGTTCCACCTGTGGTTAAATTGATTAAGGTCCTTAATAAGAACAGTAAGGCTGGGCTCCCATTGGGGACCTAGAGATGATTTTAAAAATTGCCATGGTAGTCAAGCAGCATGAGATGTTTGTCCCTGTACATTTGTTGTGTATGATGCAAGTATTTTTTTCCAAACCAAAAAGAGAGATTGAGATGGCTACTACAAGGCATTGTAATATACGTTTAGGAACATCATCTCATAATTACTGGGCCAAGACCAAAACAATGATAATTGGTAGGAGAAAACTCAGAAAATGTCAATTAGTTTGGAGACAACAACCCTTGAGGAAGTGCTGTTTGACTGTTTCAGCCTTTGCATTTCTCTGTGGAGTGTCATGGGTGTGGGGGTGGTTTGTTTCTCTCCTTCTTTTGGAAGTCACATTTTTTTCTCCAGCTTTGGAGGCATACCAAGCCCATCAGCAGCATCCTGGGCTGCTTAGCGAAAGAGATGTACTGCCTGTCCCCAGATACAGGCGGCCAACGATGGCTTCTTAAACTCTCTGGTCAACATCTCTCAATCAACTCCCTAAGTATTAACTCATGAAGAATTGTTAATAGCAAATATCTCAGATGAGATAGCACTGACACCCTTGATCCTCTGGGAGAAAACTTGAGCGGCTGAGGTTCATACACATATGTAGGACATCTGAGGGATTTTGTAAACCAGCCCTGGCGGGAACATATTTGGTGGTCTAAGGCAATCCGGTAGTGCTGGATAACCTTAGATCTGGCCCATATGTGGACTCATTCTGAAGATCTATCTAAATCAGATATAGGACACCAAGCTTGATAGATATTGATGCCAAAACAATGTTAATCCTTCTGGAGAAGTCCTATTTTTACCTTGGGTACTTCAGTATTTCGATCTGAAGATGGAGCATGACCATGAACATTATTTGGATTTCATCTACATTGCAGAGATGCGTGCCTTTTATATCCAATTTTGCATTGGCTTCCTCCCACTAGACTCAAGGAGATGGAGAGATTTAGATCCTTGTCAAACTCTGTGTGACTGTGGACGTGCTATTGAGACCGTTTTGCATGTTCTGTTTCATTGCACCTTATATTATTCGGTTGGTTCAGCTGGCTGGAGGCACTGCTTAGGGAGCCACATACCAAGGGCATCTCCATGAAGCCATCGCCTGGGCGCAGAGCCCAGTAAGCCCAGTGCCAGTATTTGCTGTGGCCCACTACCTTTGGTGGCATTGGAATGCCAGAGAAAGACGTAGTGCTTGTGGGGAGTATATATATTTGAAGAGCCTGGTTGCCAGACAGATGAAGGAAGATGCAAAAGATGCCTTGGTTTTTAACTGCAGCGTCTGATTTTAAATTGTTAATTTATTTGGAGGGTTTTTATGAATCTGTTGCTGTGTGTTAATGTAAAACGCCATTCTCTAAATGAGGCCCTTAATCTCTGTTCCACTTTCCTTAATGTAAAATAACAAATCAAAAAATAATATTTGTATATGATAACAGAGAGCCAATTGTATTTTAAATTGATTTTTATTCATTCTCGTAATACATTCTACTAGTGCTTGTTCTGAATCATGTCAGATGAGAAAACTATAATGGGATCAATGTGGAGTGCTGTTTTCCTTTCCTTTCTTAATACATCTGTCAAAAGTGCCTGTGTTAATTCATATCTGCACCTGAGGAAGGGTGCTCAGCCAATCAGGTGGCTGGAAACACAGCAGAGACCACACAGTGTAATGCCTTTGTCGTCCAGCCACCTAAGGCCTTTCTCCGGGTGCCGTCATCTTGATTGTGGGGAGGCAACAAGGAGACTCTCCCTTTCTGAGGCTTTGGCTGGGAGGTTTTTACCGGCCCTACTCCTCCCTAAGCAGAATGATTGCTACAGTGTTCAAAATTCTGCCTTCGGTTTGGTTAACAAACCAGCTTGTACCCACTCATTATTTGATGTTTCTGCCAATGCTTGTATCTCAAAAGCAAGATCTCTGTCTCCAACTCTTTGTGTGTAAAGCGTTTTGCTAAAAAGAGGGCAGGGTTTGCTCACTTTCCTCTGCGGGCTCTCTCCTTTCGAATAGCCTCCCCCTAACCCTGGGCATTGAGCATGATCTTCTTGTATTCCAGAAGCTCCTGAAGACTTTCCTCTTTTCCTCCTCCTTCCATTCTTCTCTCCTCTACTAGTCCCACAGTTGCTGAATAGGTGTCCTTGACCCTTATGCATCTTCGGGGCCCTGACCTCCCACACCAATTCTTCCCAGCTGCTGTCTATCTAAAGCAGTTTGCATCTGCACACCCTCCCCTCTGGAGACTCACACTTACACTTTATGCGGCCTAATCCATGTAGCAATCATCATTCCTAGCACTTCGTCCATGGCTCACCCATGAGCTCGGACTCTGCATGACTTAGCCACTCTTCACTCTTCTATTCTGCACATGCGCGTTCTGAATCCTCACAAGGCATAGTAGGTTTTTCCCTCTTCCTCTGCCCCCTCTGCTCTTAATATTGTGTTGTAATGTATTTCCCACCCTCCCTGCCCTGTGGGCGCTTTGAGACAGTATACTCTTACTGTATAATCGAATAACAAGCAAACAATAAAATAATAAATAAAATAAACATCTTTAAAAGAATCCCTTACTGTATATTTATGTTCCTATCACGTTTACCCCTTCGGGGCACTTACCTTGGTGGTGGAAGTTTCTGCCTACATGCAGTCCTCACAGCCTTTGTGACAGTCTTTGTTCAGGCCTTTTGCCTGCCACCAGCAACAGTCCCAGAGCAATGAAATGCAGCATATCGTCGGTATTGGTGTCACCATGATTGCTAACCGGCGCATTTTTTCTGAGGACCAGCAATGCGATAAAAGGCATGCGCAATCAGCGATGTGGTTCGAAGACTGTATGGAAACAAGGCTGTTCTTGCTTTCGTGCTAACGTCTTCTTAACACCATCAGAAGCTTTCTATGTTGCATTTCAAGTGATTAATTCCTTAATTCCGGCCCAGTCCTCAATCCTTATACTCTCTTCTCTTTTCCCCACCGTTCCCAGACCTGTTCCAGCCTCTAGCTCTCCTATTGCCTTACCTTGCTATCTATTGGGTCTCCTTTTCAAAATGGTTTGTTTCTCTGTTCCTGGCCCCTTGCTACACCTTCTTTGTATGATTATTTACCTGACAACCTGTCAACATCAGTTGGGGCCACTCTTATGACTACTACTACAATCACGTGGCTGTCAATCGTTACGTTCGCACTGTCCTTGCTCTACATTAATGGTGGATGGCTGTCTCCGAGTGTGGAGCAGGGAGTGAGGCACTCGAATACCCTTGTGACTATCACTGGGTCTATTTGTGGTTTACTTCCCATTGCCACCCATATTCACAACCCTAGATTGGGATACCAGAATGATTTTCACTCGTTCCAAAGACCAACAGGTGCGCATCAGCAATGTGAAATGCTCCTCGACAGTGCCTCATGAATGGCCACATGTTGGGATAAGAGACATTTGGGCCTCGTTCCGAGAGTTATAGGCTGGAAATAAGCATGCAGGTAGCAACGTACCAGCACCCTTTCCAGACCACTATACTACAACGATGCCAGTAGGGGCCATTTATCCCCCCGCAGCCCTGACCTACCCAATTTTCAGCCATCTACCAGCCGGGTTGTCAGGCAAGCACCGGCACTGTTAGCAATGGTGCCGGTGCTTTACCGCCGCCACTTGTGATATCTCGGTGGCACCAGGATATCAGCTGGTGTTAACAGTGTTACAGGGTTGGCAGCAACCTGCCGGTAACACCAGCAGGTTACCATCAACCTTGTAATGAGGCCCATTAAATCAATATTTGTTATGCAAGGAAACTGTAAACATGCTTTTGCAAATAAGGACCGTAAGCGAGAAACATAGACAAATATTTTGTTATCCTAAAACAATACTTGGAGCATCACTGAATTACAAGAGGTTTGAGGATAAAAATCTTACCGAACTTGGATGAGGATGACACTGAAGAGTGGTCGGTAGAACAGAAAGAAATCTTTAACCAACCCTGGATAAATATTGCAGAAATATTGCTTTTAATGCAGAGAAGTGCCAAAAGAATTTAGAAATAGAAATTACACTTAAACAAGAAATCAAAATTATGCAAATCACTGTGTCAAATAAAATTAATTGTGACACTTTAAAGAGGATTTTAGTGAATACCAAGATAAAATTGAGTTAAGAAAATCAAAGAAGTACTTTTTGGAAGTATTGTCAAATATGTAGAGCAGAGGACATGTACTGTCGGCATTGATGGACAGTGGCCCTCCTCTTCACTTACAAGGTTCTAAAATAGCAAGATCAGGATTTATGAACAGAACCATAATAGCACAAATGCTGCTGAGATCTCATTATTATTTTTAGGTCATCAGTAGTCATTAGAGATATCCATTTTTCAAGCACCAGTAAATAAACTTAGTCCAGTTCTCTGTGTGTCACTCGAACAGGCCTTCATCACGGTAGCTGAAATGTTGGCTATTGGTAGGTGTTTTGCCAAATTTTTCTTTAATTTTCTATTTGCAAATAGTATTCTCTATCACCACAATATTATTTATATATATTTATATAACTAATTTACAGCCTCTGAATGTATTCACCTGCCTCAAAAAAATCTGATTTTCGCTCTATTTCACAAAACACACACTCATATTTACAGTCCCTGAATATAATCTCCAAGCAATTAAATGCTATTCTCTTCACAATTTGTATTTTTGCTCTTTGCAAAAATACGGCACATTCAGTTGCATCCCCTGAGTGTAATCTCCTGCTTACAAACAATGTAATCAGAGAGGAATTGCCATAGCATTTCGGTGCTGGACTGCCCATGTGGGAGGGACAAAGAGTGATATGCAAATGGATATTTCCCATCTGTGAAAGGTACAGTGAGCAAAAAGCGTGTGTTGCAAACTCTCATCTCAGAACAGGTTATCATGCCATGTTCTTTCTGGAGAGGAGCGCCTGCTACCTTTTTTGAAATGTTTGCATGGAAATTGGGGTTGGTCACCCTGAGTTACCTGGGGGCAACCAGACGTGGACTCACTGCTCGCTGTGCTCAGAGAGACAAAGCTTCACCTCACTGATGAGGCCCAACAAGGATGAAACACGTGTATGGGGTTATTTTTGATACTCTTGTTCAGAGAGGAATTGCCGTAGCATTTCGATGCCGGACTGCCCATGTGGGTGGGACAAAGACTGATATGCAAATGGATATTTCACATCTGTGAAAGGTACAGTGAGCAAAAAGCGTGTGCTGCAAACTCTCATCTCAGAACAGGTTATCATGCCATGTTCTTTCTGGAGAGGAGCGCCTGCTACCTTTTTTGAAATGTTTGCAAGGAACTTGGGGTTGGTCACCCTGAGTTACCTGGGGTCAACCAGACGTGGACTCACTGCTCACTGTGCTCAGAGAGACAATGCTTCACCTTACTGATGAGGCCCAACAAGGCTGAAACACGTGTATGGGGTTGCTTTTGGTACTCTTGTTCAGAGAGGAATTGCCATAGCAGTTCGGTGCTGGACTGCCCATGTGGGTGGGACAAAAACTGATTTGCAAATAGATATTTCCCATCTGTGAAAGGTACAGTGAGCAAAAAGCGTGTGCTGCAAACTCTCATCTCAGAACAGGTTATCATGCCATGTTCTTTCTGGAGAGGAGCGCCTGCTACCTTTTTGAAATGTTTGCAAGGAACTTGGGGTTGGTCACCCTGAGTTACCTGGGGGCAACCAGACATAGACTCCCTGCTCACTGTGCTCAGAGAGACCAAGCTTCACCTCACTGATGAGGCCCAACAAGGCTGAAACACGTGTATGGGGTTGCTTTTGGTGCTCTTGTTCAGAGAGGAATTGCCATAGCATTTCGGTGCTGGACTGCCCATGTGGGCTGGACAAAGACTGATATGCAAATGGATATTTCCCATCTGTGAAAGGTACAGTGAGCAAAAAGCGTGTGCTGCAAACTCTCATCTCAGAACAGGTTATCATGCCATGTTCTTTCTGGAGAGGAGCGCCTGCTACCTTTTTTGAAATGTTTGCAAGGAACTTGGGGTTGGTCACCCTGAGTTACCTGGGGTCAACCAGACGTGGGCTCCCTGCTCACTGTGCTCAGAGAGACAATGCTTCACCTTACTGATGTGGCCCAACAAGGCTGAAACACGTGTATGGGGTTGCTTTTGGTACTCTTGTTCAGAGAGGAATTGCCATAGCATTTCGGTGCTGGACTGCCCATGTGGGTGGGACAAAAACTGATTTGCAAATAGATATTTCCCATCTGTGAAAGGTACAGTGAGCAAAAAGCGTGTGCTGCAAACTCTCATCTCAGAACAGGTTACCATGCCATGTTCTTTCTGGAGAGGAGCGCCTGCTACCTTTTTTTGAAATATTTGTAAGGAACTTGGGGTTGGTCACCCTGGGTTACCTGGGGTCAACCAGACGTGGACTCCCTGCTCACTGTGCTCAGAGAGACAAAGCTTCATCTCACTGATGAGGTCTATAAAGGCGCCTGCTACCTTTTTTGAAATGTTGTGGTTTTCCCGTGCTATTGATTCCGACTGATAAGATGAAAAAAGCCTCTCCATTACATCCGCTGAAAGTAATCTTGTGCCACCAAACATTTCAAAGATTTTCTTTTCACTCATATTTTACTGTCTCATCGCAGATAGATTGGACACTAACCTGCAGGATCTGAGTTTATCTCCTCCCTCAAATTCATTTTCTATGCTATTAGTATGCTGTCTTGTCACACAAATATGCCAAACCCAGCTGTAACCACTGGATACAATCTGCTTACAAACATGACTCTGATTTTCTCTTTGCTGCTAAAATGCTGACTTATCGTCACAAAATTGTGCATGTAGAATTGCAGCCACTAAATGCAATCCCTTTCCTCCCTGCAATTCAATAATTTGGTCTGTGCTACTTAGATTCTGTTTTGTCTACACAATCAGTTACAGCCACTGGATGCGATGTCCTGGACCCACACACTTCTATGTGTTGCTTGTCACTTCTAGCATGCTGCCTCGTAATATAAATATGGAACACTCAGTTAAAACTGATGAATGTGTAATCGTGTAACTCAAAGCAATTTTGTGATTTGATCTTCACTACTGGTATTCTGTCTCAATGTAAATATTTGGAAAATGCATTTATAGTGTGTAACTGCCTGGTCCCAAACAAATATTTGATTTTCTCTTCTCTGTTAACATCTGTCTCATCACAGCTGGATGACACACTAAGTTACAGCCAGTGAATGTGATCTTCTGCACCCCAACAATCCTATGATGTTCTCGTTGTTACTAGTATTTAGTCTTGTCATAAGAAAATTAGGTAACATCCACTGGATTTAATCTCCTTGTTTGTTCCCTCAGTGCTCCAAACATTACTTTGATTTTTGCTTCACTACTAGTATTATGTCTCATCATGAAACACAGATGGAACACTAAGTTATAGCCATTGAAAGCAATCCACTGCCACCACATAGTTCCATTATTCTAGGATTGTCTTGTCATCACTGTGTGATGCCACACTAAGTGAGATCCGCCGAATGTAATCTCCTTAATCCAATACATTCCATCATTTTCTCTTCACTCCTAATATTCTTTCTCATCCTGGCACACTCACTTACATCCCCGGAAAGGAGATTCTGGTCTCTACACAATACAATGATGTTCTCATCTGAGCTAGTAGTCTACACAATACAATTTTGTTCTCATCTGAGCTAGAACATATGAAAACATACGGTCTCTACACAATACAATGATGTTCTCATCTGAGCTAATGAACACATGAAAAACACAGTTACAGACAATGAATGTTCGATGCTCCACCTGCACACACTTTTAATCTTCACTACTAGTTTCTTGTCTCCTATGCATCTATGGAACACTTATTCATAGCTACTGAATATGCTCTGCTGTTACCAAACAATTACATGATTTGCTTTCTTTTCTAGTAATATCTCTCTTATCACACCAAGATGGCATAATCAGTGCAGCCACTGAGTACAAATTCCTGTTTCCAATTAGTTCTATGATTTTGTCTTCACTTCGAGTATTCTGTCTCATCAACATAAAAAGATGGCACACGCAGTTGCTGCCACTAAATGCAATCTCCTGCCCCCCAAACAATTGTATGGCTTTAACTTCTCTATTAGGATTGTCTATTGCCATCATAATAAGATGGCAGTCTCGGTTACAGCCACTGAATTGCATTTCCTAATTCCAGATGCTATGATTTTATTTGTGTTACTAATATCCTGTGTCTTCACAAAAGCATAACACCATCAATGGTAAACAGTGAGTTTACACTCTTCCCCCAAACACATACATAATGTTCTCTTCATTACTAGAACAATATGCTCTTGTCTCACAAATCAATATCAAAAACGATTTTTGGGTTTCCGGAATACACTGTAAATGTTCCTTTCTCTATTTACAAACAAGCATTTGGGAAACAGATTTTCTTTATCAAAAAACAAATAATTGATATTTGCAATAAACAAAAACAACAGATCCCTTGTTTGTATATATAGAGAGCCAAGTCTTACAGGAAAAATATAAAACACAGACCAAGCATACCTGTGTTTCGATGGGGTACATAGAGGGGACAACATACACACATGTCTAGGGTGTTAATTGGATCTGAAAGCTCTTTCCAACTTCTTCATCAGAGCTAGTTCTGGCATATTGTGTTTGGAATCCCTAATAACAAAATACACAAATAAAACTCATATATAACGCCTTTACAATAGCAAATTGAAGAAGCACACAACATGTATTTTCTCTCAGAGGCCTGTTCATGATTATAAACTGATAATTGAAGATGAAAGTACACAAGTGCATAGAGAGTGGCACAGGGCCTTCACATGGCTACTGACATTTTTTTGTTAGGCTCAAAATTAATGCAATGCACCCACATTGTATTTGTTAATTGGCAATATTCTAACAGAAGTACCCATACTCTGAACGGGTTCTGTAGAAAGACATGATAACACTCATCAATTGTTGAAAATGATAGATCCGTAGGTCGCTGTTCTGCCTCACCCTGGCATGGTGCAGCCCATTGCGGTGCATTGCGGTGCAAATATCTCAGAAACCGCGCATCCCGCTGCCTTCAAACAAAGTTTTTGAGGTCCTTCGAGTTTTGTTTCTCATGTCGGGACTAGTTGAAAAACAACATTTTTTGTTTCCCTTCCTGGTGAACATGGTTTACAGCTTCGTCGGTAAGCACCATCTTGAAAAAATCCTCTGGAAAACTAATTTCACCAGATGGGGCAAACATGTTTGTTTCCCTTTCCTGTGAACATGGTTTACAGCATTGTAAAGCTTGTTTAGAATCAACATTTATTGTTTCCTTTCACGGTGAACATGGTTTAAGGCTTCTTCGGCAGGCACCATCTCAGAAAGATCCTCTGGAAAAGTAATTTCACCTAATGCGGCAACAATTTGGAAACGTCTGGAATGCTACTTGCCTTCACTTTCACCTCTCAGGTCCATTCGCGTCTCATACATTTTTTGGTTCCCTTCCCAGTGAACATAGTTTACAGCTTCGTCGGCATACCACAAACACATTTTTACTTTTGATGAAAGCCAGGTAAAGATGCGGGGTGTCCATATGTCACGTAGCCAGTAATGTCCAGAGGGTCCTAACAGGTAACTATGCACAATGTGGTGCAGATTGGTGAAACGGTGTGGAATTGTATAAGGAACAACTCCTGGCCTAGTCACAGCACAAACACATTTTAACTTTTGGTGAAATCCAGGGAAAGTGGTGGGGTGTCCTAATGTTATGTAGCCAGTAATGTCCAGAGGGTCCTAACAGGTAAGTATGCAGCATTTGGTGCAAATTGGTGAAACATTGTTGAATGTATAAGGAACAGCACTTTCTTAAGCTACAAACCCACCAACAAATTGGGAGTTGTGCCGAAATTCGGGTAACGTGGTGGGGTGTCCAAATGCCATGTAGCCATTATTGTCTGGAAGGTCCTTAATGGTAACTATACACAGTTTGGTGCAGATTGGTGAAACGGTGTGGCATTGTATAAGGAATAACGCTTTGCCAAGCCACAAACCCAAAAACCCACAAATCCTGCCACAAACCCACAGACAAACTTTGACTTTGATATATATAGAAGTTGGTGACATACTGAGCTGGGGAGCAAATCTGGAAAAATAAGAGTTAATTAAGTTTGAGGTCAGGCCACATCTTGGATTAATTCTTGAGTTGAACTCTCTACAAAAATGAATACAATATCTGAATCATATTTCTGTGTTTACAGAAAAGATATCACAGCAGGAAACTTTATAAAGTTATGTTATACCTATTGGTTCCTTTAATGTTGATAGGTAAACTCATTACATCAGTGAATGCTACTTATACAATTGGTTATCCATCTGATTGATATTTGTTCTGGCTGTATCTACAATATAGTTGAGATCTATATTAGAATTGATCATCCCCAAGAGAAGAATAGAAGAGAGAAATTCCTTTGTGTGGAATACCTCAGGAAAGTATTTAAAAAGCTCATTATAGAAATGTCTTTTCATACTGCTTACCATATGGTGATCCCTGTTCTGGCAGACCTTAGTATTGCTTAGTACCTTTTATAATTGATTTTGTGCTACTTCTCCATATTTGATGTATCTATATATGTGGTGTGATATAATTATGCTCTAGTGGAATGATGTCATTGTGCATTATTTTATTTGACCACAAACTCCGCACATACACTGCCAGGATCATTCTAATATTCTTAAATTACATCCTCGCTAATA
Source organism: Ambystoma mexicanum (assembly GCF_040938575.1). Lineage (NCBI taxonomy): Eukaryota > Metazoa > Chordata > Amphibia > Caudata > Ambystomatidae > Ambystoma > Ambystoma mexicanum. The sequence continues at coordinate 930,724,641 of NC_090930.1, forward strand.
TAAATATATGTTCATTCAATGCAATAGTATTTAGCCTAATATGCACATATTGGGCCATAATAAACATTGATGAGGTCCAAAAATTGTTAAGTAACAATTCTAAAATTGTGGAAGTCCGTAAACCAGAATAATCATTTCTTATTATGGGGCTAGGCAATATTGGAGTTGCAACATGCAGGAATCTATGTATAATTAATAACAACGTGATGTGTATGTATTTGTTCTACAGAATCAGCGCCTTAGGCACTTGAAGATAACAAACAACAGCCTTTTGTCATATGATAATTTTTAACACTAATGTCAAGTAAAATATGTGAAAACAACCATTGGCAGCCATTCACCTAAGTGATCATTAAAAATAGGATCATGACATGGTAAGATCACCTTTGTCATTCCATTCATCTCGAAATCGAGTGCATGATCATGATCCAGCATTCTTCCCTTGATCTCATTGACTGTCACAAATAGACGGCAAACTCAATTACAACCAATGAATGTAGTCTCCTGCCTCCAACTAATTCTATGATTTTCTCTTTGGTTGTAGTGCTGTCTCATCATAAAAAGCTGTCACACATACAGTCACTGAGTGTAATCTCATCATCCAAACAACTGTGTGATTTTATGTTTGCTACTTGTATACTTTCTCATCACAAAAAGATTGCATACTCAGTTAAAGATTTGGAATGCAATCAGCCTGAGTATAATCACTAGCCCAAAGTATTCTATGATTTTTCATTCAATACTAGTGTTCTGTCTCATCAAAACTGAAGGTTTTCACACTTTGGTACAGCAATTGAATGCAATTTTCTGCAGCATACCAGTTCTATGATTTTCTCTGTCACTCACATGTTGTCTTGTCCCCTTAAAATGATGGCACACTCAGATACAACTACTCAATGTCATCTTCTATGATGTTCTGTACTCACATTGTATCTCATCAGAAAATATGGCACTATCAGTGCACTCACTGCGTGTAATCTCTTTCCTCTAAAAAGTTCTATGATATTCATTTTACTACCGCTATTATTTATTTATTTATTTATTTATTTATATTTATATTTATATTTATATAGCACGCAAACAGCCCAGGGGCATTGAGGCGCTGTTACGTACAAGAGCTTAGTTACAATGGCACAGGAATAGTAACATTCAATGGCATATTCTGAGTACTACTACAAGGCATAATACTGGTATTAAGAGTGGTAAAATTGGTCATAACATTCCTGCATATGCAATGGGTCAAATGTGAGGTATTCAAACTGGTGCGACGCACCTTATGTAAAGAGCGTGGTTTTTATGGCTTTGCGGAAGGCGCTGAGGGATGCCTCACCTCGGATAGTGGGAGGTAGGGTGTTCCAGTGAGTAGGTGCGAGGTATGGGAAGCTGGATCCGCCCGCTCTGGCTCTTTTTTCTTGTGGCACAGAGAGAATGTTGGTATATGGTGATCTGGTTGGCCTTGTAGAGGCGACAGGGTGGATCCTTTGAGAGAGGTAAGCAGGAGCGGTGAGGTGAATGCACTTGTGGGTAAGTGTCAGAGCTTTGAAGACGATCCTTGCCTTTATTGGGAGCCACTGGGCTAGTTTTCTTGCCTCCGAAATGTGTTCTCTTTTGGCAATGCCTTGGGCAGCCCGGAGAGCACTATTCTGAATGACTTGTAGCCTCTCTAGGATTTTATTGGAAGTGCCTAGAAAGAGTACATTGCAGTAGTCAAGCCTGGAACCAGTGATGGCTCTGGCTATGTTTGTACAGTTCTCTTTGGAGAGAAAAGGCTTGACTGCGTTCATTAGTTTAGCATGATATGCAGCTGCGGAGGCTATTGTGTTGACTTGTCTATCCATCGATAGGTTGGAATCCAGGTAGACTCTGAGAGTTTTGACTGATTCCGAGACAGGTATTTTGATGGAGTCGATGGTGAAATGACTGAATTAGGAGTCTAGAATTTTTAACGTGTCTGGGGAGCCTACCAGGAGGAGTTCAGTCTTGTTGGAGTTGAGGCATAGTCCATTGTCTGCCATCCATATTAGATCCTGTTTCAAATTGATGCACACTGAGTTACTGCCACTGAATGTGCTCTTCTTTCTCCAAACAATTCTATGATTTAATTTTGCTTCTAGCATGCTGTCTAGTCACAAAAAGATGCCACACTTGCTTACACGGCACTAAGTGCAATCTCTGTCTAAAATCAGTTCTCTGCTGCTAATATTCTGTCTCATCGCAAAAATATGCCTGATGTGTTATGATCACTGAATGTAATATGCTGTCTCCAAACAGTTCTATACACGTTTTGCTGTTACTAAAATGTTGTCTTTTCACTAAACGTTGACATGCTCAGTTGCAGCCACTGAATCTAATCAGTAAGCTGCCCCCACCCAATTCAGGGATGTTCACTTCTCTACAAATCAATGACAACAAATACCACTTGCATGTACCTTGTGTTAGCTTATAACCGACCTTCTCGCCTCCCTAGCAGTCATAGAAAGATGTGTTATCAATTTTCAATTATTTTACCTCACCCACAAATTAATCCTATATTCTTTGTCTAGCTCTCCACTACTAAATGTAATGTTAATTCTTTACCTCTCCCTCAACTAACTATAATTTCAATGTTGTACCTCTCACTCAACTTTACTTTCAAACTCCTGTCTCTGCTTGCATAAACGATCAGGAACTACAATCAAGCATGCAGGATTTTTAACCATTGGTTCCACAGTTGCCCAAATCATGCACTTCAGGAAAATGTATTTTAATCACTGAAAATTCGGGTGATTGTCTTCTCTGACTAAATTCACCAAGGTTTATTGATCACAACAACATACACCCTAGACCAGCCTTAGTGCAGTGCTATGCGATACCTATAAATGCTGCAACAGTCTGGTGGTAGGATCTGCATACAGGTTGTTAACATAATCAAGTCCGGAGTTAACTAATGTTGGCCCTACTGGAGCCCTTTCATCACGTGATGAATTGACGAACTGTTCGGAGTACCAGAAAGGCATCTCTAGATATACAGCAGCCCCAATAGCAGTTATACAAATTCTGAATAGAGCTGGATTGATAAAACTGAAATTGTAAATCCACTGCAGTAATTGGTATCTCGTTATCTCCTGTGTGGTTGATGTGGCTTACCTTCTTCTTATTTCTTATTGTCTTATTAATTTATGATGCTTGTTTTCATCCTCCTCTTATGAACTGTTCTGATGAATTATTTTAATTTGTATAATGACATTATCTAGATGTATGTATTAATGTATTTATGTCTTTCTTTTTAGGTTGTGTGTAAGGTTGACTTAGAGCCACCAGAATCACAATACAAATTCTGATATTTTAGTAACTGTTTTGTAAGCGCAATCCCAGCCAGGTGGATTGCAAGTGTGAAAACTATGTTTGTGCATGTGCAAATGAACAGTTATTTGTGAATTATTGCACACCCCAGAAAATATCTCTTCAACAGTTGTGTCTTGTTGCATACGGAAGACCATTGCTACTCATTCATGACGTCTCATGAGAATAGGGCATGTATTACTGAAACGTTGGTCCCACTTTAAGTGCAATTTTGCACTGTTTAGGCCTGAGGCCACCAATTGCCCAAGTGCCAGAAACCTATTAATTTCAATCAATGTTTAGACCTCGACCATGTTTGCTCTCTTGTTAATGCAGTTGTCTATTAGAACCCGGGTAAGCAATGGCCCGTTGCAAAAATGCATTGATAGGAGAGCAAAGCATTTGTGCTGAAGAAGTGGAAGTAAATCAATCAGTGCACTGTCATAGAGAGAGTACTGCAAGAACATACTGGGCCTCATTACAAGTACTCCGGTCCGGAATTAACACTGCCGGTAAAACCATACCAGCACCGTTTCCATGTCCGCGCAATCATGACCCGCGGCCCCGGTAATAGCACCACCCTAAACCGCCACCGCGGAAATAGGGTTCTCCTTAATTCCGCCTGCACGGAAACCCCTCCGTTACCGGCAACACGAAACACCGTGAGCATCACAACTAGCGCGGACACGGAAATACCGGGAAAAAAATGGCGGAAATACCGTGATCACGGTGGCGGAACCGCCGCCACCGCGAACATGGCGTTATACACTGCCTGCTGAACTGAATCAGGGCACAGGTGCACCAAATCAGCCCAGCTGGACCTAGCAGGCCACTGGGAGCCTACAAAAGGGCCACACCCAGCCCAACACAACACAGAACCATGCAGGCAGCAGGGCTAGTAGCACTGGGACTGGGCCTACTCAACCAACAGGCAGTACTGCACATGGTGGCAGTAATGGCGCAGAGGAGGAGGCGTAGGCGGAGGAGGCGCAGGCGGCAACCAGCCAACCCTGCAGCTATGGCAAACCCCATTGCCCAGCCAGCCCGACCCCGCCGCCAGCCACCAATACCACGCATCAGGGCCTCACCCTGGAACCTCACCCCAGGACAGATCCACACCCTATACCGGCTGGACCGTGCAACAATCCTGCACATCACCGCCATGATTGAGGACAACATCAGCAGCCTAATTGACACCCCCACCGCCACCCCCCCCCTCTTGAAGGTTGTCTCAGTTCTGCATTTCCTTGGCACTGGCACCTATCAACACACGGTTGGTGAGCTGCACGGCATATCACAACCGTGTTTTTCAAAAATCCTGGTACAGGTACTGGATGCCCTGTTGCGCCATGTGTCGGAACACATAGCCCTACCCCGCACCCTCCCCGAGGTCATTGCCACCAAGTTGGCCTTCCATGCCATAGCAGGCATGCCAAATTGCATAGGCGCAGTTGACTGCACCCACGTCGAGCTGACAGTACCACATGCAATTGAGGCGGTGTTCCGCAATAGGAAACAGTATCACTCTTTGAATGTCCAGATGGTTTGTGATGCCATGCAACTGATTACACACTGCTGTGCACGTTTCCCAGGCTCATCACATGACTCAATGGTACTGCGGAATTCCACGTTGCCACGGTACATGGAACGCTATGCCGGACAAAGCACATGGCTATTGGGTGAGTACAGCTGACGATGCTACAACCCTGTCGGAGTGGTGTGTGTGTGTCCAGGCCAATGAGCATTGTGAGTGTGCCGCTGTGACCGCACATGCATCCCCCCCCTTCCATCTACCAAATACACAGCGGATGCCAAACATCATGAAGGGAGACATGACAGGGCACCACAATGTGCCCGTGCACACGCTGCCACAGCCAATCCCGTCACTGTCCCATGAACCCTGTGCCACTGCAGACACCCACCCTCAATTGAAACACTGCCCCAAAAAGCACGAGAGGCGTGTAAATGATACGACGTGTATTTACTACTTCCGTACAGTGGAGTCACTCTGCCATGTGTGGACAGCACTGCACCATGACATGCACACAATCAAATGTCACCCGCAGGGCACAGCAAACATGCAAGTTAATGTGTAGGCCCATATGCAGTCAGCGACATTCCTCGTGATGGCCAAAACATACCTCCAGACACTGCATGGTACATATGCATGAATGAATGATGATACAAGAATGCACAGCAGCAGATGAGGACATGATGCCACAAACACTGACATGTTCCCCCATCTACATCCCATGTAGGTGATGCGGGATATGCACTCACGCCATGGATGATGACACCTGTACGGAGACCAAGGAACAGGCATGAAGAGGCATACAATAGGGCACATATCCGCACACGTGGAATGATTGAGAGGACATTTGGACTGCTGAAGGCCCGTTTCCGCTGTCTGAGCAGATCTGGCGGATCACTGCTGTACAGCCCAGTGAAGACGGGCAAAATCACGCTGGTATGTGCCATGCTGCACAATATATGCCTGCACAGGAACAGACCAATGCCACCAGACGCAGATGAGGAAGATGGGGATGGGGATGGAGATGGGGATGGAGATGGGGATGGGATGGCACCGCCTCCCCCTGGGGGTGCACATGATGGCCAGAGAGCACGGGATGCCCTGATTCGCATTTACTTTTGAGTCACAGCACATTCACAGTAATGCACAAACATGGTGACGACAATGAATTAATAGTTGCACTGCAAAATAAATGATCAATGTCCACACATGTATGTCTTGATTTGAAATGGTGATGTATTGATGTAATAACAACAGGGAAGAAGGTGCATTGGTTAGGGAAGCTGTACACCCGGGGCCACCCACCACCCAAACGTGCCCACCCCCACCCAGAGCCCATTGTCCAAACCCCCAAAACTACCTACCCCACCACCCAAACGTGCCCACCCCCACCCAGAGCCCATTGTCCAAACCCCCAAAACTACCTACCCCACCACCCAAACGTGCCCACCCCTCTCACACCCTTGTAGTCCACATGTGTCCTGCACTGCCCCACACACATGCCATCACTTCCGTGTGCGCTTCTGTGCAACCTTGCCCAAGGGACCCGTTAGCCTACTCGAGCGCCTCCTCGGACTGGCAGTAGTGGAGCTGGATGGGGTGGTAGTGTTTGATTGGCCAGAATCAGGGATTGAGGGCATCCGTGCCAGATTTGCCTGTTGGCCAACCAACATGGCCTCCACAAGCCTGGAGGTGTGGTCATTGCCCTCCCGCACATGGCGTGCAAGGGTCACTATGGTGCTCGCAAAGCGTCCAATGGACCTCGACAGGCGACGCACTGAGGCGCTGTAGCTCTCCCTCTGCAGCCTGGATTCCTCTAGCTGCCTCTCCACCAGCTGGGTGAGGGTAGCCTGCTGGTCCTCCATCCGCTGCATGCGGGCATTCAGTTCGGCCATGGATGGGGTGGGCGACCTCATGGGACTCCCCAGTGAAGTGGGGCTGAACCCCAGCTCATGGAAGGAGCCCAGGTCTTCCAATGTGGGCATCTCCCCCTGTGGCCCCGTTTCCGAGTGCTCTTGCGGGGCACTGTTATCACTGCAGGCCGCCCCCTCTGCAGTGCTGCTGCCTTCGGTGTTGTGTTGGGTGGCCATGATAGGTTCCCGTGGCACCTGTCTGGACTCAGCCAGTGTGGAGACGGTGGGGATGTTGGTGGTGGTGGTGGTGTGCCGCACATCTGTAGTGGCTGGTAATGTGGCCAGAGGTGCAGAACTGCCGGCAGCATCCTCCTGTGTGGTGGCGGTGGCTAGTGTACTTGCCGATGCTGATTGACTGGCCTGTTGTGCAGTATCACTGTCACTTGAAACGGCTGTGGGGACACAAAGGGCATGCAATTAGTGTTGTTGTGGTGGCAGATGGGTGCATCACATGCGTCATTAAGATTGTACATTGAATAGTGTTAGTCACATGCATCTGATTGCTGGTGTCTGCATTCAGTGATATTGGTTGCCATACGGATCATAATGGGTCCTTTGGCCCACACATGCACTGCCTGGGGGGGGGGATTGTTAATGGGTCCTTTGGCCCACACATGCACTGCCTGGGGGGGGGATTGTTAATGGGTCCTTTGGCCCACACATGCACTGCCTGGGGGGGGGGGGGTTGTTAATGGGTCCTTTGGCCCACACATGCACTGCCTGGGGGGGGGGATTGTTAATGGGTCCTTTGGCCCAGTACTCACAACTGCATATTTACATGAGGCATTCATGTTTGGGCACTTACCGGCATCTGCAGGTGGGCTCACTCCTGCCTCAGCCTGCCCAATCCCATGGATTCCCTCTAGGTGGAGGACGCTGCTGCAACGCTCCTCCCATGCTTGCAGCCTCAGTGGGGAAGGGGGTCCTCCGCCTGTCCCACTGCTGCGTTGGCGGTGCGTGGAAATGAGGTTGCGTACCCTCAGCCTCAGGTCGTCCCAACGCTTGTGGCAGTCCTTCACGCTCCTCACTGCCACGCCCACGGCGGTGCACTTGCGTGCAGTTTCGGCCCACACCTCCTTCCTCCGCTGCTGTGTGGCACGCCGTTGGTCGGCGCTGAACAGCATATCAGCATTGTCCACAATGTGCTCCACCAAGACGGTTAGCTCCGCCTCGCTGAAGCGCTGTTTGCGCTGCCTCTGAGCAGGAATCCTGGCAGACATGCTGGTGGTCCCTTTTGGCTTCTCAGAGTCAGGATTGTGCTTGTGCTGGCTCTGGATGGCAATGGATTGTGCTTTTATATGATGGCCGCCTCTATGTTTCCTGTTTTGGCGATCATGGTATTTCCGGTTCCGTGTCCGTGGCGGCGGAGGCGGAAACGGGTTTTGCGCCACTTGTGGCTTCGTTATTTCCATTTCCGTGGGGTATTCCGTGACAGCGTGTAATCGGACGGTTTTTCCGCACCCTTGCGGACACGGAAACGTTTTTACCGCCATCACGGATTTTGCACGGTCCCGGACTGGCAGGTTGTAATGAGGCCCACTGAGTCTAACAATACAGTGAAAACACATAGTGCACAAAAAGTATTAAATTACAGTATACATTTACAGTATCGTCATGCCCCGATTTTGGTGGTTAAAATTCAGCCTTGATTAGCACCTGGGTACAGAAGGTGTGATGCATCTGCACCTTTCCCGTTTTGAAAGGGTTGATATTAATTCCGCTGTTGCAGCCCAGTGAGTGCATATGTGACAATGGGCCTCATTACGACCCAGGCGGTAAGTTACCGCCTGGGTCGTACCTTTACCACCATGGCGTAAACTACGTTTACGCCATGGTGGTTGGCGGACTTACCGCCCCATTCCGAGGTTGGCGGGGCGGTAAGTCCCCAATCCCCATTTACCCTTCCCCATTCCCATTTTTGCCCCATAGGGCATAATGGGAGTGGGGAAGGCGTTAATTACGCCACCGTAAATTACGGTGGCGTAATTAACATCAAGGTCCCTTAGCGCCATGGATTTTAACACCTGCTAAAAGCAGGTGTTAAAACCTCCATGGCGCTAAGGGACCTCAGAATCAGGCGGTAAGGGTCGGCGCTGTTTACGCCGCCGTAAACCCCTTACCGCCTGAGTCGTAATGAGGCCCAATGAGGGATAACAACGTGTGGTGCCTATTTGCATGCATAGCACCTGTTATTGGTATATAGCGCATGTCAGATGTTGACTTGCCTTGTCCCACTTGTCTTTCCCTCTCTTCCCACGTAAGTCAAGACCAGAAGCTGCACACTACCCACTGCCAGGAATAGCAGCCCCAGCAATGTGCCTCGGGACCTTTTGGCACAGTTAACCTATAGGTACACCATGACTAAAATGTTACCTCAGCCACTCTGGATTTATGCTGTAGACTCCCATAATGACCTCCTTTCACTAACATGCTCCAATTCCATTGACTGCCCTAAGTTCTTCCCATGACCTCAGCCCTCCATGTGCCTGTGTGCCGGTAACACATGCCTCTCTACGTGTTGAGTGCTTGTTTCAATGACAATCTTCTAAGACCTCTTTGGGAACAGCCTTGATGAAACATCCAGGGACAATAATAGTTGTGTTAACCTCCAATGGCCAGATTTCAAATGCATAAAGGACACCCCACTTAATGAGAATTGTTTTGCCTACTTCTGAATGGTAGCCCTCTGATCACTTTAAAGTGGCTTTGGGTAACTGTGCTGTGGTACATGACATTTGCCTTACCAGAGTTAATAGGCTTGTTGTAAGACCACTTCCTGAACAACATGAGAGCACGTCCATTACTCACCATCAGGAGGCCCGACAGCCAACCTCCCCTGCTGGCCATTCCTACCCTACAACTGTGGAATGGAACAACACATTGGGCCTCATTACAAATGTGGCGGTCACGGAATGAACCGGCACCGTTCATACCGGACAGTCGCATTACGCGTTCTGCTCGTGGGTTCCTGACAGCTCACCAGGTCTTACCTGGCGGGCTGTGCGGCACCCACGAGCTGAACTCGGGATTGCACTGGCACCGTTATCAACGTGTCGTTGCAACCATGCTCCCCACCCCCATTCTGCTCGGTGGGGCAGAGTGGGGATTGGGAGCCCGGCATTACCGGCACCTGCAAATGGGCAATTACCCACCAATTCAACTCACAATGGGCCAGGTATTGCCCAATCGAGGATGCCAGCGCCAGAAGCGAGCATGATGGTAGCCGTGCCTGCCATACAGGCACGGCTACCGCCATGCTCGTAATGAGGCCCATTGGCACAGCATTCTATGTGGCCAGAATCACTATTACTGCATCTTGATGGGAGAGCTAGCCTTACATGATCAGACCGATCGCTAGGCACTCAGATACTGTATCACGTCGTGGCACGTACTATAAATTGGTCACGCCCCTGCGGGTCCACGCGTCTCAACGCTATCTTCGGTAGTGACCCGACGTGTGCTTACTCTCTACATTGATTTCCTTGATCCTCTTGCTTCCTTCCTTGCCTTTATCCTGTTCCCGGATTTCCCCCCCTACTTACTCGATCTATGCTAATCCTGGATACCCTGGAACCACGAACTTCCCGGAACTCTGAACGTGTCCTGCAACTTGACGAGGCTCGGGCGAGCCTATTCAAGACCCGAACCATCCACAGGAAGAGTCCTGCGGCCGAACAAGGGAGATCCCGATCACAGGTGAGACGGGGGGAGATTTACGACAGTTTGAGACGCCAAACGATCAATACGTATTCTACCATGGAGAATGCTATTCAGGACCTGATGCGCGGAATGCAAGAACTTTCCACAGAGATGCGGCATTTAAAAGCCGAGAATGCAGCGCTAAAACAGCTTGTCTTGTCACGTGACTCAGCGAACAAGGACAGCGTACTATTGGGAGGAGTGGTTGATAAATACGACGGTTCAACAAAGACCTTACGTGGATTCCTGGATTCTTGTTTGGTACATTTTACCTTCAAGCCCTAGTATTTCTCAACTCCTAGGGCTAAGGTGGGCTTCATTATATCGCATCATTCCGGTAATGCCCTTACATGGGCCACTCCTTTACTCAATTCCGGGGATGCTCTCCTGGATGATTATGAAGGCTTCATCGCGGAACTGAAGACCATGTTCGAACGTCCAGAGCTGGTCCACGGTGCTCAAGATAAGTTACTCGACTTCCAACAAGGATCCCAAGACATGTTGACCTATGTTACCAGATTCAAACAGCTAGCCAAAGAGGCGGACTGGCCCCTGGAAGCCAGTTTTACCTTATTTCGCAGAGGTCTAAATGAAGAGATTAAGGACGAATTAGCCAGAGTGGCACGTCCTAGTTCATTCCAGGCCCTCCTGCACTTGTCTATGCAAATAGAATTCAGAATTCAAGAAAGAAAGGCCGAAAAGAAAAAGAATAAAGTCTCAATTCAAAGAAACTCCCCAGAGAATACTACAAGGACCGAATCTGCCAAGAATCCGAGCACTGATTCTGAACCCATGCAACTCGGAGCCTTTCGTGGACCAATTTCCCCGCAGGAAAGGTTAAGAAGGATACACACAGGCTTATGTATGTATTGCGCCTCAGATAAACATCTAGTTAAAGAGTGTCCTCTGGCTCCTCCCCGACGCTCGGGAAACGCCAGCTCCCGATCCTAAATGGAGCAAGGTTTCGGGAGAGCGATGTTTGCTCCACATCAATTCCATCCTTAAACTCTCCTGGACAAAACAAATTGGTGATATTACAGGCCTTTTTATCGCCATCCAAGGACAAGGTCTACCCCATACTGGCCTTGGTGGATTGCAGAGCAATGGGAGTCTTCATTGATCAAGATTGGGTAAGAATTCATAACATTCCATATGAAGCAAGAGGTTTTTCACAGCCAGTGGAAGCAATTGACGGAAGACCTCTTTCCTCAGGACCCATAAGTCTGCAAACAAGGGAGATCCATCTTTCCATAAATCATCATCAAGAAAGGATTGTGTTTGACATTATAAAATCAGCCCATTACCCCTTGATTCTGGGCATGCCCTGGTTACAAAAGCAAAATCCATATATTAACTGGACGGCCGGATCCTTATTCCTGGGCTCGGAGTTCTGTATGAACCATTGTTTAAACCTGGATACCTCAGTCACAGCTCCTATAAGTCTACCAAGGTGTCCAGAGACACCATTCATGGTTTCCAATATTGTACAAGTTCCAGAGATCTATCAAGGGTATGCTGATGTATTCTCTACTGCCATTGTTCAAGCCTTACCTCCACATAGACCCGAAGACTGTGCCATAGATACTGAACCCTCAGCAGTGATTCCTTTTGGCAGGATGTTTATCCTTTCAGAACCCGAAAAGAGAGCCCTCCGGGAATACCTAGACACTAATCTTGAGAACGGCACCATAAGACCTTCAAAATCACCAGCTGGTGCTTCATTGTTCTTTGTTCCGAAAAAGGATACTGAAGAGCTCAGACCTTGCCTGGACTATCGGGGCCTAAATCAATACACCCTGAAAGACAGATACCCTCTACCCCTGATCTCGGATATCCTTGAAGCTGTGAGAGGTGAAGTGATATTCACGGAACTGGATCTCTGAGGTGCTTACCATTTGATCCGTATCCGGGAAGGAGACGAATGGAAAACAGCCTTTAGAACACCCTTTGGTCACTTTGAATACCTAGTCATGCCCTTTGGTCTGACCAATGCTCCCGCAGTCTTCCAGCGTTTTATGGATAGGGTGTTCTCGGACATGTTATTTCTCAATGTTATCGTCTACTTGGATGACATATTGATCTTCTCCAAGGACTCCTTGAAACATGAAGAACATGTAAAAGCAGTACTTCAACGTCTCCGTGAAAATCAACTCTTAGCCAAACCAGAAAAATGTTTGTTTCATGTCACATCAGTTCACTATCTGGGATTTGTCCTCAGTTCAGAAAGAATTAGTATGGACCCTTCAAAGGTGAAGGCCATACTGGCTTGGCCCGCCCCAACATCTGTTAAGCAAATACAATCCTTCCTGGGGCTTGCCAACTTCTACCGGAAATTTATTCCCACCTTTTCCGAGATTGTTCAACCCATTGTTAATCTCCTGAAGAAAGACGTTCCATTTAACTGGTCTATACCACAAGACAAGGCATTCCAACGCTTGAAAGAAGAATTCACCCAGGCCCCCATCCTGACCCAACCTGACATAAATCGTCCTTTTCTAGTGGAAACTGATGCCTCCAATTATGCCATAGGAGCAGTTTTAAAACAAGAATACGATGATAAGTTGGAACATCCCATTGCTTATCTCTCACGGACCCTGACCACCAGCGAGACTCACTACTCAGTTCTGGAGAAGGAGTTATTGGCTATTCGTCATGCCTTCACTGAATGGAGACATTTACTCCTGGGTGCTAAATATATAGTTCAAGTCCGTACTGATCACCGAAATCTTCAGGTCCTACAATCCATGGAGTGCAGGAACAGTAGACAAGCTCGATGGGCCTACTTCTTTGCTCAATATCAATTTCAAATTTCACATGTTCCTGGATAGCAAAACTTGATTGCCGAAGCCCTTTCTCGGCGTCCCGACTATGTTCCCTTGGAGGATAAGATCTATCCAAAAATGTTTCCACCCACAATCTTTGTAGCTCAAGCGATCAATCTCCTGGAAGAAATCAGAGCACAGACTCAATTATCTGAACTCTGGAAGGACATATCGAAGAAAAATATCTGGCGTCTGACAATCAAGGAAGGATATTTATTCAAGAACAATTTAGTGGTCATTCCGACAAAAGAACTTCAACAGAAGGTATGAATCTATGCCATGATACTCTTCACTCCGGCCATCGAGGAGTAACCAACAACTTCCGTCTTATACAAAGACAGTTATGGTGGCCAGGGATGAAGTCCAGTATAGTTCAATACATCAAGACATGTGCTATTTGTAGTCAGAACAAGTACGATAATCAGAGGCCAGCGGGTCTGCTTCTACAACCTACGTTGCCAACCCGACCCTGGGAAGTTATTGCCACTGACTTTATTGTTGAATTACCACCTTCCCGAGGATATACAACCATTATGGTAACCATTGACTTGTTCACTCATCTTGCTCATTTTACACCATTGTATAAACTACCATCTTCCTCGGAACTTGCTGGAATTTTCTTGCAACATATTTTTCGTCTTCATGGCCTTCCTTCCAAGATTATTTCGGATCGGGGACCCCAGTATATATATCACAATTCTGGAAACATCTCTGTCGTGTTCTAGGAATCCAACGTGCCCTTTCTTCAGGCTATCATCCATAAACCAATGGGGCAACAGAACGAGTAAATCAAACCCTGGAACAATATCCTCGTTGTTTTGCCACCAAGGTTCAAGACGATTGATCTCTCCTTATACCCTTAGCCGAATTCTCCTACAATAACTCAGATCATTCAGCTCTCAAGATCAGCCCTTTCTATTGCAGTCAAGGTTATCACCCGTCTGTTTTACCATCAGTTCTTCCCGAATCTACTCCGGTACCTACCCTTGACTCTTGGATTCAGACGCTGATCGACTTACAAAGAGAGGCAAAGGATCAGTTAGAACAGGCCCAGACTCGAACCAAAAGATATGCGGACTCTAAGAGAAGACCATCACCTTCCTATTCAGTTGGCGATCAAGTCTGGTTAGCCTCGAAAATGTTACCTCGACATCTAGGACCAAACAAATTAGCTCCTCGCTATTATGGTCCATTTTCTATAAAGGAGGTAATCAATCCTGTCTCCTTCCGACTTAAGCTTCCGGATTCCTGGAAAAAGATACATCCAGTCTTCCATACTTCCCTGTTGAAACCCTACGTTAGTTTTACTCGAAAACCCTTCAAACCCACACCAGTAGTTGTGGACGACCAGATGGAATATGAGGTGTCCAGGATATGTGATTCCAGGTATAGGAGGGGTTGACTACAATATCTGGTCGAGTGGAAAGGCTACCCCCCTAGCGAGAGAACATGGGAACTAGTTTCTAATTTAAAGACCCCTCGTTTGCTCAGAAGATTCCATCTTATTCACCCAGGCAAGCCTGGAGGAACCAGTCTTCGGAGGGGGCATGCTGTCATGACCCGGCGAAATTGCCCCTTCTGGACCTCATGGTCATTGTCACGAAGGGCTTGTACTCCTTCTTCCTCCCAACATGGCCGTACCAAGCTCCGTGCTACGCACTAGCTTTCACGTCGTGGCTCGTACTATAAATTGGTCATGCCACTGCGGGTCCGCGCGTCTCAACGCTATCTTCGGTAGTGACCCGACGTGTGCTTACTCTCTACATTGATTTCCTTGATCCTCTTGATTCCTTCCTCGCCTTTATCCTGTTCCCGGATTTCCCCCCCTACTTACTCGATCTACGCTAATCCTGGAAACCCTGGAACCACGAACTTCCCGGAACTCTGAACGCGTCCTGCAACCTGACGAGGCTCGGGCGAGCCTATTCAAGACCCGAACCATCCACAGGAAGAGTCCTGCAGCCGAACAAGGGAGATCCCGATCACAGGTGAGACGGGGGGAGATTTACGACACCGTTAGGCTGATGTCACCATTTCCAAAGTAATCATTTCTTTGCATGTCAAAGTATTCATGGTAATTTACTAGATGTTTCAACGTTTCAATTTGTTTATTATCTTTACAAAATCGACAAGTTGCAGTTGGGCTTTCCTGTGATGCACATACCCAGTGTTTTATCCGTTCATGCATGTGAAATTGATTTAGATTAAAATGAATGCACAGCTCTCATACTCTGTCGCATGGGAATTGCATAATGTACAGGTGTCGGGGAATTCTTTCGGTGGTAAAACAAGCTAATCCTTTGTAATATTTGTATTTCCCAATGCATTGTATTGTTTTACACCAGTCATACTCATATAGCTTTTTTCACAAAATCAGGTCTAGTGCAGAGATCATTGGAATTCGAATCAATCTGATTGAGCAACTGTTTCATATTGTCAAAGAATGTGTTTATTGATTTAATGTTCCCTTATCTGCGTGTGGTGGCCATATTCTCGCATAGAGATTTACTGGGAGGCACTAGAATTTTGGCCAAGTTATTTAATAACCTCCATTTAAATCTTGCCGACAGGGAGATCAGTCCAAATTCATGGAGCAATAATGGATTGGGTAGGGAATTTGCCATTTTAAGAGTGTGTTTCCAGATTTTGCCATGGACGTGATCTAAGACCTTATCAATGTTTGCCAAGAACATATCCAAGCTGTATAGTATAGTAGCCTCAACTTTTAAGGAGTAGAATTCTATGAGTGGAATCATTGAACATTTGCAGAACCTTTTATATATAACCTTCATTTGTGAAATGGCTAAGTTAGCTTTGAGAAACAAAAACCTTTTCCACATGTCCATTGTATGATGAGATTTTCCTCTTTAAATTGTTGAAAACAATAATCCTAGATTTCGAAGGATTTGACACAAGATTATTGTCTTATTCATATTGTGCAAACTCTGTAAGCCATAGGGGGTTCTATCAAAATGCAGAATATCATCAGCAAACACTAGCCAGTGTATCAAAAGACTGCCTAATCTCACTGGGAAGGTGACAGGTTGCAGCCATAATTTATCAATGTCAGACAGATAAAGATTGATTAATACCACCACTAAGTTGCATCCTTGTTTGACCCCTACCCCAGATGGATTTGGAGAAATTACAGCCCCTTGCTGGTTTACCCTAATCGAGTAGGTTGTATTTTAATGCAGTTTGACTAGTAGATATAATAGTTGTGAAGAAAGCCTGCTTGTATCATCTTATTCCTCAATAAATTCTTAATCACGCAGTCGAATGCAAAAGACTGGTCGAGCCCAGCCATATATACAGTTCCTGTATTGCACACCTTGCTCTTGGAAAGAATGTGTGCCGGGATGGTAGCATTGAAGGCTGTCCCAATCAGTCTCCTGAATCCGATCTGGTAACGTGATAGGGTGCAGTGCAACCTCATTTGTAGGTCCATTTCTTTTAGCATTAGAATTGAGAATAATTTTGCTGCACCGTCTATAAGAGCAATAGCTCTGTAATTCCTTGGATCAGTAAGACTGATTATGGAGTTGAGCCACAATTTAGGAATCATGTTCGACCAGTAGATGTTGTCAAATTTAGTCTTCGGGATTGAAGCTCGAAAAGACGGGGCATGCCATTTTGAAGGAGTTATATTTAGCCATACATTATCTATTTCTGTGACGGTTGCATATCTGTTTTTTCCTTAGAAGGTAATTAGTGGTAGATAAATTTCATGTTTTAAGCTTGCGCAACATTTTTTTTGGAGCTTTTTTGGGTCTCTCACATCTGGATTGAAAGGATGTATCCAAGTAGTTCTGTTTTTTGCTGCAGCATCTGTAAATTTTAACAACATTCTATTTATTATTTGATTTTGTATTTCCGTGTGTTGTTGAAGATTTGTGCCTAAGTGGGGGCCATAGTTGTAAAGAGTGAGCTCTTTTGAGATCATATTGATCAGTTTATTATATAAGTGAGAGTTCCACCTAATTTATTTATTGGATCTATCTTTTGTTACCAGTTGCAAACTAGGCACCGTCTGTAGTAATGGCCAGCTCAATATAGCAAGGTGGAAATAATTAGGTGGTCACCCATACCTGGATCGAAGGTTGTGACTGGGTTACAAAATGGAAGTAAATTAAGTGATACTTCAAAAAAGTCAATGCATGAGGTTTTTGTTCCACTGTGCCAGGTATAGTCTAAAGCTTATGGGTCAAAGGTCAAGAAGTGTATGTCCCAAAGTGCTTGATATTCGGCCCATTTGATTCCTTTCTTCTGGGTTATGGACTCACCAGCTGACGTTATGGAAATGCCTTGCAAGGTAGCTGGGTGGTTACATCTCGGGTTGAAATCACCTCCTATAAGAATCTTATATTCTGGATTGTGTACTGTAGCATTTTCAAGAATCTGATCTAATTGAAGGAACATCTGTTCTATGGTTTCCTCAACGGATTCCAATATAAGGTTATAATTAAGTATGAATCCTGCAGTCTCCCCGACGTCACCACTTCTATGGCCAAGATATCTTCTAATGCTATTAATACTTTTGATGCAATGTCCATCGAGTTGTTAACCAGTTTGGAAAGCCCACCATAAGGTCTACCTACCAGTCCACATTTGGCATTTGTCGAGAATGATATATAACCATTTGTGTTAAATTCCTGCAGCATCATTGTTTCCTGGCATAAAATAATCTATGGTTGGTTATTATAAAAAGAGGAGTTCAACCAAACATTCAATTTGGAAAACTTGCACAAGTTCCAAGACGCTACTAAAAGGTTAGAGCTGCTATGTTGGTGTCACGATGGCAGAGGTTGTTTTCAGACTATTTGCCAAGGTTGAAAGCCACAACCAGTCTTTGATGACTGATGGTAAAGAAGCCAGTTGCACAAAAGCAGTCACAGTGTCGGGATTTGTGAGTTGGTTAACTACATCTGGTATGGTCATGACTCTGGGTTCTTTGTCTCTGACCTCAAGGAATTTAGTACAAGGTTCTTTAAATGAAAATATGTGGGGAGTCAGACCCAAGTGGATAAAGTCTGACCTATGATTACATATCAATTTTGTAATGATGGACGTGTGGAACTGGCAAATCATCAGTGTGCTGTTATTCTGTATAAGGGTCACCCAATCAATGTCTTCAGTGTTTAGTATTCTTAACGCAGGGATTTCCCTAAAAGTTTGAAGCATGAATGATCTATTAATTTTGTAATGACCAATTATTGCAGCATCACTCAGCCAGCCAACAACAGTATTGTTGTTGATCGTAAGGGCATCAGCTAGAATGCTGTCTGCATCAGACGTTTCAACTAATCCATCCTTCCCCGGGCCGATGGTATAGCAGTTTCTACTGTTATTACAGTGGAAGGGCAGGTTGCAGTCTGACTGCTCGCGCCAGGAAGTAAAGCTGAGTCAAAGGTCTGTTTGCTTGTTACGGCGGAGTTGCCATAAGAGGGGGAAACTAGCTTCCCAAGATCAACAATTATGTGTAAGTTTGGCATTCCCTCCTTTGAAGTAGTTGCTCCAACCGTTGCCTTCATGGTTTTAGTAAGTGGATAGAACATTGTTAAATGGGTTTGTTTAGCCATCAAATTACCGTCTATCAGAGGTAAGGGAGTGCTGTCAATGGCATCTTCACCAACCGGTTGAGATTCTAAGGCCATTTGACTGGTATTAATTAGAGATTCTAGCTGATTAATTTGAACAGTGTTTAGACTTACTGTGTTTCTCAGCTGAGTAATTTCGTCATGATTTTCATCCAGCCGTGGAGGAGAGGAATTAGTTACGACCTGCGCGTATGATTTTGCCACAGATCTTTGTGAGTTCTGAGTGGTGGTCATTTGGATGTTCCTCTCACATGTAAGAATAATAGCAGTTTGAGAACTTTGTGTTTTTATAGTAACTTTAGAAGATTTCTCAGTGTTGGCGGCATTCTATGCCATATATGTTTATTGAGTACACAAAATTTGTTCAGTTTTGCTAATATATCAGAAAAATTGTTTTTTACTTCTTGGATCTCATAGTGGGTTCTGTCATGGCCCCTATCTAAGAGATTTAGAATACGTGTCAGTACTGGAAATTATAATTCAGGGCTCTGTAGATCTTGTGCGGAATGGCCGTTAGAGGTGGAGGCTATCTGAAAAGCTTCATGCACGTAGGGGGGGGAGATGGAAAGGTTGGACTGGACTCAAACAGATCTGTGGATTGTTGGTAGTTACAAGGTTTGGAGATGGGTCATTGTCCATAGACGACAACCCAGCCATGCCCTGGATAACAGATGGTTGTAGTGCCGCCTGCTGAACTCCTAAGGAGGAGAGTCCAGCATCGGCATAATTATACTTGTGGAAGTGTACATTATCAATACCCCCACTCGAACGCCAATAGGAGTAGATGGGCCAAGAGACAGGTGTACTCTTTTATCTAATTCGGCCGTTACTGCTGGTGCCATCATAGAAGTATCAGATAATGGCTTAAAGGGCGTCTCTGATTCACATTCCAGGGAACTAGTCTGTGGGAGTTTTTCTTGACTACTGAGAAAACTCTGCTGGATGGAGAAATGTAAGTCATGTGCCACTTTAAGGGGGAAAGAGTACCTGTCTCGTGCTCCATCTTGGGGTGCGTGCACCTGCGCGGGCGTGTAGGGCAGCACAATGTCATGGGTGTTAGAATCCAACTTTCTATTTGACTCAGAACTAACCTGTGAGTCACCCATTCCTAAAGAGAAGTACTGGATAAGTCTGATTTATACTGAGAGACTGTACATCCGTAGTCGTGGTGTCAACAGAAACTATTGCATTATTGGGTATCATATCCCTTTTGTTCGGTTGCACTTTATGGGACTTGCCACTTCTTAGGGTGCCCACCATAGCATGGGTGCAGCCTATTTAGATAGCACGAAGTTATTTGCACAATTAGCAAGCAAAATATGCCTTTCACTTTTGTGTGACCCCAGAGTGCCCTCAACAAAACTTTTTTGCCTGAGTATCTCAATCACCAAATTGGGAGTTAAGGTATTACTACTACGAGTTTTAGAAGCAGTTAGTTCGGGGATATCATAGTCATACCCAAAGGATATTAGAGCTCTGGGAGACAGCCTGGGTTAGTGCATTTTACCGAAGCCCTCACAATGCAGAGAGCGGTAAGAGCCCCCCAAACACCTATCAGCAACAAACTACATACAGGGAAAAAAAATGAAGTAAGTCATCGAATTACAGCCTCCGACCGCCAAGGCTCTGCATAAGAGAGAACTTGTTAGATCAAGCCAGCGCAGATGTCAGAAAAGCTTTTACTCAGATGTTATTCATGCAGTTTCAATTATGTGCAGTTTGACTCACCTCAGTAGAGCAAAGGCACCACTCCCAGCTGATGCTTGCGAGTGTTGTGTATGCAGCACGCTTCGCATGTGCTTAATTCTGGGCCCACCCCCGCACACCCAAACAGCGGTACACTTAAGGTACACTTCGGGTGGGCCCGCGTGTGCACGTGCCTGTAACAATTGTAGGTTTGCCGGGAGACGGGGATGGGGCCAGAACGGCAGTAGAGACGTTGTTTTTGGATCACAGCAGTTTCACGCGCTTGGTGCGGCAGAGGCTTCGTCTTGCAGACGGAGGTCGAGGCAGTAAGTCAGGAGCTCTGGGGCAGCCAGTCAAACAGCGGTACACTTAAGGTACACTTCGGGTGTGGCCTTTAATGTTTTTTCTTTGCCTGGCAAAACCTACATATGCTCTGTTCTCGAATGGTGTGGCCCCAAACCTTGCTCCCAAGTACGTCCATACTAGTGCCTGATTCATACATAGTAATACAATTCTTCCAAGCACGTGCCGCTGGGGCAGAACTTCCGGTTTCGTTGCACGAAGACAGCTGAGCTCAATTTTCTAAAACCGATATTTATATCAACGGTTTTATGTACCCTTGGTCAATTTCCCCACTCCATTTCTTCTTTGATTCTTTCATTTTCCTTTGAAGTACAGGCAATGTCGTTCTTGTAAACATAGAGCAGGGATGTGTTACTTCCAGGTCTATGGTATCTTTTACTCTATTTGGATCCAATTTTGCTATAGCCGACTTCCGAGGTGGCTTAGCAATGTAAAAATTCATTCTTATTGGCAATGTATGGCGTGGTTCTATGTTCATTTACTAACGGTTATTTTTTCGATGGGTTTTTTACTAAATTCTTTTTTGTGAAAAAACGAATGAAGATTTAATTTTTATTTTTCGTGGGATTCCCCCCCAAACACCCCTCCCCATTCTATTTAACACTATCCCCTACACCCCACCCCTTATATACCCTTCCTCACACGCCCTATGATTTTCAATGAGTTTTAAAAAAATATTCTGTAAAAAACCCATTGACAAAAAGAGTGTCAGTAAATGAATGTGGTACCAATGGTGTGCCATCTTCGGCTTTGCTTCCAAGGAAATCACACCTGAATCCAGGTGAATTGCAGCCCTGGGTGACACTCGTTTCCCTTCACAATGATGCTTCCTGATAAGACCTGCAAATGCATTAACATTATATGTGTCTGTGGTCTTGGAGATTTCTGCTTTTGCTGCACTCGTGTTTCAGGGGCAATGGACTTACTACCCAGGATGATGGAGTCTTGACATGTGGATCGTACCAAGGGAGTGGAGCAACAGACCCAGAGGTTGATTCAACCACAACTGTGAACAGTGGTAGGGACAGCAGCCTTATTCCGACCCACAGGAACATGACTAAATGGAGGCATAGTGTCCAGGATGAAGCAGGCGAGGTTCTAGCCTGAGAGCGTGAGAGCACATCGAGGAAGCCCAATTGCCAAGACCTGCTGAATACGAAAACATAGAGTACCTGTTTCTAGAGTGCATTATGAATGGCACAGTGACAGGAAAGGCTGCAGACTCCATCCACGAGTTTCAAGAACCCATTAAGAAAGACACATTGCTAATACCCAGGACATAATGGGGGTTAGTATGATTTCCAATGATGTATTGAGACAGCCACAGTGAAAAGGTCCAAAGTCTGCAGCATATGGGAATCAGAACTCCTCGAGCATCATCAGATAATGCCTGCTGAATATGTGTGATTAATTGCCATCTGGCAATTGTGTGAAAGCCCTGTCGTTTATCATTATTATTAATTAATGAAATGATGTGCAAATTCCATCTCAGAAAGAAAGCCTAATCTGCTAACCAGCTCCACCTTTCATAAGCTCAATGCAAAAAGCAATGTGACACATGTCCCCTACTGTGTCAGTCTCTAGATCTTCAGTGCCTGCACTCCAGTGGCACAGAGCAGAATCAGCGGTCACAGAAACCATTTTGACAACGTCTGTGACAGCTAAATCACTCAAGCTCAGAGGCTGCATTTAAAGTCTGCACCTAGGTTCAAATACCACACTGTCATGAGGAATTACTATTCTAATGGCAGTTTAATATTTTAACATAAAGCCATACCCGAGTTTACTGTATTGTGGATAGTAATTCACAGAACTATAAGATGCCACATCTGAATTATATCATACATGTGTCAACCTTGTGATCCCAGATCAGCTTTAAATGGATTGTGTGCATCTGGTCTAACAGCCTGTCCCTGCCAGTCTACAGGACACAATACTGAAAGACTGTGCCTCTTCTTTGATCGCTTGTGATGTCTGGTAACAGGCATATCCCACACAAACGGACTAGCCTGACACCAGGATGTTGCATGCCAAAAGGCCTTTCATGCTGTCGGTCTGAGGAGGGGGCGGAGTTATTGTAGTCAAGGAGAGCTCAGCACAAGGGAGGATACTTCCACCATTTTGTTTTCCCTGTACCTCTCCTTCCTTCCTGTATCCTTCAGTTCCTTTAGCACAAATAACTTGTCACAAGGACAGAGATTGGATTCCTTAAAGAAGGCAATCACCTGTGGACATTTGCCTATAAAAGGGGTGGGGGGTATCCTATTCCTTCTTCAATTCCTCTCTGGGCTTCAATAATTCAAGAAGAAATTAATTTGGACCCTGTAGGGTGAGCAGTCCTTTCCAAAGTCCTCCACTTGTGCAGTGATGACATGTGTTATGTGGCAGAGGCAAAGTCTGCTCCCAGAACCATCCACAGGCACATTGAGGGGACCTGCTGCTGGAGCAAGAACTGCCTCTCTACCATCTATATCAGCACCTAGGGCCTCACTGGAGGCGAAGGACTCCTGTGGCTGTTTGCCAGCCTCCCTTTTGTTTGGGAGAATGAGAACAAGACCTGGCACTCTTTCTATCTTGGTTCACTGCTGCCGAACCACTAAGATTAGCAAGAAGATATTATTGACTCCTAATTCCCCCACACCCCGGGCCATCCAATTGTCAGTTCTAGTGACTGGTTGGGTCACTTTTGATCCCTTTTTCTCATAAATGAACGCAGCATATTTAAGATAATCCATTAAAGAAATAAAATGCAGGGCGGAATTGTGAGACAACAAGCTCAAATGTTTACCAGAATCGAAAATGTGTTGCATCTCTTTATTTGGTGGAGGCTTTCACAATGGTTTACTGTCAAATAATGTAGGTTTCCCTTTGGGATTCCAAGCAGTGCTTGCTTTTTGCTTGAGGGTTGGTTTGGTGTCCATCTAGATCCTTGTCTATGCTCCCAATCTCTGGCCTTCTTCAGGGCATCATATGCTTGCTGTACACGTCTACTAGGTCTTTTTGATAAATTGAGTCTTTCCAACCTCACTGAAAGTTTTCAAACTCTTGTACTCTCTTCTTGTACTCACAAATGTGAGAAAACTAATTTTACATCCAACAATAGCTGAGGAAAGGTAATGTCTACCGTTTGAAAATCACATTGAGAAATCAACAGGAGTCTTTATAAATCACATAAAATGACAATGTGTCATGATCCACATTTAAGTTATTTGTTGTTTTTTATTTTGACACATTCTCTAGTCCACTGCATTCATTATAAGCTGAGATGTGATATGAGCAAAAGTCTACATTTCTGCTGATGCTGGTGGATGAAGGATACCCAAGTTCTAATTCGAATTTCTTGACCATGTGTGAGCCTGAACAATTGGTTTGTCAGCTTCCTGTGCCTAACTACTCATGTCAAAGTCAACTCTTTACTGTAGAGCATCAATAACCATTACAACACATCAAATACATATACACAATCACAACAACATGATTCTTTAAAGGCATAGAAGGCCACAGAGTAAAGTCACACACAAAATACAATAATGCCACATTTACCAGCCATCTATTACGGATACAACTCATGAAATAAAACTAAAATGGTGGAATAGATACTCTACCTTGTCTTACAATTGACTGAGTGCATTGGAATGCCTGGCAAATGCTTTTGTTCTTGACCCTGATTTTCCAAGCCCTCTAGATATAACAATCCATAGAAAATGTAACCATGGGAGGATGAGGGATTGTGGCTACCCTGATCCTTAGAAACATGTAATTGGTGCCGTTGTTTCCATGAATAACTGATTGCGACTGCTTGCGCCACCAGCCTGTGATTAATTTTATTGGCAGATTCATTTTGGTATAGCTTTTTTTGGTGGTCCTTTCATGGGGTCCAACTAAGGTTTGGGGCCTCTTGCCGTTGTGAGTGAGTAGTAGAGTCTGATTCTTTAGTTTGAGAAGGCATAAACCAGGGAATTGTTCCCAATAGGACCCTAAATGATCCCTTAGGTTCTAGTTCTATGTATGATCAGTGAATTCCCGAGGTTCCCCAGCCCACGCTGGGCAATAATGAGAGATAGTCTGCCACGGGCAATCCTTTGGGCTCAGTCATGTGGTACTCCTGTCGAAAGTAGCTGGGGCACCTATAAACAGACAAAGTACCAGTCCTATGCTCTATATGACAATGGCACCCATGGATTGGCATATGCCGATGCTCTGTACAGAACAGTGATTCTGCACACTTGGAGACATGCAGTTGTGTGGGGATAATGTTTTACAAGGTCCCATTTCAAAAGTAAGCATAAATATGGACAAACGTGTATGGATTTGCCAATCTATGAATAACTTCATGCTATCCTTTGCTTTTCATGCAGTAATTTAAATTAGATAATGGGTACATTATCTAATGTGATGGGACTAAGTTACAGTACATCCTTTTAGCGTCATTTTGCTAAAAGCTAATTAAAAAATATAGAATTTATGCCAGAAATCAATATGCCTAATGTATAATTACCTCCGAAACAGCAATTAGTTGTTGAATGGAATTATAATGTGACAATTAAACCTGTATATAGAAACTTCTTCTAAAACATGAAGAAACAAGGGAAAATGTTGTCTAATCACATTAATATTTTTTTAAGAAAAGTAAGCTTGAATCGAAAGGCTTCAAATAATGTGCATTGGATTTTTCATCTGTTCGTTTGTTATCTACCTGGTCAAGCTCTACATATATCACCAATTATCTTTTCGAGTGTCATTTATGAAGCACAGATTTCAGTGAAGGGCTACACCCGTGTAATTAGCAAAAAACAAGTGGAGGCTAAACTTAGATAAATTGACATACATCTTTAATGTTTTAAGGTGTAACAGGGAACTCGTGATGTTTGGGACGGTCTCCTCACTATATTTACAAAATGTATTCAATTGTGATGCCATACAGGACCTGCTGCTGGAAGTTGGCATCAGCCCCAGCTAATGTAAATGATGATTTATTATTATTATTATTATTATTATGATTTATTGCCTCCAATGTGCCACATGCCCGCAGGCCTCAGGGTGCACACAATTACCATGCAGATACGCGCAGTCAACCTTCTGGTAAGTACAGAGGAGTCAGAAGCTCCCATGGGTGCCAACGGATTTTCTGACCAACATTATAATGCCCAACATAAGACCAGCAGCACCATGCCTCTGCCTCCCATGCTGGGTAGCAACCTGATTGGCTGTTGCAGGTATATGTCTGGCCGAGAACCGAAGTGTGCATTCCCCAGACTTTTTGTGCGTCTCCATCTGCTTGGGCTTCCTGTCTTCCATGAACAATCTGATTCATATGAAAGCAGAGCTCATGCTGCATTGATCCCAAAACATGTAAATTCAACTCTCCTTCAAACTCTCACTCTTTCCTTGGTTCACAATATCGTCACCAAAGCAGCATTTACTGTGCCGTCATTTGTAATTAACTCATATCATTAACTTGACAATTGCAAACTCGCCAATGATTGCATACTCCAATTCTCCATAAGACTGGACAGGTTGTTCTACTCCAGGCAGTGAAGTGATAGTTGCGCTTCTCTCAAAGCTTTTGTCTGGCATTCCACCAAATCCAACCTTCAGTTCAAACTTTATGGGCTATGCACATGTGGCTATTGGGAAGATAATGACACTGTTTACCAAACAAAATTAGCCCTTGCATAATTATAATCTCAACCAAAGAAAACAATATCTTGACTGCTCCCAAATCTGTGAACTGCCTCAAAACGTGACCCATTGATTAATGCACTCAGGACTATAAATATCTCATGAACCTGAGAGAAAGGCAAACAAATCTCATATGCACAGACTAAACCTACAAACCTCCTTCAAATATGTCCAAGGGAATATTGCCTAATGTCAATTTGATTGGCAGTTTATCATGCACTAGACGTGTGCATACGAGGCACAGTCATGCCATATGCAAGCAGAAGCCTGCCGTCTTTGCTCATGCTGACAGCAGGGTAAGTGCTTCTTTTCTGTCAGTGGAGTATATACGTTTTGACAACCGAGATATTGAGCTGGTGGCAGTATGGGTGCTAATGTTTGTTACTAACATCCACTGTATGCATCTCCTCCCTAGCAGTTCCAACAGCTTGACATAAAAGTATCCTTCAAGTAATAGAATAGCCTGCCATGTGAGATTATCTAACCTTAACATGACTTTAAAGCATGGGCGTAGGACATGGGGGAATAGGAGGCCAAACCCCCCCACAATTTTAAGTGGGGGGATACAATAACATTTATCCTCCCCTAGTTTCCCCCAGTGTGTGTGTCTCTCTGCTGCACCAGTTTGTGTGCCTGCAGCATGTCCCTGTGCAGTGATGCATTCAAACTTCTGTTCAGACAGTCAACAGCAGCGCAACGGCCTGGGTATTGGTAATGGTAAACAAGATTCTTAACTCTGCTAGCCTGCTGCGCAGCTCGCTCATGCGTTCCCCCACCCCATCCCCCTGTGCCTGTGCATTTGGAGTGTCAAGTGCCCAGGCTGGCATACTGCACGAGCCCCTGCCAGTGCGCGGCCTCAGCTTCAGAAGCCACTAGCCAGGCAGCAACACGTGCTCCTGACTAATGACAGCGTGAGAGAAGTGTGACTCCGCCGACTCGACCTCCTGGAGACTGCAATCCTGAGTAAAGACTTCACACTTACTCAGCCTACTAAGTAAGGTAAGTCAAGTCAAAGTGGCCCCGGGCAGGTGTGTTTTCGTGCAGGGGTGCCACAGCAATGCAAAGCTGCCTGTTTAGTCAATGTTTAGAATTCAGGAAAAGCCAGCAAGCCCCCTAATTCGGCCCACTTGTTAATTAATTTGCATGTGATCAATTGTAACACTTCCCCAGCTTTCCTGTCTGGCACGTTAAAAGCTGCACAAACTGTTGATGGTGCCGAGCGCGGGGACGAGAGGGGTTTGTGCGGCATGGTTTCTCACCACACAAACCTGCGTTGCTCGTTCACACGCCGTGGGTCTAAGCAAAAGATCGTGCACAGCTGTGAAGTGGCCCCCCTCCACCACAATGTCCTGTCTGACACCCTGGGAGGTGCAGTGCCAGCCAGGCAGGCATCAGGTGTTGGGGAGGAGGATTTAATTAGAGGGAACGAATGAGCAACCATCATATTTAACATTTATGTAGTTAACACGCACGGCGCGTTGAAGGAGCTTCTAGTGTTTCCTCAGTGTGGGCCCGCCCCATGCAGCCTTGCATGCCCCCCGTGGGCAGGCAACATACTTGCCAACATTCTGTGACCATAAAGTCTAAGATGTAGGATTTTTCAAATTTCAAAAATAATACTTAGCATAACAATGCCATCACAGGAAACTACAAACCATACATTATTGGCACCACTGGAGCATTCTAGAATGCACAACCCATCAAACAGCACAACATGGAGAGATGTTGAAATGTTTACAATTTATAATTTTGAATGGTAACTCAACACTCAATTTAATTACCCACCTTCGCAGATCGTAATCACACAGAGCTGGTAGGCTACGTTTGCCACTCCTCTATAGTATCAGCCCAGGTAGTACATATTTATTACTGCAGTGAAGGTGGAACACTGAACAACATGGAGACTGATACCCTCCTCAGTCTGATGGGCAGATGCTGTGTGATGGTGGTACGCTCTGCCACTTGCCTTCACTGGTGGTTCTCCTAAGGTCTGTCCCTACAAGAGTGCAGGCCTTAGAGTCACATAAATTACCTGCCACTGTAAAAAGCAGTAGGATCTGTCACCCAAATCTGTAGGCGATAGGACTGCTTAAAAAGCAGTAGCCTGCCTCCTGCCTAAATCAGTAGGGTTGGCAAGTATGAGGCGGTACATAGGCCCACAACCGCTGTCAGTCTGGGGCCAAGCCGTTTGCGCAAAAGTTGAGGGGCAGACATTCCAGACCTCTTATACCCTGCTGGCCTCTAAAAGAACAAACCTATGCTATCTTTGTCTTGCCCTTTAGGCACTGTTCAGAAAAACAAACATGTTTTTGCACAGGACCTGCCCTTACATGACACAACAAGCATTGCGCTGCCTGGCAATCAGCTGCATCTTGCTAGCTGCATGTCTCTGGTTGTAGCATTACTGTGCTTCTTGCTAGGAACATTGTGAGTTTTGAATTTGAATCCAAACTTATATCTATTTACAAGGGGGCAGTGTCTTTGCCCCCAGATGCACAGCCACCACTGTTACATCCATCCATGGAGACATGAACATACAAGCTTCTTCACAACACCCCCCCAACCCTCCTCCCCCTGCACCGCCCCCAGGGAAGAACATCCTTCTTTCCAATCCAACAATGCCAACCTAATAATGTGCACCCAACAAGTATTAACCTCCACACACTCAAAAATAAATACCAGCAAATATTTTAATTTTAAGCTGAGGTCCCAAAAAAAGGCTGCACACACGTTAAACCAGAACGTTGCACTCAAAAACTTCTGCATTTTGGTGATGCACAGTGATCACATAAAGTTAAGGACGTAAATAGAATTTTCTGGTTGAATGCACCACTTTGTTGATAACTTTTAAGTTACTTAGCTTCATGCAATGTGTCTAATTCAGCAAATATATTTCCAAAAACATTCTTGAACCACACATTTGTGTCCCAACAAATGTCATGGTACTACAGTTAGTCTTTTTGGGACACATTTTAAGTAACTCAAAAGTTATCAATAAAGCGGTGCATTCAGCTTGGAATTTCCACTTACATACATGGATAACACGCCAAATGTGATACAATAAAGGAAATGTTGTGCAGTTTGAGTGTTACACTTACGTCCAGCAACAATCAGTAGTACTACAGTGCTAATACTAACAAGGTAGACAGTGACCGTGACCTGGCAAGTATGAGTAGCAACCACCCGTGCTTTCTCTCTCATGAGTGGGATATTATTTCACCCTCTGTTGTCAGATAAGGGTCAGCATTGATGGGCAATAGTAGTTTGTTACCCTTCTACACCAACTTGTGCTTGGTGAGTCGCTTGGTGACTCAGGTGAACTTTAATCTAATTCATGTGGTTCATACATTTCCATTAAGTCAATTACTTTTGCAACAATGCAGCCCTTCTCAGTTTATAGCCCACTATGCAGGTGCATTGAATCATGAAATGCCTAATCAGGGGTATTGCTTACAGAGCCCATTTGGATGACTCTTATTCTGCCGATGCTTCATATTGGTGCTTTCCTGTCCTGTGCCACGTTCCTATGTCTCAATTCTTTTAGCATTATCAATCCAGTGAACCCTAACCCTCTTTCCTGGGCAGGTTGCGGACAGTTCCCTGTTTATAATTAAAGGGCAGGTGCCAAGACCTTATGGGGAGGCAGGAGTTTGTGCTACCTCTGCGCAAGAACCACATAAGATCCTGACAGCAAGGGTTTCATCTCGCCCATAGAATAAGGCAACGCATTCCTCTCGGCTCCTCTCTACCCCTTTTAAAAGGACTGTATGTGACAGCTTGCGTAATCACACGCTCTTCTCAATACAATCACACTCACAGTGCCGCCACACTGGTCGTTTTTCACAGGCTTTCACTCCCAACTCACCTTCTCTACACAATGTTCTACATCATAATTAAGGCCCTCCCCATCAAGAGGACATCACCAGTAGTCGAACAATCTAACTGTACCATGATGCTACCATTCCACTGAAAGCTAAGCCCAAGTCAGGCTGGAAATCTCTAGGTATAAGAAACAGAAGACACGCAGCGTGCTCTCCACAGTTCCGTTAGACAGTGGGACTGCAAAGTGAAAAAAAGGTGGAAAGGGTACAGAGGACAGAAAAAGAGAGAAGCAAGGGAGGGGAGAGATGGGAAAAAGAAAGGAGTGCAGATGAAAGCTAGGGATGGTTTGCAGCACGGGGTAACCAGTGTGTGCAGGGGAGAGAGGGGTACAGGAAAGACCAGAACACAGGACAGGCCAGGAATGGTGTGTGGACACCCAATCATTTTGGGACGAGCTAGGCTCAGGCCATGAAAGCCTTTTAACTTGGGAAGTGGTAATATGTTTACGTATACTGAGCCTTATAAAGTGAGATGCCAAATTGAAGGATTTTGTACTCTGAACTGCTTTTCTTTTTCTTCATTTTCTTCTGTTTTCTTTTCCTCTTTTATCTTGTTTTATACAGTGATGATATATGTGATTTAATACAACTGCAATTTTAATTTTGTGAAAAGTCGAGTTCTTTGACTAAAAAACAATAAATAAATAAAAGAAGCAAACTCCCAGGGTGTTCCGTGTCGCCCATATTTTATGGGCCTCCCACACCCCTGCTTTAAAGTAATGGACACCATATCACAACAATTGTTCCGGTACTACAGTGAGTAAATACACACTCAACACTTATTTTTTTATGGGGCACTTGTTCTGGGAGGTATGGTTGGTATGTAGTTAATACAGAATTTTTATTTTGGGTTTTATGATCATTTGGGGTCCGTAACATTACATTGGAAGCCTACTCATCTTTTGGTTAAGATGATGATGGATAGGGAGTAAGACATGTACAGGGCCAGTAACAGTCAGACAGATGCAACACCAGTCTACATATTGTCTAGGTGATGTCGGAGAAGGAACAAGCCTGATGCACATGTGCAATGGAGTCAGATGACAGATAGCCAAAGGGACAGAGTTGCTTCATAGAGACAGATCCTAGGCACTCATGAGAGTTGGTTCAGTACGGAGGAAAGTAAGTTGGCCGAAAAAGAGACTGTGTGCCTAGGGACTCAAACTACACCTCATTGACATCTGTATTGAGCCTGATACATGTCTTGGGTTATCTGTAGTCTCATGTAGAAGGGATGTGACCTAGCAGCTTGGGCTGGAGTGGCCCTTTTGGCTACAGACCAATGGTCTGTAGCGTTACTCAGAGCAATTTGCTGGACTGACCCTTTTGGAATAGGACAAAGTCTGATTTATTTATGATCTTTCCTCTTCAGTAATGGCTTTGTAGGCTCAAAAACAATGATCTGAAGGGTTACTCAGAGCAATGTCAAAGGTTATGAATAATTCAAAGGACTCTAGACATCCACCTTCAGTTGTAAACCCCGAGTGGGATGGGCATGCCTAGACTTGTATTTAAAGTTTGATGTGCTTAGAGACCCAAGCTCCACCAACAACTTTCTCCACCCATCTATGAATGTACTCCTCTCCTGCCTTGGAATTTCTTCCAACCTACTTCTCTTAACTCTTCTACACCTCTTTTTCCCTCCTCCTGTTATTTCTCCTCACCAACACTCACAAGCCTCCTCCCTCCTCCTCCAAGACCTTATGAACTTTTATCCAAATCTCTATAAAGGTGCTGCTACCGTGCCTCCAAACTCCAAGCTTCAACTCACCAGCTCTTCACTCCTTTCACTGCCATCCTGAAATGGACTCTTATTTAGGGGTTAGATTGAATGGCCTTTTCCTCAATGGCAGGAGGTGTCGAATGAGCTGCCTGTGCATGTTCATTCACTTGGATTCCTTGTAGTTCAGACACTTTTGAGAATGCCATTTAATAGGTCAGTCACCATTCTGAATATCTTTTCAGTATGTGCTCCCTGGTTGATGGGCTGTAGAGGCTGCTCTCTTCTTGCATGCTCTTCTAAGGTCCCAACCCTGGAATTCCTTTGACTCTGTCCTGTGGCAAGCAGGTCAGTATGTGTGTGTGAACACATTTTGACGTGGGGCAGGCAACAACACATTTCCCCTTGCATGTGGTTTGTTGTGTAGGTTCTGTGTTTCTTCCATTGAATTGAGGGAGGGGTAGCTGCATTGTATTCCCTCTCAGTTGTGGGAGATTGTTCACCTTTCCAGGACTCTACTCAGAATGAAGAAGACATGGATGTCCCTCTGGGTGTCAGATTGCTACATGGATGAGGGCTATTCTTCTTTCTGACACTCGGGGTATTAAATCAGTGAGGATTACAAGTTTCCCATAACTTCCCTCTTAGTGGGTTGGAAACACTTCTATGGCATGCTCATGTCTGCCCCTCATCTTCCTGCTATCAAATATAAGTGTGTTTCCCTAGTTAAGCATAATGCTTCCCTCTGTAGAAGATTGGGATTAAGAAAGATGTAGTTTGGCTCATGTTCCACCTCACTGCTCCTGACCTCAGGGGCCTGACTAGGATTTCTCCATAGTCGTCCTGCTCCAGACTCCATAGTGGACTCTCCAGGGCTCCTTCTATGTTTTCTCTCTGAAACCTAGTGTAATTCTGGGTATTGTAATTCCTGAATATTGGGTTCCCATAATAGGCGGAGTGATGTGCCCTGGGAAAATATCTCATTGTGTTATAGCTGGCTTCGTGGACTTTGGAATTTCATTACTAGGCCCATGTGGCAGTGACCACAAGGAAATACATGCTAAATATGGACTTTAAAAGGTTTTTGTCATTGATGTTTTTTCCACTTTCCTGATGCATTACAATGTGGTTAAAAATATAATAGTGAGGTTCCAAGTCCATGGCAGCCAGTTGTTTTATGATGATAAAAACACCTTTCATTATGCCATTTCATCATACCTAAAACAGTTTTTTTCACAGGCAGTGTCTAGGAGTGGTAGGACATGCTTGAACATGTTATTGTCAATTGTATTTGTGTCAGCTCTTTGCTAACATTTCTTTTGAGTGTGAAATGCCCTTGTATGTGACAGTTATAATAACTTATGCTTTTTATTACACTGCAATGAAAAATGATCCCTGTGTGCATTTTCATTTTGAGACGTGGCATACATTATTCTGTACTTGAGAATGACTTTTGGACTTATCATTCCTTTTTATCGTTTGAAACATCCTTTTTTATGCATATCACTAGTATTTTTTACCCAAAAGATCTCAATTAAACACCAACTACACCAATGCTTGACGGTGCCTATGATTTCACCACTGTGACATTTCTAGGTTTATAGTCATTGCATCGAATTAAATAGCATTGAATGCATTTTTTTTCCTTTTTTTTAATGGGTCGGCCCCCAGGCACCTCTTTTGAAATTTTAAAACACGTTACAATTAAAATAAACACTTTACCTTAAAAAAATGCATCGTATGCTTTTTTTAAAAGCATTTTCTTCTTCGGTAAGGCATTCAATGTTATTTCATTCAGTATTCAAGGAGATATGTTGTAATTTACATGGGCCAGCAGATGTAAGCTTTCTCCCTAATGTAAACAGGTGTCTTTTTCTGAAAGAAGGTTCATGTGCGTCTAGGAAAGTGGTCTTCAAACTGGGTGGCTACCCTCACCCCCCCCCACTATGCCGATATTGTGGCCGAAGGCTGTCCGGGGGCCGGGCGGGGGCACACTTTTTTAAAAGGGATTAGGATTACGGTTTTTAATATAAAATATAAACAGATGTTCTACTTGTCCTCAGCTAGAATTGAGGAACTCCTGGCCTATTTTGGTAATTTGACAGATGTTGGCGCCATTGTAATTAGCTGGTATGAAGATTTAGTACTGACTAAAACCTCTGAAAGTAAGAGCTTCCTTCATTTTCGTAGGCAGGCTGTTAGGCTAGGAGCCATGGGTACGGCCTGGTACGATTAGGAATGCAGAATGCTAGCATTCTGTTTGATGTGGGTGCGGTGGAGGCAGCCACCAGGGTAGTGGGCAAAGGTGGCGTTATTGTCTTCACTAAGGAGGAGATATTGAAAAGTGTCAAGGCTCTTGCGGCAGGGAAGGCAGCTGGCCCAGATGATATGCGTCAGGATTATTTAAAGTGTAGCCCTGATTGATGGGTAAACGTTTTGGTTAAACCTTTTAATGAAATCTCCAGTTCTGGTGTCATACCACTCTCTTGGCAAAACGCCATATTCATTCCGATTTTCAAGAAGGGCTCTACACATGATCTCCACTGCTACCGACTTATCACTTTGCTAGACATTTCTAGTAAAATATTTAATAAATGTCTTAAAAGTAGAGCGGATGAGTGGACAAGCACTAATAATGTCCTACACCCCACCCAAGCAGGGTTCTCGACCATTGGCCATTGTTTAATTTTAAATGTATTCATTGAGAAGTTCTGTTCGCTGAGGGGGCAGTTTGTATGTGGCCTTTCTGGATCTGGAGAAGGCTTTTGACTCGGTCAATAGGGAGGCCTTGTGGCAGAAACTACAGGACATGAGGGTACTGCCAGAACTCTTGCTTTTGATTTTAAAGAGCCATATGAATGCCGTTGCAGCAGTCCGGGGAGCCACAGGGGGGCAGTATATGAAGGAGTTCCCCACAAACCAAGATGTAAAACAGGGTTGCTCTTATAAATTTTATTTCTTTGACGATTTTAATCCTTTACTTTTCGGGTAAAAAGTTAGCCGGCCGTTTGTGGGGGAGATGCCTTTCGCATCCCCGTTATACGCAGATGATACTGCACTAATAGATCAAACACCAGTGGGGCTGCAGCGTAGCCTTGAGTTTGCTGCCAAACATTTTAAGACTAATAATCTAAAATGGAATATGAAAAAACCCAGAAATGTGGTTTTTGGTAAAGGTAGGAAAAAGTTAACTGCTCCTGGGGTCTCATTTCGAGGTTGGCGGTAAAACCCACCAGTAGGCGGCGGGCTGCCACTGACCCCATAACACTGTTTCCATTGCCCGATATCCCGGTGCTACCGGGATATCATAAGCGGTGGCACAATAGTAAATCCCCATTCCCATGGAGTAGAATGGGAACACTGAAGCACCAGCACCATTGTTAACAGTGCAGGAGCTTCAGTGAAAACACTGTCGGTAGGGGCCTGAACTCCCGGCAGGTCAGGACTCCTGGGAGTACTGTGTCCCTGCCAGCAGACTTGTAGTTTGGTGTTCCAGAAAGGGTGCCGATACGTTGCTACCGGCACCCTTATTTCCGGGTCCGCCAAACTTTTAATGAAGCACTTCTAAATGGTGAAAAAATTGAGGTGGTGGATTCATTCTGCTATTTACTTTTAGTTTTCAAAAGTAGTGGGAAGTGGGCTCAACACCTGGAGTTGGTTTGTGTGAAAGCAAGGATTAGGCTGAGAGGCTTAAAAAGATTCTACCACAAGTTTGGCAGACATATGCTTGATAAGTGCTTAGAGGTGTACCAGAGAAAGGTGGGAGGTGGAGGGTGTTACTATATGGTAGTGAATTATGAGGGCATTCAAAGTGCGATAAAATGGAGGTAATTTCAAATGGAACTTTGAAGAGGTTGACTGACTTTCCACAGGGAACACCTATTTGCGCTCTTCTTTTACAATTGGGGATGCCCACATTTGCAACACATGCCAAAATCAGGTTTGGATTCTTTTTTCTGAAAATATTTCAGACTGAACCTAAGAATCCAAACATGCAACATATTCTTGCGGAATTGATAAAATCCACACTATGCCCGAAGTTCAGGTGGTTCTATGAAGGTTTTAAATTATTGAGGAAATGTGGGGGTGAATCAGTGGATATGTTGGAATGTGCCGGTTTGACGGCCTTGAAATACTCACTCACAAGCAGCGAACTTGTTGAGGACCAGGCGGAGGATCAGAGAGGAGCCTGTTAGCTGGGTTCTCTGAGCTTGTTCTTCTCTTTGAGATGTAGTTTGGGGGGAGGGGGGCATGAGGTGAGCACAATTCCATCACACAATTGTTAGCATCTGATTTTTATGATTTGCCTAAATATGCCCCCCCCCCCACTTGAAGTCTCGTACTAATCGGCTAAAGGATGACACAGTAAAATGAGGCTCTTGTGGGTTTGCAGGAAATGAGGATCTGTGCCATTTTATGTTGATCTGTAAATGGTACTTGGATTTGCGGCACGATCTGTTAAGGCCCATTTTAATTTAAAAAAAAATATTCGGGATTGCGAGGGGGCTTTGTACTTCATCCTGAATTGCACGGATATGGATTTTATCTATACATTGTGCAAATAATGTGAATCTGGCTTTGACCTGGCAGGCGAGAAACCTGTTAATTTAGCCATTTTATTTTAGTTTTTTGGTTTGGATGGGTTAGGTTGGGTTTCATTTGTGGGGGGTGGGTTGGTTGTTTTCATTCTTTTAATCTGTAATGGGACTGTGTTGTTTTGCATTTGTTTTTATGCTTGATTTTTATGGGTTTAAATGTTTGTATTTGTTAATGGAGTCACCTTAATTGTTTTTAGTTTGGCCTATTGGGTGTCACTTGCAACACCTGCGAACTTGAACTATTGCATTCAAGGAGAGATAGGGAGAAATGAAATATGAGGGACACGCAGCTTGTTGGTGTTCTGTGGTTATTTGCCCACCCATTGAATGCCCATGGCCATGTTAATTCTTATGTCCATTCCCACCCGGTTGGTTCCTGGCCCTCCCGGTCCAAAGTAACTCATGGGAAACCTTTGAGATGGATTCATTCAAGCCTTACTGTCAAGCTTTGCACTCAAAGTCAGTTAACACACTTTTATTCGACATACAAATCTTCAAGTCAGTACATTAAACACATAGGGCCTCATTACGACCCAGGCGGTAAGTTACCGCCTGGGCCGTGACTTTACCACCATGGCGTAAACTACGTTTACGCCATGGTGGTTGGCGGACTTACCGCCCCATTCCGAGGTCGGCGGGGCGGTAAGTCCCCAATCCCCATTTACCCTTCCCCATTCCCATTTTTGCCCCATAGGGCATAATGGGAGTGGGGAAGGCGTTAATTACGCCACCGTAAATTACGGTGGCGTAATTAACTCCATGGTCCCTTAGCGCCATGGATTTTAACACCTGCTAAAAGCAGGTGTTAAAAGCGCCATGGCGCTAAGGGACCTCGTAGTTGGCGGTAAGGGGTCGGCGCAGCTAACGCTGGCGTTAACCCCTTACCGCCAGGGTCGTAATGAGGCCCATAGATCCATAAAAAAGAATAAAACATACCAAGTACAAATCATCATTTTTACCAAGTCTTCCTTTGGGTGTACAAAATTAGCAATCTTGCCAATACAAGTTCATCATAATGTCATAAAAACGACTTTAGTTGACACTAGATAGAGGAGAGCCCTGCTCTCAGCATCTCACTGATTTTTATATCCTCCTTTGCATTACATATGTAAATTAGTTAGCTTCTTTATTAGCAACCAAGATCTATGGGTAAATCGAGCGACAGCAAAGACTACATACAGTAAGATGCTCTTGCTTAAAACAGCCTTGCTGAACTGGTATCTCTCATTCCAGCTTCCCACAGAACATGTTTCAAATACATTTAACGAAAGTATTTTGTTTTCTCACAGAGCAGCATAACGTGCATCCTTGTCCCTATCGCCTACCCACACATTACACATTTATGTGAGTTTTACTCTTTCCAATTGAACGTGAAGTTAGCCACTGGGAGAGTCCCCAGTCTCACTTGCATGTAGAGAGATTTCTCATATGGTATGAAATAATATCTTAGTATAATTTCCTGCCTGGGATCATAAGGTCAAGGTACGCTGGCACCAATTTTTATTCCCTAGCACTGGCCACCAACTGGTCCCTTGCTCTTTGGGCAGCGCATAACCTTTGCTCTTTCCTTATACCAGGCAGTTGATTTTGGGGATTTTCTCATAGATTTCCTGCTCCTATTTCATGGAAGTCTTTTTTATGTGAGAAACCCCATCCTAAGGACTTCCTTCCATCCATGGACATCACATGGCTCGGGGCATCTCTATATTTCGCCAATACATCTTGGTTCCACAGTCTTAGCCAAAAAAGGGCAGGGCTAATGGATGCCAAAGAAGCAACTGGCGCTACCTCTAACTCTAGAAATATCATTGCAGAGGGTGTACTTTTCGGTAGTAAAACCTACTTTTTCAGGAATTTCGACTGGGTGGTAGATAGTTTTCTGAGACTTCCATACCCCACAATTCTGCCTCCTATAGGGCAGCCGGGATTGCCTGTTTACCATAACGATCTAGCAATGGTGAAATTGCTCCACGTCCATGACTTGCATTGCATGAAATGCTACAATGGACCCCCCAAATATGTCTAGGGTGGTAGCAGACCGCTTCACCTGGGCAACCCACCCCTCTGACTCTTGGAAACAGACACCAAGGTAATCACAGTTTTTACTTGCTCGATTTGGTTTCCATTCGCCCCTTAGCACTAATGGTTTAGATTTTGCAAACCTTTGCTTAAACACCATTATATTTGACTTGTCCGTGTTCAGGTGCAATTCCAGCTCATTGCACTTGAGCACAAGCAATAATAATAATAATAATAATAATAATAATAATAATAATTTGGCATTTATATAGCGCTACGAACCCTCAGGTATCTGAGCGCTGCTTATTATTACCCACGGTGTGTGGTGCTCATTTATCGA
The DNA here is from genome assembly GCF_040938575.1 of Ambystoma mexicanum. Taxonomy (NCBI): domain Eukaryota; kingdom Metazoa; phylum Chordata; class Amphibia; order Caudata; family Ambystomatidae; genus Ambystoma; species Ambystoma mexicanum. Next base: position 930,763,813 of record NC_090930.1, read on the forward strand.
CCTCGGAAGGATGAAAGGCTGAGTTTGGCCCCGCCGGGATTCGAACCTGCGTTAGCAAGCTCTGCACGGATGTCAAAATGAGCGCTCTACTCGCTGTGCCACTTGACGGGCGAAATGCCAAAGATTTCATTACATCTGTAATGCCAACACCCGCCGCTTCTCTATATAAGCTCTCAAAGTAGGATTGTGACACTTCTGCACCTATGCAGCAATTGGGTGTCTGCTCAGTTACGAGCTGCCAAAACAGCATATTGTATTTCATTTGTAGTGCTTCAGACATATTTCTCCACTTCTCCTGTACAAAGTACTAACTGTTTGTACTGTTAGCGTGTCCAACACAGTTTGTTTTTGTCTACAGATCCCTTTGTATCTATGCACCGCAAGATAACCCTTTTAACATCTCATTGTACCCCGTATGTTTCTTTCTAATAGTCCTCTTGGGCTTAGAAATATGGGGGAGCAGGTTTTCTTTCAAGCTTTCAAATGCCTTCAATATAAGAAGGTCATTGATCTCTGGGTTGCAGATAGTTTCTAGATAAGGGATAATTGAATTATAGAGAGAGAGCTTACCATTCTGGTCCATCACCTTTACCCACCTGGTTGATTTACGAGCATGATGTTCCACAGTCAGTATGTGGGCATGTCTAGTTTCCATAGATTTAGCTTCTTTTTGGCCCACTCCTCTAATTCGTGCACACAGGGGATAGTGATTGCTCTCTGTTCTTACGTTTATCTCAAAGTCCTCCACCTGGGCCCAAGTACCCTTGATACGAAAATGTAATCTTTGAGCGATGAACAATTGTGTCCCTTAAATGTGGTTTTAGCAGGCTGATCTTTAGGGAAGCACCCATTACATCCTCCTAGATTTAAATTATATAGCAGGCAATTTGATTCTACTGCTGCACATTGTAGCCTCACTGCCGGTAATGCTATCACATCGGGGATGTCCCAAGCTAGATCTTGATCTTTCCATCGATCATTCAATCGTCCCACTGGTTCAATCTGGAGGTTTACATCTCCAGCTACAAGAGATATAGCCCCAGGGCTTTTCCTCCTTTGAGTAGAATTTATAATTTTCCCTTAAACAGGACAAAGTCTCTATACCAGATTTAATAGAGGGCCTATTATAGATATTACATAAGTCTATTAGTTAATTATCCCCAGTTGAGATGGATAGCCATTGCAAGTCTGTGGAACCTGTTTGCTTGGCCTCCATCCTACTGCCCAGACCAACCTCCAGCCATAGCAACAGACGGGCATTTGGTCTTCCCTTCTTCCCTTTTGTGGCTGGCTCGAAAAAATGTTGCTACCCTTGAAGGGGGATCGGGATGTAGGACCCTGTTTCCTGTAACAAGATTACATTGAAACCTCTCACAAAGGCAATCCAGTCAGCATCTCCCAAAAGTCTATTTAAGCCTGCAGTGTTCCATGACGCCATACTGTGCCCCCAACCCCACTTAGCAGGGCTAACATCTCCCACTCCCAGTCAATCCACATCATCTGTGTCGCCTCTTTGGCTATATTGGCATGGTGTGGGATCCCTTTCCCTCTTCATTGGCCCTGATGGGGCTTGTATAGTGTCCCTGTTACTCATTACATCTCTTCTCCTGTTATTAGAGAAGACACCAGCCCCCAATCAATTGTAGAAACTCAGGGACTCTCAATGCAACCAAGGAATTCCCCACTGGCAGAACCCTACAGTCTATAGCAGAGGAAAATCTGGATGTAATCTAAATTGGAGTTTGGCATCCTCCCCCTCTAACAGTATAGTATGCACTCTGATAATCAACAGGCAGCCTTTTGAGTGCTGAATCCAATAGATATATTTATTATTGAGGCTCTCTTGGTCCTCATACATTCCGCGACCCTTTTGTGGGATATTGGTCATCATTATTGAGGAGCGAGGATCTCTTATGATTGGAGTATTCATATCTTTCCTTCTTAGGTCATGGACTGGAGAATTATCCAACACTATTGTGATTGGGCCTATCAAAGGGGATACCCAGCCAGTTTGCCAATGTTTTTGAGCCCAGTTCGTGTTCATATGGCATCTCACAGTGTTATAGTCCCCCCCCAAGAATTTATAATTGCCTTTTCAATAATGGGTTTATTACAAAGGTAAACTTGGGGGCTATTATTTGCGCCCGAGGGTTCTCTTTTGCCTTTACAGTCTCTGGCCTACAACGGGGTGCGGGTCTTTCTGGGGAACCCAGTTCCACCACCTTAATCTCTCTTACTTCTGCTAGTACCTCTTTTTTTTTCTTCAAAATTGTTTTTATTGTTTTTCGGTACGACAAGCTTTGCAATATTCATGTGTTACATGATTTAGCCAATTACCTATTTTAGTTGTAAAAATCTCTTCCAACTCTGTAATTAACTCTTTAGCCCAAGTTTGATTGCTTCACATAAGCGGCCCGTTGTTTTTCTGAGGAGACAGTGTGAGAAAACCTCTTTTGAATGTTTGGACCTTTGTTATTTAGGGAAGGACTTTAAGTTAGATATTCTACCCTCAATACTTGTCACCCCAGGGAAGGGCTTTAAGTTTAAATTTGTCATTGCACCATTTGATTTAGTTATTCTGACAACTCACTTTCAAGCAACTTTTGATTCACGAAAACCTTTATTTTAAGTTAAAAGATTAGTTGTGACAGGCAAGTTTACTTTGGGGGTTTTGGTACTTTGGGAAACCATTTTACTTCATAGGTTAAGTACACCTTCAGTTTGCATTATTCCTCCAGGGGTCGACTAATGAAGCACTAACGTTTGAAAATTTTGCTTTATTCTTTGAACCCTGTTTTAATGACACCTTTTTATTAAAGTATTTTCTGTAAAAAGACCCAAAGTCTGACACCATTCTGTTCGCCATGTCATCAGACTCGTCACACTCTCCACCAATTATTGTTCATGGGGTAATTCATTCATAGAGGTTCCTCTACAGTAAGTCTGCCATTTTCTAAATGATATTGCCTTTCTGGTAAACCCTAATAGCATAGACACTACACAGTAAAAACTTGACTACGTATGTATGTTGGCATGTATATGACTAAATTGTAAGGTGAGATGAGATTATTTCAACTCATTGCTGTACAGTACAGTAACTCTGACAATCACTTTAATTTGTTTAATTCTTTACCCCACCACCTCCTCTCCAATGTCATGTGCTCAAATGCTGCTCCTCTACCATTCCTCTGCATCAACAATCAGGATACCTGCATTGCATCCCAAATAGAATATAATGGATGCCTTGGAAGATTTTAATCTGTGCCTTTACGGTGAAACTCCCCTAAAGCATGCAGTCGCTGTATGAAGACCTGTGCAACCACTGCTTAACAGCACCATCAGTAAAAGCCACTGCTCACCTTGAGCTCCGAGGAGCTTTGCACACCTATGTGATATGAGGTGCATAAACTGTGCTTTGCTCCGGCATTGCATGGTAGCACTTCAAAAACTGATTATGTATTTGCATGAAAATGATGGAATGTCTGTTGATGCGTCAATGGTCGTTACAATGGTTAAAACCAAGGGAGGCAATCCAAGTGCCCAAATAACTGCAGGGTTAAGACTGAGCACAATAGTTGCCAAGTCTTGATCTCTAATTGGAGACAAATAATTCCTGCACTTGGTGAATCAAACAATGCACATATCTCTGATTATTTGATAGTCTGGAATTGAGATGTGAGTTGGATGCCATGAAAAAAAGGCCCCAGAAGGAGATAAACATCACCCAAAGGACCAGACGGATTCAGGGACTTAGCGAAAGAACAGGACCTGCATCAACAAGGATAAGTCACTGTGCATTTACTATGGGCCTTTCATGAACTTGATATGGGGGCTGTGACATGCTGGAGGCTAGAGGATGAGTCTGGGATGATGCTTGGTGCTGTGAAATGCCACCCTCTTTGAACTTGGCCTTGCAGAAACTCTCTGTGCCTGAGAATAAAAGGGATTATCTTCTTGGTTTCGGTGTAGCTCGACCCAATGTCTATTTTGATCTGACCATGTGTCTGGAGACTGCGTTTTCGAGCTCCTTGCTGCATTTAATTCTATTAAATGATGAAGTTTTGACACCTTCAGTATTTTTCCTTTCCACCTCAAACAGAGGTTTGTTTCTTTCTCACATTCATGTAACTACTGAATGGACAACCAGGCTTACGGTGGCCTTGACTTCTTGGTGCTGGGCCAGCCAAGCCTTTCTTGTATTTCTCCTCCGCCATCAGTTATTGGCCAACTGCGCCACACTGAAAAACCCTTTCCAATCACAGGGTTTAAAGCAGGAGCAGTTCCCAGACTCATTTCTCACTGATTTCTTTTTTGGAAGTGCCTATGGTGCAGTCCGATGTGATATACACAGACTACTTCTTGCTGTCTTCATATTTATACTCAGAGCCTACCCTGCTCTTGTTGGGAGGAGCACTGATATACGTGCTTTTCTCCAGGATACTAAGAATGGCACGACTATTAGACGCTTATTGGCAGCAATAATGACGTAGATCAGACTATTATCTAAGCATCTTACTGGAGGTACAGATGGTCCTGTCTAAAGATGATGCCCACAAACTCCTTGCTATGATCTTTTACTATTTGTTTCAAGTTCATCCGTATCTTGTTTGGAGGAACATCAACACTTTTGTGAATATGCGAGATCCAATAAACCGTCCAGCAATCAGGCAGTTACTTGTGGAAATCAGAGTACAGATAAGACAACTGCCGGAGCAACTGACAAGTTTGCCTGAGTATAACAAGTTCTTCCTTCCTTAAAGGTAATTACAGGCAAACATGTGGACAATAGAGCATATTGCATGTCCAGAAAGTGAGCAGAGTCAACGACGAGCAGAGAGCCATTGATCTTGGTGCCTAATGTATTGGTACATAATAGATACTTGCTCCATGTTTATCATTGTTTTTCTGATTCTGCTAATCCACACTGTGTATTCCATTGGTCCCAAGAAAGCAGTGGCCCTTTTGATCCTTCTCACTCAAGTTACCTTGGCAGAACTAGACATTGTGAAACAGCCAAGGCCTTATTTGATTGTCCCTACTCCAATAGCTCATGTGGAAACAATTGGTCCTGTGTCAATTGTCCCTAGAAATCCTTACGCAGGAAGGACTCTTATAGATATCCTTACTGAGCGCCAGATACAGATTCTGAGAGACAGACAAAGAGAGACCTAAAATAAGTACAAGGGAGTATGATTATGAATTGAATGATTATTTGGACGGTACAGCACATTTGGGGAACAAGATGTCATTTCAGCACATGAACAAGGTGGGAAAGAGAAGTTCTGAGGAGGATTACTATGTATGTACACTCCTGCCTTATGTTATGGGAAAGTCTAAGATATTCATAGCTATTTAAATAGATTTTCAAGCGGCTCATTGCCTTACTCACCTTGCACTCTGCCTTACAAAAGGTCAATTCCAGGGCCGAACAGCATCTTTGATATGGATAACAGAATGGTCAGCACCAGATGAAAATGATTATGTTCAAGACATAAAGACCAGAGCAAGAGCACAAACCAGAAATCATCTGATAAGATATGAATGACCTGGCATGAAGGGAGGAAGAATTAAATGGGAAATAAACAGAAGACTCAGTTGCCAAGTAAAAACTGATGAAGAGGTTTGAAACTGCAAAGAAAGAGGCCAGATACAGATTTGGGGAACAGTGCTTTCTCCAGATGGATGGGAAGACCGAGTGGTCATATGCAGTGCATGTGCAACAAAGGGATCGCACAATGCAGTTGTAGAAAATGCGGAACGATTGTGCAAACCCCTAGGGCTGAGGCTTGCAAAGTTGCTGACATGGGTCGAAGACAAAGGAGGTCCATTGCAGATAGTGCCTCTGGCTAGTGGAGAGCTATGTTTCAGAAACAATGGCACGAGAAAGGTTGGAGAGAATGAGCAGTGCGGACAAATCTTTGATGTACCAAGAATGAAGGATGGGACAGTAGTGATAATGGATCACTATTGGGCCTGTGGAGCCAAAGTTTACATGAGGCTGCCCAGAGATTGCGGAGAACTATGTTCTATGGTGATTGTCCATGTTCCAGCATTGGTGATCCCAAAGAGTGACCTGAACATTGGCAAATATCCAGAAACAGATGCTCACCTGAGGAAGAAGATATCTGCTGAGCTCCTGAATCGAATGAAGAGGGAGAACTATTTCTCAGCTAAGTTGATAGAAGCTTTTGGTGCCATCCCATATGAACACAAATTGTTCAGTCAGATTTCAGCAATATTCACGACAATCTTCATGCCCAGGATCCAAGTCTGGACGAATGCCAAATGGTTACAGATTACCATATGGGAGCTTTTGCAGACAATGAACACCACAATAAAGGGATTCAATGCTATCAAGGAGGAGCTGAGAGCCATAAGACTGATGACTCTTCAAAATAGATATGTCCTGGACATGATTACAGCTATATTTGGAGGTGTTTGTGCCGAATTCGGAGAATCATGTTACACATTCATACCTTCTCACAAAGACGAGAATGGCACCTTGACAGAGAATATAAAGTTGCTGACAAACCTACATGTCAAGATAGAGGAGGAGGTGGAAGACATTGCTGATGACAGTTGTTATGCATCAATCTTTTCATGGGTTCCACAATGGATGGCGAACATTTTCAAGTTTCTTGGAGCCCTGTTTGTGATGATCATGTTTGGATTCTGTATGATGAGGATAATAATCGCACAATGCAAGAAGACTGCAAAGAAAGCAGTAGGAATGAAGATTGTGATTGTTGTCAAATCAGGATTTGAACCAAAAGTGCTGACACTCTCAAAGACTATGTAAAGGCCAGCATCCATTCACCTGAGGGAATGAAGTTCCTGTATCTGAAGAATGACTAGAAGTATGTGGGGAGATGGATCTATTGCAGCCCCAATGGAAAATGCATGCTTATGACCTGGAGTGTTGATGGGCATGTGAAATCAGCAGGATACCTGAAGGGAGTCATAAAGATATGGGTCTCAAAGAAGCACTTCTTCATACTAGGATGTCTTGATGTGAAGACTGATGAGAGAGTGGTCGATGAATTGCCCAGAGGGGGAGTGTAGAGGTGGAGCCAAGAACCCCCACCAAAACCACCACCTCATGCTACCTATAAATTGGGAGCCAGAAATTGAGACACGTGTAGCACCAACGAGGATGCCTGTACCGCAGAGAATCCTGGAAACAAGGTATCCATTGAGAAAACCCTATATGCATTCACAAAGAAATAATGGCCTTTTGGACAAAGTCTACATTCTAGAGAATCTCAAAAAGAGGTGATAAAGATGAGCAACATTTGGCGCTCGAGATGAAGATGCTCATGCTACAGAAACACTGAAGAAAATGCAAATCAGTTTACACTTGTACAGACGCAGTAACACAAGTAGACAAAGTGATCTTAAGTCTGGCTACGTAGTGAATAGTTGCGCCGGTTTGCCAATGTATAGAACCTGGATATTCCACAATGCACTTTAAGCAAGGCTTGAAACCCAGTGATTGGAAAGGGTTTTTCAGTGTGGCGCAGTTGGAAAATAACTGATGGCAGAGGAGAAATACAAGAAAGGCTTGAAGTCGAGGCCACTGTGAGCCTGGTTGTCCATCCAGTAGTTACATGAACATGAGAAATAAATGAACTTCTGTTTGAGGCAGAATGGGAAAACTCTGCATGTGTCAAAGTTCACCATTTAATAGAATAAAATGCAGAAAGGAGCTCGAAAACACAGTCTCCAGTCACATGGTCAGATCAAAATAGACATTGGGTTGAGCTACACCGAAACCAAGAAGATACTCCTTTTTATTCTCAGGCACTGAGAGCTTCTGCAAGGCCTAATTCAAAGGCTTCATTGACAGGCAGACTGCAAGAGTGTTGATAGATGTTGGGCTAATTGGGTGGGGAGGCACGATCACGCCGACCCTCCCTGCACCTGGTGTGGAAGGCTGCGTGCTGCTAGCATGTAGATTTTTCGAGAAGGGTACAATGGTGGCAAACCAATGGTAGAGGGCCACGTATCAAAGAGCCCTTTAGTTTGTGTAACCAATAAAGTGTCGAGTATTAGTATGACACAGAAGATGACTTGCACTTGGGATGAGCTTAGTTGCCCACCTGACAATAGAGACCTAGGGAGTAATTCATAGAAATCGGCGCACAAGTGGCGCACACGGCTAGCGCACAGAGTGTGTGTGCAGCAATCTGTGCCAGCCACGTGCGCCAAAACCCATTTAGGCGCACAGCGTATTCATGGATTTTAACATCCATAAGCAGCCGTGGCGCAGAGTGGCGCAGCGATCCTGCAGCAGCGCCAGTTACACCCCCAAGCCCGCCCCATGCGCCAAAAATATAGCACAAATGCAGTACATGGCGCTAAGGCCAGTGAACCAGCATACAGATCCCAACCACAAAAACGCGTGTAAAAATCCCTGCGCACGCCCCAGAATACACGTACCCCGCTCGTGCGAGGCCCATCGTGTGTAAAACTCCCTGTGCACCCCTTGGAATACACGTACCCTGCTCGTGCCAGGCCCATCTCGTGCAAAACTCCCTGCGCTCCCCCCAAAATACAAGTACCCCGCTTGCGCCAGGCCCATCGCGTGTAAAACTCCCTGCGCACCCCTCGGAATACACGTACCCCACTTGCACCAGCGAAAATGCATGCAAAACTCCCCGCGCACACCTCAAAATACACATACCCCACTCGTGCCAGGCCTATCGCGTGTAAAACTCCCCGCGCACCCCTTGGAATACACGTACCCCGCTCGTGCCAGCAAGAAAACATGTAAAACTCCCAGCGCATGCCCCAAAATACACGTACCCCACTCGCACCAGGCCTATCGCATGTAAAACTCCCCGCGCACCCCCTGGAATACACATACCCTGCCTGTGAAGGTAAATTGCATAGAAAAAGCACCCCCCTGTGGCGTGGGCTGCCTGTGGGGCATGCCCAGGGTGGATGGGGTGCCTGCGTGTATTTCAGGGGTGTGCGGGAAGTTTCACATGCAACAGGCCTTGGGCGAGCGGGAAACGTGTATTTCGGGGGTGCGCAGGAAGTTTCGCATGTGACAGGCCTTGGGCGAGCGGGGAACGTGTATCTCGGGGGTGCATGGGAAGTTTCACATGCGACAGGCCTTGGGCGAGTGGGGTACGTGTATCTCGGGGGTGCGCAGGAAGTTTCACACATGACAGGCCTTGTGCGAGCGGGGAACGTGTATCACGGGGGTGCGCGGGAAGTTTCACACGCGACAGGCCTTGCGCGAGTGGGGAACGTGTATCTCGGGGGTGCACAGGAAGTTTCACACGCGACAGGCCTTGGGCGAGTGGGGAAAGTGTATCTCGGGGGTCCGTGGGAAGTTTCACATGCGACAGGCCTTGGGCGAGCAGGGAACGTGTATCTCGGGGGTGCGCAGGAAGTTTCACACGCGATTTGGCATCGTGGGCCCTGCCGGGTGTGCGATTTCCCCTCTACCCATGCCCTGCAGGCAGCCCACACCACAGGGGACTACCCTACAACCCTCACCATGCCCTGCAGTCAGCCCACACGGCGCCATGCACTCGTGAGCACACTTGTGAGCCCCGACTCATGTCCCCCACCCACCCACCATAGACGGGCACCTGCCAGCAGGCCCCGACTCATGTCCCCCAGACCATTTCCCCACACCTACCATTGACGGGCACCTGCCAGCAGGCCCTGACTCATGTCCCCCACCCACCATTGATGGGCACCTGCCAGCAGGCCCCGACTCATGTCCCCCCACCCAACATGTCATCACGATCCACACTCATGGCCCTTATAGCCACCCAAATACCACCCCACGCCACCCCAGTCCAAACACCCAACCAAGCATTCCATCCTCTCCATATTGAAATCCCCATGTCATGATAGATCCCAAATGACAAGTATGCACATCAATACATGTCCGTCAGACACACACAATGGGAGCAAGTGAATGAGAAAACCCACATCGTGACATGCACGAAACCAATGAGAGTATACCACACAAATGAAGTATGAAATAAAAATGTATTATATACAAAATTGAAGGAATGAAAGAAAATCACACAAGAAAATAAATAATAAACAAAAGCCTGTATGTCCTAAATGAATGAAAAAATGTGAATACTGAATCCAATTAAATCCAAATTAAAATGGCTCCAAAGCGTTCGTCCATTAAACCAAACCCAAAGTTTAAAAAATTAAGAAAACCATTGCTCAATGGTAAAAAAAAATTCAATGAAGTCAAATCCAGTCCAGAACTATATACAATGTAAAAATTCAGAGTCCATGAGCCCAACAATCCAAAGGAAACCTACCAGAATACCTACCTAATAAATAACTATATACAAAAAGGCGGGGCATAGTCCATGCGCCCCAAAGGAAAAAAAAATAGAAAGGAAACCTACACCTACAGAACTATTTACAAAAGCGACGGACAAGTTCAACGGCTCACTTGTTGATGTCCCTGGCCAGGGCATCATTGAACTCCTCTTCAAAGTCCTGGAGGCAGGCCTGTTCCCTGGCCCCGAGGTCTTGCAGGGATAAAGCCATGTCCACCTCCAACTCCCTGCAAATTTCCTTGAGGCACTCAGCCCACCTCAACGCCCTGCGCATGGAGTTCTCCATCCTGACCATAGTGAGACGTACCTCTTCTGCCCGCCGCCGCTCCGCATCTATTTGCCAGCCCAACCACTGCCACACAGAAGACACTCCCAATCCAGGGTCCTCCTGCCCTCCGGCTGATGTCTGACCCTCTGATGTTGATGGCCCCGAGCCATCATCGCTCCCACCTTGAGTCTGCTGCTGCCGTGCATGTGTCCTGCCTGTTGATGCCTGCACATCCTCCTCCTGATGGGGTCCAGTTGTTGGGGTGGCCACCCTGCTGGACCTCCGACTCCCGACTGTGGCCAGGATGTGTCCTCCACCAGCCTGGCCGCTGGGTCAGAGGCAGCTCCACAGGGTGCCCAGGTGATACTTGGGCAGGAAGATGGCATGGAGGACGACTGGTGCATAGGGGGTTCAGTTGAGGAGGGGGTCGGTAGAAGGTCCAGCACACGGAGGAACCCAGCACTGGTGACCTGTCCTAGCAGGTCGATGCAGTCAACAAGGCATCTGAAATAACGTGCAGCATCCTCATGAGAACCCTGCACGTCATCCCGGATGCCAAGTTGACGCAACGCCACCCCAGCCAGATGGGGTTTCCCCTGACATGGCAACCCCCAAGGTCCTGGTGCTGGGCTGTAGAGCAATGGAACTTCAGTCAGGAGACTTCTGTTCCAGCAGGGGTGGTCACAGCAACTGGACCCCTGCAGATGGCTGACGTGCAGGCACCAAACAGCAGGGCATGTGGCCAGCAGGCAGCCAGGCAGCAGCAGATGGCAGGTGGGAGTGGGCTCGGGGCTCTGGGGGGCAGGAAAAAGGCCTTCTGGGCAGGAGTGTGGTCTTTCGTATGTTGTTGTGTGGCGAGCTTGATGGGGAGTGATTTGGTACGTGAACAAACTGCATGTCAGTGTGTAATTCGAGGAAAGGCCCTTAGCACGTAAGCGCGTCTGTGACGTAACGCGCATGGGCGTTTCCCTCCACACGGGTGCATGTTGATTGTACACGTGCAAAAACTGCACATCCGGGGGTCAATGCGTGTAATTGGAGGAAAGGCCCTTAGCGCATAAGCGTGTCTGTGACGTGACACGCACGGGCGTTCCCCTAGCTTGGGTTAAAGGTCACACGTTGGTTTCCATCGCTATGTACGTGCTTTTCGTGGGAAGCGGTGCGTGTGTTTTCCAGGCGTTGGGGTTCACACGCAATTACTTCAAGTGGGTGGGTGTTGGCTACATGTTCTTCTTCTACACGCAAGCCAGACGGTGAGTCGCACATCCTATTTTTCCCTCTGTGGGTGTCCATGTTTGTTGCATACCCCCTTTTTTTACGGGCTTACTAGCCTGCGTGTTGATCGCGTATGTATTTTTTGGGCTCTTGGCAGCCAGAGGGTACTGCATGTGTTTTTTTGCACGCACGTGGGCAACAGGGGTTGCTTATCTCTTTTTCTTGCTTTTCTAGGATGCCTGTGTGTTGCGTGGCACGTCATTTCTCCTAGGGGGCCATAGAATGGGACATTCATCGTAGCTGTATATACATGTTTTTTGTTTGCGCACACTTTTGTAATGCGCAGGGACGCTACCGCCTGCCTTCGTGTAGCGGATGTGTTTAGGCCTGTGCGTGTCTTTCGCCATGCACGGGTTTCCCCTATTCGATTCCATGAATACGTGTGGTTTGCATGCGTGTGGCCGTTCCGTGTACTTCCCAGCAGTACATCCCCAGTTACGCTCTTATCTTCACGCGTTGTTCCCCATTCCACGCGTTACGCCCCATATTCCGCCCCCTTTTTGGTGTGTGCGCTAACATTGTGCGCTTTCGAAGTGCACCTCACGCACGGCGTTCTGGATGTTGCAATGACGTGTGCGCCCGTGTGTGCCACGCATGGATTTGGCGCACTTCCCGGGGGAAACACACGCAGGGCCTTCCATGAATCGCACGCGTGCACGTGTGCTTGCTTTTTCATGCTTGCGCCACGATTTCCGGCACACATTTGTTCCATGAATCGGCCCCTTAATCACTTCCTACATCATTGTGGAACGAATACCTAGATGTTCGATGTAAGCCTATTACATCCCCAAGTAGGTTTTTATAGTTTACCACATAGTGTGACATCACTGATGACGATTTTTGACTATGAAAGTTATGTTTTTTATAGCATGCGCTGAGAGAAATCGAGCAAATGTCCGTTGATGTCTATTGTAACTCCCCATTTTAGATAATTGCAAATAAAACAGACCAAGTTTTTCCAACTTCCTGAATCAGTTTGATTATTGATGTTTGAGTAAATTCTGCAGCCCCATCTATCTCTAAGTATTGCCACCTTGTCTTAAAGGGCCCTAGGTCTATGGGTTCACAAACACTAGTATTGCTCCAAGCAGCTTAAATGCATTTGGCAGCCAGGTTGGAACCCACGAAAATAGGGATGAGAACCAGTCATCATCTTCGGTCTCATCTACTTCTTCCTGCAATTTTCATATGCAGGGTTGACAGCATAGTTATTGCCTCGGTCAGGGTTCCATTTTCTCCATCATGGGCAGGTTGTATGTACAGTAAGAAGGCCCAATATTGGCGCACACGCCACCTTCCACTGCTGTAATCCAGTCCAGGACATGTCTGTTCTTGAGGGTCATGAGTAGAATGACCCTCAACTCTTCTCTAATCACATGACATCCTTTTATTATCTTGTTTATTGTCTGTAACAGCTCCCACCTAATTATTTGTAACCACTTGGAATTCATTGCTGATTCCTGGCATGAATCTAGCTATGCATATCATTGCCGTTCTACTGAACAGTTTATGCTCAGCTGGAATGTCATGATAGGCTTCTACTAATTTTGCTGAAAAATATTTCTCTCTCTTCAGTCGAAAGAGGTTAAGCAACCTCTTCCTTCTTTGGTGTGCATCCATTTTTGGAAAGTCATCGATAGCGAGATCACTTTGGGGAATCACCAATGCAGGAACATGTATGATCACTATAGTGCATGTTCCTCCCCAATGTTTAGGCAGCTGCATATAAGCTCTGGACCACAGGCCCAATCGTGGTCCATTAGCACAGCAGCTCCTCCATTCGTTCCTGGTACATCAATTATCTGTTTGCATGCTTTGTTTTCTCCAACTTTAGTCAAACCCCTGTGCCTGAAACACAATGTAGTATTCTTTATTGGCACTATGGATACAGGTCCTGCTTCATTTTTGACCAATGTTAAAGATGTGGAACACTTGGCCATTCTGTCAAACATTCATCATTCACTATGTGCACTATCTTTGCTGCGGCTTTCATCAATAAATGTGTGCTGCAGGCTAGCATTCCATCTTCCCATCCTGTGCTAGTTGCTACTCATCCATATATGAATAGTTGAGGTCATTTTCCAGCATCCTGCCAATCCTGGCATTTCCCATGTGTCTGCACAACCCAGACTCTTTTGTTCAACAGTTCTTATCTGGTCTCCAGTGAAACCACTGAATGAGTACATGAGTATCCTACTTTTCCAGTATGGGTCTTTTTCTGTTTTTTTATGTATTAATCTTCATATGGAAATGTCTTTCTCAACCTCCATCGTAGAGTTTCCCAACTTCCTTCAAATGTTCCTCTTGGTGTGCACACTGCCAGATGGCTTAGACACTTCACATCATGCACAGGTATTTATCTTGCAATGATTGTTCTGGCTCTGCTCATTGCATAGGGGATGAGAGAACACACATAGTTCTAATCTGATGTTCATCTCTCCACTTCCAACATGTGCTCATGCCACATATTATTCTTTAAATGGGCTGAATTATCAAGATATGCATTTATATCCTCATGGTATTCTTCAGCATCTCTCTTAAATCAGAGAGTTTGTTTAGAAATATCAGGGAAAATATTACTTGTGCTTTTAATAGGGATACAAATACATGACTCATTGATAAACACATCATCTGTGTTATTGATAATTATTTGATGTAATGCCATGATAATAAGGAAGAAAAGACAAATCATTGTACAGAAAGAGTTTGCAAGAAGTATTCCAAATAAACATTTCAATCTTCTTGCTGGCAGTGTATCTCTTATAACTTGGAAAATTCCCATTCTTTTTTTTATCAATGTGTAATTCGTGTTACTCTTTATACCAACCACTATCAATTGTAAGATAATTGCAATGATGATCCTGAAAATAATAGGACTGTTTTTAGGATTTCCCAAAAATGTAACAGCATCAATGTGTCATTTTACTTAAGCTGCATAAGATTGCAGTATGTAAGTGAAAACAGCATACAATAATGTGTGCAACCTTATCACTATAGGCAACATAAAGTGTCATGTGTTGTTTTATTCTTCTGTTTGGCTTAAATCATTGTCTCTTTTACCTATCTAGAATAGTTCTGGAACTGCTGAAAAGTATATTCATTTTTTCCATTTAGACTTGGGAATTTTGAAAGTTCAACTTGTATTTATTTTTTAGAAATCTTTTTTTTTGGCTCTTGGTAGCTGATCTCATCCTCATCAGTGGAACTTCTTCTCTTGCTTCACTGTCAACCGGTGCAGGAGGGGTCAGGGTATCTCCTTTGTATGGCTTTAACTCATTCAGATGCAGCCAGGCTCTACTTCCTTCGATTTTCACTGTGACCCCCTATACTAGGTACGGTCCTTCAAAACGGGGATTATTCCAAGTGCTTACACAGCTCCTTACAAGCACTTGTTCCCATGAGTACAAACTAGGTTTGTTTTAGCAAGTTCCTGGGATCAACTGTTTAAATGTCTTCTCCAATCTTTTTCGACCATTCCCTCTGATTTTTTAATCTGTTGAGAAATAAAAGAAACACTAGCAGTCATTTTTGTTTAATAGTCATGCATCTCATCACCTAATGTTTTTGCTTCACTGTGGGCATCAATTTCTATTCGAGTGGGAGGAGCAAGGGGCACACTCATATGGTGTCCAGTCACCAACTCATGAGGAAGCAGTTGGCGATCTGAGCCATGCCGATTCTTTAGTGATGCTTCAGTCTCTACCTCTCATGTCCCCTCCAAGGCCCTCTGCAGGGCTCTGGCTTCTCATTTCATCTCTAAAACTCAGGACATCCTGTCCTCTCTCTCTTCCTCTACCCCTCCTCCCTCTACTCCCTGCTCTTCCTCTGGCCCTACATCAGCCAACTCTCCTCGCTCATTCTCTGCCTGGCTGACTTCTGCAACCATTCCTTTACTGCTGGAGTCTTCACATCACCCCTGAAGCACTCCCTTGTGCTCCCTCTGCCGAACCGTCCTGCCCGGCTAACTATCGCCCAATCTCCATCACTCCTTTCCTGGAAAAACTCCTGTAAAAGCTTGCCATCTCCCAGCTTAATCGTCACACTGAATCTGTTGGTTGTCTTCATGACCATCAGTCTGGCTTCAGAGCTGCCAGAAGCACCGCAACTGCTCTCCTGAACATCCGTGAAGACCTGCTCTTCAACCTTGATTCCAACAACTCCTGTGTCCTCATCTTACTTGATCTCTCTTCTGCCTTCAGACTTCCATCCTGCTCAACCGTCTCTGTGATAACCTAGGAATCACCGGTCAGGCCCTGGCGTGGCTGACTTCTTTCCTCTCTGATCGACCCTCCCTGCTCCAACATGGGTCCTTCCTCTCCTCTATCTTTATCTCTACCTGTGGTATACCCCATTGGTCTAACCTCTCTCCCTGGCTGTTCAACCAATACCTGGCACTTCTTGCCCACTGAATTAAAGCTCCCTGCCCCAACTTTCAGTGCTATGTGGATGACACTCAGCTCATTTTCAGGCTACCTCCAGCCACCTCTTCGCCTTCTCTCATCTCTGACTGTCTGTTTGCTATCCAGAAGTGGTGTGCCGCCAATGACCTCTGCCTTAATGGCAGTAAGACTGAGATTCTCCTAATTGGCACACCCACTCCCTCCTTTCCTGTCACTCTCTGGCTGGCCTCTCTTGGCCCTCTTCCTTCTCCCACCTGCAAGGCTAAACACCTTGGGGTCATCTTGGGCTCCACACTCTCCTTCCCTCCTCACATCTCCGCCGTCTCTAAGACGTCACACTACCTCCAAGGTTTTCTTCGTTTCCGCTCCACCCCCAGAAGCTCACTGTCTCCAGAGCTCTGGTTCTCTCTAGGCTGAACTATTGCAACAGCCTCTTCCTAAATCTGCCTGCTTCTACTCTTTGCCCTCTGCAACTCACCCAGAACAGGACCGCAAGACTTGTCCTTGGCCTCAACCCCAGAGATCGTATCTCTCCAGGCCTGAAATCCCTGCACTGGCTCCCAGTGGCTATGAGGATTAAGTTCAAAACCCTCTGCATTGTCCACTAGGCCTTCTGATGCCTGGGGCCACAATACCTTCAACTCTCTCTCCCTAAATATCTTCCTTCTCCAGCTCTTCGCTCATCTGCCTGCAACTCCCTCAGGGTCAGTCGCTTCTCCAAGCAATGTGTTGGTGGTAGATCACTTTCTTCAGCTGGGGCCTCCCTTTGGAACAGCCTCCCTGCCTCCTTGAAACTTGAGGAGAGGCATCTCTGGTTCTGGAAGCACCTCAAAACCTTCCTCTTTGCTTCTGCTTTCTCTCCTCCTCTCCCTTGCTGAACTTCTGGCTGTAACTGTACGTAACTGCACAAGTTACCTGGCCACCCTCTGATCTTGGGTCCAGGTACCCTCCCCACCACTTGCACACCTGCACTGCCTCCCTGGCAACCCCTGCACTCGGGGACTGTTTTTCTGTATCCATAAAGTCCCCTACCAGCACTTGAAACCTGATCTCTGCACCTACCCTTGCACTTGCCACCAGCTGGCCGTACTTTTACTTATTGCTTATTTATTCTATTCATTGTTTTTATTTATTCTGTTTTCCCTGCACTGCACTGTCTCCTCCCCCATTCCCCCTGCAAAGTTCCCTTTTCCCCTTCCCCTGCACTTGCGCTATCTGAATGACACCTGTCCTAGTAAGATCGTTGTCTCCATCTTCCCTCTGTTCCCCCTGCCTTGCCTCGTCACGCCTTGGAGCACCTGTGTGTAGGTGAGTTATAAATGCCATATCATATCATATCATATCATATCAGTGCAAAGAATGCAAGGGGTATGCAATGTAGCCATCCGTTCTTCAAAGTTATCTTGATCTTCACAATCCTTTTTTTTAAGGAATACATTTAACCTCTCACAAAGACCATTCGCCTGTGGGTGATAGGCAGATTTAAATGTGTGCTTTATGACCAATAGAAGAGTGATTTGTTCAAACAGTTCATTTACAAAATGCAGCCCAATATCAGACCGCAGGACTTTGGTACACCCCATCTAGGAAACACCTCACTTCAAAATCAGAAATGTTTGTAAAATATGCTGGTCTTTTGGCTTCAACATCTGCAGCTTTGTTACCACAATAAATCATATCTGCCCTCTTAGTATGGACTGCACATTTCACCACAGTGATAGCCAATGGGAGTTTTAGTGCCTTAATGAGTTTATCCAATAGAGATGCATGTTGCACTGGTGTGTAGCCTGCATGGAGGAAGCCCCTTCTTTTCCAGCATGACAATCCTGCATGTACGGTTGACATCACATAGGCCGAGTCAGAGTACATTGTCATTTCCTCATCCTCATATCTCTGGAGTGTGGAGATAAGTGCCACTAATTCTGCAGCCTGTGCAGAACAATGCAAAGGCAGTCTCACACTTGTCACTACTTCAAATTCACCATTTATTTTTAACTTCACTACTGCCAATCCCGTATGCCTTTCTGCTGTTGTTTGGTCAATTTTTGAAAAACCGTCAATTAATAGAATTTCCTCCCCTCCGAGAGCATTTTCTCTAATATGAGGCATATCGTCATAAAACTCACATAGTCCTCCTTCCCCACTGGTTCTGATATGAATGCTACTCGGTTCACTACTCTACATCTAACAATTTTCATCGCAGTGTTTGAAATAATTACCTCATATCCTGATGCTCTTTGTGTAGTCAATGTACTTTTGAGCTTCTCTAAAATGGCAAAAAAGAAATGCTTCATGAATAACGTCACTGAGCTCCCCATTGTAATACTTGCAGCATTTTCAATCACGAATGCAGCAGCAGCTAACGCTTGTTTGCAAGGATAATGTCCTTTCATTACTGGGTCTAAAATCCCACTATAGTAGGCTAATGGTTTATGTCCATGTCCTAATGTTGTCTTCTGGCTGAGGACTGCTGTCATTACTTCTCCATTTGAGTGTGTGAATAAGTAAAACTCATCATTATAGCCTGTAATCCCTAACACAGTTGCTGTACAGGTCGCTCTTTTTAATTCTTCAAATCCCTTTTGACTACCCGTGCTTCGTTGAGAAGTGATCAAATATATATGTACTGAACTAAAAAAGCCAGGCCCTGCAATAATTACATAGGCCTAAAATGATTGCATTTTCCTCACTGTCTCTGGTTTAGGAGTCTCCATGATTGTTTCTGCTCTCTCAGGTGACACCTTTCTCCTTTCTTGAGAGATTACCTGTCCTATGTACAGGACCTCTACCTGACAATTTTGTCATTTCTCTTTGTTCACTCTACATCCTTTTCTTTCTCGGCTATTATGGTTATTAGTTGAACAGAGTCTTTTCTGAACTTTTCTTCTGTCTCGCTGTACATTAATATGTCATCTACATACTGAATTAATGTGCTCTCAAGTTGTGGGTTACCCAGGACCATCTGAAGGACTCTATTAGAGATTGAGGGGGACACACTGTATCCCTGAGACAGTCTTGTATGTTTCCAGCCCTGGTTTCTACATGAAAATGAGGTCAAATCTTGTGAGTCCTCATGAAGGGGAATTGAGAAAAACGCATTCTTTAAGTCTTTTACTGTAAAATACTTGGCTGTGGCTGGAATATTGCATAATATATTAGCTGTATTCGGAACCAGAGGAAACTCTACTTCAACAATATTGTTAGGGGACATACATCCTGAATAAATCTCCACAACCCCCCTGTTGATTTCTTCACTGGTACATAGCCGTGTTATACGGGAATGCTGATGACACCAATTTTCCCTGCTGTACTAAAGCGGAAATGATTTCGAATATACCTTCATCTGTTTCTCTCGACATGGGGTACTGCTTTGCTCATGGCAATATTGCTCCGGGGTCGAGCTTAATTTAACTGCTCCTACTCCCCTCAATAGACCCATAAGTTGCTTGGCACATTTTCTTAATCTTCCTGGAAAAATGACAGTTTCTTTTTTACCAATGCCATTCTCTGTGGTATTTCTATGTTCTCTACTTTAATCCAATAAGTGACACTTATCAAAAATCAAATTTATCATCTGAATAATCATCTCTGAACAGTTCTTCATCTGTCAAGTCTGTTAGTCTCTATCCTTCACCAAGAGCTATTATTGCTCTCCGTCCTCTTCCCACATCATCTGTCCCATGGACAACACCCTCTCTGACCACTGCTACCCCTATTTCTATGGGAATCACCTGTCCTTCTTCATCATCCATAGGTATTTCTGGCCTAGATAAACATGTGTCAGGTATTCTCAATAATTTACCTACCAGTCTAGGAAGCCATGTGAACAAAACAGTAACTTCAAAGAACAAATACTTCTGGGTCGAAAGGAACTCCTCGTAGTCCCTTTTGGTCATTCGTGTAATGTATCCCTGGAGTGGAACACACTATCTTTTTGACAGTGAAAGAATTGTCATGTTAAGTTTTGTCATCAGCTCATGTCCTAACATGTTAACTGGTGTCTGACTAGAATACAATAGTGGCATAGACATGCATGTTCTTCTATAGTAATTGGTAAGTCATCAATAAAAGGAACTAAACTCAGAGCCCCAGAGAATCCCTCTGTGTACATGGCAATGTCAGACATTTGTTACTTTCCCTCGCGAACACAGGAAGAAGTCACTCCAGGGTCTACAAGAAACGAAAGTGTCTTGCCTCCTATCTTTAGCCTGACCCTTGCTTTCTCTTGGGGATCTGGTGTCAATGAAAGTACTGAACAGATCAAGTTGCTCTGTGGGCTTTCCTATTCATCCCTGTACCCGTGAAAGGATTTCCTCCTTCCATGGTCACACTCCCTATCCTGAGTGTGGGTGCTTGTGGGACACCTGTGTTCATATTCTATTGTTGCACCATTGCTTGTCATGTCTGTAATTGCTGGGTATGTACTTGTGTTTGCATAGGCGCTTGCTGTGGTTGCCCTTGCAGCGACTGTGCTTGCAATGGAACTTGCTGCGCTTGCTGCATTTGCGGAGCATGTGCCTGCTTCTGTGTGTGATCTTGGGCATAATAGTCCTGCGATTCTGCACTATATCCCTCTCCTTCTACATGTTCTGGTCATATGTCCTGTCCTCTCACCATTCCAGCATTGCTGGGACTGTCCTCCATTAAATACTACTCTTCCTTGAGGATTTTAAAATCCAGCTCAGCCTCCTCTGGGTCCATTCCCTCTACCTCGTGGCCAAAACTGTTACCCACTTTGATCTGTAGGGTACCCTACATTGATTGGCTGAGTAACTCTTGTGCTGCCACACATTCAGCACTTGTCAATACTGCTCCTTCTATGGCACATTTTGTCAATTTTGTCTGAATTAACTTTGCTACCTCCAGCTTTCTACTCTCAGCATTTTTCTTATTCTTCTCTTGTAATAATTGACAATAATGTACAGTAGTCAACTGTATTTCTGGCCATGGCTTTGCTTCCATCCCTGCCTGTTTCTTCATCTGCTGTTGCACTGGCTCAGATAGTCCTTGATATAAAATATGATAGAAAAATGCTATTGTTTTATCCCACAGTTCCCTCGTCTCAAGACACCAACATTCTTCAATCACTTGAATAAAAGCACCAGGATCTTTGTCGTCACCCATTTCCTTGTCATAATTGCACCCATGTCTGATGTGTCAGGGTATTGTACTCTGAGCACCCTCCATAAGTCCGCTCTGCAATTATTAAATGGCGCTCCATTGTGTGTCGTGTTTTGTGCTGTTACGCTTGCATACCGTTCTTGTCTCCAAATGTTGTCAGCTCTCTCCCCTAGGATAGCTGCTAAAAGGCCTTTTATTTCACCCACTGCTAACATCATTCCCGCTTTCATTCATTCTGACTCATGAATCCACTTTCCCCCACCTGCAGTCAAACTAAATAATTTCCATTTCAGATTATCATTGTCCATTTGTAGCCACGGTATATATTATAGTTGACCTCCCCCTTTCTCTAGTAACGGGAATGTGTCAATCCTGGTCCACAATCATACGCACCTACACTTCCAGGTGGGGCTAGTTTTGCACATTTGTCTGCATCCCGGCAACAACCTTAATCTCCTAATATAAGACCGGGATATATCCCCTGCACTGCACAATTACGCTTGTCCTTGTTCAGAATATGGTGTTGGTTCTGGTGTGTTTTCTTTTGGGTCTTCTAAATCGGACCACTTTACCCCACTTTCTAGGCTTGGGTCTATCGGAAATCTGCATGCACCTTCTCTTTGCGCTGTTTTGTTTTCCTCCCTTTCTTCATCTGGCATCATTATACTCCAGCTTGTATGGCTGTTGTCCTTTTCCTCATCATCAAGATCTAGTATACTTAAGGACAGTGTTCTATGCTTGTCCATCATTACATCATCCAATCTGCCTCCTACTTCTTTCGGTGGAGATCCCTCAATGCTCCCTTTGTTTTTGTAACCATCGTTCTACCTCTTTGCCTATATAAATCCCAAATACTTTTCCCTATGCCTTCTACCACATGCTCCTCCGCCCATGTCTGTATTCTCAGTATCCCTTGCAGCTCCCTGAGGGGCTGTTTTGACCCACTGTCTTCTTCCCATTGTTCTTGTGATTAAATTGGCACTATGCAATTAATAACAAGGTGATCTGTTTCATCATCCCTTTATCCCCTACTCCTCATTTCTTCTTTCTGTGTTCTCATCTCCCTTTTCTCTTCTTCCCTTTCAATATCTGTCCTCCAATCCATTTGTTCTGCACTATTGTCACTTCCTTGGCTTTGTACTTCTCTTATTTTGTCTCTTGACTTCTTCTTCTATCTCTGTCTGTTTTCTGGAGTATGTCTGGCTCCCCTGTTGGCCAGTTGTCAGGGACCTCTTAGTGGATTGTCTAGTCTGTCGTCATCCCAAATTCTTCTGAAGTGTATAATCAACAGTGGACATTGGTTCCCAGGTTTTGCCAGGCCTAAGTCACCACAGTTGAAAAGGCATTAATTCAAGTGGCTTACACAAGAAGGGAGACTGGGTTGGTGGTATTAGGATACGCAACCTAATCCTTAGTATGCTTCCTTCTCCAAGAGTTCTGTGCTGACAGCCTACCTACCCCCCCTGAATCCTCACTGCCCCAATGAAAGGTTGTGGCTGTGGGTCCTCCTCTATTTCCCCTTGAATGACCTGACTCACACAAGGTGCCTCAAATACCTCTTCAATGCTTTGCAACATGCGTACCTCCTATTGGCAGTTTCAAACAACTGCAAGCTGCGGGTGAGAGTGTACCTCACTGTTCTTCCTTCAAACTGATTGCAACTTCTCAGCTCCTTATTTCACCACCTCCTCCTCAGATCATACTCCCTCCTCCCATTCCTCTTCTGCTCTTTTCAACCCCTCCTCCTGCTGCACCTCTGCATGAACATCTACAACCTCCTTCTTATGCCACTATGCTCATCCTTTCACCACCCCTACATCATTATCTGCTGTTCCTCCTTTTATTACCTCCTCTGGCACCTCCTTTCACCACTTCCTTCTCAGATCTTATTCCCTCCTATTGATCCTCCTCTCCATCGTCCACCACCTCATCCCCCAGTTCCTCTGCTCCTCCGTTTGCTACCTCCAGCCTCCTTTGCATAATCAGCCACTCCTTTCTTGAGTTATCACCAAACAAGCACATCTACCATCTTCAAATTCTCAAACTACGCTGCCTTTGAGCTTCCTAATATATGCTCCGGCGCCATTCCGTGGGCAGGTATCCCTTTGAGAGACTGCACAGGTAAGTGATTTCCTTTACCATTTAGGTACTGGCTGCATCTTAACAAACATTTTATTTCAGGTGTGCCTGTTTGAGGAGTACAGGTCTCCCACTTCTTTGCAGGGAGGCGACAAGAACCTGGTCTGAAATTTGGAACTGCCTGATACACGTGGTTGTATACAACCTCAACGCTCCATCCTGAGTGGGGAGATAAGACCGCTCCAGTGGTAACTCCTCCAGGGATCAACGTGTCACTTTGCATAGGAATATGCAGTGTGGTTTCTAGTTGGTAATTACACTTCACTAACAAAAATGTTTTGTCATTGCAGGGTCGGAGTTGAAGTGCAAGCAGAGGTCATAGTGCCAGCAATGTTTCCTTCTACACCTTAGGCAATGTTTAAAGTCAGATGTCTTATTGTGGCTAATGTAGTGAGCCCATGTCCCTTCATCCAGGTCTTGCAGGGTGCCCAGCGGATCTGCCCTATACCACCCCAGAACCATGCATCACAGTGTGCGTGCTAGAGCGTAGCCCACATGGTTACCTTGCTCAACTCACCTGCAATCACACCCAATGCCAGGGTATTGGGGAAAGCAAATTGCTTTATTACCATCAAGCTCAAGAATTTCATAATCTGTGGTGATGCCATGCAGTGATCGGGAGAGAATTTAAAGGTATTTTTTTATTGGGGAGAGAAATGCACCCTTTTGGCTTTCCCTTCAAGAGAGTTTGTCTTATGTGCCATTATCAAATGTGTTTGAAGAAAAATATCTGTCCAAGGGACACTTGTGGGAAGTTTGCTTTGTTTCCTCATTCATCTCTTCCATCTCCAATAATCACTATTCTGAAAAAACCTCAATGAGATCCAGTGAACTCAAAGGCTGCTTCCCCAAAACCGGAGGGAAGGGAACACAGGGAGGTGGAGGTAGAAGCTAATCTGAGTACATAATTCCCATCAGTATCTTCTTAGAAACCAGCAACATATTTAAGTTGGGAAGGTAAGGTCAGGGGTAACCCTCTGGTCTTGTAAACAAGACTACACTGAGAAGCACAAGACCAGTACCCAGTCCCGGTAGAGTGCTTAGAAGCTGTGGAATATGTATTAGAGTTGTGATTAATGGTATGATATATGAATTGGTTTATGGTTGTCATATTTGCTAATGTGTTGTACGTTGGTTTTATTCATTGATAAAAGGAATGAATAAATATATTTGGAAATCAAGTACGGACATGCCAATGTGACATTGCAGTCAATCTGATGTAATGTGGCATGGGAGATTGCTTTTGGTGTTGTTCATATATTCCCACCAGGTCTTGATGCACACTATAATGCCATGTAAGTGTGCTGCTGAGTAACTATGGCAAGTACGATTCATCACTTGATGAAAAAAAGCTGGGGCAATGGAGTGGTGCTGCTTAAATCGAAAAGGTATTTTCCCACTATCTTCTGTCGCCAAATGGATTTGCAATTAGCCTTTGGTCAAGTCGAATGTAATGATACAGGTGGCTGGACCAGTCCTCCCAATCATCCCAGCGATGTGCCACATGTGGTATTCTTATGACCTTGAAATTACACTAACTTTAAAGGTGCCAAAGCAACACCTTCATGATCGACTGAGCTTAGCAACCGGGACTATCTTTGCAGAGCAGTGACTCTGTGAGGGCTTGTAGTCACCATGCCCCATCATTCTCTTGACCTATCTTTCGACCATCTGGCATCTGGCTTCAGGAAATTTGTCTAGACAGATCTGTATTTTTATTTATTTATTGAGCATTTGTAATGTGCCTACACATGAAATGGTGTTTCAAGGTGCCACAAGACAAAAAAAGGGGGGTGGGGACAAAAACAACAATAACGATCCTACTAGGCCTTGTGCCATTCGGATCATGCAAGTGCAATATCATGAAGTGCAGGGGCAAGGGTATGGGGAGGAGGGAGGAGGAGGGGAGGAAGAGGGACCAATGGGCTAGACATGTGCTAAGGGGAGGCCAGGTGGGCAAGTGCCAGGGGATGCATGAAGTGAAGGGAATGAGGAGCACATGCTTAGTGTGAAGACAGGGGTGTACCAGGCTTGGTAGGGATGCACACCCCACCAGGCTAGTCATGGTGAGGGGGCCCGTGAGGACAAGTGCAGGTTTGGAGGGAGGGGAGACCAGGGCGCTGGGTGAGACTGGGCAAAGAGGGCCTGGTGCCCTGTAGAAATTCAGAAGGGACCTGGCAGCCAGTCAATTCGGCAGAGCGAGACATAAGTAGGGGAGGGGGACAGGGAAGGAAGAAGAGAAAAGGAGGGTCCTGAGAAGTTTCCGGAACTTAAAGACATCGGCTCAAGTCTGAGAGGGGCATTCCAGAGGGAGGCTCCTGCCAGAGAGAGAGATCTACCCCACTCTCTGTAAAAGCGTCTGATCTGCAGAGAGTTTGAGCTAGAAGATCCAAGTGCTCTAGCAAGGAGGAATTCAGGGAGAGAGAGTTGGCTGTAGCGGGGTCCGAGGACCCAGAAATCTTTGTGGATAAATCAGACCGTCTAGAACTTGATTCTCGCAGTCAATGGGAGCCAGTGGAGAGATTTTTGGGCTGGAGAGATGCGGTCCCTGGGCTTCAGGCCAATGATAAATCTTGCAGTCCTTTTCTGGATTAGTTGAAGGGTGCAAAGGGAGGATAAAGGTAGATTGAGGAAGAGGCTGTTGCAGTAGTCCAGCTTAGAGAGGACCAGGGCTCTGGCGACATTGAGTTTCTGGGGGAAGTTGAGGACAGGGAGAATGCCTCTGAGGAGGTGCAGCTGAATGTGAGCCTTCTTTGCAAGGTCTGCGATGTGAGGAGAGAAGGAGAGAAAGGAGTCAAAGATGACACCAAGGTTTTTTGCCTCACAAGAGGGTGAGGGGAGGGGACCGATGGAGGGCGGCAAAAGAGTAGGAGGGAAGGAGGGAGCAAGGGTTCCCATGCGAAGGATCCCAATCTTACTGGCATTAAGGCAATCAACAGATTCTGTGTGGTGGATCAGTTGGGAGATGAACAACTTCTTCAAGAATTTGCCCAGGAAGGGAGTAATGGAGATAGGGCAGTAGTTAGCCGGGCAAGAAGGGTAGGCAGAAGGCTTTTTTAAGGATAGGGTGCACATGGTAGTGCTTGAGGGGTAGTAGGAAGGAGCCAGTGGCAAAGGAGTGATTGCAGAAATCAGCCAAGGCTGGAGCAAGGTCGACAATGTGGTCTTTGATTGTTCTACAGGAGCAGGGGAGCATCTGTTTTTCATAGAGAAGACTTGTCTGGAGTCCTCATCCTGCGCTATGGAAGAGAAGGAGGAGAGTAGGAGAGAAGGGGACAGGGGGGGTCAAGGAAGGCCTGAGAGTGGGTGAGGGAGGAGGGAGGGGAGTAGAGGAGAGTGATAACAGGATGTCCTGAGTTTTGGTTGTAAAGTGGGAGGCCAGTGCAGAGCAGGGGGCCTGGGATTCCAGAGGAGAAGTTGAGACTGCAGTAGGATGAGCAAGTTCCTTGCAGATTTTGAACAATTCTGCCATTTTGATGGTGGCCCCCGAGATGCAGGCTTGAATATGGGCCCGCTTCTTGAGTAGATGGAGAGTCTGTATAGCCTTTGGAGCAGGCAGCTGGCCAGTCTGTCAGTAGATGTGCTTGAAGCCAGCCACTTCCATTCAGCAACTCGGCACTTGTGTTTCAGAGAGGTTAGGTCGGAATCATACCAGGTGTTGCACTTGTTGGCAGGCTTCATGCAGATCCTCATGAAGGGGGCAAGGATGTTCAGGGTGTTGGAGATGGAGAGATGAAGGTTAGCAAGGGCTGTGTCAGTGTGAGGTCAGTGGCTAGAGTGGGAGGGGGAATAAAAGTGATGGCAAAAGCAGCAACTGACACTTGCTTTATTGGTTGAATGACAGAGAAGGAGACTGGCAGTGCGGGCAGAGGCTTAGCGGGGAGACCCAAGAGATCCAGATGAGAGGACAGGAGAGCATGGTCAGACCAGCAAAGGGATGTAATGAGAGGGTTGGAGATGGGGATGTCTGCTAAAATGAGAGCATCCAAGGTGTGTCTGACTGAGTGGGTCGGATTTAGGGTAGAATGGAGAGGGAAAGAGAGTCACAGAGGCTGTGGAAGAGTCCAGTGGCTGCCTCAGGAGAGTCCAGGTGAATAATAAACTCTCTGAGGAGGAGAAGTTTGGAGGTAGAGGCCAGGAGAGAAGAGGTGAGGTCAGACCACTCCCAAAGGAAGTGGGAGACTGACTGGGGGTCCTGTAGATGGTGGTGTGAGTCAGAGAAAGGATAGGAGAGACACCAAGGCTGCAGACGAGACATTCGAAGGAAGAGTAGGACTGAGTGGGTATGATAGGTGCAGGGACCCATTCAGGCAACATCAGGGCCATTCCACTCCAGACCGGTAAGGCCTGGGCTTAGAGAGGATCTTGTAGCCCTCAGGGAGGAGTGTTTCAAAAACTGTGGCAGAGCTGGCAGTGAACCATGTCTCAGTGAGAGTGAGGACAACAAGCTCAAAGGAGGTGACAGATATCAGAGGAGTGTTTAACAACAGAGCATGAGTTGAGGGTAGCTAAGTGAAGCTGGTTGCCACCTTTGAAGGTCTTCTGAGGATGGGTACAGGGATGTGGTACACCCGTCGGTGGTGGTGAAGGTGCCTGGGGGAGGTAGAAGGAGGAGTGGCAGGAGAAGGGAGGAAGTTTGATGAGAGACGGAAGACAACCTATCAAGAAGGAGGAGGTGGGGCTGAGAGCCCTGGGCCATGGCAGTGCCATTCTCGTAAACATTAATGTTGCACCTAGAGGATGGGAAGTGTGCCAAGAGAACTTCCCATCTGCTTACACCATTAATGGGTAAAGAAGAGAAAGGGCAGAGGACTGAGACCATATGAGGAGTCCATAGGTCCGGAGAGGTGGCGACAAAAAAAATGTCAGTGACAGTCTGCCTGGAAGAAGCATTGACGTAGGTGTCGGCGATGGGCAGGCCTGGGTTGGAGACCAGAAGATCCTTCTTGAAGAGGGGGAGAGAGTTGGGGAAAGAGAGGTGGAGAAACTGCATGATGCATGATGAACTCCCCAGGCGGCCTAGCAGTAAGACAGGTGCAAACGAATCAGGTGCACAACATCGCACACGTCGCTGAATGGGGTATTTTGCAGCTCCAGCAGCAGAGGAGAAAGGAAGGTGACTTAGGTCAGATGAACACTTCTCTGAAATACGAGGAAAGTGCCTTAAATCACCAGTCAGAAGGCACTTCTTGTGACTGCATTCCAACAATGCCAACAATGCCGTGCTCCCCATTCTAGGCTGCAACAATCAGCAGGCAGTTCTCCACAAGCAATATCTCAGGAATGATAACCTGTAACCTAGGATACTGGCTAACCAGTGGCAGATCCAGCATGTGCCTTCCATCAGGGTCCACACAGCACCACAGGGTTTTGCAGTTGCCCTCTCCACAGGCCATCCCCTAGGCATAACACCAAGCAGGGACTAATAGGGCCTCCCGGCTACCGATATTACTGGGACACCTTGCCTGTGGTGTGTCTCGCAAGGCAGCATGCTGCAGTCCCTGCAGTGATTTGGCTAGTGGAGCAATGCCCTGTGCACCCATCTCTGCAGCACTTTCTGGGGCCCTCTGCCAGCCCCACAGACAGGCACCTACCCAAGGGTCCTCCCTTGATCAGAGAGCCCCACTCCAATGGCTGCCGGTCTGCGCCTTTTCCACGCTGCCGTGCAGATCCGGGACGGCCTATCCCCTCCTTCCGATGGCTAACTGCCTCAGCAGGCTGTCACCACACTGTCCTTCTAACAAGTCCACGTGAGGGGGGAGAGGCGTGCCACCAGCCCTCACTGGATCGCCGGCCTCCTCCGAATCATTGTTCCCCTCAGACCACACTCACTTTGCGTCCGCCTGTGGGCCGGTCGCCGATACCACTTTGCCCCTTGCCGGGAGCACATCAAACCACCGAGATGAACAGCAATCTTCAATGTGCACTCTTGTGACCGCACCATGTGCAATGATCTAAGGTAAAGTGAAGAGCCACATGAGCCTGCTAAATGGTGTTTATGGTGTTTAATGCTCTCACTCCACATCTCACAGTTCCACTGGAGGGTATATTTACATTCTAGAATAGCTTCAGGACCTCCAGAGAGAGCACTTTACAGAGGCGTAGAGCCCTGTAGTATCAAATAGCAAATAAATCAAGGCAAGTCTTGCTTGCATCCCCCCTATGGGTCTGAGAACATCCACTCTGGTTTGCACTGATATGGCATTGTGGTTGGTCGTAGGAGCACCTTGCTGCAAATATCCAAATGCTACAGGCTATGTAATGCGCAGCACCCGCAAGATAGTACAGCTCTGCCATGCAAACAGGCGTCTCTCCGGCACAGCTCCTCCACCACTCCCCTTCTGATCGTACACACCTTCACTTGGTCACCCTTCAGGCTTTCTAGACTCATCGTCTTTGGGTTCTTGGTCAGATCAGATTCTGGATACATCATGACGTTAGTGTTAAGGGTGGAATAAGTTGGATCCTTCCAAGACTTTTGGCGGTCTCTCTGTCATGCACATTAATTTAAGTCACTGATAAACTCTATGATCTGGTAGGGCCCAAGCCACTTTACTACGACTTTCTTGCAGATGTAGATGCACAAGATATTTTACTACCCCATCAGTCCTTTGAATACCTGTACAAATGGGGTTGCGCTTCATCCCATCTTCGTAACTTTGTCATCCCCCTTTTAACATGTCTAGTGCGCCTCTGTGTTCGTGTGCAAATACCACTTTGAATGGACGGAAACACAGAGGTACACTAGGTTAGAGGCCTGTGGATACTTCCTCACAGCAAACAAAGCCAAAGGAAGTAGATTGTACCAATTTGTTGCCTCTTGTTCCACTAACCTCCACAGGATGTTCTTCAAAGTGTGATTAAATCTTTCGACTAAGCCATTCATTTTAGGTTTCAGATGGAAATTTGGAGAGTTTCAATGCATCACAAAGTCTTTAATTTAGACATTAACATGGACATAAAAGTCTATCCCTAATCTGTAAGGATCTCTCACCCTGGCGAAATAGAAGAAAAAAGGTTCTTTAAAATGTGCTGAGTGATGAGTTTTTATGAAGGAGAATGGCTTCAGGGGAATGGGTGGTATAATCAATAAAACTCAGAATATAGCTAGTGGCCTCTTTGGAATTCATGCCTATCTGAGAAAATTGGAGATCAGTATAGCATCCAACCTCTATATGAACGATCCTCTGGTAGGTGGCAAAAGAATCTGCATAGAACATGGCAATGGGTTTTCACAATCCCCTCGTGTTGTGCTGTCAACTGTGAATGAGCTAGTTTACGAAATGTCCTTCTAATGGCAAAGGGATTAAATTACTGCTAATAATTCTTCCCCACCCCTTTTAAACTGATCTGTGCCTGAAAGAGGAGAAGCTTTTTCTCAACAAAAAATGGACTGATCTTACTTCTTATATATTGAGATCATTAGCAAACTGTACGGATGGCTAATTCCACTGAGCTAGGGGGCACTATCTATAGAGAGGAAGAGGGTCTGTAGGCTTAACCTTAGGCCTCTTCTAGGGCTAGAGTAGGAAGACATGAACCTCTTCTCACTCGCTCACTTTTCCCCAACTCTGTACTACCCTCCAGATCAGCTTTAAAGTACATCTGACAAACAATTTCCCATATTTGAAGAGCAGCAATGTTTCTATATCCCAATAATCATCGTCCATCACTCTTGCCCCAACCTGCATGTTCGATTAGAGATCTAGAGCCACAAGTCTGTGGAAAAGTGGACCCTGCCCTGAGATTCATTAGTTTCCAAAGCCATACTTTACAAGTTGAGACAAGCCAAACATGGGGTTTCCTCAAATGGACTTTAGCCCCCTTATTATTATTTTTTTTATTTGATTGTTAATGTATAAAGTGCTTAATACCAGTGAGTGGTTTCTAAGCGCGGGATCGGGATTCAAACCTGTGTAGCTCCACGTTGCCTTGCTTCAATACTTTGCATGATGAGACTTGGCCAGTCCTCATTGATCCCACTCTGACACCATTTGTCATGCAGTCAAGTAGGATCATCAAGGGTAGACAAAAATAAAGGTATAAGGAGCTACTGGTTTTTCATGGTTTATCACATAGTGGAGAGAAAACAAAAATGTAAATCAACAACTTGTGTGTCTTCGAACTTGATGAGCTGTAAGTAAACCAAAATAAAAGTCTCTGAGCATTTTGAGCCATCATTTGGACATCCTTTCCTGGCATATTCTCCATATTCAATCGCTCACAGCCTTGGGGGCTTAAGTAGCCTACAGTGGTTTTGCTCTTGACTCCATTAAGGTAGATCATCTGCTTCTTGTCCTGGAATCTCCGGCAATCCCTGCACCTGGGTCTCCAGGCCCCACATTGTCCAGTATGCAAGAGCTGGACAGAAGCTGATGGTAGAGCTTGGTAATGTCACGCTAAGCCCAAACATGCAGACATGAGGCTGGCTACTTAAATGTGTCTACTGGCTGGGACTTTAGCCTTATTCTTTATTCATTAGTCAAAGTCCTGATGTTATCCTCCAATATCTAGTCCTTGCCTACCACCCTGAATGATCAGTTATATATGTTCTCATACCTAAGGGGCTTTCCTTTACTCCCCCTATTCTCTCTCCTCCTCTACACTCCCCATTTACTCTCCCCTGCAACCCCTAGATATTCTGGCACATGCTGTGCAACTGCTCCTCTTTATTTGTCTCCTATTAGACATATATCAGGGCTGTTTTGTTTCTTATCCGCCACAGCTCCTGCTTGTCTGCCTGTCCTCTCGTCCACTTCCTCCCCATTTCCAACCTCTTCAGTGTTCCTCTCTCCCACCACCAAATTATATCTACTCCAACCACTGCTTCTTTATCTTTAAACTTCGTTCTTCAAGCACTCTCCATCTTTATCCACCTAAAATTCTTTCCCATCTCTACTATATATCTTCCTCTTTTCTCATGTTCTGTAGCTTCCTCTTGCCTCCTAGCTCCTTCTGGTGTTTCTTAAGTTCTCCTACTCCCTCCTGCCCTCCTTCTCCTCTTTATCTGTCATACTCTTTTGTTTCTACACCTCCCCCTTGCTATCAACCCTCCCTATCCTCATCTCTTTTCTCTTTTCTCCAACCTCCCACCCGCTGCCTAATGTGCTCTTCCTTCCATCTACAGCACTCTCACACTCTGCCTTTTTTTCGGTCTCCATATACCCACCACTTTACTCAGGAATTGGCTCCTTGTATATGGACTTGACCCCTTCCATAGAAACAGCTGAACCTGGACAGGATTCACTTGAGTTTCAGCTGGTCTGGGATTGGTGCATTTGATCTGTCCATTTCTTTAAGGTGCTTCCAATGTAACAGTAATAATGCATTCTGACGTTCTCGCTGGCTGAGCGGGTTGCTTCAAGTTTCTAACTTAAGATACATGTTTTATTGTAATGGCTGTGGTAACCAGTTGCAATAGCATATTTTCCCACAATGTTTTCTCTGTACTTTCCACCCTACTCATGGAGCTCCAATATAACACAGTGAAATTGGGTCTGGCTAGAGAGTGATGGGGTCTCCAACACAAATCTTTGAATTTCCATAGGCACTAACATACAAGGGCAGCAATTCTCTATTACTGTTAAGAATCCTAAACCTGGGATTTAACCTTAATAGGAGGTGCACTCTTGTGCACTAAGAATCGCCTTGGCTATACAACCTGGGGGCATTGTGGGATAGGCCAGGGGATTCTCCCTACACTAAAACTAGGTCCTGCATTTCATAATAAGTGGTGTCCCTTAGCCCCATTTATCTCCCTTGTATCTACCCCAAATGTTAGACAGAGGATGTTGCCACAGAAAAATGCTATAGTGATTGGCAAACAGCTCCCTCTTATTGGTGCCCATCTGTGGCCTGCAGACTATGGGCATTGTGCAGCAAGAGAAGACCAGGAGACTGGAGCAAACAGAGAGATGAAGTAACACACGTGTTGCAATGCACAAAGAAATAAAGTTGACTTCAAAAGGGGTCCTTTAAAAAGCCATTTAAGTAGATGTAGGGGATTCAAAGGCATTCCAAAGTCTGGCGTTTGTTTCTTACATTGAGTACCAGGTTGAGTACAGTAATCCAGTGGCTTGGCTAGACTCTTTTGACTGGGAAGGCCCAAGTTGGGCACTGACTTATGCAGGGGTGGCATGAAGTACGAGCGCACACACACACACACCACACACACACACACACACACACACACACGATACGCCACTGCAGTAATCAATGCATGTCATCTGAATAATCAGAGCCACTTAGTCATTGCATCCTGGTTATTAATAAATCAGCCATCAGGAATGTGTGAATCTACACCTGGCAAGAGTCAAGACACCAGAGGTAACAAACCCTCAGTGCAATATTTTGCACTGTCCAGACGGTTAATAGAAAGGCATCAAAGCAAGGCCACTTATCCCTAAAACAACTCGTTGACTAAATGTGCATGATAACATGATATGCATGGTATGCTGGCTGGGTTTATAAAAAATTAAACGCGTGCACCTATGACGTCTTCCCTTCATTGATTCTCTAAAAAAGAACCTCTTATGATATGTCTTTTTTTCTTGAGTTTATAAAATTGCAAATTAAAGAAAATGTAAAAATATAGTCAAAGAAAAACAGGCAAGCAGAGATGTTGGGAACCAGCTTGTCAAGCTGATCGAGTTGCCCTTTTTGTTACTTTGGTGAATGCGTGGCATGAAGTACGAGCGCGCATACACACACACACACACACACACATTCGTAACATAGTTTAGGATAATGGTCTGGCATGCTTGGTAAGGAGTTTATTGTGATCCCTTGAGTTCTATGAGGAAAGAAGGAAAGAAAATCAATGAGCACTGAGAGATGGAAAGATTCATCAAGGTGATGCCTTGTGATGGTAATCAAGCTGCATAAGTGAAGTCGTGTTTTTCATGGGGATGAGGGAGAAAAGGAACCAGCACATGACAGTAATGGGGTTTGAAGGGGAAAGCTGATGATCAATAAATACATGAAAAGATTAGTGAATAAAAATAAAGTGAGAAAAGTAAATGCATGTGGACAATAGACGTACGTGGAACAAAGCTAGCAGCACCCAATCGTGCAGTGCCCAATATCACCAGATTTCTAGATATCCCCAATTGTATTGCTTTTGTCATCAATTGTTCCCCTCTGGACCTAGTTATGCGTCTGTTCTTTGATAGACTAAAAAGTGCTGTTCTACAAGCAACCTATTATGAACAATGAAATAGCTAATCAGCAACTGTCAGTCATCATGGGGGTGGCGGTCCAATGCCCCTCGGTAAGGATCAGCAGATGCAAAGTCATCAAATGTCCTCATGACCGGAAGTGAGAACTAACGACGGACTATGAGGGCATTATTCGGTCCATTGTTTTGTTGGGAGGTGAAATAAGCGTGCCGGAAAGTCTAGCAGTATGTTCTTGAATGATCGTAATTTTCCATTGCGTTAGGTAACCAGTGATCTATAAAGGGAAGACGTCTGGAGGACAGGAAGGGTTAGTGTGATCTGTTTCTATTCTGTATTATTTGGCTTGCAAGACAACTAATGAAAAGGGCCACTGTTTGTCATGACCTTAAATCGATGCCTGAGCCTGGTTTCTCGGAAAGATTCAGTGTGTTGAGTCCTTATTATCCTTAGTCAAAAATATAATCTGAGCACTTGTGCTCCAACCAAAGCGAATCAAGCCAACAACAGAGCTGTATGGCTCGAGGGATTCATGACAGTGAAGCATTGTGGTCTTGGGCAAACAGTGGATCCGGAGTTCTTGTGTTGCAGCCAGTCGGAGGAGTGGAAGAAAGCAGCACTGGAAACGGTATGTATTATTACATGCCAGACTTGTGACCATGGGCAAACAGTGCATTCTGAGCTTTGATGCTGTACTATAAAACATGACAGTGCACCGTAAGGAGCCTCTCTTCCTCGGTGAGGTTTCCTTCTTCACCTCACCCACTATTGGCATCCAGCTTCTGCTACCATCCCTTGGATCTGAGACTGAGGGTCAGGGCACACATGTAAGCACACAGGCAATTTGCTGTCACCTGATGTGTCCCCGCATTATCCTGCAGTGTGTGACTTAAACGGGTCCAGAGCATCCCTGTCCATGCCCACAACCAGGGTTTTAGTTGGACATCCTGTAAAATGGACTCTTGAACCGGGGCAATGCCGGAGCTCCCCTCCATCTAACACCCACACCCTACAATGGCATTATGGAGCCATGGATTAAAGGGGGGTGAGTATACATTCACCTTTTCTTTGTTTTCTCCGGCATGCCAAAGTGTCAGAGTGAAATCCTCACCTGCTGCCAAGCGCAGTTAGCTGAAGCAGACTGTATGCACATTTATGTGCAGTCCACTTCAGCTAACACCGTGTGGATTTTATTCGGACGTGTTAATGGCCGCTCATTAACACAGCAGAGGGAAACTCATCTACACCGTGAAAATACTTGAAATTGACACTAAGAGGAATCACATATGTGTTCTGTTTCTCATTCTTTTGTCCCTTCTTAGGAAAAGTTGCCATTGTTCATCCTTCATGCGATTTCCAGAGGGCAGTCCAAGCTCTTGTGCTCTGCTGTCTTGGTGGGGGCCAAACTCTCTTTGTTGGCGTTATCTGCTTCCACACTGGCCCTGCAACAGTACTTCACTCTGCAGCCAGACTGATTTCTGGCGTATGGAAATCCTATCACATCACACCCACACTAACATCCCTGCTTTGGCTCCCTGTTCCCGTTCACACTCTCGTCAACATCTGCTGCATCACTTTCAAGGCGGTGCTTCTAGGTAAACCTGCCTCTCTCTGGCAGCCAAACTGTGCCTCTCTGGCAGCCAAACTGTGCATATCAGATGGGCTCCATCAGACTAAAAGCCAAAACACGCTTGGGCTGAATATTCCTCATTTTCACTGTGCACGGTACTACTTAAGCTTTTTCTGCAGCTGCTATTCCAGAATGGAATTCTGTCCCTGTGTCTATTTGTTGGAGTTCTTCAAAGCATTAGAAACTGCACCAGCCTGTCCATCTCTGCTTTATTCACTCGCAACATGTTCTGGAGCCAGATTACAGACATTTTGCACCAGTGCGGGTTAAAAATGTGCACGGTATTAGCACTAGGGCAGAGTTTGCCCTATTTATGAAAACAATGGTATGCATTAAAAAAGCATTGCACCTCAACAAGTGCAGTTTTGTATATTAAAAGCACCAGGGCAAAATAATTGCCCTAGCGCAAAGAAGATGCATTTTCACTGCATTTTTGCACCAGGGTAAAGTTTGCCCTAGTGCTAATACGGAATGAACACTAGGGCCAACTTTGCCCTGATGCAAAAATACATAGATAATGTATCTTGTTAGCACTCGGGCAATTTATCGCCCTGGTACTTTTAATATGCCAACCTGCAGTTCTCGAGGTGAAATGTTTTTTTTATGTGTCCCAGTGTTTTTAAAATAGGGCAAAGTTTGCCCTAGTGCTAATTCCGGGCAAACTTTGCACTTGCAACAGTGCAAAGTTCCTGTAATCTGGAAGCTGATGTTCTTATCATCATGCAGGAAAGTGTGGATTTACTCTGTGACTTGATTCACTGTGTTAGTATGTGATGCAATGATTATTTCCATAAGTGTGTGTAATATATATTTTGCGATATTTGTGAAGCACGACTCTGCCTCTAGGCCAGGTTGAGATTCACAAAATGTTTTTAAATAAAATGAAAAAAACTTAACAGACCCATGGCTCTAACATAGTAATTTGGAGAGTAATACATGTAACTGGGTATCATTTATATTAGTGTAGACTACAAATATAATGGTCGTTTCTAAAAACACCACATTTTTGCAGATCTGGAAAATGAGGCAGAAACAATATATAAACACTTTGAACGATGGGCACACGAACAAACAATCCAAAGTGGAGAAGCCAGGATTAGATTATGGGTTCCTTACTTGAATAGTAAATAAAATGATACATTTTGCCACACCTCCTCCTAACCGTGCGGACACAGGCTTCTCAGCGCTATTCTACAGGAATGTGACATTTCTCAGAGACAAGTGAGCCGGCCCGAAAATAAAGGCTCCTGTAACAATGTTACCGGCACCCTGTCCATGCGGCTCACTTTCGAGTCTGCCGGTAGGGGCTGTGAACTACCGGCAGGCCTGACCTGCCGGTAGTTCACTGCGGTAGTCCAGGCCCCTATCGGCAGGTTTTTCACTGGTTTGTCACTGAAGCACCGGCACCGTTACTAATGTTGCCGGTCCTTCAGGGTTCCTATTCCCATGGAGTCCTACCGGACTGGGAATGGGAACTTAAAGCACTGAGAGACCAGAGAGACAGAACCACAATATACTTTTACTGTTGGTGTTTCTGGTGTTCAACAGGGTTGGGTCGACTTCAGGGCGCTTTGCAAGCTTCTGTGACAGAGATTGAGATTGAAGCCAGCTGCGAGTATCGGGCAACAAGGCGTTTCGTTGAGCGAAGCAATCTGCCATATCAATCAGAATGGAGAAGATAGGACTTCAGTGAGTCACGAATAAAGAATATACAGAAATAGAATGAAGAGAAAGTTGGAGAGTATACTAATGCAAGGGAGCCAACAACAGAAATTAACAAAATCGCGACTGAGAACATGGGGATGGGAAACGACAAGAAGAAATTGTGAACGAAAGCAGAGAGAACGAGATGGAGTATAAAATGATCAGGGGAGGAAAGATAGACAGGTGCAAGGTCATAGCGAGATATAAAGAAAAGACACAGAAAATTGATTTTCAGTCAAGACTGGAATGAGAGCCAGCCAAGAATAGAAATAGAAGACGTAATAGAATCACAAGGGGCAAGAAGATAGAGAAGGTGAATGGAAGCATTGAAAACACATTTCAGTTCCCATTCCTCCAATGCCTGTGATATCCCAGTAGCACAGGATATCAGGCAGTGGAAATGGAAAGTTGAGGTTGCCGGTAGGCCGCAGGTACTACCGACAGTCTACCAGCAAGCTCGTAATGAGTCCCAATGTGTTAGGAAACTAAGAAGGGCACCCTCACGGCTGCCCACCCAATTCAGTGTGTCCCTGAGGTCAGACTTTATTATGGACCCGTGAGAGGCTTGATGAGGAGCTATGCGTTCCTAGCACAAGTGCACTGGTGTAAGGATATCCAGTGCATCCTGTTGCAGCACCAACCATAATTGTCGGATTGGTGGCTGGTCATTTCTTGAAGGTAAACAGTGCTTTAAGTTAATAACTCATTATTAACTCTGAAGATCCAGTGTTCATGTTTGTTTTAAAGCAAGAACAATGTCCTTCTTAATTACATGTTATTCTAACTGCAAAATGAAAGACCAAGTTGCAATAGATTGTGTGAATGCAACTTATATTTATATCATGCATAACAATGAGATGCATTGCGGTTTCAAACATCCCAACACAGAATGGATATTAACCAAACCACCAAACACTATAATGAATGCAACAAAGTAAGTGTCACTCTCCCTGTAAATAATCAAATGCCGGGGTACCAGTGGTCCAGGGATTAACATAGGTTTCTAAACCATCAATCAGCCCCATACCTCTAATACACCAGAATGGATCTGAACAGATTGGAATAAACAAGTATACATTTAAAATTATGAACCTCCTTGTCCAATTTTGGTAGCGTAGATGTAATGGCAGGTTTACCTCCTCTAAAGGTCGTGGATTGTTGGTTAGTTGCAACACAGTGAAAATACAAGTCTAACCCAATGATAAAAAGCGTCTCCTGTCAACGTTGTATATAAATATCTACTTTATTATTATCCCAAAGCACAGTCTACCAACACTACGAAATGCAACACACCCTGTGAAGAAATGCAGAAGGCAGACAGTTTCTTATGAAGTAAAAGGGATGCACTCTGGATAGTGACAGGAGGGTAGACGGTATGTTTAATAACCACCATGGTTTGTTAAGGTTTCTTGGTTTCAGCACAAAGGGATCAAATGGTCTTACAATGTCTCTAGGGGTCTGCTGGGAAGGACCAGAGAGACAAAACCACAATATACTTTTGCTGTTGGTGTTTGGTGTTCAACAGGGTTGGGTCGACTTCAGGGCGCTTTGCAAGCTTCTGTGACAGAGATTGAGATCGAAGACAGCTGCGAGTATCAGGCAACAAGGCGTTTCGTTGAGCGAAGCAATCTGCCATATCAATCAGAGTGGAGAAGATAGAACTTCAGTGAGTCACGAATAAAGAATATACAGAAATAGAATGAAGAGAAAGTTGGAGAGTATTCTAATGCAAGGGAGCCAACAACAGAAATTAACAAAATCGCGACTGAGCACATGGGGATGGGAAACAACAAGAAGAAGTTGAGAACGAAAGCAGAGAGAACGAGATGGAGTATAAAATGATCAAAGGGAGGCAAGATAGACAGGCACAAGGTCATAAAGAGATTTAAAGACAAGACACAGAACATTGATTTTCAGTCGAGACTGGAATGAGAGCTAGCCAAGAATAGAAGTAGAAGACGTAATAGAATCACAAGGGGCAAGAAGATAGAGAAGGTGAATTGAAGCATTGAAAACACATTTCAGAGGGGCAAGACGGGTAAGAGGAAGGCCAAAGAGAGAAGCCGAGCAATCGAATGTTATATAAGTGATAGTGACAGGCACAAGAAGATACAGAGCTATGATTCTTAAAAGAAAGATCAGCATCTAGATAAAGCCCCAGGTTGTGAGCTGTGGAGGAAAATAGGTAGCTGAGAAGGAGGATGGGATAGTATTAGCCGGAAAGAAACATACCTCAGTTTTTGCAGCGTTTAGTACAAGAAAGTGGTCAGGTATCCCAGATTTAATGGCGGATAAGCATGTCGAAAATGTATTGTGGACTTCCGAGGTGAAGGATGAGAAAGACAGAAAAAGCTGAGTATTGTCTGCATGCACGTTGTGAGATAGACCAAAAGATGAGATAACTTCAGCCAGTGGGGAAGTATAGAGACAGAAAAGAAAAGGACCAAGCACAGAGCCTTGTGGGACACCGTGAACAAGTGGACGTGTGTCAAACGATGCCCATGCCCAAGAAACCGAGAATGTCCTTTGGGACAGGTATGACCTGAACCAGGAATGAAGTGACCCAGAAAACACGAAAGAAGAAGGAGAAGCCAATAAGAGAGGGTGATCGACAGTATCAAAAGCTGCAGACGAGAATGAGAAGAGAAGAATCTTTCGAGTAAGGTGCAGACAGTAAGGAGTTCAAAAAAGAAAGAAGAGCTGTTTCAGTGGAATGGAAAGGATGAAATCCTGACTGAAAGTGAGGGAGGATAGAATTATTAAAAACAAAAGTAGAGACTTGAGAGTAGACAAGCTGTTCAAGTAGTTTAGAAAGATATGGCAGAAGAGAGACGGGATGAAAATTAGAAGCAAGTGAGGAGTCAGCAGAATGTTT
The DNA here is from genome assembly GCF_040938575.1 of Ambystoma mexicanum. Taxonomy (NCBI): domain Eukaryota; kingdom Metazoa; phylum Chordata; class Amphibia; order Caudata; family Ambystomatidae; genus Ambystoma; species Ambystoma mexicanum. The sequence goes on from NC_090930.1 coordinate 930,804,724, forward strand.
TTTAGAATAAGAATTTTTGAAGCATGCTTGAAGGAGGAGGGGGAAACAGAGGTCGAGAGACAAATATTGAAAAAATAAGTGAGATAAGAGACAAGAGAAGTTTAGACTTTAGTAATAAGCACCGAAGCAGTAGGGTCAGACAGGGAAGCAGTAGGGTGAGCCCGAATCAACAAGAGAGAAGTGTTGTTGTTAGAGATTGGAGAGAAACAAGAAATCGTAGCACTAGGAGACAAAGTAGAATGAATAGTTGTAGACTTCAAAGTGGAAGACTCAATGGCGGAATGAAGAGAAGCCAACTTTGAGGAGAAAAAACAAGGCAAAACTAGAGTAGAGTTAGTAGAGTAATTAGAAGTAAAAGGAGAAAGAAGACGTGAGAGAGCTTACAATAGACGTTTAAGATGAGTGGACTCGGTGTACAAAAGATAGAGTGTTTAGCTGAGAAAAGACAGTCATCATAAAGAGCACGGTAGGAAGAATAAGAACAGTATTCCTCCTCAGACCTGGACTTGCACCAACGTCTTTCAAGGCAAAAAAGTGCACCTTGCATAGCACAGAGATGGAAGGGAAGCCAAGGTTGAGGGGGTTTAAGAGAAGGGTGAAATACTGAAGCAGGATAGAGAGCATCTAAAGTGGAAGAAAGAGAAGAGGAAAGAGTGAAAGCAGCCTCATCAGCAGATAAGTTAGAAAAGTACGAGTGAGATGGTAGAACAGCAATAGATGAAGAAACAAACAAAGGAGTATTGAACCTGCGCAGGTCACACCGGTGATATGATGGAGAAACTGAAGAAAAGGAAACTGGAGGCGTTGGGAAAATTGAGACAGAAATCAGATGATGATCACAAAGGTAGACAAAGAGGAAGTAGAAAGAGAAGAAGTAAAGATGAGATCTAAGCAAGAGCATAAGATTTGAGAAGGAGGAGTGGACAGAGGCGAGAGAAAATAGGAATCACAGACTGCAAGAAGTGCAAGAGTGGAGTGTACAGAGGAAAGATGGAGATTGACATCTCCCAAATATATAGAAGGAGCAGTAGAGGGAAGAAAAACAGAAAGGAGTAAATCAATATCATCACAAAATGACCCAACAGAATAGGGTGGATGATAGATGAGTAGAAAGGAAATAGCATAAGGCTTACAAAAGGAAGTATATGAAAACTGTGGTACCTTTGGCATCCTGATCCAGCGTGGCTTGCTGCCACTCACTGCATGCTGCTGCAGTCCTGCTACCCTGATGACCTATGGTATCCAGTGACATGAATTGCCAGTCCAGAAGTGCTACACGGTAACCAGAACTGCCCAGCTGTTTGCCAGGCACCCTGCTGTGTAGTGAACAGAACCACTGACTGTCCAAAATCCAAAAACTAAAAAGTGGACTGTGAGTATCAATTGCCACCCCATCTTTACCCATAGCCTATCTTGTCTTGGTCCTTATCCCATTCACTAAGTCAGCCTATCCTTATCCGAATACCTTGTTCAAACTGTCACAATCATTCTTGCAACCCTGCCATTGATTTCTAGTGCTAGCGCCATCTCTTTAGTAATTTTGTCTTGTGAAATCCTAAACCATTAATCCTATTTCGAGTGATCGTACTGGTTCCGCCGGGGCGGGAGCTGGGGCGAGAGGGTTAAATTTGTGAATCAACCCGAGAACTTACTGTGTCCCTCCTTGGTGGCCTAGCCTGAATACTCTAGTGTTGAGTAAAACTGTTCTTCTCACAACCTGATTTCCTTTCCTTTTTCATGCCTTCATTTACTCAAAGTGCACCTTCTCAGATCTTGCATAACTTATTCAATTTACCAGCTAGCGACTTACTTTCACTTCCATAGTGTACCTGTGATCCATAGCTATCCCCAACCAAAAACCGCATTACGATTTGCAATATTTCACCCGTTTTTCAGAGAAATCATTTTAGTAAATGTACACAGAAAACGGAAATATTTGCCAAGTTTCCAAAGTGTCATTTTGATTGTAAACTGTTTTAAAACTTCCATTCATTTTTCCAACTGTCTGCTCTTGCTAATCCATTGCTTGTGATTGTTAGCACCTTTACATGTTGCTTTAGTGAAGAACTGTATTTGTTTCAAGGTTTTTGCACACATTCCTTATTTTATCCATCCATTTCTGAGTGTCCTTTGTAACATTGTAAGGGTTTCAAATCCGTTTTTCACTCTTATTTGGGGTGGGAAGGTTGGATTTGCATTCCATTTTCAGCTCCTTATTCCTGATCACCTGCTGCTTCCTTATAGCCATTCAGAATTGATTATTTGTGGTTTGAGGGAACTTTGCAGGGGGAAATCCTAACTTGGGTGCTATATGTCCTTATTCAAAAGTGCTCCTACCCTGTTGTGCTGTGTATGTACTCCACTAAAGTCAAACCCAGTTCATTGCTCATATTCTCATAACTATCACTCCATTGGTGATTGCTGCCCCATAGTAAAAAGTGTGTGCTTTCTTTTGAATTTTAATAAATAAATAAATATTGCATTTGACCAACCAGCCTGGTTCATGGTCCATTGTGACCCAGGGTATTTGAAAAGGGGGTGTGATATGAGTGGTGTACCATCCCAAAATTGAATCCACATAAAAAAGGAGAAATGCACCTCAATTAGGCACTACATGCTAGGCCGAGACCATGGTGTGCGTGTCGCCTGTTTGAAATCCTTAACATTGTGCATGATAGCATGATATGCATGGAATGTTGGCTGGGTTAATGAAAAATTAAACCGCGTGCACTGGCAGACACCTATGACTTTTTCCCTTCATTGCTTCTCTAAAAATGAACCTCTTATTGTATGTCTTTTTTTTTTTAGTTCATAAAAGTGCAAATTAAAGAAAACATAAAGATATAGTCAAAGAAAAAAGGTGAAGAGTGAAATAATATTTGGTTCAACTCTTCATATTATTATCATTTTACAACCAAAAAAACATTGATGGAGGTGCTCAAACATAGATCACAAGGCTGCACCCTTGCTTCAAAGTCAACTCAAAGTCAAGTGCCTGATCCTCTACACTACCAATGCTGTAGTTATGGACTTCATAGATAAATATACAACTTTAAGCCCAGAACTATACATTACTTTGTCCACAATGTTATCTTGGAGGACAGCATATAGTATGGTGTGCCGAGTATGGTTGAGTCCTTGCCCATGGGCACTAGGGTCTGCATCTTGCGTCACACTGTAGAGAGTCCAGAAGTGGAGTTTGTGGCTTTTAAATGTAACAGCGGTGGGGGAAGACATACCTTAGTAAAAGATATTTCACTGAGTAACAGGGCATCAGGCTGTGACAATGGGAACATCGTGGACACTATTGCAAATGGAGATGACAGGTCTTGTACATATTAGTGTTTGGCAAGATAGTGCAATTCCATTATGCGCAACATGTGACCTTGGAGCCAGATACAGCTCTTCGGGACATGATTTATGGCCCTCTATGTTACTGGTGCTTTGCGGCATTCATCTGGTTGTTTGATATGTAAACTTTGGAGAGGCAACAACACAGAAGGTGAATCAAAACAGGTTGGCACATTCTCATTCTTTGCATGTCAATTTCCAGGCATGGAACTGATACACATTCACGAAACCAAAAGATATGGACCATTTCCTTAAAATAGGCAGTACAATCAATTGTAGTGATATTTGTATTAAACGGAAGAGCAACACTCCTCCGATTTCACAAATGATTTTTACAACAAATGTGCCATTTTGTATTGCATTTGAAGTGTGGCATGGCACGAGTTACAATAAGCTGGTTTCAGCGGGGCTTCGTTGTAGCTGTAGAATATAGTGCCTTGTGATATTGTGCAAATCATACACTAAGAGCGCTTGTATTCATACGGTGCAAAGGTAAGCAATGGCACCTGGAGATAGAGGGATGCATTGCAGTATAGCCTGGCGATCAGAGAAAAGCACCAGAGACACTTAGCTCTTGTGTCCCATGAGAAGGAACGTAATAAAACCAGTACTAGAAAACAGAGACACTCTTAGTGCATCCTTGTGCTCCTTGGTAAGGAGTTTATTGTGAGCCCTGAGTTCTATGAGGAAAGAAAATCAATGAGCACTGAGAGATGGAAAGATTCATCAAGGTGATGCCTTGTGATGGTAATCAAGCTGCATAAGTGAAGTCGTGTTTTTCATGGGGGAGGGAGAAAAGGAACCAGCACATGACAGTAATGGGTTTTGAAGGAGAAAGCTGATGATCAATAAATACATGAAAAAGTTAGTGAATAAAAATAAAGTGAGAAAAGTAAATGCATATGGACAATAGCCGTACGTGGAACAAAGCTAGAAGCACCCAATCGTGCAGTGCCCAATATCACCAGATTTCTAGACTAAAAAGTGCTGTTCTGCAAGCAACCTGGTATGAACAATGAAATAGCTAATAGGCAACTGTCAGTCATCATGGGGGTGGCGGTCCAATGCCCCTCGGTAAGGATCAGCAGATGCGAAGTCATCAAATGTCCTCATGAACGGAAGTGAGAACTAACGACGGACTATGAGGACATTATTGGGTCCATTGTTTTGTTGGGAGGTGAAATAAGCGTGCCGGAAAGTCTAGCAGTATGTTCTTGAATGATGGTAAGTTTCCATTGCGTTAGGTAACCAGTGATCTATAAAGGGAAGACGTCTGGAGGACAGGAAGGGTTAGTGTGATCCGTTCCTATTCTGTATTATTTGGCTTGCAAGACAACTAATGAAAAGGGCCACTGTTTGTCATGACCTTAAATCGATGCCTGAGCCTGGTTTCTCGGAAAGATTCAGTGTGTTGAGTCCTTATTATCCTTAGTCAAAAATATAATCTGAGCACTTGTGCTCCAACCAAAGCGAATCAAGCCAACAACAGTGCTGTATGGCTCGAGGGATTCATGACAGTGAAGCATTGTGGCCTTGGGCAAACAGTACATCCGGAGTTCTCGTGTTGCAGCCAGTGGGAGGAGTGGAGGAAATCAGCACTGGAAACGGTATGTATTATTACAGGGCAGACTTGTGACCATGGGCAAACAGTGCATTCTGAGCTTTGATGCTGTACTATAAAACATGACAGTGCACCGTAAGGAGCCTCTCTTCCTCGGTGAGGTTTCCTTCTTCACCTCACCCACTATTGGCATCCAGCTTCTGCTACCATCCCTTGGATCTGAGACTGAGGGTCAGGGCACACATGTAAGCACACATGCAATTTGCTGTCACCTAATGTGTCCCCGCATTATCCTGCAGTGTGTGACTTAAACGGGTCCAGAGCATCCCTGTCCATGCCCACAACCAGGGTTTTAGTTGGACATCCTGTAAAATGGACTCTTGAACCGGGGCAATGCCGGAGCTCCCCTCCATCTAACACCCACACCCTACAATGGCATTATGGAGCCATGGATTAAAGGGGGGTGAGTATACAGTCACCTTTTCTTTGTTTTCTCCGGCATGCCAAAGTGTCAGAGTGAAATCCCCACCTGCTGCCAAGCGCAGTTAGCTGAAGCAGACTGTATACACATTCATGTGCAGTCCACTTCAGCTAACACCGTGTGGATTTTATTCGGACGTGTTAATGGCCGCTCATTAACACAGCAGAGGGAAACTCATCTACACCGTGAAAATACTTGAAATTGACACTAAGAGGAATCACATATGTGTTCTGTTTCTCATTCTTCTGTCCCTTCTTAGGAAAAGTTGCCATTGTTCATCCTTCATGCGATTTCCAGAGGGCAGTCCAAGCTCTTGTGCTCTGCTGTCTTGGTGGGGGCCAAACTCTCTTTGTTGGCGTTATCTGCTTCCACACTGGCCCTGCAACAGTACTTCACTCTGCAGCGAGACTGATTTCTGGCATACGGAAATCCGATCACATCACACCCACACTAACATCCCTGCTTTGGCTCCCTGTTGCCGTTCACACTCTCTTCAACATCTGCTGCATCACTTTTTTTTTTTTTTTTTTTTTTTATTGTGTTTAACTGTTGTTAGCAGTTTTTACAAAAGTGGAAGTAAAATGTGTTTTTCCCAGATTCTCATCAAAAACGGTCTAAGTCTTTTAAGGGCTCTCTGAACATTCACTGATGGCGTCCAGCTTCAGACTGTGTATAAAGTTTACCACAGCGATGACCGGTCTTCCACTTAGCCCGTTCATCAAGTGCGCCCACCAGTAGTCCTCGTCCAACTTTGAAAATCTTTCCGTTTGCTAGCTGTTCCTGGGCAATGGATAATCAGGTGTCTTAGGCTTACCTTTAGCTCGGAATTCCGGCAGAATCTACAGCCATCTGATTTGGATTTTCCTCTAATTTTCAGTACCTCATTGGTCTTTATAATGTTCAATCTTGCTCTTAGGAAGGTAGCTCGGAAGATCTTATTCGGGCTCGTTCAGTTTTTGGGCAAACGTCGGCAAGTGGGCCACTGATTTATAGTTTGCTGATGTTTGTTGGGTCTCACACCAATCTAAGTCTTTGAGTTTTTTTGCCGTTCTTTTCGTGTTTGCCAAAAGCTCCTCGTCGGAGCTTCCGATTGTAACAAGGAGCTTTTGATTTTTTCCCCACCAGGTTTTGAGAGTTTTGTTAGACCCTTTTTCAATTTCTTCTCGAATCAGTGCATATATTTTCTCCTCCGATGATCTGACTTCTCTGTAAAACATCAAGGTATTGATGGATACTGTTCCTTGTAGAGAAGTGAGACCCAATTCTCTTCTTATCAAGGCTATTGGAGTCAAGGGAGGTAAACGGAGCACTTTTTTCCAGAGTGCGCCTTCCAATTTGGGCCACGTTGAATCAGGAATACCAAAAAATGCAGCTGTCCCATAGGTGAGTGCTGGAACCACTTCCATCTTGTAAAAATTTGTCTCCGCTTTTACTGAGAAGCGACCACATTTTTTGTCCATTATAATCAGTTGGTTTAGTAGAGTTTTCTTTTTGTTGGTCAGTAGGTCTAGCATAGGTTGCTCATTCCCTTTGTTGCTGAACATCGTACCCAGGTATCTAAAGGTGTCTACTTCTTCCAGACGGATGTTATTAAAGAACCAAGCCTTTGAAGTCTTGCGTTTGTCCGCTTTCATTAGTCGCATCACTTTAGTTTTTGTTGTATTGCTCTCAAGGTCGTTGATGTGGAGGTATTCGTTCAGATTGTCTAGCTTTCGCTGTAACCCTATCATTGTCTGGTCAATAAGGATTATATCGTCCGCATAGAGTAATCTGCTGACTTTCTCAGATCCTATGGAGGGCGGGAAGGCTTTGACGTTCTTTTCGGCTTGTTGGTAATCACCAGTGTAGGCGTTGTAAAGTGCCGGTGCCAGAGGACATCCCTGCTTAACTCCCCTAGATGTTCCTATCACTGCCGAAAGTAGCCCAGTACCGTTCAGTCTGACTCTCATGGATGTTTCTGAGTAAAGTTCTTGAATTGGGTCTAAGAGGTTCTGGGGGCAGTTCCAGTTGGCAAGTTTTATCCAAAGTTTTTCTCTATTTACCTTATAAAATGCTTTGGATAAGTCAATAAAAGCCATGCAAAGGGGAGGGGCTCCTTCCTGAACTCTGGCTTTCAAGATGTTAATGGTGAAAATGTTCGCCATAGTGTTCAAGTTTTTCCTGAACCCTGTTTGAAAGTTATCCCATCCTTCAGAGGACACTACCCAGGTTTTGAATGTGTCCAATAAGAATGAACCGAAGAGTTTGCCAATGCAGTCCAACAGTGCTATTGGGCGATAGTTGTTGGGATCGCTTCTGTCTCCAGACTTGTAGATGGGGACTACATTGGCTGTTTTCCAGGACTTCGGAACAGATGTAGAGTTTCATTTCGGCTATTAAAGTTGACCAGACTTTTGGGTTAGATTTTAAGTCCATGTTCGACAGACCATCAGGACCCGGAGCTCGTGATGATTTGAGGCTCTTGATTTTATCTTCAATGCTAAGTGGGTCAGGTTCTATTGCCCATCGGTTAGGTCTGCTTTTCCTGGGTTTCGTCTCATTGCCCACTGGGCCGAAAAGGGTAGCGGAGTGTGTTATCCAAGCTTCTTCTGTTACGCTTGATGTTAATGCGTCCTTGCTTGATGAGCTGTTAGAGTTGACCAGTGACTAGAATGATTTTGTTTGCTTGCCGGCCAGCACTCGCAGCATTTGTTCTGAGTCGTCTTGGTAAAGTTGTAATCTAAAGCCTTTCAACCAGTTCTTATAGGCTTTAGTGACTTTCGAAGCTGCTTCAACGTTAACACGTGATGGCGAGCTCCTGGCCTTTCTCACAGCTCTTCTCATCTCCAGCCTTTTATTCCTGAGGGTTTCGTTGTTATGATGGTTGGTCCTTGCTTTTTTCCCATTTCCCGTCTTTTTGATGTAATATGGTTGGAGTAATGGTCAATAGTCCATAAGGTCTTTCTCTTCTTCTGAATTTACCTGCGCTTTTATTTGGCGGTAGTTAAGAGTTAGTGTTGTTACTGCTGAGGTGTTCATCCTTAAGCGTGTGGAGTTTGCGTAGGTCTCCATGTTGGTCGATCTCAGCGCCACGTCACTTTCGTGCATTTTAAGGCGGGAAGCTGACCATGTCAATTTCAGGAGATTGTGGTCACTATTAAGTGTTCTGGTGATGTCAAAGCTGGTGACCAGCGGGAGGAGATTTCTGGACAGATAGATGTGGTCTAAGGTGGCGCTCCTTCCGGCTAATTCCCAGGTCGGGATAGTCGGTTGCGATGCTTTTCCCAAGAAGTGGGCGTTGTGTAGATCGTAGTTGTCCATCAGATTTGACCATTTGTTTCCTCTGTCTTGTGAGTTTTCCGGCAATTGTGGCCGATTTGATTTTGTTTGACAAAACTCCTACCCATTCTTCTTGACATTTAGGTCTCCGCAGATAACTATACTTTCCACTAGGTCGTTTAGTAAGGCGTCTTTTAGAAGGTTTTCGATTTTCAGTAGGAAGGTGTCTGTTACACATTCTACCGGGTTCCAGTTAATCAGAAGGTATGTCGTTTTTTTTCCTTTGTTAAGATTGTTTTGGTTGTTACTTCTCTGTATCAGAGTTGACAGGATGTGCGGCTCTGTCTTTAACACTTTGAGAAGGTGAAGGTCGGCTCCGATTCTTATTGCTGTGAGTAAACCTGCTCTTGGTCTCCCCGATGTTCCTTTCAAGGCTGGTGAGAAGGCGATCGTATAACCTTCTATCGACGGTTTGTGTTGGATCCAGGTTTCTTGGAGACACCAAATATCTACGGATCCTAGGTTGACGTCTGAGGAGTTCGTCAAATGGGAGAAGCCTCGGGTGTTCCACGAACCTAGGGTTATGTTGATCTCCGAATCCATGTTCAGTAGCTGGCCTGAGCACTTCTTGTTTAGCTGGCTTTTGTTTAATTGCTAGTAATTGTGTTTTGTTGATAATGCTTTGGGCAGCCATGCCCAATGATTGACTTCTTCCTTTGTACTTTGTTGCTTCTTGTCCCAGTTTGGCTTCTCTTTTCCTTTTAGCGGAATATCTTGCTCAATTGTGATGTACCATTTTTTTTGGGGACCCGGAGGTACCCTTTCCAATTCTAGAGAGCTTGGCCCGTGGGCCTCTGTCTGCTTTCGTGTAGTCGATCTTGGAAGGTGTTTGTCATTCACTACCGGAGCCTGGTCATTCCGATGTATAGGTTTGCTCTTTACATGGTCTTTCGTCTTCTTTTCCTGGGGGCGTCTCTCCGGGTAGTTCGATGAGTCTTGTTTAGACTCAGTGTGCTCTTTGGGTCTTATGTAATCTGTAAGGTCATAACCCAGCGCTCTCAGTTTATTTTTTTCTTTAGTTAAAGCTGATTTGATGGTTTCAGATTGAATGTGTAAATAGACACTATCCACTCGTTTTTTTTCCCTGAATTCCACAATTGTGAAATCTTCTGTGGATAGAGTTTTTAGAGCTGGGACTAGATGTAATATTTTTAGAATCGTTTTTCTATTTAGGATGAATAATGAATCTTCCTTCCAGATGCTTTTCAGAGTGAAGGAGCGAGTCTTTGTAGACCCAACTAGTCGGTTTATGAGGTCACTTCTTCCTCGGCGGTCCTTACTTTTTCCCCCTGTGTAGGATGGTGCCTCTGATTTCTGCGTCCTCTGGACCTTGATGTTCGGCGGTGGTTTAATGGGGATGGAGATCTCGCTCTGTGCTCTAGTTTATGAGATCTTTTTGGACTTCTTGTTTTTGAGAGTGGTCGCTCCTCTTTATGTGGGCTTTTGTGCACGCTGGAACGCCAACGTGGAGTAAGCACTGATGGTCGTTCCTGTGGTGTTTTTTTGGCGTCATAACTCGACGGTTGCGTCCTCCTAGAAGGGGGTGGTCTAAAGTTGTCCTGTACTGAGGGCATTTCCATTTTCTTTGTTGGTGAGTGCTGAAAAGTTACTCTATGTTTGTTTTTTTCCAAAAGTTTTAGTTTTTTTTCCTCCAATGTCAGAAAAATTGGGCTTGCTGACTCTTGAGCAGATGGTTTGTTATTTCTTTTAGTTTTTCTGTTTTCGTTTTTTTGTTTCTCGTCCAAGGGGTCGACCGGAATCAATGGGGATTGACTATTTGCATTTCTCTTTCTTTTTTTCTCAGGCGTCTGATCGTCCTCTTCCCAATCCTCCCACGTTTCTCTTGCGTTTAGAGCTGCGTCCATCAGCTCACTTTCCGTGATTGAGCACACAGTATCTTCTAAAGCCCTCTTTTCCTCGCTTGATATTAGTGAGGACTTCGGTGGTAGAAGAATAGTGTGATCAATCAGTTTGGGCTCGAAAGGTAGGTAAGATTGTTGGAGGGAAGATGGTTGGTTGTTTTCTTTGATTTTTAGAATAGTTGAGGGCTTGCTCGTTTTTCTCTTTGCGGGGCCTCTCAATGTGGGGTCATCTTTTTGAATGGATAGGTCAGCTGACCAAGATGCACATCCGTTTTTTGAGTGGAAGTCGGGCCTTGTTTTTTGAGTAATTTTATTCAACTTGTTTTCATGGTCTAGCTGTAGTTTAGTGTTCGAGGAGTTTGTTTTTTCTTTTTGCTTCGTTACCCGAGGCTTATCTGTAATGACTTTCTGTGTTGTACTTGTTAGAGAATCTAGTAGTGCCTTTTCATCACTATTAGTCTAACGCTGTTGGTTTGGCCGGGGCCCCTGTAAAGTTAAAGGTTTTGAAAACTGGTGCCTCAGTTTGGGTAGATCTCGAGCACTTTGGACGATCTGCAAGGTGGTCTGGCTGCTGTAGAGGTTGCTCTAGCGGTGGGTGGGTGCTGTCCTTTGCTGTGATATATCCTTCAATGAAGGTGAGTCTCGTTTGTATGTGCGCCAGCACAGATGCTTGGTCTTTTGTTGCGTCGTTCAGCGCTTCGTATAGTTTAGTGAACGGCGCGAGTGCTATTGTTAAGGATGACATAAGGACGAAGAGGTCTGTTTTCTTTTTTGGTGATGGAGATGGGAGTCCAGTTGTAGCTTTGGTGGTTAAAGATTGGTTTGAGATTGTATCGTTTGCTGAGTATTGACAGGCGTTAATTATGAGACAGCCACTCGGGAGGTTCTCTTGTTGGGGCTTCTCAGCAGTTGGGATCTCTTTCCTTACTTCTTGGATAATAGAGTTTTTTTGCGCTTTGTTCAGGGATTCCTCTTGGTGTCTCTGCTTTTCGTGATCATCCAAGTCTCGTAGCGCCCGAACGTCGTCAGTTTTACTGGCGATCGGGCCAAGTGGACCCTGAGGTTGCTCCGAGGAGGCGGGGCCATTTCTCATTGTCCGATTAAGATCTGTGATTTTAGGAGAGTCTCCCGAAAGAGGTCTTTCTGCTTTTATGTGCCATCTTTTCAGGAAGGCAAGCTTGCGTAGGGAGTCTTTGTCATTTTCTAAATTCTGATCTAAATAGGTTCCCTCAAGTAGTTCTGCGTCTGATATTTCGACTGTGTCTTCCTCACGTGGGACTTTGTTTTTTGTTGCAAAAAAGTTGGATATAGATCTTTTTGTGAGTGTTTTTTTTCCTTTGTAGGTCCGTGGGGGTGTTTTTCCTTTTATCGGTAGTTTCCTGCACAGTGGCTCTACAGTAAAGTTGGAGGCTGACGTTAAACTTGACTGAGGCTTAGGTTTGGTGTTACTTGTATTCATAGAATTTGTACATTTTGTGGGATTTGCTGGGATCGGGGTTGAGTGAGTTTCTGAAAAGTTAAGTCTTAGTTGAATTGTAGGGGGTTTAGTAGCCTCGTCCAGCTCGTCTTCTGAATAGTTAACAGTCGAGTACGAATTGTCGCTATTGCTGTTTTCCGTCGGTCTGTTGATTCCTGTGCCAGTGGCTTCTTCATAATTTGGCGGGCAATGGATTTGTGCTTTGACTATTTTTTTTGACGACATGATAATTGACAGTGGTTTCTGAAGAGTTGGTGCTTTCAAGGGGGTGGTTTTGAAGTCAAGCACCCCCCGATCTTGGGTTTCCTTTGGCTTAGGTACTTTCTTGAGCTCCCCCTTAAGGGAGCCCAGTTTTGTGCTCCTTGTGGGTGTGGTACTTTAAGAGGGCTCTCCGTCTTTCTCGTAGGCCTGTTCCAAAATTGCTGGCATCCGGATGTGTAGAGGATCCGAGGGCCGAGGGGTCCACGGGGTAGGCTCGTTGACCGCGGTTGTCCACTTTGTGCTTTCCCCCTCTCTCCGCTCCCAACTAGGCTCTTCGACGTTTTCCGCATTTTCTCCCTCTCTCTGTTCTCGGCGCGGCTCATCGGCAGCAGGGCTCGTCGCCTCCGCGACGGGCTCCCGGCCAGAGACAGCTCCCGGTTGAAAAGGAGGGAGAACTCCGCTCTGGGCGGTCTGGCGGTCTCCAGGGCATAAGCCGGCGTCCTCACTCGCAGGCTCGCCAGCCGACCTCTCCACGACGACACCGCCTGGAGACCGAGTGGACTGGTCCTTCTTCTCGTGGGCCTGCGGACTGGTAAGTCTCCGTGTTGACTTTTCTCCGGAGCATGGTGAAACGAGTGTTGATGGATTGTGGCTCGGAGGAATCTGTTGCATAGACGGTGCCTCCAATACTTCTTTTGGCGGCTGGTTGCTCACTTTGTTTTCGAGCCGTCTTTGCTTTTGTTTTGAGGCATTTGGAAGGGCACCCTAGGTGCTTTAGATTTTGCCATGACTGCCGCGTCTTTCAGCGAGTGAGGTTTTCTCGGGCGGCTCGCCCGCTTCAAGGGGCTTCATCTCTCTAGGCCACTGTCTTCGCTTCTCGTTCTCTGGCTTTGCAGCCAGTGTCCTTCCCCGCTGGCCTCACCCTCGTGCATTGCGACGTTGATGGACCGCGGAGCGGCCGCGGACTGCCGTAGACTGCGAGCACCTCAGCGAGCAGCTCCGCGGCCGCTTCGCGGCCAAGTTGATTATTTGAAGTCTGTGTGGCTCCTCCTCCACGCTGTGCAGCCACTGTAAACAGACTGGAGTCAAGCAGGAAAGGAAAGGAAAAATGCCAATGGGGTGCCGTAGACTGCGAGCACCTCAGCGAGTAGCTCCGCGGCTGCTTCGCGGCCAAGTTGATTATTTGAAGTCTGTGTGGCTCCTCCTCCAAGCTGTGCAGCCACTGTAAACAGACTGGAGTCAAGAAGGAAAGGAAAGGAAAAATGCCAATGGGGTGCCGTAGACTGCGAGCACCTCAGCGAGCAGCTCTGCGGCCGCTTCGCGGCCAAGTTGATTATTTGAAGTCTGTGTGGCTCCTCCTCCACGCTGTGCAGCCACTGTAAACAGACTGGAGTCAAGCAGGAAAGGAAAGGAAAAATGCCAATGGGGTGCCGTAGACTGCGAGGTGGTGCTTCTAGGTAAACCTGCCTCTCTGGCAGCCAAACTGTGCATATCAAATGGGCTTCATCAGACTAAAAGCCAAAACACACTTGTGCTGAATATTCCTCATTTTCACTGTGCACGGCACTACTTAAGCTTTTTCTGCAGCTGCTATTCCAGAGTGGAATTCTGTCCCTGTGTCTATTTGTTGGAGTTCTTCAAAGCATTAGAAACTGCACCAGCCTGTCCATCGCTGCTTTATTCACTCGCAACATGTTCTGGGGCCAGATTACAGACATTTTGCACCAGTGCGGGTTCAAAGTTTGCACGGTATTGGCACTAGGGCAAAGTTTGCCCCATTTATGAAAACAATGGGACACATTAAAAAAGAATTGCACCTCAACAAGTGCAGTTTTGTGTATTAAACGCACCAGGGCAAAAATTGCCCTAGTGCAAAAAAGATGCATTTTCACTACATTTTTGCACCAGGGTAAAGTTTGTTCTAGTGCTAATATGGAATGCGCACCAGGGCAAGCTTTGCCCTGATGCAAAAATGCATCAAATATGTATCTTTTTAGCACTCTGCAATTAATGTATCAACCTGGTGCTTCATATATGCCAACCTGCACTTCTCGAGGTGCAGTGTTTTGTTTTATGTGTCCCAGTGTTTTTAAAATAGGCCTATTGCTAATACTGTGCAAAGTTTGCACTTGCACTAGTGCAACGTTTCTGTAATCTGGAAGCTGGTGTTCTTATTATGGTGCAGGAAAGTGTGGATTTGCTCTGTGACTTGATTCACTGTATTGGTATGTGATGCAATGATTTTTTCCATCAGGGATGGTGACATATATTTTGCAATATTTGTGAAGCATGACTCTGCCTTTGGCGAGGATGAGATTCATAAAATGTTTTTAAATAAACTTAAAAAACGTAACAGTCTCATGGCTCGAACATAGTGATTTAGAGGGTAATACATCTAACTGGGTATAATTTATATTAGTGTAGAATGCAAATATAAAGGTCGTTTCTAAATACCCCACATTTTAGCAGATCTGGAAAATGAGGCAAACAGACCCGATATATACACACTGCGAACGATGGGCAGAAGATCAAACAATGTGATTAAGTGGAGAGGCCAGCATTAGACCACGGGTTCCTTACTTCAATAGTGAAAAAAATGATTCATGTTGCAATATCTCCTCCTAACCATGCAGACACACGCTACTCAGCTCTATGGTACAGGAATGTGACTTCCTTGCTTTAGTTTCATTGTAATCAGGTTGAACATTAGCTTTGATTCTTCGTTTAGCTGATGTACATTTCTCAGAGACAAGTGAGCCGGCCGAAAATAAAGGCTCCAGTAACAATGTTACCAGCACTCTTTCCATGCGGCTCATTTCAAGTCTGCCGATAGGGGCTGTGAACTACTGGCAGGCCCGGCCTGCCGGTAGTTCAGGCCGATATCGGCAGGTTTTTCACTGGTTTTTCACTGAAGCACTGGTACCGTTACTAATCAGCCCCACACCTCTAATACACCAGAATGTATCTGAACAGATTAGAATAAACAAGCATACATTTAAAATGATAGACCTCCTTGTCCAATGTTGGAAGCGTGAATGTAATGGCAGGCTTATCTCTTCTAAAGGACATGGATTGTTGGTTAGTTGCAACACAGTGAAAATACAAAATTATTACCCAATGATAAAAGGCGTGTATACAAATATCTACTTTAATATTATCACAACAGACAGTCTAACAACACTACGAAATGCAACCCACCCCATGAAGGAATGCAGAGGAAAGACAGTTTCTTACAAAGGAAAAGGGATGCACTCTGGATACTGACAGGAGGGTAGTCAGGATGGTTAATAACCACCATAGCTTGTTAAGGTTTCATGGCTTCAGCATAAAGGGAGCTAAGGGTCTTAAAATGTCTCTAGGGGTCTTCTGGGAAAGAACAGAGAGACAGAACCGCAATATACTTTTGCTGTTAGTGTTTTTGGTGTTCAACGGTGTCTAGTCGACTTCAGGGCACTTTGCAGGCTTCTGCAACAGAGTTTGAGATGGGAGCCAGCTGCGGGTATCAGGCGTCAAGCCGGTTCGGCCAGCAAAGCTAAACAAATGGCTGCAGGCTGGTCTATACAGTGGCTCGGGGTCAGGAATCGTCTCAGTGCTGATTCATGGTTCTAAAGCACCGGTCAAGGTATCTCGTGTTTCTTTCAGTAGCTGCTACTTGGAAACTATCAGCTTTGCAGTTGGTTGTGGATCGAGGAACTCGACTGGCTGTAAAATTTCCTTTAAGGCAGACGGTTCTAGATGCTTGTTGAGGCACTTCTCCCAGCTTCTTCAATGGGCTTGTTTAGTCCTTTAAGGTGGATGGCCCAAAGCTAAGGGGTGTGTTGCAGGCAGCTGCCTTCATTTTGTATTTGTATTTTATTTGGAATTTATATAGCGACTTAAGCGAAAGCGCTGTATATAAGATCACAACAAATTTAATTTCAGTCGAGGAAGCCAAGAATAGAAAGAGAAGAAGTAATAGAATAACGAGGGGCAAGAAGAGAAGGTGAATGGAAGCATTGAAAACAGATTTCAGGGCAGCAAGACGGGTAAGAGGAAGGGCAAAGAGAGATGCAGAACAATGGAAGAGTTGCAAGAAAATTAGTGAACATATCAGAAGTTTAGTAGCATCAAAAGTCAAGAAAGGATGAGCTTTACGAATGTTATATAAGTGATAGCGACAGGCACAAGAAGATACAGTGATATGATACTTAAAATAAAGATCTGTATCTTAAGTCCCAGGTTGTGAGCTGTGGACGAAATAGGGAGCTGAGAATGAGGAAACGAAATACAAGATGAGGAAGAGGAAATGGGATAGTATTAGCTGAAAAGAAATGTACCTCAGTTTTGTGCACTGTTTAATACAAGAAAGTGGTCTGACATTGAAGATTTAATGGCTGATAAGCATGTCAAAAGTTTATTGTGGACTTCAGCGGTGAAGGATGAGAGACAGAAAAAGCAGAGTATTGTCTGCATAAATGTGGTGAGATAGACCAAAAGATGAGATAACTTCAACCAGTGGCGAAGTATAGAGAGAGAAAAGAAAAGGACCAAGAAGCAAGCCTTGTGGGACACCGTGAACAAGTGGAAGTGTGTCAGATGATGCCCCTGCCCAAGAAACCGAGAATGTCCTTTGGGACAGGTATGACCTGAACCAGGAATGAACAGACCCAGAGAACCCGAAAGAAGAAGGAGAAGCCAATAAGAGAGGGTGACCGAAAAGTATCAAAAGTCGCAGACAAGTCTAGAAGAATAAGAAGAGAAAAATGTTTAGAGTAACGTGCAGTCAGTAAGGAGTTCAAGACAGAAAGAATAGCTGTTTCAGTGGAGTGGAAAGGACGAAATCTCAACTGAAAGTGAGAGAGGATACAATTATTAGAAACAAAAGTAGATGCTTGAGAGTAGAAAATGCGTTCAGGTAGTTTAGAAAGAGATGGCAGAAGAGAGATGGGATGAAAATTAGAAGCAAGCAAGGAGTCGGGATACGTTTTTAGAATAGGAATAAACAAAGCATGCTTGAAGGAGGAGGGGAAGACAGAGGTCGAGCGACAGATATTGAAAAAAGAAATGAGATAAGAGACAAGAGAAGGATAGTCTTTAGGAATAAGCACCGAAGGAATAGGGTCAGATGGGGAAGCACTAGGATGAGCCTGAGTCAACAAGAGAGAAGTCTTGTTAGAGATTGGAGAGAAACAAGAAATCGTAGCACTAGGATGCAAAGTAGAAGGAATAGTAGTAGTCTGCAAAGTGGAAGATTCAATGGCGGAATGAAGAGAAGCCGATTTAGAGAAGACAAACAAGGCAAAATCAGATGCTGATAGAGTAGAGTTAGTAATCAGGAGTAGAAGGAGGAACAAGATGTTAGAGAGTTTGAAATAGACATTTATGATGAGTTCACTGGGTGTGCAAAAGATCAGACAAGTAAGAGCGTTTAGCTGAGAAAAGACAGTCATCATAAAGAGCATGGTATGAAGAATAAGAACAGTAGTCCTCCTCAGACCTGGACTTGAGCCAACGTCTTTCAAGGCGATGAAGAGCACATCACACAGCACAGAAATGGAAGGAAAGACAAGGTTGAGGGGGTTCAAGAGAAGGGTGAAATACTGAAGCAGGATAGAGAGTGTCTAAAGAGGAAGAAAGAGAAGAGGAAAGAGTAGAAGCAGCCTCATAAGCAGATACATAAGCAGATATGGTAGCAAAGGACGAGTGAGATGGTAGAACAGCAATATATGAAGAAACAAACACAGGCGTAATGAACCTGTGCAGGTCACGCCGGCGATATGATGGAGAAACTGAAAAAAAGGAAACAGGAGCAGGAGACATTGGGAAAATTGAGACAGAAAGGAGATGAGGATCACAAAGATAGACCAGAAGGGAAGACACAGAGGATGTAGAAAGAGAAGAAGTAAATATAAGATCTAAGCAAGAGCCTAAGATTTGAGAAGGAGGAGTGGACAGAGGAGAGAGAAAATAGGAATCAAGGACTGCAAGAAGTGGAAGAGTGAAGTGCACAGAGGAACGATGGAGATTCAAATCTCCCAAAAGAATAAAAGGTACAGTAGAGGGAAGAAAAACTGAAAGTAGTAAATCAATATTGTTACAAAAGGACCCAATAGAATTAGGTGGATTATAGATAAGTAGAAAGGAAATAGGATAAGGCTTAGAAAAGGAAGCATATGAACATTTAAATGAGGTAAAGACTGGAAGAGTTAGAGTAGTTGGAGCGAGTACAAAAGAAGAATGATATAGGATGCCAGTATCACTGCCACAAGCAGATAGACGCAGAGTATGACAAAAAGATGTGAGAGAGGTAGAGAGAGAAGCAGGAATGGTAGAATTAAAAGATGAGATCCAAGGTTCAGTAATGCATAGAAAATGTAGATTCAATCGCAAAAAAAGATCTAATACAGAGGTGGATTTATTACAAAGTGATCTGGCATTCCATAGGCCCAAAACAATAGAGGTAATATTGGAAGTACAAGGAGGATAACTGAGATTAGCATAGTTCCAGGAAGAAGGGGCCTATGGATTAACAGAAAAAGGGGCATAGCATACAAGCGGCATAGTATAAGTGTAGAGAGGAGCAGAAAAAACAGTTGAGAGGACTAACAATGGATCAATCGCAAGGGTGAAACTGAAGTTATAGCCAGCAAATGAGTTTGCTGAATGTGCTGACAATGGAAGATCAGGTAAGGCTACCAAGCATCGCATCTGGGCAGCTAGTAAACAGGCACACAGATAGGATGAAAGTCTCAGCGTTGGGCTGCTCGCATCTGTGGAAAGTGCTTTGCTTCTGGTTCAGAGACCTCCTTGCACTCCCTGTCCAGGGTGCCTCCTGCAGAGCATAGCAGGGCACACCATGTGGTGGCTGAGTACTGGTTCTGGAGAGGCTGGAGGTCCTCTGAGGTCTTTTCTCCCTCTGAACCCTGGGAGAAGTTTAGGGGAGGGATCTTGCTTCCCTCTTTGGATATCGTGGCCTTCCTTCAGTATTGGAAGCTATAAGGAAGACTGCACCTTCAGACAGGGTCCAAGGTTAAGTTCTTTTTTACTTCTTGTGAAGACTTCAGATCATCTGCCAAAAGAAGGGCTCAGCCAAGTGGGCTGCAGTGATTGGTGAAGGCTAAGCCTACCTTAGTGAACGTATTCTGGGGTTCCTGCCAACAATCTTCTGTATGTGTGAGTTTATAACCAGAGTGTTTTGCAACAGGAAAGGAAATTGATTGATATTGATTGATAGGTTATTTATTATCCGCCTATACACAAGTGTTTCAAGGCGCAACCAGGCAAGGAGGGGAAACAGGGGAGAACAAGACAAACCATAAGTACTGCTGCTAAATCCTCGCAACGCCCACACGTGTGCTAAGAACACATATTCATGGAATCGAACAGAAGAAACTGCCGCGCCACAAAAGACGCGCTAATCCCGAAACACGTATGCCTGGCGAAAGTAGGCGTAAGCGGCCCCGCGCAGCATAAAATTGCACGCAAACAACAAATAAGCTCATACGCTACGATGAATATACCCTTCCTCGCAGCAGTGGTCGTGGGACACCGCAGGTGGAGGTGGATAGCCAGGCCCCGCATTTATTTTTCCCAGGACCAGCCTTTTTGGGATACCTGATGACCAGGTCTATGGCAGTTACAGGTTTCCACCCCATATCATCCTAGAACTTTTTGCTGAGTTGGAGGATGACCTTACATCACCCACCCTGTTCTCCCAAGCACTGAGCCCCCTGGAAAAGGTGCTCAATGTACTGCATTTCTTGGCTACTGGGTCATTTTAGCAGACAAGTGCCATAGTTGGGGGCGTCTCACAGGCCACGCAGTCACGCTGCCTACACCAGGTGTTGGCGATCATGACTGCACGCCCCTCAGTCCGCAGGCAGATATACATGCCCAGAACACCCGCAGAAAGGCAGGCCATGGTCCAGGACTTTTACTGGGTGGCACACTTCATCAAATTGCCAGGTGGCATTGATTGCACCCATGTGGCTCTACGTCCTCCTAGGGCCACTGAGCACATTTATCGCAACTGCAAGCACAGGCATTCTATCAACGTGCAGGTTGTATGTGATGCCAAGAGAATCATCACCTCTGTATATGCCAATTATCCGGGGTCCAGACATGATAGTTTCATATTCAGAATGTCACCCCTAAACCGGGACCTGGAAGCTGGGAGGCATGGCGACACATGGCTCATTGGTGAGTACAAATGCCTCTGCACATGCATGCATGTCACACACAGAGAAATGGAGAAACCCAATTAATGACAACCATTATAACCTCCCCAGGGGACAGTGCCTACCATCTGAGCACCTTCATGATGACGCCAATACGGAACCCCACCGCACCACCCGAGGTAAGATACACACAGCCCATATTGCAACCCGGGGAATATTGGAGCGCACATTCAGAGTGCTGAAGTCACGTTTCTGCTCTCTTGACCGCTCTGGCAGCCAGCTGCTATATGCGCACCCAGTAGTGTGCAGGATTATAGTGGCAGCATGTGTCCTGCACAACGTTGCAACCCGGCAGGGCGTGCCGGTGGACATGGTGGTGCCCCCACATCCCCAACCACATGATCGGCCGCTGCGCATAGGAGGGGAAAGGGCACGTGGCGAGGCAGCCCGTACCCAGCTTGTGGCAACATTTTTCACCTAAAATCCCACCCTCGCGGAGTGCTCACAAGCCTGGCACATACCAGCGGACAATTGATGATGACAAAGGGACAGTCAACTTTCACAACCATACCACCCTGAGATTGTTTCCCTGGAAGTACTACATTGTGTGCATCCCTAACTACTTAAACAGACCCAATGCTGTGTCAGTAAAAGGCACACATTCATGCAGCATGAAGGACTGTCCCATTGCAAAACCGCACACCCAAATACTGGTATGTCACCCAACCCCTCCCAAACTCCATCTCACCCGCCCAAGGCACCATGGCATAGCATGCAATGTGAAAGCAACCAAATGAATGCACAACACATGACACAGCTTTCACAAAGTGCACCGTCACAAATGGAAACAGGTCACAGACAATTCCCTCTCACCTATGAAAAAGAAACAGCAGACATGAACATATACTTACCAGCATGACAAAACATGAATACAGGACCCAACAGTGGCAATGTCTGTCAGTAACCAATCACAATAGTGCAAGTGTCACAACTTGAGAAAGGCAGTACATCCACCCCTTACATCTCCAGTGTGTTGCTGGTAGGTACATGTGGCAGGGTACTGCATACAACATGAACTGCATCTGCAATGGCGACATGTAAGGTAAGACATGAACAAGCTACATGCAAATATGCATAATGAGCAATATGGAATACAATATACAAATCAACCATGCAGTGGAGAAATCATCAGTAAACCCCACTAGGGGTGTATACACAGTTTGGACTACAGACTGGCCACACAACTGATGGAAGCCCAATGCCCCTGTGTAAGTTACTGCCACATGGTGCCACTCTTGCAAGCCCATGGAAAGGGGAAGCAGGAGTGGCATATGTGTCTGGACCCCAAGCTTCAAACACAAAAATAAGACAAGCCTGCATGAGCCCAGCTGGAACACACAGTGGATGCCTACGGGTGCCACACAAAGCAACACACTGTAACATGAATGCACGATAGACAAAAAAAGAGGATTTAAAAAAGAAATGGCCATCGGTTGACTGGGGGGGACCACCCAGGTGGGAGGAGGTGCAGTGTGCACCCCAACACCCACAAGTGTGGATGTTGAGAAAAAGAAAATACCCTCTATGGGCTCATGGCCAGCACGGCTACCCGATAGTGGGAGAACTGCTGTCGTTGTCGTCACCCTCTGGTGCTACATTAGAAGGCGCGTGTGGTATGGGAGGCCGACCACGCAAAGCCCTGGCATGCTCCTCCATGGCAGCAAGCATGCAGGTCTGAAAGGTTTGGGTCTGCAGGATGATGGTCTGGAGATCCCCATGCAGCACCTCACAGGTAGCACAGGCTTCTGCCTTCAAGGCCTCACATGATGCCTGGTTCTCCTCTCGGGTTGCCTGGAACTCAGCTGAGATTGTGCATGTTAGCTGCTCCAGCTGCTGTTCTGACCTTTCACTCTGGGAAACCTCAAGTGCACCCAGCGTAGCTCTGAGGGAGCTGTTTTCTACCCTCAGGGCATCCCTGTGGGCCTGTGCCTCTGCAGATTTGGCTCTGCGCAGAGCCTCCAGTTCAGCCCATTGGTCCCTGTCGGCAGCCAACATGTCCTCTTGTGTGAGTGGCACGTGGACTCTGTTAACTGCTGCTGGAGATCCAGCTGCCATTCTGGGGGTAGAATGGAAGCGGCCACCCTATCCACGGCCTGAGCCATCATCTCACATGATGCCCCCTGTTGTGCTGCAATTGCATGAATGGAATTCTCCCACACAGTATTGCCCAGTGTCTCCTGGCCACCGTATTGACGTACACAACACCTATTGGCTCCAAGTTGATGTGCACCTTAGTGTGCTGGCACTGTCTGAGGCTGCAGGACTGCATTCCTCCTTTGATATGTTGCCCCAGGAACAGAAGCAAATATTGGGGTTTGTGACCCTGCATCCGTAACCGCCACAGGCGGACATTCCAACACTGAATGGGCCATTGAAGGGTCCACCCCCAGTACAGGTGCGTTGGACAGAACAGCATCTTTGCCAGAAACACTCACTTGGGATGGGGCATTTGTCTCAATGTCTGATTCAGCACCTGAGCCATAGAGATTATCGGAGATGTACCTAGAGACACCCGTGGACAGGATGGTCTGTAGGACCAATGGATTTTCAGGCACCACCACCCCACGTCCTCCACTGGTGCTTGGTGGGGGCTCTGAGTACTCATGCTCCTGTGCCATCTCCTCCTCCTCCACAGCATCTAGTGCCTCATCACTTGCACAAAATAAAAAAGAAAAGTAATGAAGACACACATGAACAGCATAGCTGACACACACAGGCATCACAATGTACACATCCAATACATGAATCAGACATGTCACACATGACACAAACTCAGCCATGCATGCAGTGGCAATGAAGTGGAAGGGGACCTTGAAAGCAGACACTGATGACTCCAAAATTGAAAAGCAACACATGTACTGCATGGTGAATAGCACCTGCATTACACATTAGACTACTTTCCCCATCCATGTCAAACGCATATCATCAAACAGAACATGCAAAAGAGTGGGACAAAACACACGTGTCACACGCTGCAACAACACCAGTGTGTTCAAATACAGTGATGGGAGGCACATGGATACATCAATGGAAGGTCACTTGGACATGCCACAAGTCAATTGTCATGTTGAACATTCAAACAGAGCTCAGAAGTGATCGGGTGCAGTGCAAGTGTAGGTTGCCCAGCAGTCAATCAGCCTGATTGATGAAATCATTTGCATAAAAAGTGAAAATATGTGGGGCTTTGTGGGGGAAAATCCCTGTCTGAAGTATGGTGATTTTGGGGCAGAACGGTGCACAAATCTGCGTTTATCAGGCAAATGATTCCATCAATCAGGCAGAATAAAGAGAAAAAGTGTATTAACAATGTTGTGGCATGATAGCAGTTTAAGGGCAAGTGCAGTCATCATGTGCAAAGTGTTTGCAGCGGTCAGTAGGGATACAGTGAACCCCAAACCCAAGGGTGTGGGATGGCTTGGAGGCACTACATGGGTCACATATAGCAGTTATGACTACACAGCCTGACTTGGCTCTCAATCAGAACACATCACCCAAGCAACATACACATGGTCTGGACACACATGCATGGGCACTCACCGGACATTGTCTCAAGATCTGGTAGGCAGGGCCCTCTTAAGCAGTTTTGGGGCCATGGGCATGGACATCTTTGGGGCCCCCCTCCACCAAACCAATGGAATGAAGTGATCCAGAATATCTACCATGCTCCCCCCTGCCGCAATCACAACCCACAGGTTGATATGCCGCCTCACAGCATTAAAAATAAGGATGTTTACTCACTTTAAGTCCCCTTACCCTCTTCATTCTTGCTCTAATCAGAATGATAAACAGGTGCCATTTGAAGGCCAACGTTATCAGTCTACGAAGAAGTTGCTTTTGTTCTAGCATAGATACAGGAGACTTTTTATCGATATCATCCAGGAAGGTATGCAGCCTGTAGTATTGATCCAGGACTGTATGTAAAAGGTACAGAATAGACAGATAACTCACATTTGCTGCCTCACAGAACACAAACATGCTCAAGCATGGATAGAGGAGACCAATTGGTAGTAAGGAGAAAGCTACACATATGATAGCATAGATAGTGGATGCAGATTAGAAGCTACCAGGAAGGTGTCTGTATCCAGACAGAATGAGATTATAAATGGGACATGGTTTTCAAATAGTGTTGCCATTAGAGATCAAAATAATAAAGTGCCTGTGTTGTGCAACATATCAATGCTCACTATTATAGTAGAAGCAACACTATAGCCAGTGAAAACATGAAAGAGGCTGCTTTGAAGATCATACCCTGAGAAGGAAATCTCTCTGAAGGGTTTAGGGACTGGCAAATTCGAGAGGCTAGGCAATACAAAATTAAATTAGATGCCCAGCATTACACACACTGGTTAACGGGTTAATCTGGGATTGGTGCCAACTCTGCAACTACTGCATTTGAACACTTTTATTACCAGTTCTTATCATGAACTAAAATAATCTCATTTTATAAAACTGACTTGGAAAGTACATCAATCACATTACCAAACATGACAATTTTTAAAAACAAATTATTATAGAATGGTTTAACACAGAATGATTCTAGCTTCATTCTCTCCATCGTCAAAAGTAGTATATAAATACCAGCATACCAATCAGTGTGATTTAACAGATTTAATCTGGGTTGGTCTTTTCTATTTTAAAACTTTAAATACTTCCAAAACACTGGCTTGTGAAATTGTCATTTATAAACGTGCAGAAAAAACTTTAACTTTAAAAAAAAATGCAAAGCCTTTTTTTGTGTCAAAGGAGCAGACTTTAAAATATGCTTGTCCGAGTCCTGCACCATCTGGTCCGCTCCCTTCGGTCTACCACCCCTTCCACTCAAATGGCCTACATAAGAAGAAAGATCAAGTAATGGGCTAAATGATGCCACCAGCATGCGAGGAGGTAAACCTCACAGAAGACAGTGCAGTAATGTACAAGGTATTAGATGATTTGACCAGGATCACTGAATTGTCTGCTAGCAAAGCCAGGATACAAGCATCAATGCTTTGGTTCCAAATTTGGATACTTATTCATCTCTTGGACTAACAGTTTATGCTCACTGTTGGAGGTGATTACCTAGGTTTTACAACATCCCATCTGAACAAACCAATTTCTAGACCTTCACCATAAGGATGACATGGTTGTTTTTATAGCAACCCCTATCTGGTGCAGATACATTGCTGATAATAGCACCTGTTGTGCTGCAAGACCAAGTACAAATGCAGGCAGGTTTATAAACGTCATTCATAGGAAAGGCTCAGCTAACCTTCCAGGAATGTGCTATTCTAATCTTGCATACAAACACACATCTCTGCAATAAGTGCTTAACACACTGAGCTAACTTCTGAACCATTGTGGCACTCAATTGACCCATATGCATTTCAAAATTGGCTAATGCACATGATCAACATAATTCCCAATATACCACAGTGAACACAGAAATAATTGCATGATGAATTGATCGAGGCAGAATTTACTTGCCAAAACAGACAGGAAATAGGTTTAGAGCCTCAGCACCATGCCATAAAATATCCTGATTTGTGCTATTTAAGTCTGGTGAACAAGGGAATCTTACTTCTTTATATCAGGGAGCCTTGTGGGGCCCCCTCCAAGGTAGGGGCCCTGGGCAAGTGCCCCCTTTGCCCTCCCATAAAAACGTCTCTGCTGGTAGGTCTCCCACGCCTTGGATCTGATCCTCTGCGATGAACCCTCCAGCGATTGCCTCATGTTCTGTGAGTTCATCCTCCTCTGGTGGTGACCCACTGCTCGTCATCAGAGTAGAGGCGTAATTGGAAGCCAGTTTGTTTTTTGCTCGTCGTTTGAGGTCATTCCAATGCTTTGAGGAATCATCAGCTGTACGCTTCACAAATCCAAGGAAACTAATCTGGTTCTGCAATGCACTGCCAGTGGGCCCTACGCTGTGCAGTCATAGTCTTGCACTCTGCCATCACCAGCATGTCGCAGCCATGTGCCGACATGTAGCCCACATGTGCGTCTAGTTCCACATCATTTAAACTCCACTTCCTTGACGTGCCAGAGTGGCGAGCCGTGTCTGGGGTCCCAGCCTGTTCCGCAAGAGCACGTTTCTTCCTCTTGAGAGGTGGTGCGGAACCTGAGTGGCTTACGCCGCTCTGGTCTGTAGGGGCTGAAGCGCAGGTGGACTGACCACTGGAAGCAGGCAATGGCACGATGACCAAAGGTCTCACTGCAGGCACTGGCTGCTGGGTGCTGTTGCCAGGACCAAGCGGCACAACTGCCTTGTTGTGAGGGTTCGGGACCAAAACTGTCCTGGCTGGGTGACTGAGAGCCGGGGTGAAGTGAGCTGCAGCTGCCCCTGCAGCCTCCTCACCCTGGCTACTCGGGGCAGCAGATGACATTGCTACCCCAGATCCACGTGGCCTGGTGACAGCAACTTTCACCGCCACACGTGGCTTGGACTTCGTGACACGGAAGTCAGCCTGTGAGTCATCCCGTGCCAGTTTGGTGACCAATCCGGGCCGGGTTAGCAGTTCCTGAGCTGGAATGGTGTCAGCTGCATCTCCCTGACCCAATGGGGGGGGCATAGGTGTCCCTGAATAGTCCTGGACACACAGCCCTCTTAGGCCACCCTGCCCACATTGCCCACCACTGCCACCTTAACCACCCGGCTCATCCTGGCCACGTCCCCTACCGCGGCCCCCTCTTGGAGGTCGGCCACCTTTCCCTCCCTTATTACTTGGTCACCTCCCAACCATGGCACTGATGTTCTTGTGCAAATGGGAGGTGCAGAAAACAATTGTCCTGGGCAATTGGAGTGAAGGGGGCAGGGTACTAGATGGAATACGTACCCCTGTGCTCTTGCAAGGCTGTCTGTGACCCCTGGGGGAAAATGACGGGTCATGCAATGCTCAGGCACAACAAAAACAAACATGCACGCGATCCATCGGTAGCCACACGTGCGTGGAATGAAGGACCCGCAGTACGCTGTGGCACCCAGAAACACAAAAAATGTGTACACTTGGTACACGCAGGTTACAATGATCTCTGAATGGGTACGCGACACACGGGGGCAACCACAGTGGAAAAATACATGTGCGACTCACCGTCTGCTGGAAAATTAACATAAAAAAGATGCCTGTGTCCGCGTTGGCAATACCCCAGCCAAAAGAAGAATTGAGCTCTGCCTCAGTAAACAAGGAGTATGCACTGCAACCGTTGTGAAGTAATCGCATGTGAACCGACAAGAAGTACAAGAATCACCCACTCGCTCTCCACAAAAAGCACGTACAAGAAAATGGCGTCCTATGCAGACCTTTAACCCCTGCGCACAGCAACGCTTACGCGTGCCATGTCACTTACGCGCTTATGCGCTAAGGACCTTTCATCAATTTTCACGCAAACATGCTGATTTTTCACGTGCGGAGTCAGCTGGCCATGCGACAACACACGGAAGACCACGCTCCTGCCCAGAAGGCCATTTTCCTGCCCCCCAGAGCCCCGAGCAGCCTCCCACGAGCCTTCTGCTACTGCTTGCCTACCTGCTGGCCACATGCCCTGCTATTTGGTGCCTGCACATCAGCCATCTGCAGGGGTCCAGTTACTGCAACCACCCCTGCTGGAACAGAAGACTCCCGACTGGTGTTCCATCGCTCCACAGCCCAGCCCCAGGACCCAGTTGCCCACCCACCCCTGCCTCAGGGGTTACCATGTCGGGGCAAACACCATCTGATACCACTGGCAACCCCCAGCTGGAGAAGTTGGCATCCTGGTTGAGCAAGTCTGTGGGCATTATGATGCCCTCTTCAGATGACCATGCGCTGACAAGGAGGGACGGAGGAGGATCTGGTTGGACATCGTGGTTGCCATCAACGCGGAGGGGGTGGCAACCCGCGACTTGAAGCACATCCAGAAACGCTGGAAGGACTTCAATTCCAGGACCCTCAGGAAGGCCCGGCACCTCTTGGACGCAGTCGATGCAGTGGGGTGCTGGGTCAGCTTACCATCAACGAGATGAGGGTCCTGGAATGTATTCGCCCAATGCTTCACCACCAGGCCCTCGAGAGGCAGACCCGTCTGGAGTCGAGCGTTAAGTGTGCATGCGTACTCATTGGACACAGTGCATGTTGAGGTGTGCCAGGAGTGTTCAGCTTGGACATATGTCTGACATGGCCCATGTATGGATGTGTATGTGCAGGGACATGACCGTGCTGCATGTGAGTCCAGTCATGTGTCATGCACATCAATGGTGTATGTGTTCCAAAATATGATGCACAACTGCATGTGAAGATGCACACATGTTTGCATGCCTTTGTAAGTACTAGGTCAAGTTTGGGGTGTGACACATGGATGCTGTTCCCACCTTCATGTACGTGCACAGTGTACGTGTGGGTATTTGACATGTGTGTGACTGTGAGAAGCCATGGATGCATGTGACACAGACATGTAGGTACCCGATTGGCAGAAGTGACATAGTTGCCGATGATTGCACTGTGACAGGCGGTGGAGGTGTACAGATGCATGTCTGTCTGGTGGCGTGTGTGCATGTGTTCGGCACTCCCCATTTTGATTGTGACGTCATGCCAACCTTTGGATGTTCATGCAGTTGTGTGTGCATGGATGCTGATGCCTGCTGCACGATTCCTGTTAATTTGTGCATGTGTGTGGGTTCAAATGATATGAGTGTTGGTGAGTGTGATGCCATCTGTGAAGTTTCACACTGCTACTCATATGCAACTGTCATGTATGTATCAGACCATTGTAGAGTGCCCTAATGCCTGTGTTCTAGCTCTACCTGTCTGCAGCGTCGACTGATGAAGAGGGCGGAGATGGTGCTGTGGAGCACAGCGGCAGGGATGCCACCGCCAGCCGGAGACGCAAGGCCCAGCACCCCTCCGAGGTAATCATATCTTCCAGGAGTGAGGAGTCTGGTGCCGCGTCCATGGCCGCAGCTGCTGAGGGAAGGTCCAAGAGGCAGAGGTTGGAGGTGGAGTCTTCGGCAGCAGAAGGGGCAGCTGAGCCCCCACAGGGGCCTACAGAGGAAGATGGCACGGAGTCATCCAGGTTGGTGGGGGGTTTGGTTGAGGAGGAGGCCGTGACAGCCCCACGCACGGGCCTGTAAGGGGGGATTCCACTGGTGCTAGTGGTGCAGTCCAGGGGCAGGGACAGGAGGCAGCACACAGGCCACCGGGGAGGTGCCTGTGTGTAATCCTGTCCCCGATCCTGTGACTGCATCATCCGGCACCAGCAGGAATGCCTTCGTCCAGACCCGTTTTCAGGGAGAGGATCTGCAAACAACAACTGGCCTTCCTCTCCCTGCGGATGTGGCAATCCGTCACCGGATTGAGCCTGTCCTAGCTGGTGTGGCGTTGCGCCAATGTGGTATTCGGAATGACATGCAGGGTTCTCGTGAGGACAATGCACATCATTTCGAATACCTGTTTGGGTGCGTTGCACTACTAGGACAGGTCGTCAGCACTGGGTTGCTCTGTGTGCTGGATCTTCTTGCGAACCCCTCCTCAACTGAACCCCCAATGCGCCAGTCATCCTACGTGCCATCTTCCCGCCCAAGTATCACCTGGGCCCCCTCTGGAGCTGCCTCTGAGCAAAGTGGCCAGGCTGGTAGAGGACACATCCCTGCCACAGTCGGGAGTTGGAGGTCGAGTAGGGGTGGCCACCCCACCAACTGGACCCCAGCAAATGGACGACATGCAGGCATCAACAAGCAGGGCACGTGCACGGCTGCACCAGAGGATTCCATAAGCCTGGATGCCGTTGTGGTGCCAGAGGCTGTTGCATTGGAGGCAGCAGCAGGCTCAGCGTGGGAGCCATTATGGCTCGGGCCATCAACATCCCGGGGGCAGGCATCGGTCGGCGGGCAGGAGGACCCAGGATTGGGAGTGTCTTCCGTGTGGCAGCGGTTGGGCCTGCAAATAGATACAGAGCGGCGGCGGGCAGAGAGGGTACGGCTCGCAATGGTCAGGGTGGAGAAATCCATGCACCGGGCTTTGAGGCGTGTCCAGTGCCTTGAGGCAACTCGCAGGGAGTTGGAGGATGCTGTGGCTGCATCCGTGCAAGACCTCCAGGCCAGGGAACAGGCTCGCCTCCGGAACATCGACATGGAGTTTGATGATGCCCTGGCACGGGACATAAAAAAAGTGAGCCGTCAGACTAGCCCGCCGCCTTTATATATCGATATTTAGGTTTAGGTTTCATTTTGTTTTTTTATGATTTGGAGTACACAGACTTTGCTCCCATTTTTGTATATAGTTTTGTTTTCAATAGTGTTTTCTGTAGGTTTCATTTTGTTTTGGGTTCATGGACCCCTCAGACTTTCATTGTAAATAGTTCTGGACATGTACATACTTTCCTTTTTTTTTATCCCATCGAGTAATATTTTTTTACACTTTTCAATTTTGTTATAATTTGTATGGACTTTGGCGATGGACCACTTTTCATTTTTCATGTCTTGGATTTAAATTTTTCCTTGGATTTGACTTTCTTTTTCATATTGCATTCATCATTTCATCATTTGCATGTGTGGTTTTCATTTTGTCATTTGGTTTTCTTTTTAATACATTTCATAAATCTTCATTATTGGTGTGGTCTACTCTAATTTATTTCATGCATGTCTCTATGACCATTGGCTTAGTCATGTGTTGCCACTGTGTGGCTCTGTAGGACATTTATTCATGGGCATGCTGGTTCTTTTCAGACTCTCATGGCGTGGGTAATTTACTAGGGATTGTGTGCAGTGGATCGTTGGGTGTTTGTACTGGTGGGTAGGGGGGTGGGGTTTGGGTTGGCATTAGGGCCATGGGTCTGTATTGTTATGACGTGGTGTTTTGGGGGACATGTGTCGGGGCCTGCTGGCAGGTGCCCATCAATGGGAGTGGGTTGGAGGGACATGTGTTGGGGCCTGCTGGCAGGTGCCTGTCACTGGTGGGTGGGACATGAGTCGGGCCTGCTGGCAGGTGTCCGTCAATGGGGGTGGTGTGGAGGGGCATGTGTCGGGGTCTGCTGGCAGGTGCCCGTCACTGGTGGGAGGGACATGAGTCGGGGCCTGCTGGCAGGGGCCCGTCAATGGGGGGTCTGGTGGAGGGACATATGTCGGGTCCTGCTGGCAGGCGCCCATCACTGGGGGGGGCATGAGTCTGGGCCTGCTGACAGGTGCCCGTCAATGGTGGGGGAGACATGAGTCGGGGCCTGCTGGCTAGTGCCTGTCAATGGGGGTGGGGTGGAGGGACATGTGTCGGGGCCTGCTGGCAGGTGCCTGTCACTGTTGGGGGGGACATGTGTTGGGGCCTGCTGGCAGGTGCCGGTCACTGGTGGGGGGACTTGTGTTGGGGCTCACAAGTGCACGGTGCCATGTGGCCTGCCTGCAGGGCATGGTCAGGGTTTGCAGGGGTCCCCCCTTTGGTGTGGGGTGCGTGCGGGCCATGGTCAGGGGTGATGGGCTGCCTGTGGGACATGAATACACTTACCCTGCTCCCGCCAGTGAAATTGTGTGTAAAGCTCACTCGTGTACCCCAAAATTCACATACCCCGCTTGTGCAAGCGAAATCGCATAGACAGCTCACTCACGTGCCCCCAGGTTCACGCACCAGTGTGTTGTGGAGCCATATTCACCCCCTGCAGGCAGCCCACACCGCAGGCCCCCCCACTACACCCCTGACCATGACCCGCAGGCAGCCCATCACCCCTGACCATGCCTTGCAGAAAGCCCACACCACGGGGGAGCACCATACACCCCTGGGCAGCCCATCCACCCTGACCATGCCCTGCAGACAGGCCACACCACGGGGGACCACCTTACACCCCTGGGCATGCCCCGTAGGCAGCCCATCCACCTTTACCATGACCCGCAGGCAGCCCATCCACCCTGACCATGCCCTGCAAGCAGCCCACACCACGGGGGACCACCATACACCCCTGGGCATGCCCCGCAGGTAGCCCATCACCCCTGACCATGACCCGGAGGCAGCCCACGCCACAGGGGGGACTTTTTCCACGCAATTTGCCTTGCCCAGGCAGAATACGCATATTGAAGGGGGTGCAGGAGTTGATTTTCATGTGTTTTGGCTGCTGCGAGCGGGGTACGTATATTCAAGGGGGTGTGCGGGGAGATTTTCACACCTTTTGGCTGCTGCGAGCGGGTACGTGTATTCAAGGGGGTGCATGAGTACATTTTCACGTGTTTTGTCTGCCGCGAACAGGGTACATGTAGTTTTTCATGCGATTACTGTGTAGGGGACCTGTAAACTGGTCCAGGGTTAGCGCGGCCCTTTGTGCGTATTGGGGATTTCTATGGCTTTTCCTTGTGCAAGAGGCGTTCTTGGGGGCATAACTGGCGCTGCACGATGTTTGCTGTGCCACGACTGCAAATGGCTTGGGAAATCCATGAATACGCGGTGATTCAGAATGCTGTTTAGTACACACGGCTGGCGCACGCTGACGCATGCTTCCTCTCTGCGCTGCCCGCGTGCGCTACTTCTGCGGTGAATTGTATGCATTATAGTGTGTTACTAAACTACGTGCACACTCCTTAACTCCAAATAGGGCAATTTAAAAACCCACCTATCATGAAGAAAAATCACTATGGACAAAACAGCTGGAAGTGTCAAGCTAAGGATTTGTAAAAGAAACAAGTGATAATCAATATATCATTTCAATAACATCTGCAATGACAAGATTCAAACCAAAACACTAAAATATACAGATAGAAATATACAGATAGAATAGAAAGGTACCTCAAAACTGCTCCAAAAAGTTACTGAAAGAGAGCACGCGCATGCCCAATGATATTGTATATTTATATATATATAAAGAAGAGAAAAAACAGCAGTAAACGGGTCAGTAACCTCCTAAACATAAACAATATTAATTCTAAAGGAATCCTTGTGTATCTCAATGTAACTTACCAAAGACCCAGCAGGACTTCCTCTAAAGTAACCAGCAGCTCGCTGTATCTTACCCAAACTGTAGGCTATGCGGTAAAGTGTAGACACCATCTCTGGCTTGCACATTATTATGCAGTGAGGTAATTGTGTAAAAACACCATGACGTCATATCCAACAGCCTCATGTCAATGCCATAAAAAATAAAAATGTGTAATAATAAAGTATGTGTAGATGTATTCTAAGCGGTTAAAAGATACAATACTAGTGAAGATTATTTTCGGTTTCATACATAGTGGTTAAATGTAACCACAGTATCACAAGCATCCCCAGACATGTTTCAGCCTGGTTGAGCCTCATCAGTGAGGAGTAGCTTGGGTCTCTGGGCCCAGCAGACACAGGACCCACGTCTGAGCATAACTGTGTCGTCTCGTGCAGAAGGCATGTGACCAAGTCGTTTGGGCTGGACTTTCCCTTTTGGGGGTGGTACCAAACCTTATTTGCATGTGGTCTTTTTCCTTTTGTAATGGCTTGGCAGTTGAAGAACGATGGTCTGGAGGGTTGCCCAGAGAAATTGCCAGAGGTAGAGATTCATTCTAAACCTTACAGCCATCATCTCTTTATTTTAAACTGTGATATTGCCAGTGGCTTGTATTAGCCAGAAACATTGGTGGGTATAATACTGATGATATTTTCCAATTAGAAATCTGCGGCAGTGGTATATCTTGGATTGTTCTGTAACACAATAGTAGTCTGCAAACAACATTTTGCAAAAGACAGATCTACTTACATTGACAATCTATCGCCACTATTATCTAACGTCAGTCCTTCAGTTATACTTTTTTCACAAAAATGTGCAGATAGAGAGTTCCTGTGTTGCACGGTTTAGATTTCAGGTTATCTTCCAGTCCTGGCTTTTTGGCTCATGTTGAAGATTATTTTTCCCTTTATAAATGATGGGCTACAAGTAGCAGATTAGTGGAGTGATATGAGTCTGCGGCGGGTCTTGTAGAATGTGTTATACTTGGCATGAACATCCTGACAATCCGAAGAGGAAATTAATGTTGAACAGTTATTTCATATGGCTTAGTGGACGTAGTGGACTTGTGGCATACTTTGATATGTTGACCCAGCCCTGGCCTTTATCAAATGAGTTTTGCATGCTGGCACTTACAGTTTGGTTTTGTAGGCCCAAACCTATGGGGAAATCATTAAATGCCAAGAGCTGTTGATGAAAAAACGAAAGACCAGCCAAAAAGTAGTTATTTCTTAACACTACCTACTTGCTATGCATTAAGGGCAGGAAGATGAGATATATTACCCACACCATGCCAGGCATTAATAATCCGGGTTTGATTTCCTTGGCACTCTTGTTTTTTTTATTTTTATTTAAAGTGCATTTGGATGCATTGCAACCTTTTCACACTATAACAAATTGACACCATGAATCATCTACACATACAACTACAGCATATACAAACATATCAAAACAAACATGGTATCGTATATTGCTTAAAATTACAAATTGATTGTTCTCTAAAATCTCTGCTAAAATTGGTACATAGCCACAAAATGTATATTGGGATGTACTAGAAATTACAGATTCAAATTATTTAATTTCATATAATGATGTCATGTGGCTACTGGCGCTATCAAAGGTTTACTTGCAGCTATTTCCCACACATGAAAGGCATAAGCCAAAATGACGAATGACTCTGCCCCCAAAACGCTGCTCCAGAATTGGTCAGATGATGTCCTAAAAAATTCAGCATAGGCTCCCTCATATAGCCTTTCCAGTGCTTCATATTGTGTCAGGATATGTGTTTTGCGCACAGTCTGCAGATTCTATCTTTGTGTGCTATACCCCCAAGCCCTTATATTTTTGAAGACAGGGAGAGTCTGAAGCCTCACTAAGAGGATACATTTGATAAGGGCTGGGTTACAGCATTTTACTAAATATGTCTTGGGTACTCCCAAAACAAAGGCTTGGTGGGAGTACACCACACATTCCGGAAGAGACCCTAAATGGCCCACAACAAAAGTCTAAGCTCTCTCTGATATCTTGGCCAGGTTGTATCTGAGCCGATAGTCCAAGATTGGGGACACCCCAATGTCACCCACGTATCTTCTAACTCCTGCATCTAGATTCTTAAAACACTCACTTCTTCCAAATCTCCGGGCATATTGGACCACTAGGCCCAATAATGTGTCCTTCCCCCCAACTCGGATTGTATTCTTGCCTAGAAATTATAGGTCACTAGTGACCATATTGTGGATATGGAAGGTAGTCCAATTTCAAGCCTGATCGCCTGTACCGGGATACAAGCGTGTAGGTTCAACAAAGACCAAAAGATCTTTCCCTCTAACTTACCCAGTGGAGCCACCAACCTCCACGGGAAAACCTCTAGAGCATACATCATGGTAGGGACAATTGAGGTCTTGTATACCAGAATGTTAGCTTCAATGCATCTTCCTCCCTGAGAATCAATCATTTTTTTTTTTTTGAAATTTCTGTTTTATTGGTTTTTACAGGTAAAACAGACACCGCTTTTATGCAAGCATGTGCGCGGAAAAAGAACATATAACCTGAATACAAAAGAAACCATATAAGAGTGTGGCATGTAATATACTGGTAACAGCAAAAGGAGAACATCACAAACATCAATCACCCCCCCCCCTTTCAGTTGTGTCCCAGATGCGAATAGGGACCTTTCTTCTGTTACTTATTAAAGTTCTTTACAGAGTTCGGATGACAACAGTAGGCACGAGTGTTCGAGAGAAATGAGAACAACATGTTATTTATACAGGCATCAGATAAGTCTATGAGATCAAACTAAGGCATTACACACACCAATTTTCAAGTAATATATTGTGCACGGAAGTCAGCCCATTCGGTTTCCACCGAGGTACTATGTCCGTGTAGAGCAGCGGTCAAACTCTCCATTCTGAAGATGTTTCGTGCGACATTCACCCATTCCGTCTTAGTGGGGAGGGATGGTCTTTTCCATGCCATTGTGAGGCAAGCTCTTGCAGCCAGCAGTAAACCCAAGATCATTTTAGGGGCCTTTAGGATCTTTTCGTCTTCTTCAATTAAGCCAAAGAGGACCAGTATGGGATGTTTCTCTCTGTCCTCATCATCTAGATCTTTTATCCAACTGAGGACTTCGTCCCAATAAGCCTGTACCTTGCTACAGCCCCACCACATGTGCCAGTAGTTCGCGTCTTGACCACAGCCCCTCCAGCATTGCGGGTTGACTCCTTGATACATTTTAGCAAGTCTGAGCGGGTCGTACTGCCACCTGTGGAGGAGTTTGAGCGCATGAAGTTTATATTGACATGATATTGATGATTTGGCTGTCTGCCTGCACATGCGCAGCCACAACTCGTCGTGTAGGGATCTGCGTAGGTCTGTTTCCCATTTGTTCCCCAGTTTGGTTGAGGGGGCTATATTGGTTGTTATCAGGGTGTTAAACATGGCGCTTATCAAACCTCTGGAGCCCGTCCAGGTGTCCAGAATTTTTTCAAAAGGCGTGAGGTCCCACTGCAGCTGGTCCTTCCACTTCTCTCGTGATATTACTCCTTTTAGTTTTAAATATTGGAAAACTGATAGAGGACCTATATTGAGTGCCTCCTCGAGTTCTTGTATGGTTATGAAAGCCTTATTTCTCCACAATTGGCCTGCCCGCTCTAGGCCGGCTTCATACCAAGACTGGTAGCTTAGTGGTTCGGATATGTTTTCACATATTCCCGGGACCCAAAGATGTCCTAGGGGAGAGGGCCAGGTTGTAATCCCTTTCATGTCCTTATTTGGTTTCCAGATTGACCAAATGGTCCCGAGTATCGGGTGATTTCTGATACTGTTTCGCAGTTGTGGTCCAGGAACCCATATCCATTCGCCAACAGTATACGGACGAAGATGAAAATTGTCCAAAGCTTTTCAATGTGAGTCCGTCTGTTGTCTCAGGTGAGGGATTAATATTCGCAGCTGAGCCGCTCTCTAGTATGATTCTAAGTTAGGGAGGCCCACTCCCGCGTCATCTTTCTTGAGATACAGAAGGGATTTGGGGACTCTCGGTTTTTTACCTTGCCAAAGAAAAGCCAACAGGGACTTCGTCATTTCAGTGAAGAATTCTTTAGGCATTTTTATAGGGAGCATCTGAAACAGGTATAGGATCTTAGGGAGAATTGCCATTTTAATGGCGTTTAGGCGCCCCATCCAGGAGATTGTGAGTTTGGCCCAATTTTTCATATCGTTTTGCAATGTTAGTGACAAGGGCGGGAAGTTAGCTTGGTACAAAGTATCGAGATCTCGGGTGACGTTGATGCCCAAGTATCGTAGGGTGGTCAGGCTCACTTTCATTCCTAGTGGGGCGAATCTTTCCACTTCATCGTCTCTGCTCTTGTCAAGCGGGAGCAGGATTGATTTCCCAGTGTTGATTTTCAAGCCTGCCATCTGTCCATATTCTTCAATAATATTTAGAGCTGCCGGGATACATTCGAGCAGGTAGGTGAGATGAAGCAATATATCGTCAGCATAGAGACCCAACTTATATTCCTTGTCTCCGACTCTGATCCCTCGGACCCCGGTGTCCTGTTTTAGCCGTTGTGCCAAAGGTTCGAGAGAGAGGACAAACAGGATGGCTGATAGTGGGCATCCCTGTCTCGTTCCCCTTTCCAGGGGGAACCATCTAGAATAGCCACCATTGACAGAGACAGATGTTTGCGGGGATGAATATAAAGCTTTTATAGCAAGGCGGAGCCTCGGGCCTAGTCCCACCTCGATGAGTACCTTTTCTAGAAAGTCCCAGTCCACCCTGTCAAAGGCCTTCTCGGCGTCCAGTGACAAGAGGGGGGGGGTCTCCTGGCATGCGCCGTGCTTCGTGTATCAGGTGGAGTGTTTTCCTCATGGTGTCTGCCCCTTGTCTTTGGATCACAAAGCCAACCTGATCCGGATTCAACAGTCGCGGCAAATGGACTTCCATTCGGGCTGCTATGACCCTTGCATATATTTTGGCGTCTATATTCAAAAGCGTTATGGGACGATATGATTCACATAATTTCGGGTCTCTGTCTTCTTTTGGAATAACCATTAGCAGTGCTTATGCGAAGGAGGGGGGCACTTTGCCTGTTTCAAAGATTTCGTTAAAGAGCATTGTTAAGAAGGGGACAACGTACGCGGTGAATGATTTATAGAAGCCAGGGGTGAATCCATCGTCTCCTGGAGACTTCCCTGCTTTGAGTCTCTTGATAGCGTCGGCGACTTCTTCTTCGCTAACAGGGACATCGAGCGCCTCCGATTCAGCACGTGACAACGATGGTAGTTTGACTTCTTTGAGATAATCTTCTATGGCACCTGGCGGAGATGGCGGGTCACAAGTGTACAGGTCTTCGTAGAAAAAAGCGAACGCCTCCTGAATTCCTTGGGGTGAGGTTTCGGTGGTGTCTAGGAGTGTGCCGTCCATTCTCTCTATTACGTCCACCCACCTCTCAGCTCTCTGTGCGTGTAGTCTTGCTGCTAGAAGCGCATCAGCCTTGTCACCTTTTTCGTAAAATGTTTGCTTTAAATACTGTAGGGTTTCTGTAATTTTGCCGACTTCCAGTATTTTTAGTTCTTCTCTGAGTTCCCTGGCTTCATTGATGTATTTCGCTCTTTCCTGTGGGTTTGATTGTGCCAGCTTCTCTACTGCGCTCAATTTCTGCCTGATATTTTCTTCGATCAAGGTTCGCTCTCTCTTTTTGCAGGCCCCCTCTCTAATAAGAATACCTCTCCATGTTGCTTTTGCTGCCTCCCATACCGAAGTTTTTGAAATCTCCCC
The DNA here is from genome assembly GCF_040938575.1 of Ambystoma mexicanum. Classification (NCBI taxonomy): domain Eukaryota; kingdom Metazoa; phylum Chordata; class Amphibia; order Caudata; family Ambystomatidae; genus Ambystoma; species Ambystoma mexicanum. The sequence continues at coordinate 930,843,861 of NC_090930.1, forward strand.
AGTGTCATTGGAGACGGAAAATTGTTTAATTTCGTTTTCAAATCCATCTCTAAACGCCGTGTCTTTCCACAGAGAGTCGTTGCACCTCCATTTTGTGTTTTGGGGGATGTGTGTCACCCATCGTATCTCTGTCATAACCATATCGTGATCTGACCACGAGAGCGGACATATTTCTGCAGCCGAGGTTTCTCGTAGTAGGTTTTCGGACAGGAACACGTAATCAATTCGTGTGAGGGTTCCATGGGGAATGGAGCGGAAGGTGAAGCCGCTGTCTGTGGGGTGGAGATGACGCCAACTGTCAGTTAGCCCAAATGTTGAGAGCACTACTTTCATATCAGTGTCCTCAGCCGGCCGTGGTGGTTTGGGTGTGTCTGCTTCACTTTGTCTGTCTAGGGCGGGGTCCATCCACATATTGAAGTCTCCTCCAAGGATCGTTTGCCCCTTTGCCATATTAAACACATTTTCAATTGCTTTGTGGAGAAACCTCTTTTGGCCCTGGTTGGGAGCATATACCGTGGCCAGCGTGACAGACTCGTTTTGTATGAGTCCAGTAATGATTGCCATTCTTCCCTCTGTGTCCACGCACAAGCTTTGGACCGACATGCGTAGGTTCTTACGAATTACTATCCCCACTCATGCTTTTTTTGTTATCCCGGAGCTCCATAGGGTATAGCCAATAGGTCTACCTGCGATTGCCCTCTCTTGTCCTCTTGTGTAATGTGTCTCTTGGATGAATAAGATGTCAATCTTGGAGCGCTTAAATTCTCTTGCAATCAAGGAACGCTTCGTAGGGGAGTTTAGGCCTTTAACGTTCACTGTGCCTATGCGTAGTTGATCAATGTTATGTGTGGTTGCCATCAGGGCTTACTGAAGAAGATTTCGCTACTCTCTGTGCCTGTCGTGTTGACTCTGTGGACTCTCGTAGCCATGTGGTCGAAATGTGCTCCTTGCCACACTGAGTAAGTGCTCTTAGGTCGACACCTGTTTGCAAATGTATCCTGCGTTCTGTAAAAGGAACCTGTAAAAGTCCAACTTTTCTACCCCAAACCCCCACCCTCCCACCAAGAACAAAGTGGCCTGTTGTAGGGTCACCCCTAAACATTCCCTCTCGCGGCGTCCGATGCAGTTGGTTTGACATCACCCAACCGTTATCGAACCACCAGTGTGAACCGCACAACAATCGGTCCGTTCTCAATAAGAACACATCATAACTTAAACTTTCGAGCCCCCCCAATCAAGTCATTCGATGCCTGAGGGAGAGAGGCCTCCTCCATTACCGACCAACAGAATCTCGAAAATGGCCCTCTCCGCCCAGGTGTAGTCGAGATCTTAATCATTTCCCCCCCTTGATCCCACCCTGTACCTCAATTCGCATGACTCCGCCCGCCAACCTCTTACTTGGGTCCAGTTTGGGAGTCAGCGTAGTAGAAGTGTCACCCGATTCGCTTCTGTTGTTCGAGTTGCCTCTTCATAGTGGGTGTTCAAAATAGTGGAGAAGTCAATGTTCCATGTCTGATGAGGCGTTCATCCTCCTAAATTTCCTGGAACCTTGCATTCTCCGTCTTCGAGGGCCTTTAGTTTGCCAAGTTTCTTCAGCATTCTTTTTTGTCGGGATGGGAGTTCCACATGCTTGGGGGCCTAGTAATTCAGTAATGGCATTGGAAATGTCTCTTTCTGATGTGAGTTTCATCTTCGTGCCGTCCCATTCGAACGTTAGTGAGAATGGGTAGCCCCACCGATATCTGGCACCTTTATCCTTGAGAAACTTGGTAATTGGTTGGCATTTCCTTCTCAGCGCTAGTGTAAGGGAGGACAGGTCCTGGAAAATGGTGATGCGTGACCCCTCCAGGGAAATCTGCGATGCAAGCCTGGCTTTATCTAGAATCCGGGCTCTGTCTGCATAATTGTGGAACCGGGCCAGGATGGACCTAGGGCTACCCGGTTTTCCTCCGGCTCTGTGGATCCTGTCAATTTTGGGTACATCTATTCCATCGTCTTCAAACAGGAGTTTCAGAATGTCAGGTAGGGTTTTTTTGAGGTGTGTCTCTGATTCTCCCTCCACCTCAGGAACACCAAAGACATGTATGTTGTTCCGACGCTCTCTATTTTCTAAATCATCGACTTTTAGCCGGAGTTCCTCCTCTCTGCCCTCAATTTCCATAAGGCGGTGGTCGACCTGCATTTCAAGGATGCCTGAGGAGGTCTGGTTATGCTCAACCTCCTCAATTCTTTCCTCCATCTTGTCAATTCTGCTTGTGATCTTGTCGATCTTATTGCCTATGTCTGCTCTCATCCCTTTCATTTCCGAAAGGAGGTCAGCGATGTCACCCCTGGTCAGTGCAGCCTCTGGATTTTTGGAGGCCATGGTGGAGGGTTCGCGCAGGGGCGGTGCTTCAGAGACCTGATTATACTGAAATTTGGCCAATTTCTGTTTAAAGTCCATAGATCCAAGTGGGCCAGTAATCCGTTAGGCAGGGTCCCAATAGTGCTGGAACGAGTCCGTAGCGCGCCGGAGGGGCGGCAGAGGGAACTCTAAGTCGCGGTGTGGTTTTCTGGGTGCAGGGTTTGTAGCTCCTTACCTCGGTTACTGTGTGCGTAATGAGTGGGTTGCCTGATTAACAGGAGTCGGAGAGACTCATCGCTGTGAGGTGCCGTTATTGGGTGAGGCAAGATGTCCAGTGTAATCGAGGAGGGCACACGCCCCAAGGTTTGGGGGCCCAACCCTCAGCTTGCCAATTGTCACAGTAACTGGGCAAACCCCGCCATGCTATGCGGCCCTATGTAGAGGAGTCAGTCCCGTGAGTCTGGGTTGTTTTTTCAATTTTCCCCCATGGATGTCTCTTAGAGGCCTTGTCCGTGGGCCTGCAGTCTGCGACGCAAGTTGCCGAGCTGTGCACTCACCGGAGTGACCCATTACTGTAGGAAGGGGGGATCGTCCTTTTTCGTCTCGGATCTCATGGGGATCCACGGCTCTGCGGTGCTACCCTGCCCCACCTGCGGCCGTCCGCACTGCTAAGAGGGCGTGGAACTATCCGTGGCTCATCCGCCGGGGGTGCGAGCCACCCCGCTGCAGTTTTGTGGGTCCCCTTACCGCTACAGCACACGAGCCGCGCGCAGACGGGGCCTCCCCGCAGACCGGGAGCGCACCTCCACGCACCGTCGGTGCTCCAATGTCCGCGGCTTTCTCTGCCGATCCGCCGCTCGAAACTGTGCAGGGGGGAAGGCGCAGTATGTGCGTTGTGCCGCTGTCACTTCCAGTCACTTGAAGCTGCCTGTATTTGCGAGCAAGGCCTCTGCAGAGCTCCTGCTAGGCGGGGCCTACGCTAGGCTCTGCGCTTTCGTATCGTTTCGATGTGGAAACGGGGGAGAACTTCAGTCGGTCGGTGTGAGGCGAAAACTCCACCGATTTGCTCTGTGTTTTTTGCCACTGGCGGGGGGCACCTTCCCAAAGCCTCATCTCGAGTCTCAGCTGTGGGGGGTCCTAGAAGTGGGGGCTCAGACCTCTCGCAGGACCTCTGATGAGCGAGCTCAGACGGGGCACGACATCACCCGTGCGCCCCCTGGTGGCCAGTCCAAATATTTTTTTTAAGGGTGAAACACTTATGCCAAACTTTATGGGTAATATCATCCACCAGATGGGGACCAGTAAAATGTGGCCTTGTGGAAATACCTAGGAATCTCTACTCCTTTATACTTTCTAGCTTTCCCCCCGCTAACCACCAATTGTGTAAGCTCTTTACATTTTCCCCCTACCAAAGACCATGACCTTGGTCTTATTGGTATTTGGTCTCAGGCCTAGGTTAGTCGCAAAGACATGGAGTGCCTGCAGTTAACGGTGTAGCCCTATTTTTGTACGATCGAAAATGACTACATCGTCTGCCTATAAAATGAACAGCATCCCCTCTCCTCATACTGTGGGGGGGGGATTCAGTACCTCACCTAACCTCTGAGCAAATTGTGAAATGTATAGGTTGAAGTGCAGCAGGGCTAGTGAGCACCCCTGTTTTAATCCCCTCCTAGTGGGAATGGGTGCTGATAAATCGCCATCCTGAGAGAGTCTAATCTGACCTCTGTCTCACTGTACAATGCTTGATAAAAAAAAAGCAGGGATGGATCTATTTGCCAGTTTTCCAACATATCCCACAGTTTTGATCTTTCCGCGGTGTTGAAAGCAGCTGAGAAGTCTACGAAGCAAACATAAAGCGACCTCCCTGGGAAACATTGCGTATCAGACATTAATGTCAGAAGGGTCCAAATTGAAAGGTATGTAGCACAGCCCTTTCTGAAGCCTGTTTGATGGTAACTTAGTAAGCCCTTTTCCACCACCCACGTAGTAAGCAATTCTAGTAATAAATTTGCAAATATTTTTGAACTACAGTCCAACATAGCCAGTAGTCTATAGTTGTCTGGGAGGTCACAGGGCCCCTTTTTGTGGACTGGAATTAGAATTACAGTTTTCCAAATTCTTGGAATATTTCCTGTTTCACAAAAATTTTTGAACAGTTGTTGTAGAATATGGGTCCATAGTGACGTATCTGCCTTCAGAACCAGCTTTGAGAGTCCATCATGGCCTACCGCACTCGAGGCCCTAGTTCTGTTAATATAAGCCTCTGAATGAGACCTTTTTATGGGCTGGCTCACTATTGAACTTGCCGTAGATTTGGCTTTCCAGGACCAGTTTTGCCCACCATCGAAAGCCCTTTCGATAACCCTGACCCAATTATCCTCAGTTATCCCCACCAGCACTCTGGGGTCCGCGGGATTCGTTTGCGATCCCTTAAGGCAGTGCCATAATTTCCTGGAATCTTTTATTCTGATTAGCACGTTTGAGAATCTCCAACCCATGTCATTTTGCGAGAACCTGTAACTTCTGAGCCAGTTGTTATACCTAGCCTGAAGTCTGGCTAGTCCTTTCCTTTTTTTTTGTCAGCCAACAGTCTGTTGTTTCTCCATACACTGCGTATGGCAACGTTTAGTTCACGCTTCTTTTTGGCGATAGCACTATCAAAGCGGCGAGTCACCCTACATTGGCCATTCTGTTTAACAACCTGTCTATGCTCCAGTGGATCGTACAGGGAGTATAGCTTACTTGCATCTTTATTATACTGTGACAGCGATTTGATTTCAGCAAAACCACTATTTCTCAAATATAGATTCAGCTGCTCAATCTTTCTCACTGACCAGCGGAGTCTATTTCCCCCATGATTCACCTCTGGATTGCATCCCAGCCTTTCTCTGCCAATCTCCTGTCTACTTCCATACTTCATTAACAGTATTGCATGATCACTTGCCTTGGTGTTTCTCATGCCAGCACAGGGGTAAGCCATGAAGTTGTTTATGAATATGAAATTAATTCGACTGCTGGAGTGACCATTTGACCAAATAGTCTTGCCTATCCCCTTTCCCTGATTAATGGTGAAAGATCAAACTCAACCAGGGCTCCCACCCACTTCCTTCCCCTCGCAGACTGTTCAGCCATACAATCAGCATTGAAATCCGGGAAGTGGGACACCCAATCTCTAAGTATCTTCAGGGTGGTGTCTATTATTTCTGCTGTTATGGCACCTCTGGGGTGTTCGTACAGGGTTGCAGCAAAGCTGGCATGGTACCACATCCTAAATTCTTTATGGATGCTGCTAAAAAATTGGGGTGGGCCGGACCTTGACAGAAATCTGCAAGGTTGGTGGTTACTCTGGCCCCAATACAGAGGCCACCCTTAGGTCTACCTGTCCGGGGCACCACCACCAAATGGAAGATTAAGGAGTAACCGCCTAGGTCAAACGTGTCACACAACCAGGTTTCCTGCAAACAAATACACATGGCACCCATCAGTATTTTCAAGATTTTAGGATTCAGTAAACAAGAGCTGTGACCACTAGAGTTCCATGAAAGAATTTGCACAGCTTTTGGGACTACCACAGCCCCCTGTCACTGAAATACCTGGAGTATTTCGGCCCATCTTCCACTCTGCCTCAATGGTTCTGGGGCCCGGTTCCTTGCCCAGGATACACTCAAGGGATTCTTAGGAAGCCTTGCCCTGTTGCCTAGGGTTTTTTGGGCAGTGGGGACAAAAACTAAAATTTCAAAACCCAGCTGTTTCAATGCCTGGACATTTTTACATATAAATTCCACGACCATAGGGGACCCAAACGTTGCACCTCCCAATTGTCAGCACTGTTATATTTAGCCAGCTTGGAGAGATCCTTTGTCATAATCAAACCCAGAGCAGGAATCATGTGTAGAAGCTCAAGCCGCTCAGATTTATTTAGGAAAGGGTTCTGCATTGTGGTGTTTTTCTCCATGGACTTAATGTGCAATAGATAAGCACACAATACTGGATCAAGCTTCTGCAGTCCTGTACCCCAGCCCAGGGCCTAATCGTTCAAAACAGTCAGCCCACGTTAATTGCACGTCAGGAGTTGATGTTTGGGCATTTTGTTGTGAAACAGTAGTTTCTCAGGATTAGCTTTGGGAACAACAGCATCCACTGGTAATGACATAGTCAATGAGAGCTCCCCTCAGGTATCACCTCTCCCACTTGGCCGCATAGCTTATCCAAGCATTACTGTTGTCCTCCCCGCCATAGCCGCCCCACGTGCAGGCCCCGTGGGACCCAGTTTGGTCAGCCCTAGACCCGGCAACAACTACTTACTGGACTTCTGTGTCCTTTCCAACTGTATCGGTAGCCCTATAGCAGGTATAACAGGCAAATATGTCCCAGCTAGTGATCTGGTAACCCAGCCATCAATGGGTCCTATAAGGCACACCTGTCTGATCTGCACATCTGTTAATACATTTGTAACACAGGATCCCCCATCTTGCTCATTTGTTGACTTTTCATCGGACCCATAGCAGACTGTTTTTTTCCAGGCGTCACCCAATTCAGCCCCTTGTTCTTTCTTGGCCGCTTCTTTAGCTGTCTAACTTTGCGGGCGCTGAATTTGGTGCGATTAGCATGGAAGGTTTGGCCCAGATGGCCTCCAACACTGCGCTGTCCTATTCTTCCACTACGTATGCCCTTTCTTGAGGAGTCGCCTCCTCGCTAGGTGAGGAATTGGCACTAATCGTGTGGTCACTGTTAGTTTATCAGTTTTCTGGAAGAGAATGCCTTTTACCCGTTTTCAATAGGCATACCATTCCAGCCATGTCCTCTTCTAGGGACTGCTGTTCCTCTGCTATGGGGCTCAAATGGGAATGGGGAGCATTTTATTCTGACGCCTGCGAATGGGCAATTACTGGGTCCCATGGGGCCGTAATGACCCAGCAATTGCCTATTCGTGAGTGCCGGAAAAAAACGCAAGTTTGGCGGCAGCCTGTCGGATTTACCGGCAAGGCTACCGCCAAACTTATAATGAGGCCCATTGACTTTACTTACATTTTTTCAACTTTCTAGACCCAGCACACACTACCTTACAATAGGGTGCTGGAGGGTTATTTAGTATCCCCTTAGTCTAGTTTTTCATGTAACATATTTATGTTACTCTTTCTACAATTAATGGCTGTTGGCAGTGGTTTACTTTTTCCTACCATTGTGTTTTTTTACCGTGGGCTGCAATTGCAGCTGCAGTAAGGCACCCATCGGTGCCCATTTTGTCAAAATGGCCCTGGTCTTCTTTTTTTGCTATTTCTTGTTGAAAAGGTCCTTCTTGAGATTTATACTTTGCACACCAAACCAGGTTTGGAACCTTTGTTTGTTTTGTCTTTGGCAGGATTCACTGGTGAAGCCCGCCTCTGGCTCCAGCGTGTCTGGCAGGAAATGAGGAAGGTGACCGAAATTCCCTTTGATTCATCCCCTTGGTTACAGGAATGCACCCAAAGGAGATTTGCTGGCTGGCTGTCCTTGGAGGATAGCCACCCTGCTGTGTGAGTGACAGATAGGCTGCAAATGAATGGGAAAAAACCTGCATAAAAACGTGAGTCTTTTGGCTTGGAAGGCAAAGTCGACAACTGGATGAAGAAATCCGAAGTAGAACTTGGAAGAGATGCTTGCTGCAACTCCTGGACCATAGTTTGCCTGCTCAAGCTCTGCTGCATTGCTGCAGCTCCAGATTCACCTCGACTAGAGAAGCCCTGCAACGGACAACTTCTCCTCTTGGGTTGGTGGGACCAATCAACTCCAAAGCAAACTCGTCTGGACATCCTCTCGGGGCTGGATGTACTTCCATTGCTGCTGCAGGAACCGATTGTCAGGGAGAGGAACACCAGATTGAGCGCATCATTTTTAAGTTGGACCCGAGCTCCAGGAAGATCCTCCGGACTCCCCTGAAGACGGACTGACCAAACCTGAGCCCCCTCAACAGAGTGCTGGGCCCCAGATGTGAGGAAAGTCCATTAAGGTATCCGAGAACCGTGGTGGTGCTGTTTGCGAGAGCTGCGAGGAGCTGAAACCGCAGTGCCGCTGATCTGAAGTTTGTCCATTACTGCCGCCATCGTAGTGCAGGAGTCACCAGACGTCCTCGCTCTTGTCCCCACGACAGAGGCCCAAGAACACAGGATCTGCAGACCTACACAGGAACAAAAGCCAGTTGGAACCAGTTTTCTTCAAACCGAAGGTACTGTAAAACTAAGGGAACTCACCTCTTGTTGTATAGCCTTGCTTGCTCTCAGTTGAGATTTGCCTTGGTTGCCCTTGCAGAGTTGCTTGGAGCCCTTCCCATCACAAGCCTCCCAGCTTGTGCCCCTACAGTGATTTCATTTTCTGCAAAGACTTCTCAAACATTGTGCAATACTTTTTACTTACCTACAAGAAGTGCTTAAGCTCACCTAGACTTTTGATCTACTAACATTGGCTGTCCTTCCTCCCTGAAAGACTCTTCTTACTCTGACTTTGTGCTTTAACTATTCCCCAGGAAAGGGTTAATTTACTTTGCATTGGAGGGTTCAAAAAGTACTTACCTGCTTAAGAGTATTTGGTAACCATTGTTTTCTTTCCCCCTCTTTTCCTTTTGGCACTAAACTCAGTATTGCTCTAAATGTACCAGTGATATATCAATGTCCAGTGTCCTAGTTATTTACGTCATCTCCAGGGTGTACAAAGTGGCTGTGTGCCATCCCAAATGGGTATCTACTGATTTATTGAAACTAAACTGAGTGTGTGTAATTTTGAAGTATATTATTGTGTTACCTATATTTGCTCCCTTTTAAAGAAGGCTTATTCAACTGACTGCTAAATTAATAAATAATTGTTTAATCAAGAAACCTTGAGAGTAAGTGTTTATTTGGATACTTGTTACTGTGAATCTTTGTGTGATAACCCTACAGCTCACTTTGACCCCTCTTGAGATAAGCCTGACTGCTCAGTCACTCTACCAAATTGTGTAATACATGCTTCTACCAAAGGTTGGGTTAACTATTGCCAAGAAGACAAGGCTGGTGCAGTCTCCCACAGGGTACTGAATACAATCTTGCCTAACTGTAAGTAAGGGCAAAGTCAGTCTGAACACCTACCATGCCTCCATATGTACATCCAATCTGTTCCTTCCACTAGGGGTCTGGGTCCCTCCCCCTCAGCCCCACAGACTCATGGACCACAGACTACTTCTACCCACTTCCACGCGCGCTCCATGCATGAAGTGGGGTTTTATGGTCAGGAATCTCCTAACTGCACACTGCTCGCTACCGGGCTGCTGCATGTCACCGGAGGGCCGGACCAATCCACTTAAAGGGCTGGCATAGTTGATAACATTGCCGTTGTTCGTTCCCAACAAGTAAGGGATTTTGCCCGGGCTGTCCAGCAAAGTTGGCACACAGTTACCACAGACCACTTCTACCCACTTCCGTGTGCGCTCTGCGCAGGAAGTGGGGTTTTATGGTCAGGAAACTCCTTGCAGCACACTGCTCGCCACTGGGCTGCTGCAGGTCACCAGAGGGCCGGACCAATCCACTTAAAGGGCCTGCATAGTTGATAACACTGCCGTCGCTCGTTCCCAACAAGTAAGGGATTTAGACTTGGATGTCCAGCAAAGGTGGCAGACAGGTACCACAGACCACTTCTACCCACTTCCACCCAACTCTTGAACTCTTTTACCATACGTTATGTCTATTTCACTAGAAGTGCCCAGCAATAGGTACCAAAATGCCAAGAAACAAGAATCTTGGTGGACTGTTGCACTTGGCATTTCACAGCGCAAGTTTTATTTGGTATTTTTAGGGCATGGTGAGGCGGGCAGTTAAATCTATAGTAGGTGGAAGATTGATAACCCAATAGACCTAATCATGTCACATGTTAAGCGACAGTGCTGCAACCTGCAGTGTTTTACTGCATTCTGGAAATTCTAGTTTAGCGTTTCCGTTAAAAATGCAGAACTGCAAATGAGAATGGAAAGGCATCAGTGGTGCTGGATTTTCTGCTGATAATCTCATGGGACACTTGGGGATGCCTGTATGCTCTTTGTAGTTGTGAATTTAGGTAACCTGTTTTTTCATTTTTGGAAAAGGCATATAAATTACAGTTATGCTTTGTGAAAAAAATATGCGGTTGACATCACAAAAAACATGTACTTTAAAATAAAAAACGCTAGGTAACCTTTTCTTTCATATATATAAATAACGAGCTCTGGTAGGATTTGGCTTTAAAATGCATACGAACGATAAATGACAACAAGCAGCCATCCGTGAAGTGCCCTCTCCTCCACATTCTCCAAGTACCCTCTTTTCCCCAACTGCCCCCATTTAACAACTGCCCAGCTATTCTCCCCTTCTCCCCCAACTAAACCCCTTTTCCCACCTTCTCCTCAACTGACCCTCAGCTCTCTAATGCCTCTCTTCTTGGATGAAGGGTTGCTATCTCCAACCCATATTGTCCTTCTCTATTGCCCTAAATGCATGTTCAGGTTTGCTCTGCTTACCCATTTGGTAAACTCGGAAATTGCTGTTTCTAGTATTGATCCCCATGACGCTCACTCAGGGACGTCATTTCACCAAAATACCAGGGGTAGCAGAAGTGACATCACACAATCCTTGACCTCTGATGACATCACAGGAAGTGATGTAATTGTGCCCCAGCCCCAAATGAATCATGTGAAGTGATGGCACACAACCTTCAGATGCGTCTAACACCTGTGTTTCCAGGTACTCTCATTTCAGCCAGATGTAAGAACTGAGGCACAGAGGGAGGTGTAATTTGTCCACGACCACACATTAGAGGAATGTAATTTTCCAGATGTGACGTGGGGCTTATAGGTAAAACATGTATACTGCAGTGCTTGTAACATGGTAACCGAAATCTCTAATGCAGGCTACAGTTACTGTATCAAACATCTATAGATCAATGGACTCAGAAGTGCTCATTATCTGTGGCATGGATGTGTTAAACAAGCCGAGAAAGCACAGACCTGGGGAGGAGTGCGCTGTTTACCCAGGAGCAAAATGCTGCAAGAACATGGCATGAAAATTAAATAATTGACCAGGATTTAGTATCAATAAAATTCCCCGGTTATAAATGTATCTATGAGTCAGCTAACACTACGATAGAAGAAATCTATTGTGCGGGTGAAAGCGGGGGTCATCTGTCTCAGTGTGCATTTATCTTTAAGTTATGTGAAAAGCAACCACATGTTGTCACCCACAACCTAGAGCTGAACATAAGACCTTTTTTTTATATTCACATTTTTATTGAACATTAATTCATAGCTGACAAAGAAGTTATAATATAAAAGAAGACCCTCTCCCCCTATAAAACCTGGTGAACAGAACAATTATTTACAACTCCAAAACCTCCCCCACATCTCTTCATATTGGTTGCATTTCTTATTCCTGTACAAAATCACTTTTTTCTAGTAAAGACCATTGGGCATCATTAGGAGGCTGGTGGTAGCAGTGCCGGTAATACAGGCACGGCTGACGACCGGTATTCATTTCTTTTCCGGTGCCCAGAAATTACCTGGTCATTACGCCCTTGCCGGACCCGGTATTTGCCCATTCCTGGGCGCCAGAAAAAATTCTTCCACATTTCCATTTGAGCCTGATAGGGCTCAATGGGAATGGGGAGGTTGGATGCACTGGTCCCGTTTATAACAGTGCCGGTGCATCTGACATGCTGTGCTCGCGGGTGCCTTCCATTCCGCCAGGTCAAATGCGGAATGAAAGGCACCCATGAGCACAGCTCGGAGTTTGCCGGTCCGGATACAACAGCACCAGCATGCTTACCGGTACCATTGTATCCCGACTGGCAAGTACGTAATGAGGCCCATTATATTTAGGTGCTCTAAACATGCTGATGCAGTGCGCAATTTCTCTCCCTTCCTTTCCCACAATATCATTTTCTTTGCTGACAATGAAGCCCTGTAGAGCCAACACCTTTGTGGGAATGATAGATCTTCTTTCTATTAGATCATCCTCCCCCAAGATGATGGTCAAAAAATCATAATCAACATTAGGCATTAAAACCTTATTCATTGTCTGTGTTATTCATTCCAGAATATCCTTAAACTGCTACATTCCCAAATCATATGCTCCAATGAACCAACCCTGTGTTTGCAGCTCCAACAAGTATTGGATTCAAGCACTCCCCTTTCATAGAGTCTTTGTGGTGTCCAGTACACGCTGTTCAATATTTTGATTTGTCAAACCCTTTCTCCTAGGTTTAATGATGTCAATTGCACATTTCTGTGTATCTTTGCCCACCTGCAAATGTGAATTTCAGATCCAGTAGTTTCTGAACACGTATTAAGCAGAATTTCATTATCCAATTTGCATTTTGACAGATGTGTGTACACTTTTGACGCTATATGGCCATCCACTGTGAATTAACTCAAACAATCTGCAAGCTCCTTGTTTTGATCTGGAAACCCCTCACCCACACCCTTCCTCTGTATTCTGTATATGTGCAATCCTGCATACCCCTTTCTGCAGTCAATTTATTGTAAGTGATCCATTTCCCATTTGCAAACAGGTCTCCAAGCCACTGGATTCCACACAGGAACCAATTTGGCCAGAAAAGCGTCTTCCCATCCATCATGATCTCAGGATTCAGCCATACTGATGATTTCAATGGGCAAAAGTCTTCTTCCTTCATTAACTTCCCAAAATCTCACCAGCATTGCGGGTAAGATTTACTTCCTCTTGCATCCTCCCTTGTTAGAGCACTCTGGGTGATAGAGGCGTACGCCTACACATCTCAGCAAGTGTTCACACATCTGCTGTAGCCTCAATAAATCGAATCAAATGTCTCACAGTGAAGGCCAGATGGTATCTTGCAAAGTCTGGGACTCCCAGACCCCTTTTTCACACAGGAGCTGCAGCTTCCACAACTTCAAACAGGGTTGTTTTCCATCCCACAGAAAAGATTGAAACATACTGTTGACTGTCTGCATTTCCTTTTTCTTAGCTATTAGTGGGATCATACTTAAAATGTAAGTGGTGCATGGCACCAAAGTCATCTTTATAGCATTTACCTTACCTCGCAGGCTTAACTTTAGATCATTCCATCTGTCTAGAGTTTTGTCAACTTCTCAATTATTCTTCCCAAATTAACGTCCATCATATGATCCATATCTCTAGTTAACCAAATGCCCAAATACTTCATTCTCTCTTGGCACCAACTGAATCCATGAAGCAAATTTGAGTGGGCACCACAGGGGTATTGAATTTTTCTGGTGTTCTCAAAGGTCTCTGGTGTAATGAGTCTTTTTTTATGAAGTTAGATCCTATGTACAGGAGCTGGCTGAAAAAGGCCTGGAGACACCCATACCCAGAAAAACAGCAAGAGCAAAAGATTAGGTAAAATACCCAATCATACAGCCGCTCTCTGAAATCCCAAACTGGGTTTTGTGTTAGTTGCAATTTTACTATGTACAATTCCTGTGACCCAATCTTGGAAAAAATTTGAAAGTCAAATATATAGTGGTTTTTCAATGTTGATTTTATCCATCAAGTAAAACGTTTTTTTAAAGAAAGGAGTGACAAGTAGCCACTAATAATGTTCTTCGTGAGGAAGAGTTTGCCATAAGTCACTCTATCTGTAGACTTATATTGTGCCAATGCATTTCGGAATACAACAAATTCCTTCATCAGGGCAAGTCTAAAACATAACATTTAAATGCAATTGTGCCAACCATCCCATGGTTAATATCCATATATTATAAATCCCATATTTAGAAAAACGTAAGTATGTAAACATCAACATGAACAGTCATCATCCAGATAGTTGAAAAAATATGAAGGTAAACACATACCCGACAATGTAATCAGCAGGATCAGTAGGCAGGTCAAAAAATAAAAGAAGCAAATCAGATCAGTACAAAGGTAAGTAAAGGCGTCCTATAACAAAATGGAGGGAATTGGGTCCATTACCTGATGTAGGTGAGTAATGGCGAAATCTATGTTTCAGAGGCCAGGCTGCTTCACCGCGTGCGGTGAGCAGGTGCTGTAAATGATAAAGTAAGTATATATGAAGGACCTATCCAAAATGTAGCTAATCGCTTAAAGTAAGAACAAACGTGGATTGTAGCTTACCATATGTAGAGAACGGTGCAGAGAAGTTCTCTCTGCGTCTGCCGAAAGCAGACTGTCCTCGTTGCATCGGCGCGTTGCCGAGCAACCTGGTTTTATAAGACACGTGATTAAAGGCAGAATGTCCTCCTTGCATCGGCGCGTTGCCGAGCAACCTGGTTGTGTAAGACACGTGATCACAGCTTCACGAGGAAGAGCGCGAGCCACGATCCGTGTCTGTGAACAGGTCAATGAGCTTGAGTATGATAAAAATACCTAATTTGAGGACCTCCTGGGTTAGTAATGATTAAAGTCATCACCTAAAAATCAAAAAGGAAGTCTGTCGTCCATGGACATAGAAAAGATACTAAGAGTGAATGGACTCAATTGGATGGCAGTAATGGCTGTTTCATGAACACCTCAGATGAGGCTGTGTTGTTATGAACGTGCCTAAATTGGATGAATAGAGCCTAGGGAGCTACCCTATGGCTGTATCTTATATTGATAGTATGTGCCTTAATGCCGCTAGTGGTGTCGTCCAGGCAGACGGCACCTCGGGTTCTGGAGGAGAACTCCAGGATGCGCAGCATGCAGGACATTTTTAACATGGGAAACATCTCTTATTCATATACACATATTAAACTAAAACACTTTCGAGTGACCCTCAACATTCAGGTCATATGTGTACTGGTGTCAATTCAAACCAAACGATGCAAAATACAATAAGAGAAAACAATTAGAGAAAACAATTAGAGAAAACAGTGAAAATTGTTCTCCTCATTTAATCCATTGGGTGCCATACTGCCAAGTTTGTCAATTCAAATGAATCCATATCTACTTAACTGTTTACTGGTAGAGGTTTCAGATGAACCATTGCTTCAGATTTTGTCCAGTTTATCTTGTAACCAGAGAAATCATGGCAGGTGTCTATTTGTTTCATTGCTGCCGGAATTGACTTGTCCATATCCTGAACCACCAGTAACATACCATCCCCCTATAGCCAAAGTTGGTGTGATGCTTCTCCAAACTGAACTCCGCAATTCATTGGATCCCTTCTGAACTTGTCAGCTAATGGTTCCATCGCAAGGATGAACAGCAATGGGGAAAGTGGACTACCCTGCCTCGTACCCCTCCCCAGTTCAAAATCATCTGATGAAAAGCCATTTGTATTGACCGAAGCAGTAGGTTTTGTGTACAATAGTTTATCCACTGTATTAGTTTGTATTAGATTGTCTCCAAATCTGTAGCCTCTCGAAGCTTCCATAAGAAAGTTCCATTCTATGTGGCCGAATGCCTTCTTTGCATCTAAAGTCAGGATCGTCACATCACAATTCTCATATTAACACAATTGAGCACAGGTACCCCCCCTTCCACACAATATGGTTGGATGCCAACCTACTAAAGAATTGGAGTATCAATTCCCCCGTTAGTTTGATCAGAACATAATCACATTCATTAAAACAAAATGTATTCACAATTAATATCACAAAATGTTAACGTGTCTAAAAAACATGACAGTTACTATAATAACACAACACATAGTGTGGGTGTTGTTCTAAATAAATCTGTCATATGTACAATGATATCAGTGTAGTTAGTAACAGTGTGATCAAGTACACTATTGGTCGACACACTAGTGTTTCCAGCTTTCTTTTCTTTCAGTTACATTTGCATAAACTCCTCTGAGCTTTCTTCAGGACACTCGGCGCAATGCAATGTACTATAATCCTAACCTCCAAAAACAGTATAGAGATTTCCCAAAACTTAGATTGCTTCTTTTGTGTCTTGGGCCACTCAATATTGCACTTTCATTTTTAAGTGTTAGTCTTTATTGTTCTCGTGTCAGTACTGATGGCGACATTGCCCTACAACAGCATTTTCTGCTGCATACACTGCGAGAGAAAAACATCCGTCTTTCATTTCCTGGTTTCGTTTCCTCGTTACCAGAAAACAAAAGACAGATGTTTTTTCTCTTAAAATCTATGTGATCGGGACTGATGGCTACGCAACACGGCCTTAGAACGAAACATGATCCAGAATGCAATTGACCCATCGTAAATGTCGCCCTAATACTTGGAGACCGAATTTGGTACTCCACACACAGCATATCACGTTAACTTTGCTTCAAAAAGTGTGGCAATTGTCCACCAATACAGTATGAATCCATTCATTCAGGATTATTAAACTACAATCCCCATAATGCTCCTGAGTGACCACGCTCGGTAACGTAACCTCACAACATCCTTTAAATACAGAACCATTGCTTAGCAACGGTAAGCATCACGACTGAGCTATGTTTTATGGATACTAACATGCAGGTTTATACAGCCCCGTTTGAGATTGGAGACGGTATCGCGAAAAACGTACATTTTCAAATTATTTTCTGACTACCCAAGAGGCTTGAAATACATAGATATACATGACAACTAAACTCGAACTGAACACTGCGTTCGTCTTTTTACAGTTGCACGTGGCACGCACAGTCAGAGGGATATCATTTCTGATCCAGTTTAAACTTGTAACGCGTGAAAGTATGCAAACAGCTTCTGTAAGTATTAGCAGGATCCAATGAAATAGACATCCTTACGTCATTTGTAGACACAAAATTAATGCGAATCCCTCCCTTAGGGAGACTCACACTGAAACAGTTCAACAGCCTGACAGCCATTCTCTCGCAGAAGAGGGCCGCCACTAAACTGAATACGGAAAGGAATAGCACAACTATAAACTGAGACAGCACAATTTAAGGGAACTCAAACACCTTTAGCTAAGTTAGAAACACATCAAGTTGAATACTTAGGATTTCTAATTTGCTATTAACGTAATTTCTACAGGTGATTTTTCCTGTATTTCTTCACACTTTTGAAGTGGAAAGGAAGCACACCAGTTCACTACACCTTTTGAAAGTCATTGAAATATTCCAATAATCATGAGGGTAGAGTTTCTGATATATACTATTTGAATTTGTTTTTAGAAATTATGTTGAAAACTGATCACAAATTGTTGTTTTGCTCCTGAAGAAGAGATGGAATTCTCGAAACGCGTAGAGCTCTTTGTTTAGAATTTCTTTTAGTTATTGTCACCATTGTATTTTTTAATTATAAATTGAACTGTAACCAATATGGTTAGGTATTAATAACATAATGTATTATTGACTTTTCAAGTTACTCATGTTATCATTAGTAAAATAACCACTATACACACAAAGAAAAACGTATAAATTAGTTCTTTGGAATAACAATTGTTTATTAAGCTATATAAGACACACTAAATAATTGACTGAAGTTTTCTTCAATATATATATAGGTGTTCATGGGAATGGAGTGTCCGTGAGTTGTGGACACTTAGTTTGTTTCCATTATAGAGAGTGACATTTCATGCCAGAGTCACATATTTCTCCCGTGCACCCTAAACACAGTTAAAACCCTTCCTTACAGTTAAAATCCTTCCTTACAGGAATTGACCTCTATTTACCCTTGTTATTACACATCAGGTGTGCTAGCTTTATTGCAATTTTTTAACATGCTACAAGGTGACCACCTTTTATTCCACATTTCCACCCAAGGGCGGATAGAGCCTAGATGTTAAATAATGTCTTAACTGAGCTGATAGTGTCTCATGTGCCACCTGTGACTTATTACATCTGTTTAATAGCATACTTCAACTCTAGGCTATTCATTCAATGTTGCTATCATGGAATATGAAGACATCACAGCCAGTGAGTACTCTCTTACCCCAAAGCTGGTTAATAATTAGTGGAACATTGTATCTATAGTAGCAAAGTGTTTAGGCACCACAAACAACAGAGTCAGATGTGGCTGGATTGTACTGTATGAGCTATTAAAACTTCAAGTGCCCCTGTAAGCCATTGGCTTCATCTGCAAATGTACATGAACGTAACACCTTAATGTCCTGGGCATTTTTACAGGACTTGTCTTCAATCTTTTTTAACAGGGTGAGGTGTGGGTTGTGAGGCTCAATGTATCTACAATTCTTAGAACTCTATGTGCAAGGTGCATATTCAATGATCCCCCAGGATAGGCCCATGAATAAAGCTTCCACAAAGCCCTTTCTAAGAAGGAGTTGGAGTGGGGAGGGTCGGGTCACTCCATGACTCTCTTACTTCTGAGAATCTGTGTCCAGTGCTTTTTTTCTTAAACATTGTTGCATCAGAGCAGGGTCCTGTTCGAGTTTGTGGCCCCTCACAACCAATCACATCACACTTGAATGCGTTCAAGGTGAGCAGGGCCCAATCAGTGGCATGGCACAATATTTGGGGCCCCCTGCGAGCCATCCCGAGGGCCCCCCAGTCCACCACGTGTGTGCAATATCCATGTTGATTATGCCACTGCAGGGGCATGCACTACTCCAAGTGAAACAAGTACATTTGTTTTTTAATCAAAGCTTAAATGTTTCACCTAGCGTAGAAAGAAGGGGCGGTGCATGGTCCCCAAACATTAAAGCCACCAGCGGTCACTGGTGAGTTGTTTTATTGGAGGGTGTAAATATTTGATACAAGCATGTGATTGCGACCGGGTATAGGGAGGGGGCCTGAACTAACAAAAACGGTTTTGAGGGATCAGGCAGATTCTTCCCCCTCCCATGAGAAAATGTTTGAATAATGGGTTAAAATGGTGCATTACACAGCATACTTTCTGTGAACATTTGCGTAAAAGGCCAAACAGTTTGTGCGTGTTTTTGTAGGGTGTAGGGTAACTCATGAAAAAAGTACAATAGATGCAAGTCACCAAAAGTGCCCAAGCGCATTTCCTAATGTATTGTCATGACGTGTCACAATAAGAAAACATGTCCAAACTGGTTGCAATGTAAGCCAACCTAGACCCATGAGAACACTTATCATCCGTGCTTCATCATAGATGCTCAGTTAATAAAAATTCATGCTACAGTAAGAAATATACAGGCCGCTACACCAAAACGTCAGGCTAGCAAGGTAATACTACATATCATGCTTCCTTTATCAAAGATGGTGAGTAATATATGTCATGCCACAGTAAGCAATGGCTAGACTGGCTGCACCAAAATGCCAATCTAGCCAGGTAATGACCCACATGAACTTGGTTTTGCCCGGGTTTTGTCCGAAAATACAAGTAAAACATGTTAAATCAATAATGGATGTGTCAAAAATGCTCTAGTGATCCCACGTCTCCCAGGGTATTACACACACACATACACACACACACACACACACACACAACACACACACAGACACACACGCACACACACACACACACGCACACACGCACACACACACACACACACACACACAAAACACACACACACAAACACTCACAAGCACATGAAGGCATCCCCTTTCACCTACCAATACATATCCTCTCACATTCATTCACACTGCATTCCCCACAGAGGCACAAACCCACCCAGAATATTCAAACACACACACTATCACATTTCCTCTCATTCACCCTGCACTCCCTGACCCATAATACATGCATACATCTGACACACACTTCACACATGTAAAATACACATCACATTTAAAAAATAAAATTCCTTCTTACCTGTTTTTCCAGCTTCGGTCCGTCACTGCAAGCCACCATCGGCTCCTCCGTGCTGATCACAAACAGGAACCAGAAAGCTGGGAGAGTTTCCTGGTTCCTGTATATGAGCCATGATGAAGCGAGAAGGGACAGGGTTGGGGCTAAATCTGGCATATGATTCGTGCCACATGTCACGGTCAGCTCCAACCCCTTCTGAGCATTTCCTTATTGCGCTGCAAGCCCCAGCCCAGTTTTTACCCATATGGGTGGGGACTGGACCGTGGCCCCCCTCAGACCTGGTGTGGTGGGACCCCTGCTACTCCATTGCCCAGGAGTTTCCAATTAAAAAAATATATAAGTTGTTTTGTTTAATACAGGGTTATCTAGGGAGACTGCAGGAGTATCAGGGGTAGCCAGGGAGACCACAGGTGTCATGTTTGTGACCCCTAATAACCCTCAAATGATGTCCCTCTACAAATGTCTCTTTTACCTAATGCTCTCTTCAGGATGGCAAAACAAATGTTCCTTTCTCAACACTGGTTGGACTATAGCAAAGAGGGAGCCTCTCCTAGTCGCTCAGAATGCAAATCAAAATGTCTTTTCCACAACACTGGTTGGAATATAGCAAAGAAAAGTCTTTCCTACTTTTCACGTTGGCTAAACAAATGTCTTTTCTATAATAGTGATTCAAGTATGGTGAAAGGTAAGTCTTTTCAAAGTCTGTGGTTGACAAGATGTTTAATTGAAACCACAACTTAATATGACCATGTCTCTCTTCGATACACCAATTCAAAGTGAGTTTGCCGGTACACTCTCCAGCTAGGAAACCTCTCAACTGAAAACTCTTGAAATCCTGGTTTACTCTCCTGCCATGAATATCCCCCTTTTTGGCTCACACGGATGACCTGATGTACTCTCCTACCAGGTACCTCTTTCCAAAAAGGTTTCCATCCTGATACTCTTATTAGGCCTCTCTGAAACATTCACATTCTCCTCACATAATTGTACATCTTCAATACCACAACTTTGTTGACTTCAGTTGTTACTTGTGCCAATTTCACCTATACTGACATCCATATATAAGGGTTTGTTGAAGCTCTGTCTGTCAACCCTTCTTTCAATATATCTTGGCTCTTGGCAATGTGTGTTCCAGGTTTCCCCAACTGACATCTCATGTCAGGAGAATTGTAAACTCTTGCCTCTTTGTCTCTCTTACAGTGTCCTTTAACTTATGGCAATACTGGTTCCAGGTTACCCCCTACTAACCTCTCATGTCAGTGGAATTGTACCATATTTGCTCCTGTTGTTATTTCGGAAATGTATTTTTGCTGAGACGATGATGGTTTAAGGTTTCACCCAACTGACATCTCATGTGAGGATAATTTTACCATGTTTGCCTTCTCTTTTCTGCTCTATCTGTTTGGGGTTCAAAAATGCCTTTCAAACACTCTTTAACGTGTTTGCATGTGCCGGTGCCCCATTATGCTTCTAGGCTGACTCACTGGTTCACCGTGTGTCTGCTGTGAGTAGCTTGCACAGTGCCAACTTGCCCTTCTTGGCAGAGTCTCATTCGGTTACCACGTCAGCTTGCAAGTCCTTCACTGCCAGAATAAGTACAGCTCTGCAGGGCCGTGTTTATCTGGGCCCTGCTGCACACCGTTCACCTCAGCTTCACTGGAGATCCTCCTCTTTGGTCCTGAACACTGCCAATCTGCTGTCGGCAAACGTCTCCTCTTCTCCCCATGGCTCTTCTCCATGCGATTGCCTCTGCCACCGGTCTTGCTTCCCGCTATGCATACTCTGCAGCCTTTCTCCTCTCTCCTTCCTTGTTCCCCTTGCTGCAGGTGATCCATGGGTTTTGATGTACCACACAGCTGATTATGTTCATGACAAATAAACTAAACATTACTCTTAGCATCCCATTTCCTCCACATGGTCTCATTTTTCCTGGTTCTTGTAACAGTACATGAGGCTTTCTGGGGCTTGGAGTCCAAGCAAGTTTCAACTGATTTTAAGTCACATCGTTGAACATTTTTATTCAAAAAACAATCACCATTAACATCAAATGTTTCATATGTTCTAGCTTTACAATGTCCACATGAAGACTGAATAAGGTTTTGTTTAAACAAAGTGGCTTTCAGAGTTTTACAATTAGATGGTTCAGAATAATGACAGCAGGCCATTAAAAACTCCAGAATTAAGGGATCTTCCTCACAAGAAAGAGAAGTATAACACTACTCTCCTGTTGGAGTCACCACTATCCCCTCACAGACATTTCCTCCCATGTGATTCACCCTCAGAATTCCAACCCCAGGGTCAGGATAAGGTAGTGGCTGACTTAACCTGGCCGCATGTGAGGAGACTTTAGACTGGGGATCAGTGATGACTCTGAAGAATTCATCACAATCTTGTCTTCTTTTACAAGAGTGCGCTTTTGATTGTGTTGCATGTTTGATTTGTTTAATAAATGACATATTTTTTGTAGAATATTCTTTAGACATTCTCTTATTTTGCAACTATTTTACTATTGCTGTTTGGGTTTCTAATATCGTACATTCACACCTCCTCTGAGTATAGCCTTCCCTCTACCCAAGTTACCACAAAAGGCAAAGGAGGTGTATGTCTTAGATGTGTATGTCTTACTGTGCATGTACCATTATGATTGGGATCACTGTTAGTTTGCAGAGGTCTGGGGGCTGAGTAGGCAGTTTAGCCACTACTCACCCTAGTGCTCCTACAGAGCAGAACTCATTTCTTTGCACACATGTTTAGTTAATATGATATAGGCACACAGGCAACTGGATTTCCTCCTTTCCTTTGCATGGAGCATGCTCCCTTATGACTACAGGCTTGAAAAAGCGGGTGGGCCCACTAGCTCAATAAAACAAAGAATGCTGTGTGGCTCTTAGTGCAAAGCAAAGTGCTGTTGCCTAACATTGCCGAAGGGTGTCCGTTTTGTTAATGAGGGTCCGTAAGGGTGGGAGCATAAAGGAGATGGAAAGATACAGGATAATATGAATGTCATGGGTTTCAGAGAATGGTGATGAACTATATTGAACTGATAGGTATAGACAGAGTTATAGTTGGTAAAGATATACAATAATTGTTATACTCTACCACAGATACAAACAATCAGATTGAGAATATACATTTAGCAGATTGTCCCTCTTTGCCTGACTCCTGACTGTTTGAATGGAGGAAAAATGATGTGGAACCCTCAAACCCAGCACACTCTAACAAGCTGACTGGGAGAATCGATTGCTGCCTCAGTCTGTCGTACATATTGTTGACCCAGGATAGGGAGTGATTCCATGTTAGCCGAAAGCAGGGTCAGTGTATGGTGAAGCAGAGAAGGAAAGGAAACAGTGGGAGGGGTGGGGTCTAAATGTGGTAAATTGGTGTACTGGCAGAAGAGGGATATTGAGGTGGAATTCCCGAAAATGTGGCTCTTGGGGAGTTGTGGAAAGGAGTCAGGTGGAGGGTGCTACCTGTGGGAGAAGGAGGATATGGGGAGTGGAGCTCTCTATTAAAGACACTGAGTGAGGAAGATAAGTGCAGCAGTTAGGAGAAAGAGCCGATTCAGATGTGCTTAATCAGTAACAGTGCAGGGAAATAGGCGATTGATAAGCTGGATTCAGTGGGAGGAGACCGTAAAGAGAATCTTGATGAGCTGGAGATCTGGACAAATGATTTAATCCACAATTAACTTAGCTTGAATAGTTATTGAAACATTTATGTCCTCAATGCCATTATGAGAAACTGTATTTGCAAAATGTGACAAGAAGTAACATAAACAAATAAACAATCTGGTGAGTGGTGCTTTAAGTGAAAAGAGAAATACATATATAGTGAATGCAAAGGAATTCCTTCCTAATAACTGTACTGTCTCGCCACACTGTGCTACTCACCTTTAAAGAATTCACTCCTGCTCCTCCTGCTGATCCTCCTACTCACCTCTCCCTACGCTTTCTCCAATCACGCTACAAAGCCCTCCTTTCCTATCCCTATTATAAAACTCATAACTCAAAACTACCACTACTCCATATCTCTTATACCTCCTTCCAACAAACAAAGCTGACAAGCTAACCATACCTTCTCTAACACTTATCCATCTTGCCTTTCTTCTTCTGAGACTCAACTTATCTATTACTGCTTTCACTCCAGCACTCCACCCCTAGACCTTCTTACTATCAGTGAAACCTGCATTTCTCCATCTGACACTGCTGCTCTGGCGGTCCTACATGACTCCAAACTATCCTTCATTCACTCTTCTAGACAGACTGGCAGAGGTGGAGGCATCGGACACCTACTCTCTTCCTGCCTCAACGCCTCACAAATCTCCAATGCCACATCACCTCCTACCTCTTTTGAATTCACCATCTCTACTATTGTTCTGCCTCACTCGGTTCACATCATCTCCATATATCACCCTCCTCATCTCACTGGAGCATTCTATGATGAACTCGGGCTACTCCTTGATTTTCTTTCCATTAAACATTGCCTCATTATCTTAGGTGACTTTAACCTTCCCTGTCCAACCTCTCCTCAGAAATCTGAACTTCAGTCCTTTCTTAGTGACCACGCTCTCCACTTGAGCCAAAACCTGCCTACCCACACAGGGGATAACACTTTGGATCTCTTATTCATCTAATACTACTGTCACACCATCCATATAGGATCACTCAATCGTTTCCACCACCATCTCCCTCCCACCCTCGACCTTTCCTCACCACCGGCTTCACCTAGTGCTGAAAGGACATTCAAACCTGCCTTTCACCCTTTCTATCTGACCTAGCAGTTCTCACTCTCCTCCTTCACACCCGATGCCTCTTCCACCAACACTGCCTTCTCCAGCTTTCAGTCCCTACTATATAACTCATTTTCTACTCACTTCCCACTGCTTACTTTTACCCCTAAGTCTCAGCATCCTCAACCATGGGTTACCCCATTCATATACTTTCTCCACACAGACATGTGTTGACTGCTGCGCAAATGGAGGCATACCCACTTGCACGAGGACCTGCAACTTCACCTCTCTCTCCTAAACTCTCTCAAGTACACTCTTGATAGAGGGGAAAGGGAATTATACCTAACCCTCATTGACTCTCACTTCAACCATCCTCGATAGCTACAGGGCACCCTAAACTCACCCCTCACTCTTCCTAAATTTATGACTATCAACTCTACACGTACACCTACTGGCCTAGCTGAATACTTCACTGCAAACATTTCCAAAATTAGAGACTCTCTCCTGACCTTCCTCACACTCCCCCCTGCTACAATCTACACTCTGCCTACTGTTCCATCATCCTCTGACTCTATCTCCCAATTTAGTCACACTAATTCTGATGAAGTGTTATCTCTACTGATGAAGACTAAACTCTCTTGTGCTGCCTCATATCCTCTTGCTCCTCAGCTAGTCAAGCCTATTCCCCATTTGGTGACCTCTCACCTAGCTGAAGTCTTCAACATGTCCTTCGACTCCACTTGCTTTCCATCTTTGTTAACAGCCACGGTCGTCCCTCTCCTAAAAAAGCAAGGGGCTTATCCGAACCTACTGGATAACTTTCACCCTCTGTCTTTCCTTCCACACTACTTTAAAGTGCTTGAAAGGGTTGTATTCAACCGGCTTATGAATTTCTTAGAAATCCACAACCTCCAAAACCTGATACAAGCAGGTTTCTGCTCCTGTCACTCCACAAAAACTGCTCTCATGAATGTATTCAACTTCATCACCTCTGCTCCAACCTATGCCCTATCCTAATTCTCCTTAACCTGTCTGCTGCCTTCGACACTGTTGATCTATCTGATCACCGTAATACTCTCTTTCTTCTTGGAATTCATGATGGAGCCCTTGCCTGGATTGAATCCTACCTTGCACCTCACCAATTCACTGTCTTCTGGAGCAACAACCCCTCTCAACTCACTCTTCTAACTGTTGGTGTTCCACAAACCTCTGTCTTGGATCTGCTCCTCTTTATACTCGACACCGCTGCTCTTGGGGCACTAATGCCCTCCTTCATGTTCTCGTAGTTGCGGTCGAGACTCAAATCTTCTTCGCTTTTCCTGAACTCTCTTCTGATCTCTATATCAACATTTCCAACTGTCTCGATGCCATTAAATATTTGATAGCTTCACACTCTCTGATGTCAAACTCTACCAAAACAGAGGTGCTCTTCTTCCCTGGCAAAAGGTCTCTCTCATCTCCTCCTCTGCCTATCCAGTTCCCAGCAGCCACTTTCCCCTACTCTTCTTCAGCTAGAAACCTCAGCGTCATCTATGACCCTTTTCTCAACATTTTTACTTTCACTTCCGAAACTGCAAAAGCAGCTTGTCTCAGCCTCCTAAATATTAGGAATCACAGGCACCTCCATCCTTTCAACTTTGCCAAGCATCACTTAACAACTCTTGTTTTCTCTAAACTTCGCTACTTCACCAGCATCCTCTTTGGACTCCCCAACTATGCCTTTTTGTCCTCTCGACAAGATCATTAGCTTTACAACCCGGACTCTCTTTGAACTCCCTCACTTCACACCTACTTCCTCGTGCTGTCACCAGGCCGGATGGCTGACGATGCAAAACAGTGCCAGATTGAAATGTCTTTTCCTGGTTCAGAAATCTATCCATGGTAATGCACCACTGTATCTATCCTCAACTATCCAACTCTACAGGCTCTCTCGAAATCTCTGTTCTGCCTCCTGGACTACCTTTGTGGCTCCTCGCTCTCACTGTGCTTCCTCTTGCTTCTGTTATTTCTCTATTCTTGCTCCACTTGCATGCAATTCACTTACTCTGGACATCCTAGAAACAGTCCACACAGATTTGTTCGAAACCAAAGTAAACCCTACCTCCTTGCCTCTGAGTTACCATTTTAACCTACCTCTCACCTTCCTGCTAGCTAGCATTTTACCTGCCTATTACATGCCTCTGTCCCACATTTCCTCTGCCTCCACTCTAGCTCTTCACCCATCATGAATGGAAACATCTTCTGTTTAAATTCTGTTAGTATACAGACCCCCTGGACAATATAGAACATTTCTGGAAAACGTAGATTCCTTCTTGATAACTATAGGGAGCAAATACAGAGAGATATTATTTGCAGGATATTTGGAATATTTGGGTAAATGATCCCAAAAGGCCAGATTCAAAAGAACTCTGGGAAATTTTTGAAAATCATGGGCTGTGGCCACAAGGAATTCTGCCATCCCATATTAAAGACCACTTTTTGGATGTGCTTGTGGTGAGAGGCAACCATGTTTCCTTAATAGAGAGTTTACCGATCCATTGGTCAGATCAATTTGTTAAATTTTTCACCTTAACCCCCCCTCCCCCTTTACGGGGAATAATCAAGATAATAACGATAGTTTCTCCATATTAGTCTGGAAACTTAATGATCTAGATAAGATTTCTGCATCAGAAGTTAAGAAATTACTAGCCTCTGTAGATACTGCCCCATCAAGTGCATCAAGTGAGGAATTTCTCACTGTTGGGACTAGTATGATGGATGCAATTTGTTACACTTTATTACAACATGGCATCCCTGAAACCCAAGAGAAAGAGTGTTTCAAAAACTTGATTTACCCAAAACCTATTACCTAGTAAATTGGTTAGTCTAGCAGGGCAGAAAGGGTGAGAGAACAACAAAACCTCAGAGAGGGCTGGCAGAGCAAGAATGGCATTGACCAGTTATAAACAAGCCATTTCTAAATCTACTTGCAAGGTCTCAACCATTGCACCATTGCTGGCACAGGCCAAGATTTCTAATAAATTCTTTGAGGAGAAAATCAACATTAAGATGGATATCATAGCTAAAGTCCAGACTGCAGCTCAGAATCCCCCAGGACAGATGACTTGTCAGTCTTTACTAGGGATAGTGCAGCCGGAGGCAGTAGACCCAACGGTCTGTTTGGATTTTTATCCTGTATCAGAGAACTACATATATTCGCTAGTAAAGCTCTGAAACCTACAAACGACTGTTTTGTTCCCCTGCTTAAAACCATTACTAAATAAATGAATCTGGATCCCTTGGTTCTCCCGAATGATCGACCAATTGCAGGACTCCCATGGCCGGGGAAAATCTTGGAGAAAGTAGTTATCTGCAAGCTGCAGGATTTTGTGGAAAAAGAGTCACTCCTGGACACCTTTCAGTTAGACTTTAACCCAAGTTTGGAACAGAGGCGGACCTTTTAGAGGTTGCTGACCCGGGGTGAGCTCTCATTATTAGCAATGCTAGACCTGTCTGCAGCCTTCGATATGGTCAAACATAACATCTTGCTTGATTGGCTGAAGGCGGTTGGCAGAGTTTCAGAGCAAGCCATTAAATGGTTTGAATCGTTCCTGACTAACCGTCAACAACATGTTAAACTTGGCGGTTTCATCTCAGATCCCACCAATATGGGATGTGGTGTATCACAGGGGCACTCACTGTCACCACTACTCTTTAATTTGTACCTACAACCTTTGATGCAGATCTTGAGGCGTCATGGGATTAATTATTATTTCTATGCTGACGATACCCAGACCTTCATCAAAATTGGAGATTTTGAAGAAACCTTCACTAGGGTTAAACACTTCCTGGAAGAATTAGTGAGTGGGTATCTTTTAACCAGCTTCAACTGAATGCGTCCAAAACAGAGCTTTTCCTGTTTGGACCTAGACATCTACTCAAAGCCTTCAAAGAACTGTCAGTTCCCACTATTTCGAGCATAGAGTTAGGTCTTGCCTCCAGGGTAAAAAACCTGGGATATATTTTGCAAGACAATCTGGGTAGCGGGGGCCAAGTAGTAGCTAATGTACAGGCAATTTTCTTCTCACTCAGATTGCTACAGCAGGTTTTGCCAAATATTCCAGATGAAGATCACGCAGCATTGGTGGGGGCCCTAATGAATGTCCACCTGGATTATTGTAACAGCCTGCTGATGGGTATCCCAGCTACACAACTTCATAGGCTCCAAATGGCCCAGAAGGCGGCCTTTAGATTGGTCTGCAGGTTGGGTAAATCAGCTCATGAATCCCCATCTCGTTGAGCACTTGACTGGCTAGCAGTGGAAGAGCGTGCTAAATTTAAGGTGGCAAGCCTTACCTTTAAATGTTTAAGCAGATCGGCATCAGCCAACTTGATGGATAGGATTAGCCGCTATCAACCTTCAAGGTGATTAAGATCAAAAGACCAGCTGCTCTTGAGTATTCATTCATCTGTCTATGTGTCATGGGGTGATAGAAGACTTGCTGTTTTTGGCCCAAAACTTTGAAACAGTATTACAAGAGAGATTAGGGCCCTGGAGACACTTCATCAATTCCGTAGAGCACTAAAAACGTTTCTGTTCAAATAATCGAGTATAGTCAAATGACAGTGACCCCTCTTGCTTTTGAAATTGTTTTTAGCTCATAGTCTGCTTTAGTCGATTTCAGATTTTCAGCTGCGCTGCTATACAGTTAAATCTGTCACTTGCGTGATATAAATATTCAAATCAAATCAAATTCTGAGCACAGCTGGCCGTACCACCTACTTACACTTAACAATGTCCAATGTTGGCTGTCCTTAATCTATGTATGTCCACTTAAGTATTGTCCCAGGTGACTGTTACATTTACTCCCCTTCACAACCTGGTCAGAATTTCCTTCAAACTCGCCCCATTGTAAGAAGCTCACTGCTTCCTATCAAATCTGATTTCTTGTCTATTGTATGTTCTTTTGTGATCAAAAGAGCATTGTTCCTCCTGTATGTAAAGAAATAAACAAATACATACACATTTCAAAGTTAAATGCAAGAATGAGAAATGGACCATAGACTATATGGGGTGTAATGAAGTTATTTGTCAAATAAGTGATGTAATAAGAAAAAGATAAGCCCGATAGACAATAACCATTAAAGATAAAACAAGAGAAAAATGTCCTGTATTTATTGATGTTTATGAATGTTTAGTACCTTAATTGGTGATTTAAATAGAGCGGCTCTCAAAATGTGCCCTTCCTACTTTCCCCACTCTGCAATGAATTTCAGTCCCAAAACATTGCCCATGTCCGAAGATGTCTCTTTCACTCTGACTCCTTCACACTACACATTGGCAAAAAATGTTTGTCCGAACCTAATACTTCCAAGATGTTCACTGTTGTAGTGATTCATGAAATATGAATGTGACAATGGAGTTTGACTACATTTTAAAAGGCTGAGGCTCTGGAGCTTCACTGCATCCGCTGGGAAAACCTGTGGTGGGGGTGGTGGGGCTGGCATTAATACCATAGCTGGTTTGTGAGAGGCCATTTCAAAGTGAGGCAGTATGGTGATTTTACGAAAGTAGCATTTTAGTTTGGAGAGGTCTAACAGAACAACACTGCATTGAACAATTTTCCATTCAGACAGAAACATTATTAGAAATATATGCTTTGATTAGTGGAGAGAAGTTATGGAGGGTGATTTTAGATATGGATTACAAGAATATGATATAATTTTCTATTTTTAGTGAGCATGAGGAAACATTATTTAAAAGGAAACATGTATCTATGATTGACAGAAAAGTGAGGTAACCCAGGTTCTGTGGATTTATCTGGTGACAAATGTGACTTTCTCTGCTAGGAGTTCCCGCACTGATTTGCTAGACCATGTTGTCACATGCTCTTGACAAACAACATCAGAGTACCAGAGAGAAGTGAACTGGATTTCACAGCACTTGATTTTGGCAATATTTTTAGGTGAACATAGCATTATTTGGAGGGTGATGTTGGTGGTGGTGGTTAGATAGTGGCCTAAGTGGAAGGTTGTTAGAGTGTGTTATGAAACACACTACCTGCTTGAGGAGGAATGAGTGCTTATCACTTGGTTCAACACATGGCCACAAAATACCTGAGGCTAGAACTCTCTGTATCACAAGCACTTAATTTCCTTACTAGTTTGGAGGAACATACATTGTTTGGAGTGTGGCAGTGGCATTAGCGGCATGCTGTTTGAGTGTGTGCTGTAACACATAACCTTCTTCAGAAGCAGTAAATGCAATGCTCTTGATTGACACCTCAAACGACAACTCAAACAAAATGACAGACAGTATAGAACTAGCTTTCACAAACACCTGATTTCACCACTACATTGAGGAAACTGTGATGGAACTGAAGGCTTCATCCCTTCTTCTTTGGGGGGAGCTACCCATTTGTAGCTAGGGTCGTGAGACTGCTAAGTAAAACACTCCCTAGGGGTTTGGGAAAATGGGACCTCACTGGGAGTGACTCCCCAACAGGGGGCCGGGACTCCCATTCAAGTAAGGAACTCCCCACAACTGAGGCATTGGGCCTCATTACACAGATGGCGCTAAGGGATTACCGGCACCGGTACTACGAGGTCCCTCAGCGGGTCCCGTCCTTAACGTGTGGCCAGACCACACGTTAAGGAAGGGACCCGCTGAGGGACTTCAGGGCAAATAACGGTACCGCTAATAGCGGTACCGTTATTTGCTCCTTCCCCACTCCCATTGAACCCTATGGGGGCTCAAATGGGAATGGGGAAGGGCCTTGGTGAATGGGGAATTACCGCCCGCCAACCTTGGAATGGGGCGGTAATTCCCCCATTCACCAAGGCGGAATCGGTAAAATACTAGGGGCAACCATGGCGCTATTAGCGCCATGGTAACCACCGTCCGTGTAATAATGCCCATTGTCTGCATATATGGGAATACTAGAAGTAGATTAACTTGTCAGCCGTGAAACTCCAAATAATGTTGACAGTGCATTTGAACAGTTGACACAAGGCAATGCTGGCCTCTCAATGGGCTTGACAGATTAACACACCCCTCTGGTATCTGGTACCAAGAATAAAAGGACTTTCCCCTTGAAATGGAAGCAGAGAATCAATCCGCAGAGGTGAGCCTCTGGTTGTGGCGAGGAGAAGGACCTGGAAAGGAGGTCCAAAGAGAGTCCTGGAGAAAAGGCGGGAGAGAAGACTGAGAGAATGAGAAACATTGCTGATGAGGCACAGGATCTCTCTATGGCTGATTGCCATTGTAGTTCCTGACAATGGGATCACCATCCAAAGATTTGTAATATGGTGCCAGCAGAGTAGGTAGTGAGAAGGGCAGTAGAACAGTGAACAGTGGCATAAAACGTACTTTGCCCATCCAGGC
Organism: Ambystoma mexicanum; assembly: GCF_040938575.1. Classification (NCBI taxonomy): domain Eukaryota; kingdom Metazoa; phylum Chordata; class Amphibia; order Caudata; family Ambystomatidae; genus Ambystoma; species Ambystoma mexicanum. The sequence continues at coordinate 930,875,920 of NC_090930.1, forward strand.
TGACATCAGGCATAATCTTGTTTCAACGCATCACAAGGTTTGACATCTGCTCCTGGTTGCCCCCTCAGCAGGACCAAAAGGGTGCTGTGTGTACTGTTGCAGACTTCATTGCAACAGAGAAAACAGTGAACCAGATGGGCCATACAACCTAGTGAATGGGTGTCAATTACTTAACCCATTTTCAATGACGTTTTGTGGTGCCTGCATTGGTCTCAAAAAGAAAAGAAGTGAGATATATACCAATTTGATCTTAAGTAATATTTGCTTGCCATCTGAAGTATTAAGAAATATCAAAGGATGTATTTGGAAAGGATAACTGCTCCTGTTCATTGAGACTCTTTTCCGAAACTAGTAAATGTTGTGTTTCTGATGTAAATCTGCATAGAAACTGAATATTTACCGCTCTGTTGGTGTATAATTTATTCATATCAAAAATCCATTCCAAAGTGCACATCATGTCCCTAATAATTTGCTGGATGAAGAAGAATGGTTGTTACTAATATTCATTAAATGGCATCTATCCATGTGTGTTACTAAAATTCTACAAGGCTAAAGAAAGATAAGTGATGCAAAACCCATCTTTCCAAATATCTCTGTTTTTCTATCTTAATGATATATGTACTTGAAGTGAGGGGGGTTACTAGAGAGGAAGAATGTACATCTCAATTTCCCTTTCCAGTGACATCCGGCAGTGTCTGGAGGATTCATGTCTATTGATGGTTTCTGTTTGAAAGGTTTTAATTCAAATGTGTTTGCTCACTTTTTTTATGGAAAGCTGGGGGGATCACAGCCCCTCTTCCCACCACTTACCCTACATGCCCTCCACCCCACCCACCAATATTGCCTAACCCTAACTCAGCATCTACATTTTTTGTGGGAAATTCAAGCAAAATTAATTTAAATTAAAATAGTTCCAGCAAACATGGTTTGATCAATAAACCTAGTACCTGACTGGAAGGAGTCATAATCCCCAATTCTGTTGGAAGCATGTTTCCTGCCCTATTCTATTGCAAGCATGTTTCCTGTAATATTTCATACAAATGGTGGGAAAACAGGGAAAACAGCTGAGACATTGCGCAATGGGAATTTAAGGGTGAATCTGCATGAGGCAGAGTGAAACATGATGAGATTGTGTGCATTTGTGTTTGTCACTGATCTCTGAAACCCTCACTGTGGAAGCCACAGACCCTGGGATGTTGGTTGCCTGGAACTCTGTCATAAAAGGGACACAGATCCAATGGCAATGCCATCGCTCCCTGTTATAGTCCTTATCATTGCTGATATGATTGAAGATTTGGGTTAGAATGGGCAAACGTTCCATAGATTCCCTGGTACCAGTAATATGGGAAGTTCATGAGGGCTGTGGTATTTAGAGAATGGGTCGCAGAGAGCTTGTCCCTACTTACAATCAAGTAATTCAGTGCTCACCTCCATTTCACTCTTTTCTGACAGAAGCTTCTTGAATCTGGCTTTAGGCCTGCTCACTCCACCGAAACTGCCCTCCTGCATGTGTCAGATTTTCTTCTTTCCCCTCCATGCAACAACCTGTCTGCCAGCCCGACTCTTTTTTTTTTTTTTTTTTTTTTAGTTTAAGGATTTTTATTTTATTTAGTTTCAGAATAAACAATTACAATCTGAGTATATATACGCAGTGAAATACATTTCATAACATTTCAGATCATTAAAAACATTCTATAATGTACTAAGAACGAATATAGTATGAACATTCATTAACATTGAAGTTCTTTACAGCAACTAACTAAGAACAAAGTTATTATAAATTCATTAATATATATGCAAAATACTCAGATTGTGAGAAGAAAAAGGGATAATAGGGAGGATGGAGAATTAAAAAAAAATAGATAGGTGATAAGATAGAGCAGAAGAGCCATACAACTGTAAGTAGAGTTTACAATATAGGAGAGGTTAAACATTTGTGCTTTTTAAATAAATCAATAATCAACAAAGAGATGCCATCTTCTGTCATATCTAGAAGCGAGAGAAGGTGAGTTAGTAATACATTTAGCTAGCCTATGGACATTACAAATATTATTCCACCAAACCTTTATAGAGATTTTAGTGAAATCGTTCCAATTCGATGTAATTAGACAAATTGCCAAAAGTATAAACAGGTCAAGATTAACAAATGATGAATTCATCTTGCCTTCTTTGAGAGCTAGGCTACCAAGTAGGATATTAGTTGAAGTTAAGGGAGGAGAGGTTTTGAAGATCCGTCTAAGGAAAGTCCAGACCTGGTTCCAAAACGTATTTAATATGGGGCATTCAAGGAACATGTGTATAAAAGACCCAGAAGTGGATTGACATGACCAGCATAAATCATTATCTGCCAATTTGGATAGAAATCATTTTTGGGGGGTGATAAATGCTCTATGTATGAAGAATTAAAGAACCAAATCATGGACCACATTTCTTCCTCAAAATGAGTACCACAGTCCTCTGCCCACTGCAATTTAGTTGATCATAAATTATTGGGAGTTCTTTGTGATCTTGTAACCTTGTAGAGGTTGGATTCTTTGGTAACATCAGGGGATTCTATGAGATGCATTCTAGGAGGATCTACACGTAATTGTTGAGAAGTATTTCTACTGCTAGCATTTAAGCACGCATTAATTAAATTAAAATATTGGCTCAGAGGAAATGCTGGAAATAAGAATGTATTCATAAATTCTTCTACAGAGAGGATATTACAATCCACAATCACTTGATCTATCTATTTAATTTCTTTCCTAATCCAGGCTTGTGGAAAATAGATCTATAATTTATAGTTATAAACTTTTTGCACCAAATAAGAGGAGAGAGGGCTTCCGCTGGTTTGTGCGTGTGATAAAACAGAAAATTCTTCAGGTAAGAGCTGGTGAGTGTAACTGATTTCAATCCGGCACTTCACCTAAGTCAATGCCTAGCGTGTAATGCACAAATGAAATCCTTATTTATTTATTTGTGTCTAAAAGTTCTTTTATTCTGAACAATGTTCCACTTATATCACACCCCTCTCTTGGAACCCCCGTTCACACTGAACCAGGAATCAGGCTGGTTTGCAAAGTTAAAATATTTATATATGTAGTCACAATATAATCACACTATTTTTAATGGGGATACAATAATCACCAATGGGGCGATGTCACAATAAGCAATCTCTTTAATCACAAGGAGTAATAATGAGCAAAAACAATTCAGCACAGAAATAATACTTTTGTGGGTTTGTTCAATAAAATGGTAATGGGGTTACTATTTCCCCCTGCACATCCCTCAACCCCCCAATATGCAATGTAGAGAGATAGGAGAAGAGAGAACAGGTTTCAGGAATGCAGAATTCAAATACAATGTCAATCCCAATGTCAATCCCAATTTCCCCCAGCAAACACAAGAGAGAAACAGAATTGACTGGAAAACTGTCAAAATGGTTTTAAAGTTGGCTTTGAATGGAATAGGTAAAACACTAAATATGGCTTAAATCACTGGAATTGTTTAAATTCTAATGGGATCTGCTTTATATTGTGAAAACAAAGAAATTGATATGAGGATGGGAAGCCAAAAAGAAACACACCAACACAGGTTACAAAGGACATACAAAGTGCTTTATTTAAAAGCTACAACAGTTACCAAAAAGTCAATTGACAAACGGATAGCTATTCGGCTATCAGAGTAACGTAACGAACTTCAACGAAGGTTCGATGCATTAGTAGAGAGACCGTATATTGGAATACTTGGGCTTTTATATTCTTTATCCAGCCCTGGCCAACCCCCTCGCAGGTTAACCATTCTTGGGACCAGGCCTAGGGTTCCTTGCCAGGTCAATCCCATAATGTATGCATTTTGATCAGTTCCGCTGATACAGTTGTTCATTTACACATAGGTCAGGGATTGGACAAGGTCTCAATTCGCGACCCCGACAAGTGGCCTGCAGGCATATTACTTATTCATGTGTGCGGAGGTCACAACGGACAGAATCTCACTCAGAATGTCATTCGGCCTCCATTTTGATGTTCAGGGTGACTTCCACATTACAAGAGAACCTAAAATGGCAGCTAAATCCAAGATGGCGACTTACACAATTTTTCGTTAAGGTCAAGACCTTGCCGCAGAGTCTTTTTACATGATATTTCAGACAACTTGGCGTAGGCCAACACACATTCAAATACTGCGATAGGAGGCATAATATCTTTTCAATTCCAACAGACCCTCCTTTTGGCCTATGCCAAGTGCTAACATCATTTCTAATACTTTTGCAAATAACTCCATGTGTTGTCATCCATACATCCCAAATCGTTGTCTGTAATATCTATAGCTATTAGTTCGTTCATCAGAACCTCTTGTAACACAAACTCTTTAGATGCTGTATCTGGGGCATATATTTTATGCCCTATTGTGCTCAGTGCTTGGGCACAACATCCCCCTAGCATTCCACATATGCTTGGAAGACATTGAAAACAGCAACAAAGGAATAGCAGGATCCCCAAAATAACCAGAATAACAGAAAGCACCTTCCAACCCCAAGATTGTAAAGAATCCCAGAACCAGGTGCTAAGATTCCAATCTCCTACAGGGATATGTACTTCAGAACTAAGAGTATGCAAGTTCTGTATTGCTTTAAAAATTGTCGGCGAGGAATCTGGTCCGAAAACACAGCAAGCGGACCCCACTAATTTGCATACTCCACCTCGTTCTGCCAAAATGACATCTAATGCCATCCGATTTTGGAGTGCTACCAATCTTATTGCTTTTTGTTCTAAGGTCATATTGTAGAGTATGTCCGTGGTCAGGTTGATCGTTCTCTCCAGTACCCTTGCTAATCCCCTAACGTTCTCAGAGTTTGTTATTTGTCCCCAAAAGGGCACAACTGATTTCGCTATGTCTCCCAATACTTGGCCAGGGGTATCTCCGTTCTTGTCCCGCCGTGGGCGAGCCTTAGAAACCTCCAATGTACTAGCTACAAATACCCCGGGTAACAGTATTCCTAAATAACAGGTTCCCTGCCAATCCTTGGGCAACCAGGGAAATGCTAAACTACCACAAACAAAATAAACAGGCCCCCTACTTACAGAGGCCTGTTTTCTCCAGTCAAATTTACAATGTTCTTACAACCTTCAAAATCTCCCATTGGCCGAGTGCCATTTCTTTGTACACAAAAGGGGACCGAGTCAGGGCTATGATTTATAGAGTAAGAAGGAGGCACGGTGTCCTTATTGCCTATCGGAGCCATTTTAAAAGAAAATAAAGTTTGAAAAGGAAGAGACAGTTTATCAGACAGCCTAATAGAAGCGACATTAGGTTTACTTCTATTTGCAAAAAGCCAGCATCCCAGGGGAGTTAATTCACGTTTCTCAAAATCATTCAGATTAGTTCCATCAAAGTTCCCTGAGATGCTATCATTCCAACGGCCAAAGAATAGTGCTCTAAGAGAGGCATAGCAAGCAGTCGTTAAAGGTAAAGGATGAATATACCTCCCCAGCCCCTTGTTCCCATGTTGCGGTAAATGAGCACAAATCCAACAATTACTCTCATTAAAAATGGCATGAGTTGCGTTCATTACTATCATTAGGGTGTTATTATGATACTTTTGTCTATGTTGGGAGTCTCTAGGGTGAAGGGGTGAGAGTGTGAAGGTGTACAGAGGGAGTCAAAGCAGTTGGTACAATCTCGGTCGGTAGTAAAGGTTTCAGAGGATAGATTTCTTCAAAATACCAAAGTCCTACAGCAGTAGTTGCAAAAATAACAATTATCATTATCAAAACACAGCAGTACGTTTTTGGGGCCCAGGCACATTGTTCATTGTCCAAGTTGGTCACCCCCTTATTCACAAGTCCAGTGCGGGGAGCAGCAGTGGAGGTGGCAGGCATTGTAGTTTCTCAATCGACGACCCCAATGTTCGTTGCTGGCGACGCTACGGTCGTGGATTTCTTAGTCCTTCCCAACCCTAGCCAGCAGAATCCCTTTTGTTCAACAGAAACTTTCTTATACAAAAGAAAACTTCCAATCACTTCCCTTTTCCAGATGCACGAAAAACCCGTGCCGTAGTTCTATTTTCTTCGTCGAAGGTTGTACCTGGTGGTACCCAAGACTGTCTGGTCCGAAAATAAAGTGTCGTCACTTCCTGAGGGAAGCGACGTGTCGGAGGCGACGGAAGTCGCAGAGCTTGAAACAGTATTTTCCGGAAGTGATTTTTCAAGAGAGTGCAGAGACGAAATGGACTGTTCCCCAAGCTCCTCAGGCTCAGAGAAATTCTCCGACGCACTCACAGCGCTGTTTGCTACTCCAGGATCAGAGACTGTAGCATCAGCGAGGGGTTCTGCTTCTTATGTAATGTGTGGCGTCGGGTGAGGAAGTTTCTTGACATGCGTCGCGTGGATCCAGTGCTTCTTTCCAGCCACCCGCACTGCTGTCCGGGTGACCAGCAACACCTGGTAGGGTCCCCGCCAGCGAGGTGCGAGACAGGAAGACCTTTCGTAGGCCTTCACTAGGACCCAACTTCCAGGCTGTATATCGTGTCCTGGGCCCGTGAACCGTACAGGTAAAGCTGAGTGCACCTGGTGATAAATGAAATACAGATTTTTAGTTAACTGGTTACAGTAGTCCACAAGCAATACATTTTCCACCTCTCTCAGGGCTTTAGGTTTTGGGAGACCCCAAATGTTAGCAGGTCTCCCCATCACTACCTCAAATGGAGAAAGCCCAGTCTTAGTTTGAGGTGTAGTACGCATAGCTAATAATACAATAGGTAAGGCATCTGGCCATTTCAGTTTGGTATCGGCACATGTTTTCGCAAGCTTATTCTTTAAGATACCATTGTGTTTTTCCACCAACCCAGCACTTTGAGGATGTCTAGCTGAGTGAAATTGTTTCTCAATACGTAAGGCTGTGCATATCTGCAAAATTACTGCTGCAACAAAATGAGGACCATTATCCGACCAAATTACCCTTGGGAGCCCAAATCGGGGAAAGAATTATTTTACCATAATCTTTGCAGTGGTCATGGTGGTAGCATCTTTAACAGGGAAAGCCTCGACCCATTTACTGAAGGCACAAATAATTACAAGAACATATTTCAAATTGTTACACCGTTCCATCTCAATAAAATCAAAGTGAATGACCTCGAAGGGAACAGAAGGGTGTCCAAAGCCTCCCCTTGGAGTTACTGTCCCCTTGCCCACATTGTGCTGTAAGCAGACCATACAATTTCGGACATATCTTTTTGCAGTCTCCAGAATCTTGTTATTCATCCAAAGTTGTTCTAACATTTTCGTGATCTGCTGGGCACACACATGTGTAGGACCGTGTGCCATCATAACCATTGCCAATACATATGAATCAGGGAGCAACCTATTTCCTTCAGATGTATCCACCCAACACCCTTCATCATCCAGTTTCCCCATTCCTTCAGCCCACCTTTTAGATTCTTCTACTGTGGCATCAGTTTGAATATCTCGCACAGACCCAATGCCTTCATCCACTATATAGGCATCTCTTGTTTCCCTCAAAGCATACATGTAGGTGCTAAGGTCTGTGGCCGTTTGTCTGGCTATCAGGTCCGCAAAAGCGTTCCCTTTCCCCACATCATCTATGACCTTACGATGTGCTGCACATTTCATGATCGCTAACTGTTTAGGGAGTGAGAGTGCGAGAGTAATTGCACTATCAAGGGGACATGCTGGATCTTGGTCCCATGTGAGGTCAGGAACCCTCTTTCCGACCAAAGCCTTCCAAAGTTGTGAGCCACCCCAAAGGTGTACTGGCTATCAGTATATATATTTACTATACGCCCTTGGGAGAGTTCACAAGCTCGGGTCAATGCTATAATCTCTGCGGCCTGCGCGGAGTTATGCGAAATTCTCTTAGTTTCAACAACTTTACTCAATGTAGTAACTGCATAAGCAGCTGTAGATGTACCGTCTGAAAGTTTGAAGCAGGAGCCATCACAAAACAGCTCCCCTTCTGCATTGTCCAAAGGAGTATCTATAAGATCTATCCTGCCCTTCGTTTCTTGTTCAGTGGTATACAGGCAGTCATGTAAGTCTTCATCACCGCAAACAGTGTTTTGCGGGAAAGGTAAGAGTTCAGCCGGATTAAGAACACAACACCTCTTAATTTGGATGTGAGGGGCAAACAGAATTAATTCATACCTTGTTAACCGCACAGAGGTGAGGTGTTGCGTTTGGGTTTTATTCAATAGAATATCTACAGAGTGAGGTACCATCAAAATCAAATCATGGCCTAGGACCATTCCCTCACTCTGTTTTACAGACGCGGCAGCAGCAGCGACAGCTCGCAAACATCTTGGCAAAGCGCATGCAACAGGATCAAGGGCGGAGGAGTAGTAGCCGCACGGCCTATTCTTCCTCTGTGTTCTTGTGTTAACACAGCCAAAGCACATCCATCACATTCATGCACAAACAACACAAAGGCCTTGTCATAATTTGGAGTACCCAGAACCGGTGCAGAGCATAACGTGGTTTTGAGAAGCTCAAATGATCGTTGATGTTCCGATTTTCATGGCAGTGGCAGAGAAACGCCCTTCTTCATCAAAGCCAACATCGGTTTTATCACTAGAGAAAATTTCGGGATCCACAACCTACAGTAAGAAGCCATACCTATTAAGGCTCTGACTTCCTTCTGTATATTTGGAACAGACATGCCAGAAATGTGTTTTATTCTTTCAGGTGTCAATCTTCTCCCCTCCTTTGACAGGAGGTAGCCTAAATAGGCGACCTCCTGACAACAATATTGACATTTTTTGAGCAAAGCTTTATGACCATTTTTAGCTAAATGAACAAGCAACAGTACAGTGCCTTCTTTACAAGCACTCTCAGAGTCTGCAGCCAAAAGCAAATCATCGACATATTGAAGCAGTGTATAAGTAGGTGGCAATTCAAGGGTGTCAAGCTGCTCTTTCAAAGCTCTACTATAAATGCTTGGACTTTCAGTATACCCTTGAGGTGCCCTGGTAAATGTAAATGAGCGTCCCCCCAAGGTGAACGCAAACAGATATCTACTTTCCTTATGTATAGGAATGCTAAAGAAAGCGTTTTTCAAATCCACAACGCTGAAGTGCGTGGCCGTAGCAGGGATCATTGTCAATATCGTCGTCACATCAGGCACAATTGGAAATTGTGGGGCGACAACTCTGTTAATAGCACGAAGATCAATTATGAACCTGTATGGAATTGCATTGTCGCCTTTCTTATATACAGGCAAGATCGGACTGTTACACAGACTACCTGTAATCTCCTCGATCACACCGCGATGCACAAAATCGGAGACAATGCATTTTAAAGCACGCTCGCTCTCAACTGATATTTTATACTGCGGAATGCGTGGTAGTTTCACTCCATGTTTCAAAACTATTTTAACGGACTCAATCTGTAATACCCTGACATCATTGACGTCTACCGCCCATAAACATTCCGGGACAATGCTAAACTCAGGAGGTAAAGGTCGAATCAGGAACTGAGAATAAGGAAGTTGCTGTGGTGAAACCGTCAGCCGTACTCCATCAGAAGAATAATGAATTACTGCGTTCAATTTCTTTAACAAATTCAACCCCAGCAAATTCTCTCCACAGTTCGAAGTGAGAAGAAAAGGGCAATGGTCCGTAAAGGGACCCAAAGAAACAGACACCGGTGAAGAAAACGGACAGACAATTGGTATACCAGAAAACCCTACGGAAACATTTGTTTGCCCTGACAGTGGAATGCTTGGAACCCGGGAATGATCAATGGAGCACTTCTGTGCTCCAGTGTCTATCAAAAACTGGTGTTTCCTATTCCCTACTAATAATTCAACGTAGGGGCCTTTCTGATTGACGGGAATAGGTGAAGGTTCCAAACCCTGCTTCGGGCAATCCTAATGAAATAGAGCCTCGTCAGAAGGAAGCTCTTCAGAAAGGTAGGCAGCAGAAGGGTGATCAAATATGTTCCTCGAGTCCACACTCGAGGTCTGATTTTCCAGTGAAAAAGGTTGCTGAGGATCTTGTAAAAACTAACCTCTATCAGGGCCCCCTGCTCCAGGGCAGCCCCTAGATCGTCTACCCATACTCCCAAACACACTGTTTGACCTTTGTCGAAGGACGGGGCACTGTGCTCGCCAATGACCTTCCTGGCGGCAATAAGCACATTGATTAATATTCACAAGACCCAAAGGAGCATTTCCTTTTGGGACATACTGACCTCTGGTCTGTGTCGTGCCTCCTCTGGGGTTTCTAACAATTTGCTGTAATAATACTTTGGTTTTCAAATCTCCTTTCCTCTTTTCAATTTTGTCCTTCTCATTATTAACACGGTTCTCATAATACTGAGCCATGTGCAAAACCTCAGATTGAGATTTTGCCTGCCAAGCGCTCTCAGAGGACATAATCTGTGACTGGATGTCAGGCAACAATCCACGTACAAATTTGTCCACAAACAACCTTTTCCCAGACTCTGTACCCAAATCCTGTCCACTGAAATCAGAAAATACCTGCTCGAGTCTGTTAAAGAATTCGGTGGCACCTTCAGTTTTTCCTTGAACACAGGCCGTAAGCTTGTCCCAAATAATTATTTTCTCTGGAATTATAGTTTTTAATTTTGCGACAATTCTATCAGGTAAAGTAAGTATTACCTGTGGTGGTTTCTCACCAGCTGGTCTTTCCCCATCAATCTTAATCATATTAGCCCAAGTATCTCACAACCCTGGCACATCGTCTACTGTCCGAACCTGTTTCCATACATCTACGGGTAGGAGTACAGGAAATAGCAAGTCAATATCACTCAAGGTGAACACAGAGGACTGCAAGACGGACTCTATTTCTTTGTAAAACTCAGTTGGGGTTTTCCTGATATCGGGAACTGATTGTCTAATAGTGTTCACTTCCTGTCGTGAAAACGGGACGTGACGAATTGTGACACATAATGTGCAGGGATATCCACAGCGGGGGCACCAGTCCCAGCGTCGGCGGGGATCTCAACTTTTGGGACAAAGGTCGGAGGAACCTCTCTCATAGGCAACTGAGATATAGGTACCTCCGGCCGCTTACTAAGCAACAGAGCCAGGTCGAGCGCTAAGGCAGCTGAAGAAGTGTCGGGCGAAAAAGCCCTTTTACAAATCCCCAATAATTCTATGGGGCAACTAACCTTCTTTCTTACACATTCTTCTTGCAGGTACTGTACCATTACCTGAATTACCTTTCTTTGCATTTCTACTGTATACTGACTATACGTGTCATATACTTTATCTGGCGGAGTCGATGAATCCGAGATCCATCGAATTGCATCTTTGGTACAAATTCGTATTTCCTCAGGTGCCGATCTACGACACGGAAGGAACCGTTTCTGTACATATATTTTATCGTCTTCGTCATCCTCATCTCGTGACTTTTCAAAGTCTTTCCTATACTCAAACAATTTTTCAACATGCCCATATACTTTCTGCTCTGTGTCCCTCGAAAGTGCCAAAGCATTCAGATCTCTCACTCCTTGTGGAAGATCCGAATTTTGTAATCTACCCCACATCACACATAAATGAGTGCCCAAACCTTCGATAAAAACATTTTTCTCGGGAAAACTATTCAAATTAGATAATGTGGAAAAACATTAACTTGATCACCTTTCTCCATACAATGCTTAGCCCATGCAAACAATTCCTGTTTCTTACCTGCAGAAACAGTATTACGAGTGACGATCTTTGATCCTGCACCTGGATCAACTTCAGTCAATACGGGACCACTCGGGAGTGGAGGTGCAGGTAAATTTAATAAAGGTGCAACTATCGGTGCAGAAGGAAGGGGCGGTGCGATAGGTGGAGGAACAACAACTAGAGGACTAGGAACAATAGGTTGTACAGGGGGAACAGGAATAACAGCAGGAACAACAGCAGGAATGGGCAGAGCGCCCAAAATAGGAACATACGGAGGTGGCGCCGAGGCACCAGACCTGCTTTCGTTTAACAATTTCTCAATAAATTCTTCGGAAACATGGAAATCTTTAGAGGGGTAAATTTTCTGGATTCCAAGTGAAAAAGCCCTATCCATATTTTTAACTGATTCCGATTGTTTTTCTTTATCATATAACAGCGCTTTTTCGGCGTTTGTTTTATGACGGCGTGCATGTTTGTCCCTACTTTTAAGCTGCTGTAACGCTTTTTTTTTCCAATTCTGTAAAACGTCAAAGGCTGCAGGTCTAGCCTTCTTTTTTAGCAAGATTGATTCTAAGTTTTTAATACGGGGGATCTTAAAACTACCGTTGATTGGCCACTGAAATTCAGAGGCATGTCTGGTCTGTCTGTGCCAAATATCATTAAATACTATACTACCAATGCCATACTTACAGTACATAGTACATGCCGGCGACCCCTCCTGTGGTGCCGGGTGGCTAAATTCCAAAGATTGTTGATCGCTGCGGAACAGAGCCCTAAAGCAGCTAGACAATTTCCCAGGCATTTCACAAAAAATTGGTGTTACCTGGTCAATAATTGTGTCTGCAGATACAATACGCCAAATTCAAATTGTCAGGGTTAAATTAAGAGCCGGGTCACGACTGCACCTGACCAAACCTAAGGAGGACCGTACGGTTTATCAAAGAACTTACCTAACAAATTTTACCTTGTGTTTGGTGGTTTCGACAAATCTGCCCGCCTCAAAAACGGACCCTCGTCAAGATGCTGTGTCAGACCTCACGACTATCGTCCAAGGATCGGATCATGCAGCGCTGCTGAGGTATCGCGTCTTGTTCGGTCGGGCCCGCAGAATCACACCGTCCGATCCCAGTTCGATAGTCTGCATCAACCTTCAATGATCCGGCATCAATCTTGAGGGTCCCTATTCGGGCGCCAACTGTGAAAACAAAGACATTGATATGAGGCTGGGAAGCCAAAAAGAAACACACCAACACAGGTTACAAAGGACATACAAAGTGCTTTATTTAAAAGCTACAACAGTTACCAAAAAGTCAATTGACAAACGGATAGCTATTCGGCTCTCAGAGTAACGTAAAGAGCTTCAACGAAGGTTCGATGCATTAGTAGAGAGACCGTACATTGGAATACTTGGGCTTTTATATTCTTTATCCAGCCCTGGCCAACCCCCTCGCGGGTTAACCATTCTTGGGACCAGGCCTAGGGTTCCTTGCCAGGTCAATCCCATAATGTATGCATTTTGATCAGTTCCGCTGATACAGTTGTTCATTTACACATAGGTCAGGGATAGGACAAGGTCTCAGTTCGCGACCCCGACAAGTGGCCTGCAGGCATATTACTTATTCATGTGTGCGGAGGTCACAACGGCCAGAATCTCACTCAGAATGTCATTCGGCCTCCATTTTGATGTTCAGGGTGACTTCCACATTACAAGAGAACCTGAAAATGGCGGCTAAATCCAAGATGGCGACTTACACAATTTTTCGTTAAGGTCAAGACCTTGCTGTGGAGTCTTTTTACATGATATTTTAGACAACTTGGTGTAGGCCAACACGCATTCAAATACTGCGATAGGAGGCATAATATCTTTTCAATTCCAACAATATGGTTGCAGACAAATACTAGCAATGACTTGACACTAATAAGCAATGTAAAGACTTAAAATTGAGGTCGGGTGCAATTGAAAGCTATTTTTCACGTGTAATATTTTGCCAAAATGAAAATTTGCAGCAAACTTTTCCGTGCGCAGTAATCGTGATTACGGGAAAGCTATAGGGATTTGAGATGCGGTTTTTGGTTCTATGGAACTCTGTGGACGTTAGCTACCTACAAGCAGACATTTAAATTTTGTTTCTAGCATAACATTTGAGGAAGTTATGTTTCGTGTAGGTCGTTTTTTCAGATAGGCGCGAGGATGGGAAAACCGGAATTTTTTACACTAGGGCAGTGGTCTTCAAACTTTTTTGGCCGGGGCTCCCCTGAGCAAGATTTGGGCAGGTCGGGACCCCCCAAAAATGACAAGTGGACAGTATATATTGCGCTACATCACCTGCTCCCATCACAGTCGCTGGGCTCCCTCATCCCACTCCTACCCAGTCCCTGGTCTCTCCGCACCCCATCACACACCCTGGGCTCTCCCCACTCTGCTCCCACCACTATCCCATGGTTCCCGCCTATTGTGCTCCCACCATAGTACCTGGGTTCCCCCATCCCGTTTCCAACATCGTCTGAGGGCCAGTGGCGGCTGGTAATTTTTTCAAGTGGAGGGGCATAACTATTTCCTCCAAAAATGCCATAGCGACCGAGCATAGTGAGGGAGCCAGAACCAATAAAGGGGAGTTCGGGGGGTTTCCCCCTGTGAATGTTTTTTAAATAATGGGTTAAAATGTTGCATTGTAGAGCATACTTTTAACAAAAAAATGGGTAAATAGCCAAACAGTTTGCAATTGGTGCTGGGGGACCAGGGGGCAGGCATGACATTTTTTACTGGACATCTATAATAGATGTCCAGTAAAAAGATACCATCCCTGTCCCCTTGGCCCCACTGGGCCTAACACAATCAACATGATTATGTGTGTATGCAAGGCGCTGCACATTTATACAGCAATCACTCTATCATTCACACGAGCATCCATCACCATACATTCACTCATCACATAAGCATGCACGCATCCATACACATGTTTAAATAAAAACAATGAACATAAACGTACCTTCTGCATTGGCCTGCGTGTGGGTGCTGAAACGCCCTGCTCCTGGCTGCTTTGTCCGTATGTGCGAGGAGGTGCAGGAGCTCCTCCTCGGACATGTAGACATGCAGTGCCCCAGCCAGCATTTTCAATGAGCTATGCAATGCTGGCAAAGCAAAACGGCCAGGCACTTGTATGGCTCAGTGAGCATGTGCGGCTGGGGAACTAAACTGAACTGTCAAAGGCAAACAGTTTTCCCGTTGACAGTTCAGCCAGTCCAGGAGCACTCCATCAGCTGGAAAAAGCAGCTGAGGGAGTGCTCACTGTTTCACTGGCCTGGCTCCTTAGCTCCTCCATAATGGATGAGTTGCCAGGCTCGGACTGGCCTATAGGGCAATGCCTGTACCAAAAATGTAAAATGCTAGTGTGGGCCAGTCAAAATGGGCCACCACTTTGGCCAATGTGGACAAGTTTGATGAGTTACTTAACTATGCAGTTAGTAATTTTGACCATTGTTGCTGAATATATCACAATTTACTTACATTTTAACACAAAGCACCCCCTTGGGTACTATTGAAACAGTGGGCCTAATTACAACCCTTGGTGTTGTGCCAGTAAAACCCACTCCGGCTGCCGCTGGAGTTTCATCCGGGTCCGGCACCCGCGAATGGGCAATTACTGGGTCATGCCGAGTTAGGCGGACCTGATAATTGCCCTTTCACGGGTGTCGGTACCGGTAGAGCCCCATTCCCGTTTGAGCCCCATAGGGCTCAATGGGAATGGGGAGTTTGGATGCACCAGCACGGTTATTAAAGGGTGCCACACGGCCTGCCAGGTCAGACCTAGCAGGCTGTCAGGCACCCACGAGCACCAACTTTTACCATGGCGGTACGGTAGCAACGGTGCCGGGAGTTTACCGGCACCGTTGTTACTGTACCGCCATAGTTGTAATGAGGCCCAGTCTGTGACTAAAGGAATGAATATCCATTTACAACTGCGGGCCACTTTTTCATTGTTGCCTGAGACATTTTCATGCTTCAGCCAACAATGTGAACCTCTCTGCCCATTTCTTCCAATCTAAAAAAAAACAAAATCTTTTTTTTTTATAGCTTCTATGCTGAGCTCTCAGGGCCCCCCAGTGATGTACCCACGGACCCCTGGGGGGTCGCACCCCACAGTTTGAATACCACTGCAATAGGGGGTGACGATGAAAAAGCAAATACCACACGGAAGCACAGCCACTAGACCAGTGTGCCTCTGGATCAGGTTTTTGCCTGCCGAGGAGCTTGCCTTCTTCAGATGAAATATATCAGCGCAAAGATATGTTTACCAATACTAGTACAGAAGGAAGATAATAGGGATAATATAAAGAGTTCAGGCAATTCAAAAATATTTCTAACAATGCAGTTCTGGATATAAGATAGGATGGATCTAGATAGGGATAGACTATGGATAGTGCATAGGCTAGTGACAGTCCTATACTATGGATACTCACTATATATGTTTGAACAGAACCGTCAGGAATTCTGGTCTGTCAAGATCAGGGATTCTGCTCAGAAATTCTGCTGGGCACACTGGACTGGGACAGGCTGCTGGGCACACCGGACTGGACTGGGTTGGCAATGGCTCTGGTTCACAGCTCTCTGGTCAAAGCGCGGCACTAATGGATTGGGTCTTATGATTCTGGTAATCATTATTTTGCAGGAAAGCAGTTACAGCACAGCCCAGCTGTTCTTTTGTTCCCCTCAGATGTCTGGCAAAATTCTGGTTTCTGGAATTTGAAGGCCTTGCTGAGAATGGTTCAGCTATAGAATTGGGCCTTTCTGCTTGCCAAGTTTCTGGAGTCTGGAGCAAGGAAGGTGTCTGGTCCTCTTGCAGACTGCTCCACCAGCAATCGGTTGGTAGGTGAATCTGTGTGTCTTTCTAAGTCTTCAGCTGTCTCTTTTAATGCATTTGGTAAAGGGGTGTGTATGCTGGATTATCCTAAGCACACCCCCTAGGCTGGCTATAGGTTAGAATCTCCCCTCTCCCTTGATTGGAGGAGAAAACAGGGTGTCACCATGATGATGTGGGTTTATGAGTCAGAGAATCCTCCCCTTGGCTTTTGAACATGAAATCAACTTTTAGTATAATACATATTTACAATTTTGCAAACTTTATCACAATAACATATCTAGATCACATATTTTGTGTAGCAAATGCTCTTCCAAGCCCCGTCATTGTAGGATCTTGTGTTGGCTTTTGACAGAATTCTGCCCTTTTGGGCCGGAACACAATATCTAGTTTATCAAAAAATGTGCACAACTGTGCGCATTGTATCTGGGCATAAGCGTGTGAAGTTTAATACTTTTGACATAATTACCTTTGGTATAAAACCACAATTTCTACAGTTCCTTCCCAGAACATAGCACATAGTTCTGGCTCCTCTTAAAATGTGCAGCCAAATATTAGGTTCAGAAGTCGAGGGTTTACATATTTTCCACAATTGTACACACTAAATTATCAGTCTTTTTATAAATGTGCTTTTTGTCCATTGTGAATCAACAAAAGGTTGTCTGTCGCCGCCTCCTTCCTCTTCTTGCAGCTCAGGAGCAATCTCCACCCCCTTCCTTCTGGCAGAGGCCATTTACGATCCTTCCTGATTAGCATCTCCTTGCCTTGGAGGACGTCCATTGTGCTCCTCCCACAGCAGCCCAAGTTCCCCTCCCCTCTTAATCAACACATGGGCGTGAGTTCCTGGTCTAGAGAGCGGAAGGGAGGTGCCTGGCCCTGTGGGGGAAGTTGTTTGTGGTTTGGATTAGAGTCAGGCTTAAATTTAAATGTATATGTTATTGTGTTGAAATTTTCTTTGATTAAATAAAGTTGTAATTTTAAAACAAGCAGCTAGAACACTGATTCCAGACTCTAAACCATGATGTTAAAATAGTTACAACCTAGGTTACTCTTGATAACAGGTCACTTAGATTTCAGACATTACATCTTAGTGGTGCAAGTTTACAGTTTTAATGCAGGCTTTTGAAAACAGTCATTCAGGCAACCGCTGGTACCGCGCCCAGATTTTGACAGATCCCACAGGCAGGCAAACTTGTGCTGTGGGTGTTTTTATGACCAGTTCAGCTTATTGTAATTTCACAATGATTTCTTGATTTCAGTAAAATATGACACACTGCAAGAATATTGGATGTTTGTGGTTGTTTTGTACCGGCATTTTGTATTTTCAGCAACTAAGAAAAAGTATTTAAATGTAAGTATTCGGATTTCTTTCAGTAAAGCACTGCTTTTCATCTGTGCTCCATTTTTACTGGTTGGGCAGCCCAATGACATGTTTCAGGAGTGCGGTCTCCGTTCCACCACTGACAACATGCATTGTGGATTTGGCAGCCATATTTTTGTGCTTTGTAGAGCGCAATTTCCATAGGTTTTGGCGCACATAGGGGTTTTGTGGCCATTTTGATGATTCTGGCACCTTCAGGACAAGAGCATAAGTGGGTTAATACATCCCACATGAGACAGATCATTTTAGAGAAGCCCAATTCGGATCCATTGAAAAGATATATTGTATCTTTGATATCAAATGGTAAAACAAACATTTTTCAACAATCAACCAGGTAGGAGGGTTTATGACTTCATTAACAGGGAACCAATTTCCTTGTTTGTCCCTTGACTTCATTAATTGTGGTCCCCTTTATCAGCCTCTTTCTGGCATTTTGTCACCAGTTTAACATTTGAGGATGCTTTTACTGCACTCTCTTTCTCAACCTTCAAGCAAATGCCCTGATGTAAACAAAAAGTTGGTCACTCCTCGGCCACTGGTGCAATTTGTCGTGACATTGTTCATATATACATATTTGAGCTAGCCAGGGCCAGTTAGAAAGTAGACTAATGCTTCGGCACTTAAATATAAATTTGTGCTACTGTGCCTTGGCACTCGAATGTTAATTTATGTAAAAAGCACTTTATAAATTAATATCCAAGTGCTCAATACGCTTTACTGTATACCTCAAGTTTGAACTTTGTTGTTATTTATTTCTCTGTTGCTGCTCCTTAGCAGCATACTGCTGACAATTATTAATCCTATGTTTATATATTTCTCTATATCAGAGGTTGTCAATATTGTTTCTTCATTTTTTGTTTACCTTAAAAAATGGACATACTAATTTCTTTGCATTGTTTACTAATAAAAAAGTAAAAAATCTTCCCCTTTTCACTTCCTTTCCTTTGTTTCAAACTGTGTCTATGGACTTAATGCAGATCTATATATTACATACTAGCACACTTACCATGTACACGACGAACAACGTGATTGATTAAGTCACATAGCATTTCTTAATACTGATTAAATGTAGAAATCACTTTGAAACGATCACACACGAGAACACCCTGTGAGAACGAAGGCTCAATGATAGTTTTTAAAATTCAGAAAATTGATACCGTGATACCACCATTAACAAATGGATATCTTAACTTATAGCAGCAATTCCTTTTTTTTAGACCCCCATAGGACATGAATAAGTATTTTGTCATTAGACCTAAAAAAGGAGGTTGGCAAAGGAATATGGAGCATTTGCAAGTAGTATAAAATCACAGGTGGGAATAGCATTGTAATGGCCTATAATCTTCCATACCAAGACAGGTATTCAGAAGGCTATGTGGTAACAAATTCATTTAGCTTGCATTGTAGTCTTTGTAGGTTGATTTTAATAATTTGATGGGGTGAAGAGGCACTTGAAATACCTAGGTAATCAATAGATATAGGATTCCAGCTGTGACCAAACTGGATCAGATCCTCTTTAACACAATATGCATTCAGTGGAAGCATTTCTGACTTATCTTTGTTTAACTTGTACCCAGAGAATAGAGAGAAAGGATTAATTGAATCTAGTAGTTGAGGAAGTGATGTGGTTGGATCATCAAGAAAGATTAATATGTCATCAGCATTAGCAGCTAATTTGAATTCAAATGTTCCACATGTAATACCAGCAATATCTTTATTGGTTCATATCAGTACTAATAGCAGTTCCAGGACTAGTACTAATAGAATAGGTAAAAGGGGACATCCTTGTCTAGTACCCCTATGGAGGGAAAATCTAGGACAGAAAGATTGAGGTTTTTGAATCTGAGTATAGAAGTTTAACTAAATTAATATAACCATCCCCAATGCCATGTCATTTTAGTGCTTGGAATAGAAAGTCCCACTCAACAGCTTTTTCAGCGTCTAGTGCAATTGCCATATATGGATTTTGGAGCTGATTTCTCTTTTGTGTGTAATGAGATTCATGAACAGTCTGGAATTTGCTGAGATGAATCTGCCTTTGACAAATCCAACTAGGTTGGGATTCGTCAATTTATCAGTAAAACATTCCATTCTAATAGCTAAGATCTTTGCAAAGATCTCACAATCAGAGTTAATCAACAAATTGGTCTATAGTTCTTAGGTAATTCTCTATCTTTGTTATTTTTGGGAAATATTATTAGGAGGGCTTCTGTAAACAAGCCCATTGAGATGTCTGCCCTAGAGACATATGTATTAAGTTATTCTAGGTTAGGTGTGAGGGTAGAAGAGGAATGTACAGACAAATCCATAGAAAACTCATCTGGTCCAGGGGCTTTGCCTTTTTAAGATCTTTATAGCCTTAGTGATGTCAATGACATCAATAGGGCTGTCTAGGTTACTTAAATCCATATTAATAGGGTGGTTGTGGTTCAGGTGATCAAAACATTCATTAAAATTGATATTAGAATTAGTATGGTCAGAAGTATATAGATTTTAATAGAATTTAGTGAAAATACCCAGAATATCTGCATTAGGGCTTACTATTTTGCCAGAATCATTTTTAATTGCAGATATCCTGGATCTCTCTTTTTTTAAGTTTTAAAATATGAAGCCAATGCTTTACCAGCTTTATTGCATGATTGATATACTTTGAACTTACATTTCATGTCCACACCACATGCCTGCTTTTTGTATTTTTTTATTAATAGCGAAACGGAGGGTTAGGATTTGTTAAAGTAAAGCATCACTAGTGGTAGTATTGTATCTTTTCTCAAGAGCTTTTGTGAAATTCAAAAAAGGATTTTTGAAAGTTGATGTCTTGAAGTAGTGATTTGTTAAATCTCCATCTGCTTATGGGATCATTAACGCATCTCAATTCAATATTAGTGATAACAGAAGAATGGTCTGATGTTAGTGACCATTTAAATGTGGAGTCAATTATTTACATGCTAAAGATTTGGTAACATAAATGTAGTCAATATGTGATAGTGAATTAAGTGGGAGGGAGTGGAAGGTAAAGTCCAGATCATTTGGATGTGAGAGCCTCTGTGTGTCGACAGCTCCTATTTCAGCTAAGCATTTGGTAAATTCGGTGTGGGACTTGTTATGTCTGAATTGACATGGGGATCTCCTGTCTAAAAAAGGGTAAATGACATTATTGAAATCACCACATATTATCAAATTGGGAAGGTCAGACTGTAAAATCATTTGTTTAATTTCTCTCCAAAACTCTGGGTCAGGATTAGTGGGCCCATATAAATTAATAATTGAAAACATTTGGGAGTTAATTAATAGTTTAGTTAAAGCCCATCTCCAATTGGAATCTGGATCCTTATGTAGGACCTGGTAATTAGTACCTTTTTTGATTAGGATAGGCACTCCATTATGTTTACCATCTGCATGGCTTGCTATAATAATAATTATAATAATTTCTCATTTATATAGCGCTACGAACCCTCAGGTATCTGAGCGCTGCTTATTATTACCCACGGTGTGTGGTGCTCATTTATTGACCTTGGAAGGATGAAAGGCTGAGTTTGGCCTTGCCGGGATTCAAACCTGCGTTAGCAAGCTCTGCACAGATGTCAAAGCGAGCACTCTATTCGCTGTGCCACTTGACCGGCTATCACTTCACCAACAAAAAATCTCATAAGTTTAATGGATTCTTGTAATGATAGATGGGTTTCTTGCAGGCAAGCGGTAGTTGGTTTAAATCTATTGATATGAGCCAATCACCTCTGTCTTTTAATTGGGTTGTTTAGACCTTTAACATTCTATAGGCCTCATTCCGAGTATGGAGGTAGTCATGGCACTATTTGCACCATGACTACCTCCCATACCGGTACCGACTCCGCCCTGGTTCAATGGGGACTTACCAGACTTGTCTGACCTTTGCGGGATCGGTAAGTCCCCATTGAAAAATCGATTCCCCATTCCCATTTGAGCCCCCATAGGGCTCAATGGGAATGGGGAAGTAGCTAATAAGTAGCTAATAACGGTACCGCAAATTGCGGAACCATTATTAGCTCCGAAGTCCCTTAACGGGTCCCGTCCACAATGCCTGGTAAAACCAGGCGTTAAAGGATGGACCCGCTAACTCAGACTGAGGCCCAATGTCATATATTTCAATGACATAGTGTAGAGTGGAGTAATAATAGTAGTATTAATGCGAAGTAAACATAGGAATTTTGTTCAATGTAAAGTTGCCTCCTCTTATCCAAATATTTTCACAGTCTAGAGCAAAAGTAGGGATCAAAACATTGTTGTAAAATGGTAAAAATTGATGTAAAAACCAAAGAAAAAGAAAATCAAAAAACAAAAGACCAACATTGCAACATTTCACAGAAGGGCCGTGATCACATAGGAAATTGTACCTTGGTGATGATTAATATAATGCCACCCAATGAATTTGAAAGAGTGAGAAAGAGCAAAAATAAAAGGGTAAAAAATCAGAGTTGCAATGCCAAACGCCATAAGGGGGTGTATGCGGATCCCACAAAGGGCAGAACAGCTAACACAAATCAGAGAAAATGAAACCGCTCCAGAAGGGCCTTGCGATGACCGTTCCAGGGGGATACATCTTCCATGGAATTCCTTCCAAAGAAAGTGATGATGCAGAGGCCTGTGCAGAAGGAAGGATAGTCATGTGTGACTGGTGTTTCCTGTATCCATCTCTTCCATCTTTTGCAGTCTTATGTAGTACTTTAAATCGGATGGGTCCTCAAATGAAGACATCTTACCATGAATGGTGACCTTGAAGATGCATGGGTTTATCAAGCAATATCTAGCATTTAGCTGCTTGAGCGCAGGGCGATAGGAGAGCAGTTCTTTCCTCTGTTGTGCTGTGAAGATCTTGTGGCCATTCCAGATTAGGTGATCCATTCTTTTAGTGTGTTGCAGAATCATTTAGAGTTGAGTGTATTCAAGGAGCAAGAACATTATTGTTCTTGGTGCATTTTTATTAAATGATTCATTTCTTTTAGGTCCAATCCTGTGCACCCTTTGAATGTTAAGGGTACTGGGTGGTTGTAAGTTCAAGATATTTGGAAGGTTTTTTTAAGAAAAGAGCTACATCTCCCCTCCACTCCTTCTGGAAATCCAAAAACATGCAGGTTATACATACAATTTCTGTTCTCCAAATCTTCATTTTGTTTCTGGAGGGTAAGGACAGATTGTTCCATATGTGTATCTCTAGCAGTAACGTCTTCAGCTACACTTACTCTTTTTTCCACACCCTCACCTCTGCTCCCAAAGCTCACCCATCTTTCATCTAATTGTTGGAATATAGTATTAGTGGTTTCCATAAAGGGCTTGAGTAGTCTGATTTCAAGCAAGATGGACTCCACATTTGATTCCAGAATTGTTTGCATAGGAGGAGGGGAGTACATCTTGAGATGTAGTTGAGGGCAGTAAGGGGGTCTTAAAACTGCTCCAGGAATGTTCCAGATTGTTTGTCTACAGCACCATTAACTTGTCTGCAGTGGAGGTTGAATAAGGCACTAAAAAGGCACACTGCTCAGTATTCACACAAAATATAACCTTCTTTATATGATAGAATTAAGAATATTCATTTATGAAGTTAAATGAAATTGTGCCATAACAGTTCCAGAGCATAGTCATTAAGCAAGTAAAAATAAGAAGCTGGTACAATCCTTGTTTATAATTTAAAAGTACCTCATCTGCTGAAATGATTAAGAACATTCTATTATTCCCCTAACAGCATGTGTTGTGGAGAAATTCTGATTCCAGTCAGAATGCAGCACTATGCATCATCACGTGATCCGACGTTGGTGACAGGAAATGCGACATCTCCAGCTTCTGGGCACCAGTGCTTCAGGCCTCTTCAAGTCGTCCATCAAAATTACAGGTCAGAGTGGAGGAAAGCATTCCCCACCATGCAGAGGGCCTGCCTATTTTGAATATGCAAGGAGGAAGGTACGGTTTTAGGTTTTAAGTCCCTCTGAACTTAAATATTAGTATGGGAGCAGGAGCTCCAATTTAGGCAGCCATTCCATGCCACGCTTGGCCATGCCCTCAGCTGGTCTACTTGATCTTCCTGCAGCTTTTTATACTGTTGATCACCCCACCTTGATATCTACTCTTTGCTCTGTGGGTATTTTTGGTTCTTATCCTGCATGGTTCCAATCTTATCTTTCTGGTCACTCCTACTCTGTGCCCTGGGTGGGCCAGCTCTGTTCTCCCCATACTATTCTCTATGGGGTCTGCAAGGTTCTGTCCTTGGCCCTTTTTTATGTTCGCAATACACTGTTCCTCTTGCTTCTCTTATATCTTATTTCTTCATTCAACCTTTCCCGTCATTTCTATGCCGATGACTCACAAATATTCTTCTCCTTCTCTGAATTCACAGAATCCCTTCATTCTAAAGTATCTGCTTGTCTTTCCTCCATCCAAGCTTGGATGGCTTCACATTTTCTTCACTCAAATCCATCAAAAATGGAAGTTCTTTTCTTTCCTCCCTCCTCTCCATCTCCTTCCCCTCTTCCTCTCTTGTTTCCCGCTTAATAGCTTCCCTTTTCCTCTTATGCCTGTAACTTAGCGGTTCTCTTTGACTCCTCTCTTTGTTTTTCCTCTCATAGTTTTCTTACTGCCCGCAACTATCATTTTCTCCTCTTTAATCTTCATAGTGCTCATCCTTTCCTTTCCTTTTATGCTACCAAACTCCTCATATTTGCTTAAATTTTTTCTTGCATTGATTACTGCTCTCCTCTTCTGATTGGACTACTTGCTACCCATCCTGCCCCTCTTCGTTCCATCTATAACCCTGCCATCTGTTTCTTTTTGACTACCCCTACAATCTTCTATTTCATCTGATCTTTCTGTGGCTGCTATTTTTTTCCTTTGAGTCTCGTCTGCTGTTTCATTTTCTTTCTATTGTATTTAAATGTGTCCATGGTCTTGCTCCTCCTTATCTTGTGTAGAGGAGCAGCTGAATGCATCTACAGGAAGTCCTGCGCCCCTCCTACCTATATGCTGGAAGCCAGAAATCCTGCCATGCATGACACCAGTGGTTATGTCTATTTCGTGGAGAGTCTTTGAGAAAAGGTACCCATTAAGAAGCCCTATCTGATGTATCCTTGTAGAGATAACAGTCTCTTGGAGGGGATCCCCAAAGGAATATGACAATCAGAGAAAGAGAAGTCAGTCATGTCAGAAGCAGAAGGCAAAAGGCGGCTTTGTCTTGCCTTTCTTAAACTTCAGAAGGAACTATTTGGTCTGCCTTGCAACATGTTTAGGCCCTGTCTATCATGCCTGCTGCTGTGCTAGCACTATTACCCAATCATTCTCCTCCATAGACATCACCACCACTGTCTGGCCATCCAATTTCTCTACAATCCCTCCTCTTAAAGATTCACCCAGAATACCATTATCATCACTTCCATCCTCACCAATAGACTTACCCCACCAGCAGCACATTGCCCAAACAAATAAAATCACAACAAATTAAGAAACAAAAGAAGAAAGCATATTTCCACATACTTAACAAAAAAGGAATGGTTCCTAATGAAAAATAATGTTAAGTAAGATTTCCCCATGGCTTTAAGTGAGCCAGTGCTAGCCGGGTGGTCTCCATAAACTTCTTCTAAACTTGTGCACTGTCGGGACTCACTCCGCTTCCACCACTCAATTCCATACCAAGCAATTGTGCCTATGCTCAAATGTTATGTGTTTGAGGGCACGTCATGAATGAGCAACTATTTACAAGCAGTGAAAGGAATGCATTAAAGACCATTAGGAATGTAAAACCACGGATGACGATCATTATTACCAAGTCGTGAAAGGAGAACATTTAGGCATATTTTATAAGTATTTCTTTGCTTGGCAGAGTAGCACAAGCCTCACACACAAATGATAAATCTGACCAAGTGAGATGGTTTACAGACGCTTTACTTTTAGGGTGAGTGTTGAAAGAGAAAACGTTAGAAGGCATTGAATGGCGACATACTGAAATCACCAAAAAAGGCCTTGGCACTGGGGGGGGGGGGAAAGCCATGGCAGTTAAAGGTTAAATCAGCACCATGGCCAGTGTCCAGTCCGCATTCAGAAGGGATGCATTCTTATGTTCCCAGAATGCTCTGATTTTATGCAAAGAAGCAAGGCGCCCACCTTGGAGATGAATGCCCCCTACTGTTTCTAAAAACAGATGTATTTACAGAATTAGGTTAATTATTCACTGAAGTAATTGTTTCTACATGGAGCTTTATTTATTTAGGAATCATACCAAAATGTCGCCCTGCCAATTACGACGGCCGAAAATGCTGACTTTTCTTTTTGTTGGACCATATCAATATGGGGGGGGGGGAACACGGGGATCTCCCCCCACATATATATGAGGTGTAAAGGTTTTTTTTTTTTTAAAGTCGGCATTTTCGGCAGTCGCAATGATCACATAGATCTGTTATTTATTTACAGACACACATTTATTTTCAAAGTGAGATGTATGCCCAATATGTAGACAGGATGCAAGTAACCACTACCGAGACTATACTAGTGACCCAAAATAAATGTTTATAGATTCACATGATGGATTGTTTGGGGCAGGCGGTCCTTGCCTAAGCTACCTGCATCCCTTTAGGCCCTTGTTAGAGCCCCTCCCTCGATTTCTCATTCCCCTTAACACACTGGGTTTTCCTGAGCAAATAAAGAGAAAAGTGAAATGTTTTCTTAATAAAAAAATTAAAAAAATATCACAGGAAATTTCCCAAAGTTTCTTTTTGGGCAAGTGATGGGTTGTGCATCTCATGGTCTTATGCACTTTCACCGCATGCGCTCTGCCAGGGAACACGGCACAGGTTGCATGGTGTGGGAGGGGGCTAAGGAGGTGTCCTCCACTTTGGGAGATAACAGGGGAGTGGGCACTGAGAGGCAATGATTTTTCCCTGCAGTGCGAAACCAGACTCAACACAACGAGTTTCGGTAAAATCAGCCCGCAGTGATAACATTGTAGAGCCCATCTCATCGCTTGCACTCAAAACATATAGGGCCTACTCACAAAGGGCCCCCGAATATGAGCATGAATAATGCACATTTCCAGATGTCATTTTTTGAAAGTTTGCAAAAATAAACGGGCATTTCTGTGATTTCCTATTTCCTTATATGATGTGCATTCCAATATGCAACAAAAAACAACCTGTGCCTGCTTTGAGCAGGCACAGTAGGACGACATGGTCATTGCTGGCCCCCTTCTGCCTTTCCTTAAGAGGAATGACAGTGTTGTGAGCCATTGCTTTCTCACTTGCATTTCTAGCACCCAAATAGGGAAAGACATGTTTGTTATCTTTAAAGCATTTCCCAGTGTTGGGCCATTTAAGGACACCCGTCTGCCTCCCAGTCCCCTAGAAACATGCAGGTCATGTTTGTGAAAAGGTTCATTTCTCAAAGTGGTGTAAAAACGTGCATCCTCTGTGCATTTTTATTTGAGTTGGCTTTTGGATATTGGAAAAACTACTCTATCTTAGAAAAAAAAACACAGTACGATTTCACAAATGAAATAAAGATGACAAAGAAATGTTTCTGTAACCGAAAACATAACACAATAAAAGGAGGGGTCGTTATAAAACAAAACAGAACCTGGTTTCCTAACTTATAAAAAAACAAAATGCAGTAAAATAGAGAAGGCAAAGAAAGATTTCCCTAACAAACAAGCATTTAAATAAATGTAAAGGATGTTTCGCCAAACAATAACAATAATAATTCCTACCTAACTAATCTAAAAAAGTAAGGTTTCTCGAACTCAGATATTTCCCTCAGAGGTTACTAACTAAGTTCTCAACAAAAATCTGTAACTGCGCAAGCCAGGGGCTCAGTACAGCTAAGGTGGTAGCGGTACAACAGGCATCAGTACTCAGATACCACCTGTTTGACTGCCTACCACATTACAGACTTTTTGGTATTTACCGCTGACTAATTTTCTTATTGCGAACCACCAGCGGTAAATACTACTTGATTAAGTGTGGGACAACACATTACCAGACCACCAATTTTAGCCTCCACGCAAATGAAGGTAAATGATACCCTGGAGGTTCTATGCAGTGGCCCAAGTGTACGAAAAGAAGTAGTGGAACTCTGTTTCCTGCTGGCCTGCACCCACTCCCCACAAACCCATCACCACGCCCTCTACCACACACAATACAAACCCCCAAACACATGCACCTTCTGTTTAAGGGAACGTTCAGTGTAGTTCACTGAAAGTGCAAGTTTCAACTTCTTCCTACACTTTTATTTTAAAATGAAACCATTACGGAACAATTTATTTTTAAAATAAAAGTAGAGGAACTGTAAAACCTATTTTTAAAAAAAGTAGAGTAGCACCGTTCGCAACCACTCCCGCTCACTTCGACCACTGGTTCTATGTGATTTTCCCAAATGTGCACTCATCAATTTTAAACCATCCTTTTTATCTCACCTGCCAATTCCTTCCCACCAATCTTCTCTTGTGTGACTTCTATTACCGATCATATTTTCCCAAGGGGGCCCTTCCCCTCCACCTCCCATACTAATCACTTTTGACCCCCCTGATTTTTTTTGGGGGGTGCACTGCCCTCCATGCACTCTTTCAACCATGGCACAATGAATGAGGGTTTCATCCTCCATATCACCCCTCTGCCACTGCCAAACACCCTGCCACCCCCTTCCACCCCCTTCCACCCCTCCTACCTAGCCAATCCTCTGTGCACCACTTGACCCTGACTACCTCCTCAACCCCTCAAAATGGGAACAATTTAATTGCTGTTGCTGTGTCCCTCTCTCATCCTTTTTTTGTAATGTGCTTCCCGTCAAGGTAAAATAAAAATTGCTGCATGGGGATGCCAAAGGGGAGTGAAAAGGTTTCCATCTTCTCACCACCTTTATGGTGTAAGGCATTGAAAAGTCAATTATGACCTTTCTTTGAATTATAAAAACACTAGTGGATCTATCCATTAGAGTACATAATTCATGTCCACACTGAGGGCGATAGAAATGGACAAAACACTTGTTTTTTATATGATCAATGTGAATTTACTAAAATACCGACCAAGCATTTAAGTAAATATGCACCCATTGTTCCTGGAAGGTTGGTAGCCTCTCAGATTCCCATGTGTGGTAAGAGTATTTGCCTTCAATAGCAGCTCTCCCCAAAAATCTGCCAGGGATTAATGAGGCACCTGGTGTGTGGATGCGCTTACCTCATCTTCCTGCAACCTCACAAAACCTGAAACAGATAGTGCTACGTTTCTTATATTGATGGACAAGATCGTCCTGAGAAATCACGCGACTGCAGACGTCCTGTGCCTTGAGCAATCACACAAATCTCGTGATGGCTGCCCGGGTGTGGCGTACTCAGGTGAGACATGTGAGTGTCCTGGTTCACCCACAGGCTCCTGCAGATTCACATAGGGCCTCATTGTCGGCCAGGCGCAACCTTGAAGAATGAGGTAAAAGCCCTGCAAGGCTTTTACGTCTTTCATTAATGTTATGCCTCCTTTTCCTGGAAATTCCCATCCCTGCCTCTCCCTTCCTCTTGGCCATACAAATCCTCTAGCATTTGAACCTGCATGCATTTTCATGTTGGCACAAACACTGGGGCACTCTATGTGGTTTGCCTGCTTATGTGACAGCAAAAAGCAAACAGACCCCATAGGGATCCATTGTAAATGTTGTCTGCGATGCGCACCTGGCAGGCAGAATTTACAGTGGAGTCTAAAAGGGAAGGGCAGGAGGTGGGGTGCATTCTTGTAACTGCACTTTTGCACCCTGCTGTGCAAATGACCAACAGTTGGCAGCGGGAGCCTTTTACATTGCAGTGTTAACGTAAGGACTTTCTGCTGCCAAATTACAAGTTCTTACAAAATGAGCTCCTAAAGTCAGTGGATGAGCGTGCAAAGATTAGCAGTTCATATTTTGAATAACTTCTCGATGCTGCCTTAGCACTGACTCCCCTGCGCCTTATTTATTTCCTCACAAGTCTACTTTAAGCAACTCAGGGCCTGATTCTGAGCTTGCGATAAAAAGTGTGCGGAAATACGACATTCTGCCTTCCAGTTTCCAGCGCCATCATTCTGAGGTGGGTAGAACTATTGCAGGGGAAATGTGCTTTACAGCAGCAAAAGCTGCTAAAATCACACGTTGTGGGGGAAACGTGCTCTGGTGACATTGTGAGCATTTCTTAATAGACGGCAACTGTTCTAGTTTAAGGTTTTCTTAAACTTAATTGAACTAGAAAAGTGGTGCTGCAGTCTAAGAAATGCATTGTTTATAAAGGGAAAAAACTGTGCAGTGGGGTTTAACAGCACCTCAAAGGTAGGGCACATGAGAAAGCCAAGCTTTCATGTCACTGCACCACATTCTTTATCAGACTACGGTGTTTGTAAGTAAAGCGTTCTCCTTCATGGAAGAACACTTTCTTACATTTGCACGCACCTCAGAATCGGCCCCTCAGTAGACTCAAACCAACTCCATCTCAGTTTGTCGGTCTTGCATAGCGTACATTATTATGCACAACGGCCTCCATTAATTGGCTGTTTTGAATCATCTTTATCTGTTTCCTGGCGCTAAAAAATCAATCCCTAATGGACTCGGGTCCATTTGTAAGTGCAGGGGATTTGAGGTCAGGAGGACCCATTTAGCAGTGGACGCGCAGGATCAATCACAGTGTTTGTTCCCAATTCTGGGCTTTTGACAAACATAAAAGAAAGCCTCGTCGTTGGACAGTTCTGAGGCTAAGAACGTGCGTGACTTTGAGGGAATCACTTCAGCTCCCAAAGCCCCCGTGTACTCGGCTGTGAGGGGTTAATAATGCATGTTAAGCCCCACGGGGAAGATGCCTTGTTATTTCCTTTGCGCAGCAGCCGCTAAGCATGCTCTTAATGCTTTATAAATGCAATATATTAGCACTGCTATTCTTGGCGGAAAGGACCCATATGTCATATGCATACTTTTAAAGTGGCAGCTAGCCTTTAAACGGAAACCCCACGCTTAATGCACTGGATTTTGAAAAGGGCCATAAATGAGCATTAGTTCTTAAACCGTGCGCATCTTTCATTGTTTTAAACCGTTTCCCTGCAAACCTCTCCTGGGCGGATAGCATTACTGGCATTGGGTGTCAGGCATTACGCATGTGAGGTCGAGGGGAGGGGTCTGCTGAGTGCCTTATGAAAAAGGCCTTCCCTTTAATACTGATCAGATTATGACGAAAACATTGTTTCAGAGAGAATGTAGCGACCTATTACAGTTTGCGTAAAACCAAAGGATTCCCCTGGAGTAGCCTTACATTGAAGGCAGCCGCTAAGCCGAGGCACAGTCCAATGGCATCGAGGCGCTTTTACATGAAAGTGTACGAAGGCTTAGTTGATTTTACAGGAAAATACATTCTTGGTTACAAGGCATGTTACAGCAATGTTGCAAGGGAGAGAGACAATCTTAGAAGAGGCATAAAAACAATGATTTCATGGAATACATGTTAACGAGTCAGACAGCCTAGTTTTGATGGCTTTGTGGAAGGCCAGATGGGAGTCAATTACCCTGAGGTGCACGGGAAGGGCATTCCAGAATAAAGTGGCCATAGTGGGGAAGCTAGTGCCCCTGCCCGCACTCTCATGGTCTTGGGAGTGGAGATCAAGTTTGTGTACGCCTTCCTCGTAGGCCTAGATGAGGAGAGTTTTTCAATTCAAAGTGTCAGGTAAGGAGGTGCTAGGTCATGGAGGCATTTATGCACACGTGAGAGAGTTTTGGAAACAATCCTCTCTTTGACGTGAAGCCAGTGCACCTGCCTCCTTATTTTAGAGATGTGGCTCTTCCTGGAGATCCCAGTAGCAGCCCTGGGGGCATTGTTTTGGACCACCTATAGTTTGGCAATGTTTATGCCGGAGGTCCCTACAAGGAGTGCATTGCAATAGTCCAGTCTTGATCCGATGATTGCCCTGGCAATGGTGAGGCAGTTAGGTAAGGAGAGGAAGGGTCTTGCTGCATTAAGTAACTTGGAGAAGTACCCCGAAGAGGAGACAATGGCGCTGACTTGTCTATTCATAGTCAGGTCGGAGTCCAGGTAGACGGTTAAGGTTTTGATGGTTTGGGACACAGCGATAGGGATGTCAACGGTGAAGGAGCCTTACTGATTATCCAAGTTGCCCAAGATAGAGGGCAACCCAATCAGCAGGAGTTCAATGTTTTCACTGATGAGGCATAATCCATTATATGACATCCAGGATTGGATCTTGGAGTAAATTGAGTTGAGGGTGTTACTGTCGTCCCCATAGTCACCCGAGAGGGGGATGAGCACCTGTGTGTCATCAGCATAATTGGTATATGAGATGCCCAGGGCGTCCAGGATGTTGAACAGGGGCCTGGTGAACAGGTTGTAAAGGGTGGGTGCTATGCAAGACCCCTGAGGGACTGCGCATTTAATGTGACTGAGGGTGGCACAGGCTGAGTCGGAGAACACTTTCATGGCTCTATCTTGAAGGAACAATGTGATCCAGGCACATATCAAGGTAGGATTGGGATAGGCTAAACACTGCCCATGATTGGCCCAGTCCAGGCATTTTCTTTGCCGTCCCAGCCTTTGCATTTTTTCAGATCACTCTAATATAGAAAAGGCCCAGTCATCTCATCAGTTTTAAACCTATGCAGTGCTTAGGGTGAGGGGCCCTTCTGTTAGCCCGGGTCACACTGTATCCTGCTCCTCTGTTGGTCTTCGGCAGCCCTGGATGCTCAGTAGCAGCACGCACATGGAGTGTCACGGGTCCTGCCTAGTATACCTCCTGTGGGCATACCACATCACAGAGATCAACCTCTGCCTAAGGTATCGCTGGGGTAAGCAATACTTCCACTGTCATGCATCTGAGGAGGGAATTGGCCAAGCTACAGCTCCTCCCAAGAGCCACTCCCCCAGGGAAGTAATATCACTAAAATGCCCGGGGTAGCGGAAGTGACATTACCTGACTCTTGACCTCTGATGACATCACAGGAAGTGATGTCATTTGACCCCACCCCAACGTGACACGGAAATCGATGGAACACGACCTTTCACCCTTTTTACAAAACAGGAAGTGGCATCACATAGCATTGTTTCTAAGTACACTACAGAAAATATGGTTACGATATCACTGTAAAATGATATACATTTAGACAAGAATGGATCTCCATATGTACCATTAATATCTGTGCGTATAGGCCCATATGACTGTCAATGCAAGCAGACATCCAAGGCCAAATGATAATGATGTGTTATTATATAGCACTTCCGCATATGTGCTTCATATAGAACAAATATACATACAGTATTACCCAACCTGTGTTGGTACTCATTTATCAATCTCAGCAAGATGAAAGGGTGAATTGACCTTGCCGGGAGTCGAACCTGCAACCTGCAGATCACACACACACATTGCAGCAGCTAGCGCTCAATCAACAGAGCTATCTTAAAGGCTATAGAGGTCAGAAAACCAGCCACTCCAGAAACAAAGTGCCACATGCTGCTGCTTTCTAAATTTCTTTTGAGGGGTAGCGAGGGAGACCACAGGGTTAGCAAGGGTTAGCAAGCGACCCCTGGTGACCCCTAAATGATGTCCCTGCACTCCCCTCCAGAGCAGCCCAGGATTTGTCCTTTCCGCTGCTGTTGCATAGGCAAAATGTCCTCCTAATAACTCGGGTGAGTGCCACACACAGATGCTCACGCACAGATGTTTCAACGTCATGAGCTAGTGGCCTTCTCATTAGATGGCCCCTGTGCCCTGAACCCTGCCTCTAAGAGAGGCCCAAACACAGGCTCCCTTCTGATGCCTATCCTTGTATAAGAGATGCGTCCCAGGCTGCTCCTCTCTGAACTGGCCCTCCAACCACAAACCCCACATGGGAGGATTCTTCACATGGCTCGTGACCCCTCAATTCTGGGGGCTGCCTGAGGCAGGAGTCCCCTGGAGAGCAACTTCATGCACATCACTCTCATTTCTTCTCTCTCCTTCTCGAACGTTTTTTTCTTCTAATCGTCTTTCTTCCTTAGCCTGGACATAGTCTATTGAAAAGGCAGCCAGGGGAAATCAATGCCCATTGTCCAGATGGTGAGTATTATAAGCACTCCCCTCCTCAGGTGGCCACAATCTACCATCCAAGTCTTCCTAAAGCAAAATATCAGCTCACCATGTTACTACATACAATCAAAGAAATGTAATCTCTCAAAAAAATATGCCTGTCAATGTTTCTGCTTAATCTACAACAGTAGCTGGTAACCCTTCCCCCCAAATAGTACGGCCCAACTGGGCCATTAAATAGATATACAATATCACTTCAATGATGTGTGCACATTTAAAGAGATGATGGGAAAGGGGCAAAAAAAAAAAAATTCCTGAGAGCTTTATTTGTGTCAAACGACATTTTACCCAAACATTCTTGCAATCATACACTGGGATATAGTGGTGATGAGGTATTGATGGAAGTTACTAGTACCTTTTAAGGCATGTGCTAGGAGTCGTGTCCACTCACACGTAAACTTCATATTTTGCTGGTTTGTTTGAATAATTTTGTCATCATCAGGGGCGTTGCTAAGGGGGGGCTAAGGGGGCTATAGCCCCTGATCGTTTGGTTGTAGCCCCGGATAGAATCTCAGGAGCTACAGCCAAAAGGCTAGCTAGCCCCCAGTCCCAACAGTTCTGACATCAGCTTAGCCCCAGGTCTTTTCCAGACCTAGCAACTCCCCTGGTCATCATGATAAAGGTATACACGTCGGGACCAAAATACCATTATTTATAATTGTGAGGTAAGGATAAACATCACCATATGAAAATGACAGTGTAGGGTGTTATATGCATTTTTACAGATGTTGACACACTCTGCCTGAATATTGCTTCAAAACATGCTCATTCTTCATAAGCTTCCTTCTCTTCTTATTCTTCTTAATCTTTCTACGGCATTCGATACTGCTGATCACTCTCTTCTTATATCTTCTCTTTCTACCTTGGGTATTTTTGAGTCTGTTCTTGAATCGTTCTGTTCCTATCTTCCTCAACGGCCCAACTCTGTAACTTGGGCCGGAAGCTCTACTTCCTCATTTCCTCTTCTATATGGTGTCCCTCGAGGTTCTGTACTTGGTCCTCTCCTCTTTTCTCTCTTATAGGGCCCCTCTCCTGCCCTTATTCCTGTACTCAAATGTTCCTGTCATCTGTACGCAGATGACACTCAGATCTTGTTCTCCTTTTCTTCCCTTGATTTTGCTTTGCACTCCACTGTATCTAACTGTCTTTCCGCTGTTCAAAACTGGATGTTTTCCCATTACCTCCACCTCCAGCCTAAGGTTCTATTTTTCCCTGCTTCTACTATTCCTCCTAGCCTTCCTCCTCATCTCTTTGTATTTTCCAATTAAATCTGAAATCTCATCTATCTTCTCGTCCCACTTATTATGTTTGCTTTTCCCCTCTTCTGTTTTTACTTATGTTGCATTATTACATGATTGTACCACTTTCTTGATCATTTTTGTTCAGCTCTTTTGGCAAAAAGTGCTTTATACATGATGTTAAATTAAATTAAATTCAGGGGGTGTCTTGGGTTGCAGTGACACACAATTCGATGTTATCATCTGCTAATCCTTTGAGGCCCTTAGTGAATAATGACCGACAGGCATTTCCTGGTTCACCATTTTTCCCCACCCACAGTTTTGTGTGAAGGTCTGGACATGTAAAATCACAACATTTTCCTGGGTTTCTTCAATTACGCGAACAGCAACGGTTTCTGCTGCACCATTGTTTTGTAAATAGATAAAATCCACCAATCGCCCTAGTGATCACACATCAATAGGTACTCCATTTGCAGAAATTACTTGACTAAATACAGTTTTCATTGACTGATAACGTGAATAATCCCATTATGAGAGTTTCAAGGCTTAATACTTTTGAAACATTTTTTGATGTTTTGGGGATGTATGGGACTCCTGCTGCTAGTCTAGAACACCCCTGCCATGTTCTTTTTTCATTCTTCCAGGAAAATGTAATTTGTCTACAGAGTGACTGACAGAATACTTAGTGGCAGTTTATTTTCAGATATGGGGGGGGGGGCTACTGAGGGAAGGTAAGTGCTCAGAATGGTGGAGAGAGTGGGCCTGCAGTTCCAAATCTAGGGAGGCCATGTACCACAAAGTGATGAAAATGAAGTGGGGAGCTGGAGTGTGCCAAACAGCAAAAGCTGCTGGACAACCTAGAAGTGCAGGTTCAGCCAAACTATCGCCTCAAAAGAGGAAGGTACTAGGCAGAACCATGTTGTGATAAGTGTTATTTTACTCATCTAAAAAGGGCACATGCAATCAGTGTTCTATTTAAAGTCTTTAAACTTGTATTAACAGTTTTTAAACTTTTAAACTGATGCCTTGCAATTTGTGAAGAATTTGTTAAAGGAAACAATTGTTTAAGAAAGCTTCACTTTGAAATGGACTAAGGGACAATAACCTAAAGAATGACATTAGGAAGCACTTATGAGTGATATGGTTGAGTATGTTAAAGGTTGAAATGTTTAACCAATTAAACATTCATTAAAAAAATGTATTTTTTATCCTTTTTAATTTATGTTTACATTTGTTTAACTCCTTTTGACTCTGATCCTTCATTTTTTAAATTCTTTAGAATTTTCTAAAATAGTTTTTGTTAATGTTGTGGCCTTTTCCTAATAACTTTTAAATCTTGTCAGCTCCTGAAGACTATTCTTTTAACTCTTTTTTACTTTTTGATACTCTTTATAACTTGTTTTAAATGTGTTAAATATGTGTTTAACCCTGTTTCTTATTCTTTAAAATGCTGATGAAGTGCTTAGTACAGGGTACTTTTGTAACCCTTCTTTTCCTTTCCTCCTATGCGAAACAGAAGGAGCCAAAGATGGAACCCTCACTGGGACCCTCTGCCCAGGGAGAAAGCAGCAGAGCAAGATTGCCAAGGAACAGCTATCATGTGAACATATCACACAGCACCCCACAGCCAACCATTGCCAAGCCCACCTAGTGGATTCATAAGGAATGCCTGGAGAGGTTTTCATGTTCAGCACACAAACAATGACACCATCAGAATGTGAATTGCAGGAAATGTGGCTGCCCTGGACCACATGCCTTCCTTGATTGGCAGTTTCAATGAAACAGTTGACTAGATCTTCCAAAGGGGTGACTTTTATAAGTGTTTGAACTACTTCTTTTGACTTTCTTCCTTGTTTTTTTGTTCTTAAAGTTATGTGTTCCCTATGTCATTTGGGACCACTCACAATCTGCTGTATTTACTTTAAAAGACTGAAAAGAAGTGTGAGCGGCTCACCGGGTGGCAGCGGGTGTGACAGATTGCCTTTTGGCAAGGGCGTAGGATCCCTGGCTTTTTTATATTTTATTAACTTTAATCTAGCCAAGAAATGTCTTTATTCATGAATGTTCAATTCAAAACCCCAGACCCACTGCTGCCAACATGCGCTTCATTTGCATTGCCTTGATGTTGAAGATAGACCTCTTCATTTAACACAAATGCCTGTGTTAGTAGTGTGGAACTACTCCCCCACACAAAATGTGCAATATTATTTTATGTTCTCATGCCTCTTTCAACTCATTTTCTTATTAGTTTGTTTCTATTGCTCTGATTACACATGTCATTCTATTCAGCATGAGAATTAAACACGTTCTTAGTACAATGCCTATTTCAGCCTCAATCATAATTTTCATTTCCATACAACTGAAGTTGGGGAGCGTCCAGCATTCTCCTTTGACAAGTTATTTAGGACACATCTATGACACATTTGTCATAGAATATATTTGTATATGTGTGTTGCTTTAGCACATCATCTACAATGGAAATGGCTGCATCCCTTTATCAAATGGTTTTAATAGGTTTTGTAGCTAATAAATCCTCTACAAATGAACTGAACGTTGTTGGTATGTTGTGATATATGTTTAAACATTATTCAGTTGCATGTTACTACTACTGTACATTAAACATGTTTAAACTACCCTGTCACAGACAACTATTATTTGTGTTAAAGCAAGTAAACCACTAAACATGAATGCCATACATTAATATATGTCTACTGATCTCATAGACAATACACTTACATTGATTACACATTGGGCCTCATTACAAGTTTGGAGGTATCCATGCCGTCATTACCGGCATGGCTAGCTCCAAACTTGTGTCCGGGTCCGGTCCCGAAAAAAGGGAATTACCGGGCCATTCCGACTTTTGCGGGCCTGGTAATTCCCATATTTGGGACCCACAACGGACCAGTTAATGACGGGTCCATTGTTAGCATCCTGGTCTGCTCGCGGGTGCCAGTATGCACCTCTAGCCAGACCAGACGTCCATACCGCCTCCCGTAAACAAACTCGTAATGTGGCGGCCCGGTATGAACGGTGCCGGTACCTTACCAGCACCGTAAGTGACCTACCGCATCCAACAACACTGTTGCTGGTATCTGCGGAGTGCCGCTGCAGCCGTGCCTGTCATACCGGTATAGCATAATGAAGTGTATATTACGAGCAGTACGGACACACAATTACCGGCATGTACATGGCGGTATGAACGTGAAATTGATCCCGGAAACACCGGCATCACGGACCAGGCGTAAAGTAGACCCATGTGTGTAGAAACATGCCAGAGGTGCAAATAATCAGGACAGGTGGTACAAATGAGCAGTGCTACAGCAGAAAAGGACCACTCCCATATCCCTTACAAAACCACAATGCTAGCAGTAGCAGTAGTGGAGCTGGAGACCATGCCTGCAGGACTATTACTTGAAGATGCAGGGAGGCAGAGGATGGAGCGGAGGCGTATGAGGAGAAGGAGGGCTATCATGGCCCAGCAAAACCCCATTGCCCAGCCTGTTGCGCCGACATCCACAAGTCCCCCATTTAAGGGCCACTCTATTAAACCTGAGCGAAATGCAAATCCACACCCTGTACCAGCTCCGCCGGGACCCCATCATAAATATTGTGGACATGATCCATGATGACCTGGTCAGCCTCATAAATATACGCACAGGCATCTCCCCCTTGCTCAAGGTAGAGTCTGTGCTACACTTCTTTGCCACAGGCACATACCAGCACACAGTCGGAGAGCTGCATAGGATATCACAACCCTGTTTTTCACGTGTCCAGTTCCAGGTCATTGCGGCACGTACAAGACCACATCAGTATACACAAAACAGCAGACCAGGTAAATCTCACAGAAATAGCCTTCATGCCCTTGCAGGCATACCGAATGTCTTTGGTGCCTTGGACTGCACACATCTGGAGCTGGTGGCCATGCACGCTCTGAAGGCTCTGTACTGCAACAGAGAATTATATAATTCGTTGAACGTGCAGATGGTGTGTGATGCCCGCCTCATCATCACCCATTGCTGTGCCAGATTTCCCGGTTCTACCCTTGACTCCATGGTGCTGCGCAACTCCATGCTGCCTCAGTACATGGCACATCATGATGGACAGCTTAGCTGGCTGCTGGGTGAGTCCAACTACTAGTCCATGAGGACATTTGAATTGGTGGGGTAGCATGAAACAGCAAAGTGTACCTGGCTGCTGGGTGAGTTCGACTACTAGGCCCTGAGCACATTTGAATTGGTGGGGGAGCCTGAAACAGCATAGTGTACCTCGCTGCTGGGTGAGTCCGACTACTATGCCATGAGCACATTTCAATTGGTGGGGGGGGGCATGAAATATCATAGTGTACCTGGCTGCTGGGTGAGTCCAACTACTAGGCCATGAGCACATTTGAATGGGGACCATGTCTAACCCATCACCCATGGCTGTGCACATAGAATACTTAATTCCATCTCACATACCACTTACCTATGCTCCTTAAATGAGAAAAAAACACCATGAAATGGAACATGTGCAGGATGTGGAGTGGAAAGGGGAATAGTTGCCATGAATAAAAATCTCAGGAATCTAGTCATAGTACTACACATACATTTACTAACTATAAGGGGACATGTATGTAGTTTTGTTGTGCGTGCATAAAACATGAAAGTGTACAGGTGTGATTGAAGCTGTTACACAGTCATAGCATGCCTGAGTGCAAGCCCTTGACAGGTGTGCCTGCATTTTAGATTTCTATCCAGTGCATGCACGGTAGCAGCAAATCTGAAAAAAACATGAACAAGAAAACTACACATACCATAATGCAGCACCACAGATTTGAAACATGTAGCAAGAATACATTGGAGCAGACTCACACCACCTGATAGACACACAGAGAACAACACAGCACCCACTCACATAGCAGTGTTAGCCAACAAACCAAATGTACATGTCCCCTGCTTCATCGAACCACACAATCACACATGCTACTCATGTGAAATGCAAAAGTACACTCGTATATGGACTTGTTCACATTTCCTTCATAACACAAGATTGATAGATGCAGCTTTTCATAATCTGTCTATGCTATCACAAACGTTGGAGGTCATGTTGAATGTGAATGGTCCAATTGAATGCCACTGCACACCACACCCCCACACGCATATTTACACAGTGCATATCAGGTATCAAAATGGACATATGTTAGCGTGAATAAATACTGCATATGCGTGTGTGTCTACTGAAATTATCACAATATAGACTGTACCAACATGACATGGACAGAGGAATGACAATGTACACTTTCTGTTGGACCCCTGCAGGTGATGCTGGTTATCCCTTGTCACCATGGTGGATGACACCAGTGAGGCAACCACACAACACCCACAAGCATGCATACAATCCTGCCCATGTTCTTACTCAGGGCTAAATTGAACAAACATTTAGCCTGTTGAAGGCAAGGTTCTACTGCATGAGCAGATCGGAGTGAGCACTGATGTACAGTCCAGAAAAGGTGGGAAAGACAGTGCTAGTCTGTGCCGTGTTGCACGTCATATCAATGAGACATAACGTCCCCCTGCCCGCCGACATGGACATGCACCCACCTGAGGCAGAGGATGACTGTGATGATGATCAGGAAATTGGCCAGCGCTCTGAAGGAATGGATGGACGTGTTGCACTACTTCTAATCACCTGTCTGACACATGGCACAGGCCACCTTGAGCACTGGGCACTGGGCACTGCACGTGAATAAATTCTATGGCATGCAATAATGATTGTCCAGTCATGAATTCTATTTGCCATACCAAATATTTTTTGTGATTACAAACTATGTACAAATGTGAAGTTGGTATTATAGTGATACTGAGCATCCCAGCTATCCCCAAACCCTCCCCAACTATCCCTTCCCACACACCCTCCCCAACTATCCCTCCCCACACCCCTTCAGCAACTATCCGTGCCCACACCCCCTCAAAAAACTGTCTATGTGCATATCATGTCCAGTATAACTATGTACATATGCAGAGTCCTCAGACAGGGCACCCATGTATCCATGCCCCATTTCCCGCCCCTTTTATTCTCCAGGTTGTGGGTTTGTGCAGGCCGAGACAGCCGCACCGACCGATGCCTTGGGCTGCTCTGTAAAGAACTCCCTGGTTTGGTGCTAGTGGAGGGAGCCGGTGGTGTTGACAAGTGTCTTTGGTCCAGGATGGACTGGAGCAACATGGACATTGTTTCGGCTATTGAGGACATGACACTGTTGCCCTGCCTCACTTGGTGTGACGGTTGCACGATGGCACATGTGCATCTGCCCAGTACCCGTGCATTCCACCTCAAACTGGCCTGCACACTCCTGCATCAGTTGTG
Source organism: Ambystoma mexicanum (assembly GCF_040938575.1). NCBI lineage: Eukaryota > Metazoa > Chordata > Amphibia > Caudata > Ambystomatidae > Ambystoma > Ambystoma mexicanum. The sequence goes on from NC_090930.1 coordinate 930,917,456, forward strand.
ACTCATGAAGGTGCTGTTGGACAAGTGATGTCAGGGAATCTGCCATTGCTGCATACGTAACAGGCACCCTTCAATGTCCCCAACACTGAGTAAGGGTGGAGGTTGGGGGCTCTTTGGTCCCAGGGTACTGAAGGCCATGGTCCATGTCAACACTTTCTGCTCCAGCCTTGGCACCAATATTTTCATCAGGTCACCCTTGTGGAAGTTCTTGCGGCTGGGATGCAGGTGCCACCGGGATGGTGAGCAGCTGGGGTGCAGGTCCCACAGGAATGGTGGGTGGCTGGAGTGCGGGTGCCACCAGGATGGTGGCCGGCAGGGGTGCAGGTGCCTCTGGGATGGTGAGTGGCTGTGGTGCAGATGCCACCAGGATGTTGGGTGGCAAGGGTGCAGGTGCCTCCAGGATGGTGAGCAGTAGGGGGGCAGGTGCCTCCGGGATGGTGGGCGGCTGGGGTGCATGTGCCTCTGAGATGGTGGGCGGCTGGTGGGAAGCGGATGTGGATACACTTTCACTTCTGCTGGAGGATGCTGTGGAGTTCTGTGTGGATGTGGTGGTGGTCCTTCTGCAGCGAGGCCTTGTGGCCCACCATGTAGTTGGCTGGCCAGCCTCCTTGCCAGATGATGTGTCTGAGGGAGTCAGAAAGGCAGGGCATCTGTAATGGTTGTGGATTGATGAGACAGACATGAATGCTAATACTTTTTGATGACTGTGTCACGGATATGGAGGTGGCCATGGCATGGGGCACACATGCTTGTATCTGGAATACGGTGCGGGTGCATGTGTCGTGTGCCTACATGGTGTATGCAGTTGCACTTCCGTGGTGTACTTGTGTTTCCTGGTTAGTGTGTTATGGGTGTGGCACACAAGCTGTATGATATTGTGTTGTGGCTGGTTGTGCCATGGATGTGTTACACATGTGACTGCTGTCTGTGCAACCTACTGCGTCAGTGATGATTTTGTAACATGGGTGGTGGTGGATGGCACGAGGGGGCCACATGTTTCATTGCTGTGTGCGGCAGGTTATTTGCTGGTTGTGCAGCTGCTTGGCACTGACGTGACTTTGGGCCTGTGCTAGCATGGCGGTAACAACACAAATTATGTTGTGTCAGAGAGGTGTGTGTCTTTGTGCCTGCAAGAGCATCTTGTGAGGGCGATACATGGGGCCTGTGTTATGTTCACTGTTTGAGTGGGGTATAAATGAGGTTTGGGTGCAAGGTGTATGTCGATTTCTGCAATTAGGTTGCGGGGTGGGGGGCAGTCGGCAGGGCTGTACTGGCATTGTGTACGACATACGTGACATGTTTGCTGACTCTATTGTATGTAGTATGGACAAGGTGGATGATGTGACATTGGGGTTACGGGTACTCACCAGCCTCCTCCGATGTCACAACTCTGATGCCCTGGGTGTGCTGGGCTGACAGGAGGTTTTCGCACCCTCAGACGAACATCGTCCCAATTTTTATGGCAGTCCTGGACAGTTCGAGGCGTTGTTCCAACGGAGGTGACCTTCTGGGCCACCTCCTCCCAGATTGCCTTTTTGCATAGCTGGGCCTGCCTTCTGACGTCGGTGCTGAATAGTTGATCAGCATGCTCCACTATTGTATCTTCGAGCATGTTCAATTCAGCCTCACTGAAGCGTGGCTTGCGCCTCCGTGTTGCAGGTACCCTTGCTGATATGTCTCTTGATCTGCTTCTGTGCTCAGGATGTGTGTTTTGTTAATGGCCGCCAGTCCATTTCCTTTTCCTGTGAACACGTTATTTCCAGTGACGGTAATAACGGTATCGTTGTTGCCGGTGTCAGTGGACTGGTAGCGTGGAGCGGGAATCGGAGTCACCGGCACCGAGGGTGGCGGTGTGCGGATTTTGGGGGGGATTGGTGGTATTACCGGCATGCTGGTGCAACCGTTTCCGGCATACCAAGAAACTGTTCTAGTCTAATTGGATGACTAACTGTGAACTATTAACCCTTTGTCTAAATAAACTAACGCTTATATTTGAAAAGTCACCATCATCGCTATTTAACAATTTTCACACTATGTGCAATATTTTCAAACAAATAGTACCTCCAATCTCCTATTTTCATCGAATTCATTTGTAGTTACGTTTTTCTTCAGAATACAACCTGCAAGTAATTTAACAGAAAAATGGAAAAAGGACAAATAAACACCCCACCACATGCGCATTATATTACACTTCATTCATAAATGATACAACCAATGTACCAAAAGCAACAATAAAGTCATAGTTCACACATACTTTGCAAAGTGCATATATTTCAACCATGCTACAATCACATTGACCCATCCTATATGGGAGAAACCTGAAGGTATTCTCCCAGGTAGAGCCCAGGAATCCCTTATTCAGGTGGCCAGGACATGGTCATCTCTGTTGTAGCCAGTTCCTGGGGGTGGCCCAGTGGGGGAGGATCACCTGGGTGAGAAAGACCAGGATTATGCTTGGGAGAATATCCAAGGTGAGACACGGTACTGTACGGAGGATGAAGAGGACGAGATCCCTGAGTCCTTCGTAGGTTGCAATACATCTGCTTTCTCCCATTAAATCTTGTCTACCCAGATCGACTAAACCTTCTGTACAAAAACCATCCTCTAAAATCTTTAAACCACTTGCATCTCATTGAAACAACCCCAGACATTCCTTTCAACATTCCTCTAGTTATTCTGTCCTGAACAACCAATCTACTAGGACAGAACACTATAATTCACACAATCCCCTATGTTCTGTTCTCCATCCTGGTCATTCTCGTCCATTTCACAAACCTTCCCTATCCCATCCCGTAGGATACTCTAACACCCCAACCCATTCCTAGTACAATTTGAAGATTATGATTCCTGAAAACACCTTATCTCCGTCCTACCACGCAGAACATGCGGAAACTCTACCTTTCCCCTTTTCCAACACCAATACTTTTCCCGAGGTAGAAAACAATGGACTTGTAATAAAACTGTTTACCTGATATGTACCGACACAACGGTCTGGCAAAATCAGGCAATTGAATTAAATCACACACACCTGATGGCCCTTCCTTTTCCCCACAGGGATAAAAGCTGGTGCAAGAGAGCACAGTACGAGCATGTGAGTATGGCAGACAGTACAATGAGACGGCTAATCAAGCGCGACAGTTCAAGAGAAAGGGAAAGGCAGCAGGAATCGAGAGTGTGGTGAGGAGAAAAGTGACCTTGCCCTTTTTGTCCGAGACCCAAGGAACCTTTGTGGAAGTGAGCCTAAGACCATAAACAATAGCATAAGTGTCTTTCAGCAGATGTCAACACTACACAGGCAAGCCTATGCTGATAAGCAGGAGCGAGGGAAGCTCCCGCACCAGTGGTACCGGCCTTGACCCCAGTGAAGAGGAAAGCCAAGCAATTCATCACTGCCGGTGAGTTGAGGGGAGAACTGATAAGAACTGGGCTATGTTAATTGAGAATCGCAAGGTGGCAAGTTTGAACCAAGTTCAATTAACTATGAAAGAACTGTGAACGTGTTAAGGGGAGACCAGATACAGAGGGAAACCGGCACCACGTGGGTGCTAACTGAAGAGACTCTGGTCAATCCCCATCTGAGCGAAACTACAGAAACCAAGAGGCCATAGAAGGGCCACCAAAATAGGTCAAAGTAGTCATATTGAGGGTCAAGCAAAATACCCGTACAATTGAAAGACTTTGATCTACAAACTGTGTGAAAGAAAGGTGTTGGGAGAATATTCAGAAATGTGCTAATACCGCTCTACCTTTGCGACTCCCAGCTCTTTTTTGTCGTACTCTAGGACTTTTAATTTCTAACCTGGAGAGCCTGAGACCTTTTTCCACTCTCTCATGTACTTTTGAGTGATTTGGAATTTGTGTTTCTTTTGACTTTGGAGTCTGATAAACTCCATAGGCATCATCTTTCTATTGTGTCACACAGCACCTTCAGTGCAATGGCACAGGGAATTCTCTTAGATTTCCCAAAGGTTTAAATACATTCTCTTGGTGAAACTACTGTTTCCAAGAGCAGTGAAGGGAAATTGACTTTTCTTACATTTTGTAACTTTCTAGACCCAGCACACACTATCTTACCATAGGGTGCTGGAGGGATTACTTAGTATCCCCTTTGTCTAGTTTCTCATGTAACATTTTTATGTTACCCTTTCTACGATTAATGGATGGTGGCAGTGGTTTACCTTTTACCACCATTGTTTTTTTTTTCTGCGGGCTGCAATTGCAGCTGCAGTAAGACACGCATGGGTGCCCATTTTGTCAAAATGGCCCCAGTCCTTCTTGAGATTTACTCTGCGCACCAAACCAGGTTTGAAGCCCGCCTCTGGCTCCAGTATGTCTGGCAGGAAGTGAGGGAAGTGCCCGAAACTACCTGTGCTTAATCCCCTTGGCTACAGGAATGCACCCAAAGGTGATTGGCCGGCTGGCTGTCCTCAGAGGACAGCCACCCTGCTGTGTGATTGACAGCTAGGCTGGAATGAATGGGAGAATCCTGGATAAAATGTGAGGCATTTTGGCTTGGAAAGCAGAGTCGACCACTGGACGAAGGAATCTGAAGAAGAACTAGGAAGAGACGCCTGCTACAACTCCTGGACCATTGGTTTGCCCGGTGAAGCCCTGCTGCTGTGCTGAAGCTCCGAATTCGTTTCGACTAGAGAAGCCCTGCAAGGACGTCTTCTTCCCTTGAGTTGGTGGGACCAATCAACTCCAAAGTGAACTTGTTTGGACATCCTCTCAGAACTGACTGTACTTCCAATGCTGTTGCTGGAACCAAAATGCCAGGGAGAGGAACACCAAATCGAGTGGATTGATTTTAAGTCAGAAGTGAGCGCCGAGAAGATCCTCCTGACTTACCTGAAGCAGGACTGGCCAAGCCTGAGCCACCTAAACAGAGTGCTGGACCCCAGATGCCAGGAAAGTCTGAAGTGGTACCCGAGAACCGCAGTGTTGCTATTTGCTGTCAGACGTGAGGAGCTGAAACCACAAAGTGCCGCTGAATTGAAGTTTGCTCATTGCTGCCACCGACCTTCCCATTGCAGTGCAGGAGTCCCCAGACGTCCTTCCTCTTGTCCCCACGACTGAGGCACAGGAACAGAAGGATCTGTAGAGCTGTACAGGAACAGAAGCCAGCTGGAACCAATTCTTCAAATCAAAGGTACTGTAAAGTCTAAGAGAAGTTACCTCTTGTGGTGTAGCCTTACTTGTTCTCAGTTGATACTGGTCTTGGTTAACCTTGAAGAGTTTCTTACAACTTTGCCCATCACAAGCCTTCCTTATTTCTACAAACCTTTCTGAATTATTTGAATTTGTATTTTATGTATTTGTATAGCGCGCCTGGCCCAAAGGCATCTGGGCGCATGTCTTTAAGGTTACAGTAGCATAAATATACAGAGGAAGCAGACATGTAACATTATACATTTCCAATTACATACAAGATATTTACAAAGGTGTTTGTCAAAACGGCAAAGCAAAGCAGCATCAAGCAGCAGAGAACAGTGTAGCTTGTTATGGGCAATATGCAAGTTGTAGGCTTTAAAAGTCCTGCGCTACAAGACAAATTTTAGCTTTGCTTTTGAAGGAGTGGAATGAGGGTTCAGATATGAGTGGATTTGGAAGCCAATTCCACAACTTGGTGGCGAGCACCGGGAAGCTGCAGCCCCCTGCTTTCTGCAGCTTGAACCTCGGTAGTGATAGGCAGTGTGCTTGGACTGCTCTCTGTGGGCGATTGGAAGTGTTGGGTTTGTAGCGGTTCGCCAGATATTTGGGTGCCTGGTTAGCCAGGCATTTGTGTGTCAGTGCAAGAGTTTTGAGGGTGATTCTTTGGGTGACCGATAGCCAGTGTAGGCTACGTCTAGTGTCAGAGATATGCTGATTTCTGGGAATATTTAGTGCTGCCCTGATGGTGTTGTTTTGCATTACCTGTAACTTACACTCCTTTGACTGGTCCCTAGATAGAGCGCATTGCAAAAGTCGAGTTTAGACATGATGATGGTTCTAGCAAGGGTGGTGCAGTTGGCCGTGGTAAGGAATGGTCGACAGGCTGTGATAAATTTACTTGTGTCGGCTGTTGAGGATATTACGGCGTTGGTTTGTCTTGTTAGAAATAGTGTAGAATCAAGATAAATGCCTAGGGTTATTGTGTCATTTGATACCTTTATGGTGTCGCTGTCAATGATAAAAGATTTGAAGGCGGGATCTAATCTGTTGAGTCTGTGTTGGGATCCAAGGAGGAGTAGGTTTTTTTTATCATCGTAAAGACAGAGCTTGTGTTATGCCGTCCAGGTCTGGATGACCAGATAGACATTGTTTAGTGATTTTGGAGTCAACTATGTGGTCATCAGTGATGGGGATGAGTATTTGGGTGTCATCTGTGTAGTTAGTGTACGTGACACCCAAATAGTCAAGAATATCGAAAAGGGGCTTTGTGAACATATTATAGAGTGTAGGTGAGTCGCATGATCCTTGTGGGACCCCCCACAGGACTGGCGATGGTTCAGCAGAGGCTGAGGGGGAGAAGACCCTCATTCTTCTATTCGCCAAGAAGGATCTAATCCATGTGGTAGCTTTATTGGAGTGGGCTGCGGATTTGAGATGATGGCAGAGAATTTGATGGTTAACCCGATCAAATGCTGCCGATAAGACGAGCAGTAGTAAGAAGGCCAGCTTGCCGTTATCTTTAAGGTCTTCAATTTGAGTTTTTAAATTGATTAGGGCTGTGTCTGTTCCGTGCCTAGGTCAGAAGCCAGAGTGTCTGAGGCCAAGGTGATTATTGAATTCTAGATATTCCTGGATCTGCAGGCAAGCAGCTCTGTCCAGAATTGTCTCGGGTCTAACAATGTTTTTGTGTAGGGGGAGGACCCAGGCATCCTTGAGGTTATCAGGTACAATGCCTGTGTTGAATGAGGTGTTTATAAGGGTGGTGATGAATGGTGCTAGTTCATAGGTAGCCTCCTTAATGATGTGTCGTCCTGGCAATTAGATGGTTTTAGTTCAATGATGATATTTTCTACCTCTTTGATAGAAAGTGGTGAAAAGCTAAAAGGTTTATGGGTGTGATCGGGGGGTCAGACATTCCAGTGGGAATACTATACTGTAAGTCAGTTGGTAAACTGCTTTTTTTGGCATTCATTTTAGTTTGTAGCATAGTGATTTTATCTAAGAGCACTTTTTGTACATTAGAACACCATGTACTATCTTTGATACAGGTGTCGGATAGGGCTGATGGTGATTCAAGTTCTTTAAGTATTTTAAAGAGCTCTTTGGTGCTTGATTTAGCCTGCAGGATTTGATTGTTATAAGTGTCTTTTTTAGCTTGGAAGATTGCCTCTTTGTAATTAAGTGGTGCTATTTCTTTTTTAAAAAAAATAATTGTATTGGTTTACATACAAACCTTTAAAATAAGACCATTCATTATTACTCATTACAACTCTTTGCAGTCTACATCTTAACCAAAAACATTTTTTTTTTGTTCAGTGTCTTTTTACGTTCTCATGTTCTTAAGCGCTAACACAGTTTAAAGTGACACATCCCGAATGTGATTAGTTTAGGCCAATAGTCGCTTTTCAATTATTGCCAAAAAGTGTGTCAAAGGAAGTATCAGTTTCATGTCAATTCCTTAAACATTTGTTGCCACCACTCATCTGCATTAAGAGATGGATGAGACTTGCTCCAAGAGCCCAGATGTCGGGTTCTTTCTGTTTGTAAATTGTTGCAGAATAGCACCAAGTGTTTTAGGGTTTCAATTTCCTGTGTACAGCATCGACACATAGGATTCAAATACGCATTAACTGACCATGCTCTCAAACGTTCTTTGGTTTTAAACATATTAAGCCGAAGACACATGAACAACCTTCTAGCGTTTGCATCTGGAAATAGTTCAATGTATTTTTGCAGGATATTAAATGCCCAAGCCTCCGGTGGATCATCACTCAGCGTCTTGGATGTCCCCCTTTCAGGGCATGTCAACTCTCAATCCGAACACCAGATTTTTATTTTTGCTGCTTCCGGATTGCCTTGAAGCATCGCTGGGTTAATATCATAACCTGTCATACATTTTTCACATCGTTTCAACCACATTGCCATTACGCATGGGGCCGACAAAGTAGCACTATGGAAAATTTCAAATTGTGGAATTTGTTTGCATACTTTTGTCTTCCGATATAGCGATAACATACTCCAACATACTCGTGCATGGATAGAGATTAGCGATAGTTCATAACGGATTGAGGCTGTCGATGTTCCTTTTCGGTATACCCAATACTTTCATCCAAAACTTTGATATGTTCTCAAGCGTGGACCACACCTCCCACGAGCAACCCAGGGCATTTTCTGCCCCGTACATTAGTGCTGGTATTACCTTTTGTTGATAAAATCGCAAGACCACTTTAAGAGAAAACCTTCCAAATCTCTTCTTTAACACTAGAGCTTGATTTGCCAGCTGTTTGCATTTGTGTTTTGTCACCATTATCCATGGGTCGTCATTGAGACAGGAACTAATGGTCATGCCAAGATATTTTACACTAGGTGATATCAGTAATTTTTCGTGCCCCATAAACCAAGATGAGCTCTTTGTTGTTTTTGTCCTGCTGCCTTTAAGATTTTTAGCACAAGAATTTCACATTTCTTTGCATTGATAAGCAGACGATTTTCAACCACATATTGTTGCACCGCATTGATTTTTCTTTGCAGACCAATTGGTGTTAAGTCCAACAGTATGAGGTCATCTGCGTAGAGAAGCCAACTTAGACGGGATCTATGCATCTTTAGGGGGAAGGACTTTACTGCCTCAATGGAGTTACCAATGTCAGATATAAATAGGCTAAATATCGCAGCTGCCAGGGGACACCCCTGGTTAACTCCCTTGAAAGTTTTGATCGATGATGACATGGTGCCGGTTTGATCTAGTCGTACTCTAATTGAGGTTCCAGTGTGCAGTTCTTTTATTGCAGCCAATAGATCTTCTGGGCAACTCCATGCCCTCATTATATTCCATAGTAGCCCCCGATCAATCGTATCGAAAGCATAGGAAAAGTCAATCGAGGCGAGATATACCTTAGTTTTTGATCTTATCGCCTCCATTTTCAATAGATTCAGCAACAGCAGGTTCAGCGAACAGCCAACCTGCTTTACAAATCCAGTCTGTCTAATGTCTACGTGATTCGACAGTCTGGCCCATTTTACTAATTTGTATTGTAGCATGGTTGCATAAATCTTCCCCAAAACATCATGTGAAGCGATTGGTCGGTAATTTTTCGAGCACATTTTGTTTGTTTGTTTATTTATTTGTATAGCGCTCTTGACCCAGGGGTATATGTGCGCTTTAACATCATGTTACAAGTAACGGACAATAGTACAGTAGTAATAGGGCATAGGAAAGTTGAACAGGAAGGCAGTTAATGCATAGATAATAATAGGCAAATAACATAGGAAAACAATTGGACATTGGGAATGCATACATATATGGTAGGATGGTTATTTGTTAAGTAACCAGGAGATGATCTTGATTCTGAAGGGTTGGAAAGTGGGTGTGGATTTGATATCCAGTGGGATAGTGTTCCAAAGTTGTGAGGCCAGAGCTGGGAAGCTGGATCCACCGGCTCTTTTGAGGGAGTATTTGGGTACTGTTAGTTGTAATGTGTTAGACGATCTGGTGGTTCTAGTATTCTGTCTTAATGTAAATTTGTTAGAGAGGTAGGGCGGGGCAAGATGATTAAGGGCTTTGTATGTAAGGCATATAGTTTTTAGGTCTATTTTTTGTTGGATGGACAGCCATTTACAAGCAGTTCTGGTGGCGGAGATGTGTTCTCTTCTGGGGATATTGAGGGCGGCACGGAGTGCGTTGTTTTGTAGGACTTGCAATTTATTGATTACTGTTTTGTTGGCACCTACATAGAGGCTATTACAGTAATCCAGTTTGGATTGAATGAGTGCTCTGGCTAGGATGAGACAGTTGTTAGGGGAGATCAATGGTCTGCAGGCCCTAATTAATTTACCAGTGTAGGCAGTGGCTGAGGCAGTCATGTTGATTTGTTTAGCTAGGTTGGTGTTCGTGTCTAGGTAAAAGCCGAGGGTTTTTACGCTCTTGGCGATGGGTATGGTGTTACCGTCAATAGTAAAGCTAGTGTAGCCGGGACAGAGTTTTCGGATGGTGTTAGGTGAACCGACAAGGAGCAGTTCAGTCTTATCATCATTCAGGCACAGGCCATGTGTGGCCATCCATGCCTGAATGATGGAGAAGACTTCGTTGATCCATTTGGCGTCCTTGTTGTAGTTACCTGATAAGGTGAGGAGTATCTGGGTGTCATCTGCGTAGTTCGTGTAGGTGACACCCAAATTGTCCAGCTTATCGAATAGGGGCTTAGTGAATATATTGTATAGGGTGGGTGAGACACAGGAACCTTGTGGGACACCGCAGGTAATGGGGATAGGGTCAGCCGCTGCTAAGGGAGAGAAGACCCGCATGGTCCTATTGTCCAGGAAAGATTGGATCCATGTGACCGCAGAGTGGGAGAAGTGTGCTGCCAGAGACAAATGGTTGCACAGGATTTTATGGTCGACCAGGTCAAAGGCAGCGGAGAGGTCGAGGAGTAGAAGGATGGCAGCCTTACCTTTGTCTTTGAGTTAGTCTATCTGGCATTTGAGATCAACAAGGGCCGTTTCTGTCCCGTGTTGTGGTCGAAAGCCAGATTGGCGAGTTCCTAGTAAATGATTTGCCTCGAGGTAGTCCTGGATTTGTAAATAGGCCACTCTGTCCAAGATTTTTAGTAAGAATGGGACGGTGGTAATGGGTCTATAATTCGTGGGAATGTCAGGGTTGAGCGTAGTTTTTTTTAGTAGAGGTAAGACCCAGGACTGTTTCAGATTGCTGGGGACCATGTTATTGGCGAAAGACAGGTTTATTAGTTTAGTGATGAATGGGGAGAGATCCCTAGCTGCATCTTTTATGATCTGTGCGGGGCAGCTGTCCCCCTTGCAGTTAGATGGTTTCAAGGATGCTATAATTTTCTGAACCTCCGATATGGATACCTTTTTGAAGGTGAAGCCTGAGCTGGTGGCAGTAAGTGGAGGGGGAATGGGGATGGAGGTAGGATCAAGAGTAAGTTGTTGTCGTTTGTTGTTGATTTTGGTTTGGAGCCCTGAGATTTTGTTAGCTAGGGCATTCTGGATCCCTGTGCACCACGGTTTGTCCTTAGTGCAAGCGTCGGTGGGAGTAATGGGTTTTTCTAATTCCTTTAGTATGTTAAAGAGCTCCTTTGTGCTGGAGCTTGCCTGGGAGATTCTAGTGTTGAGAGATTCTTTCTTGGCACGTGTAATCTCGTTTTTGTAGAGAGTGGAGATGTTGGTGAGATGAGTTCTGTTATTTACAGAAGGCACTGATTTCCATAGTGCTTCGAGTTTATTTTTTTGTTGACGGAGGGTTTTGAGCTCCGGGGTGTACCATGTGTTCAGGTGCGCTTTAGGTTTCCCTTTACGCAGTTTCAGTGGGGCAATGATGTCGATGGCTTTGGCCATGGAATCATTGTAGACGTTGACCAATTGGTTCAAGTCCGTTATAGCAGGTAGTGCGTTCAAAGTAGGGATCACCAAAGGTATTAAGGCTTCCGCTGTAATGTTGCTCTTTTTCCTGGTTGGGCAGGCAGGTGCAATGATAGGCCTTTTATGCGCTAAGTTGCTAGTGTGAATGTCAAAAGGGAGGAAGTAGTGGTCAGTCCAAATAAGTTGTGTGGGATCTTTCACAGTAATGTTGCAATTAAGGGCCTTTTTAAACACCGGCACAATCAAGGCACATTTCCATGAGTTTGGTGTCTGACACTGGTCATTTACTCTCTGAAAGATAGTTACACAGATATCTGCCCTTAACTCCGGGTGTTGTTTAAGCGTGAAGTTTGTCAAGCCGTCTGGCCCAGGTGCACGTGAATTATTTGCTTTGGTGATTATTCTTACAATGTCATCTTTGGGAAATGTTAAGGCCCATTTTGTATTGGTTGGAACATACAAATTTGTTGATCTTGAGGTCTCTTTATATAACTCATTAAAGTGGGCTATCCATTTTGCTTCCGAAACCATGGATGCTTGTAGCGCGACCTGGGGAGCTTGAGTGTCGTTAATGATGTTCCAAAATTCTCTGGTGTTCCTATTTTGATGGCTATCCAGCATACGCTCTGAATCTCTTTGTAGCATTAGACATTTATGTGTTTTGATCCAATTTTTGTAACGCTGTTTGGCAGCCTTTATCTGCACTACACATGTGCCTTTATCAGCTGTCAGAGCTTGACGAATTGTGCATCACATTAACCTTTGTTGTTTTAGTATGTCTAAATCAAAACAATTAAGGTGTTTCATGTTCAAATGTTTTGAGCCACCATTGTTTGTTTTGAAATTGACCAATAAGCCTGCATATTTGAGCGTGGTTTCCTCCACACAGTATTGTTTTGATATCTGAACAACCTCTTCTTTGGCTAAACTTAGCCTCACTCTGCTTGATTCCACTTCGATCTTCTGTGACCATTTTGTTTTGACGTTTCTCACAAAATGTATGAATTCCATGATTAACATGCCATGATCACTACTTTTCTTTGGTGCCACTTTTAGTGTTTTCACCCGTTGATGAATGTCTGCAGATACAAATATATAATCGATTGTGGAGCCATGATTTGCCCTATTCCACGTCAGGGCCGGCGGTATATCACCTTGAGTGTGTCCATTCAGCATTTGTAAGTTTCTTGTACTCATTTCTTTCATCCATTGTGATGATACATTTTTAGTCTGGGACGTCTTCGAGTTGGACCAGTCAATATTCAAGTCCCCACAAAGTATTATGTTGGTGCCCTTTTGATCTACAAGTAAGTGATCTATGATGGTATAAATTTCGTCAATGAACTCTTCTTTCCCTGCTGTTCTGTGGATCCAATATACATTTAAAATGGTCATTTGTTCAATTGTTTGAGACATGGAGTCTAATTTTGCAATCGTTGACTCCTGGATGAATGAAGAGTGATTTACTGAATTAGTGATCTCAAAGCCTGATGAGCGCCTTACCATAGTTATGAGGCCAGCCATGGGATGCCCTTTTTTGGGTTGTATGGCAGGATTTAATGCAATTTGAAAGTCCAATACTGTTGGAATGTCCCTTAGCCAAGTCTCCTGTAGACAGGCAATAGACAAGTCACCCAACCACTCACTATTGAAAAGATGGCTAAAGCCACGCGTGTTCCAAGAACCTAGTGTGCAAGACAGCGGGGCGGGTTCCTTCTAGCATTATTGCGGTTGGTTTCTGTTTAATGTTGTCGCCAACCATTGCCAGTCTTGCACAAGTTCTTGATTAGTGCTGCTTGTCTGAGAGTTGACCGTTAACCCGTCTGATTGGATTTGTCCTTGTATAGTTATACTTATTTGTTTGCTCTCAACCCCTGGTTCTGGGCGTTGAGCTTCAGCAAACATGACTTGTTTCTTTCCGGTGGACACCAAGTTTTTCTTTAAGGCATCGTCTCTAGGAATATTACAGGGTGACCTAAAAGGTCCTACAGACTGATTTGCGGCTACTGTGAGCGATCCCATAGACGATTTATGAGAATTGGATACATGTTCTGGAGAGTGTGAGAACACCTCTCAGTCATTTATTGGTGCTGCATACTGACCATCTTGCACCTTGTAGACATCGAAGCCCAAGGAAAAAAGAGACACATTAGTGTCCAAGATGGTTGAAGCTATTAGAGAAGAGGTTATATGAAGCACCACTTTATCATTGCGTCGCTCTTCTGGAGATTCGACGATGTGCAAATCTTCAGAAGTTATCGCACGTAGTTCTGGTACGTGATGTAGTCATTTTATTATGTTACTACGATTTAGAATCAAGTTGTCGGAAGACTGTAGGCTCTCAACCAGTAATCTGACCAAGATTAGTTGCGATGTACTCCTGGTTAGATTACTCCTTCTCCGTGTGGGGTCACCTTTATAATTTCTTATAGAATGACCCTTAATTTGTTTTGCAGGCTGCATTGGGTGATGGGGTGCAACCCTTTTCGCACAATCTAGTTCTTGACTTGCCCATGGCTCCCCATCAGTGAGATCGTGGTCCACAGTCTTTGTAATTTGTTTGTAGTAACTTCTGTTTATCTCCTGTCTTTTTGCCTGCATTGTCAGAAAAATCGGACTCTTCGACTGCACTGTCGCAGGCGTTGTTACGGTCATCTTGTCAATGTTAGGACTGGAATATTCAAGAGAAGACTCAGATTCCACCTGATTAGATTCTTCTGTATCACTTATTGGCACTTCTTTCCCAATGACAACAAGTCTTCCTGCAACCTGGGCTCTTACTGTTTTTATGTCCATGGGTATGTCAGCACCAGTTTGTGTTTTTTCACTAGTCATAGTAATAGACTCAACGACGTCCTTGTATTCAGTGTCGTCATATGTTGACATGTTTAGCAATTCAGTTGGAATGTCATGCTCCGCACTCTCTTTATCAATTAGAGTATCTCTACTATGAATAACAGGAGGAGTTGCGGCAGCTTGATTTTTTACTGGCTTAGTCAATTGTTTGTTGTTTTTGGTAGCCAGCAAATGAAACACCTTAATATGTCAAAGAAATTTGCATGCTCCATTCAGTTTATTCCCTTTCTTTGCCGCTAGATGTTTAGCTTTTTTGCGTAGAGGCACGTTCTGTTGTTTTCCAGTGCTCATGCTTAAGGATGTCTCAGCCGCTTTATTAAAAATAGGGAATAGTATTGGAGCTGTGTTTGGGATGGATTTTTTTCCCAGCCAGGCTCGTACCCTCCTTCTGAGGATGCATGTTTGATGTGGATTCAGCTTGAAAAACACTATGAGCCGGGTTTGCAGAACCTCTTGCTTGTTCAAAGGCAGTGTGGAAGGACACATCGGCAATTTCAATAATCGGTACTACGCTTCGACTTAATTCATCAGTGCTCTGTGATGTATTTATGTCCCTAAGTTGCGGGGTACTTATCTCACTGTTGTTAGCGGTCAAAGTCGGAGGTGCCGCAATTGGTGGTTGTGCATGTGATTTCTCAGTAGGTAATTTTTGATTCTTCTGCAATAGGTTGCTCTTTGTTGGTACCAAACAACCAGACGATTTTGCAATACCACCACTATTGTCCGTGCCATGGTTTTCTCCATCCATGATCTTTCGTGTGCAAACATTAGGTCTATTACAATGTGCCACAGGTAACACATTTTTTCCCTCCTGTTTAAACAACGCAAGTGCTTCTTTCGCAACTTCGGCGAATAACTTTTTGTCAATCGCGTCATTAGTCCTTTGCTCGTTTAAGAACTTGTGTAGTTCATCCAATCTTTTCGATCCATCAAGTTGCTTATTGTTTGTATGACCACATATTTGTTCTAAATGTACTACTTTAGAATTTAATAAGGCCACGACTGTAGTTAAATCTCTAGTGGCCTCATGTAAGTGTTCATACAATTTTATGAAAGGTCCCAGTGAGATGGATAATGTAGATAGCAGCCGTTCTTGTAAGTCCATTGATGACACTGCTGTGTTTGAGGCTGAACCGTGTATCTGGGCTTTCGAGCGGTGGGGCGCTCTATCAGTGCTGCCTCTATTTCTTCTCATTTTGGGGAAAGGATGTTCAATAAAAGAAGAATCGGCAGTCACGTCAGAGTCAGAATCAGTGTCAGAGTCCTCAATGCTCAGTAGCTGCGGCATTTTTGTGTTTAGAGTGCTCCGGGTTGGTAGACATTTCTTCTTGGAACTTAACCATTTCTGGGACAAGGTCGGTAAGCCGGATAAATCGTGAGGAGGCGCGGTCTGCTCACCTTTTTCAGATAGCTTTGCACGTTTACACTGAATACTCAATGCTAACTCTTCAAAAGAGTCAGTTATCCTTGTGTTATTACGTTTCAGTGAAACTTTTGCCCCTCCAGTATTATTTTTTGATAATGTTCAGGTTCATTATGTTTACACACTTTGTTCATTGTGATTAGGTTCTGAAGCACATTGTTTACAATGTCCAAAGAGTTGCGGCGCTCATTGTGTTTAGAGGTAAAGGCCGCAAAGTCAGCTAATATACCTGTGTGTGAATCACAGGCCTGTTCATCAAGTCGGCCACCGAATATCTCATCAATCGGTTTAGATGCGCTGAAACCCTCGGAGCCCCCCACAAGCGACTCCGATACATGAAAATAAGTCAGAGGCGGGCCACCGATAGACGAGCTAGGTGAACTAGCTCTCAATGGGAGTGGGGCACAGGATCTCACATCAGCAGATCGACGCTCGACTATATCTGTCTTGCGCGTCTTGAATGTCGGCTCCCCACAGCCGACGGAGCACACAACCGAGTCATCCGGGAGGTCCGCCGCCTGCTCCAAGCTCATACGAGACGCGGACTGCAGACGTTCCCCCCCACCAGCCACGATAACCTCGTCGACATGACTCACCAGAGGTGACGTTGAATGTATTTCTATGCATGTTGTCATTGGCCCAATATTGAGTACTTTGCGTGCCTCGTGTGTATCCAAAACTTCATTTGCTAGGTTACATTGCGCCACTGGGTCCCTAAGGTCGATTTTTTGCATTGCATCTTGCTGCACAGAAATATTGGATACTAAGTCCTCAGAAAATAGGTCATCTGCGGCATCGGCATGTAGTGCCAGTATAGTAGTGGTAACAGACATTTGAGTTTATAGGTGTATCTCTTTTTTTTTTTTGTAGGTGTATCTCATTGTCTTCACTTGTAGAGGCGCAAGAGTAATATTTACTTACTTTGATCGGCCGGCTCCGTTGAGGCACTCTGCTTCGATTAGAGTCTTCAGCGGTCTCACGTTTTTTCTGAGCACATGTTAGCAGCGATAACGTGGCCACAGGTTGCAGTCCATTAGACATGATTACTGTGCCTGCACCACCCAATTCGCCAAACAGCCCAACAGCGATGTCCACAGCCCTTTGCTCCTCAGGGCTTAGCGCCGCAAGGGTGGCAGAGGCAGCCTGTTGTACCAGGTGACCAGGTGACCAAGTTAGGTGTTAAAGGTACAGGCACACGCACCTCTGACTTTCCTCCAGGTAGGGACAGTGATTTCAATAGTTTTCAGTGCTCTCCAGCACACACGCCACAACCTTTTGCTCCACAGGGCTTAGGAGGCACAAAGGGTGCTATTATAAGGCTTTTCCAACAGGCCTCTATGTTTCTCTTTTCCTTACGTAATGCTCTAAGGTGTGGCGTAAACCAAGAGTTGAGGTGTGCACAAAGTTTGGGTTTCCGTAGTTTAATTGGGGCAATGGTATTCATGGCTTTAAGTATGGTTTGATTGAAGATGTCAACTAGGACTGTGGGGTCCGCGCACAACACAGAGGCATTGTTTAGTAGGGGTAGAATTAGTGGGAACAGTTTCTCCCTTGTTATGTCCCTTTTGCTTCTCGTGCTGATGGAGGTTGCAATGTTCTGTTTAGAACATTGGTTATTCGTTTTGATGTTAAATATTATCATATGGTGATTTGACCAGACACAGGGTGTGTTAGACACTAAGTTGATGCTGCAGTGCAGGTCAACCAACCAGTCAAGGGTTCTCCCTTTGGTGTGGGTGGGTTCCTGAATGCGATCGAAAAAGCCCAATTCAGTTAATGTACTGGCAATGTCTAAGGCTTTATGGTCATTGGGATCTTGGAAACCAAGATTGAGATCACCTAGCAAGATGATTTGTGAGTTAGGTTTGGTGTTAGCTGATAGGAGGGTGGTGATATCATCTGCCAAGGTAGAGACTGGTCCCGTTGGCCTATAGATGAGGTGCATGGTGATCGTTTGGGTAGGTGAGACAGGCAGTTTGACGGACAGTAGCTCTGCTGATGGGATATGCTGATTAGGGATGAGTCTAAGGTCTAGGGAGCTTCTGGAGATGAAGGCGACCCTTCCACCTTTGGATTGGTTGTAATCTCGGTCACATCTAGTGATGGAATAACCATTAGGAATGGTGAGTGAGAGTAGTGGTCCTGCTGCTGAGTGCATCTAGGTCTCCGTAATGGCTAGGAAATCTAGATCTTGGGCTGTGATGTAGTCTGCAATATCCAGCGCATGGGCAGGGAGAGACCTTGCATTAATAAGGGCACGCTTAATCGTGGTAACTTTGTCAGTGGTATGATTAATATTGTTGATATTAGAGGGAACTTTAAGTGGGGTGTTCTTGGTAGGTATTAGCTTAGGTGTGTGTGTATGTTTGATAGAAGCATTGAGAGATTTGACGGCAGTGTTGGGAGTGTGTGAATGTGGGGCTGTACATGTGACTCTATAGCCTAGTCTAAGGTTCCTAAAATGCAAAACGCAAGGTTGATTTGGAGTGGGTTTGGCAGCAAAGTGTTCCAACCATAAGGCTGGTGAGTTCAGGTAAGGGTTAAGGGATAGCACAGCGGTAATGGACGCAGTGCTGATGATATGCTGTAAGCAAGGGGGCAGGAAGGTCTATGGGGGAATGCTCTCTGAAGGTGGGGGTCTAGAGCTAGTAGTGAGTGCTGAGCACAATATAATGAGCCTATTATTCAAAGTTATGCTGGGCTCGGTTGGTATAGCCCTGCTGATGTTAGGAAATAACAAGGTAGGTGTTAGTGTGATGCAGAATAGCAGTAGTGTGTAGTGCATTAGATAGGGCATGTACAGAGAGATAGAAGGATGTTGGTGAGCGTGTGAGAAGATCAACCTAGGTCAGGAGAGATGCACCAAATGCAAATGGCAAATCAAGTTAAATCATGAGAGGTACAAGAATGCAATGGAGCAAATCAATTACATGGGCCTAAAAATGCAAGGGGACAAATTAACTTAGATCAGATAGGGCACACAGCAGATCAACTTATATTAGATAGGGTATACAGCTATAGTGGAGCAAATCAAATGTGTTTGTTTGTTTGTTTTATTTGGTAATGTACACCAAACCCTTAGGTAGCTGGGGCACACAATAGATCAAGTAGTATCAAAATAAGGCAAACAGATAGCATGGAGTGAATCAACTTCGTTCAGCTAGGGTACACAATAAATCAACTAAGATCAAAATAGGGCAAAAAGATACCATGGAGTGAATCAAGTTCATTCAGCTACAGTAAACAATAGATCAACTGAAATCAGATAGATCATACAGATACAGTGGATCAGATCAATGTGTTCAGCTGGGGATTACAAGATGCAATGTGGTAGATCAACTTGGATAGTGTGGCACACAAATGCAATGAAACAGGTCAATTTCCTTTAAGCTAGGGCACGCAATATGCTGTGGACAGTTCAACACAGTTCAGTGGGACATGGCAATGAGAAACATTGTGCTGGGGTCAATGAATTTGGAGTGTTGGCGTCGAGCATAAGTGTCACAGCGTCCCTGAGGGCATAGTAGCCCTATGTGTGAGTGTGTAGTGACACTGGGACTGGTTTGGCGAAATCACTGATTGCATGAATTTACGGGCTCTAGTGAGGTTTAGATAGTCGTAGGAGCAGGATGCACAACGTAGATGATTGGGCAACTGCAAGGTGCAAGGGCCCTAGCGGTGTGCCGGGTACTGTAGGCATGAAGGTCTACTACGGCCGTTGCTTACGGCCTAGCGCAGTATGCGTAGTGAAGAGCAAAGGCGAGATGGGCATCCTCAAGAGCGGGTGATGGTATGCCAGCAGTAGCATTGTGAAGGGTGCAGGCAACGTGATAATGCACCAGAAGGACAGAAATGATAGAATGTATGGCCGTTCACCTTCATAATATAGCGTAGTGGCTTACTGCAGTGAACAGGGGCAAACAGGGCCTTTTTCCTGGCCTTATTCCATAGCCGGCGGAGTGGATTGGACAAAAAAGCGTGGATGTTGCTTAGCAACCATATGCAGCCTCGCTGTGGGGCCGCGTTGCACCGGCCATGTTGGATCAGGCGGCGGTGAATCTTTTTTGTGAAAAGCACATCGGATGGGTGAAATACAGAGTGAAAAGCACGTCGGATGGGTGACATTTAGAGGCACGTTAAAGCCTCACACCTGTATTACATGAAATCATTGTGCAAGACTTTTGCTTACCTTCAAAGAAGATCTTTAGCTCCCCTGGACTTTGCTCAACTAACATTGGCTGTTCTGGCTCCCTGAGAGACTCTTCTTACCTCTGACTTTGTGTCTTTACCTTTATGAAAGGGTTAATTTACTTTGCATTGGAGGGTTCAAAAAGTACTTACCAGTTCATGAATTATTTGTTAAATGTTGTTTTATTCCCCTATCTAACCTTTGCACCAAACTCAGTATTGCTCTAAATGTACCAGTGATGAATCAATTTCCACAGTGTCCTAGATAGTTAAGTCACCTGAGATTGTAGGAAGTATCTGTGTGCCATCCCCAATGGGTATCATCTGAATTAGAGAAACAGAGTGTGTTTTGAAGTGTTTTTGAAGTGTTACCTTTTGCTCTCTTCCGAAGAAGGCTTATATAGCTGATTGTTAAATAAATTAATAATTGTTTAATCAAGAAACATTGAGTGTAACAGTGTATTTGAATACATACCACTGCGAATCTCTCTGTAACCACTCCAATGCTCACATTGATCCCTCTTGAGATAAGCCTGGCTTCTCAGCCACATTACCAATCTGTGTAGGTTGGGTTGCTATTGCCAGTAGGTCAAGGTTGCTGTAGTCTCCCAAAGGGTACTGCACACAATCTTGCCTAACAAAAGGGAAGTGAATTCCACAGTAAGAGGAAACAAGTGAAGCGAATCCCACCAATCATGAAGTGTTTAAAAGAGACAGCAAGACTAAACCCAACCAAGAGATGCCAGTGAAAAAGGGCAATGTCTAAAGTCCAGAGAAACAGTGGGTTGTCAAACATGAACCCAGCCAAGGGATGTCCACTATGAACTGTTTGAAAAGGCATTGTGCCTCATTATGAGGAAGGAGGTAGCCATGCCGCTTTTTGCGGCATGGCTACCCGCATTCCGGGTACCGGGTCCGGGTTCCCTGAATGGGGAAATACCGGGCCATTCCGACCTTGGAGGGCCCTGTATTTCCCCATTCACAGAACCCGGTCCATCCCCATTCCATTTCTTAGTATAGCCCCTTTTATTTTGACATGGTGCCACTAGGACTGCTTTATTTTTCATTTGATGGTTGAGGCTTTCTCCCATCTTAGATTTAGGTTTAGATTAGCCGTTTTTCCAACTTGCATTCAGCATTCGTTGTTCAATAAACACCCTTGAACTGTGCTCACTTGTGTCTGTCTTCGTTGTTGCCACCATGAGTTCCTTATATATAGTATTAATTCCAAATGTCTCATGACCATTATATACAGCACACAAAGCCACAAACTAGATCTCTTTACAGACCCTCTATCTTCTGTATGTAGGTACAGCTGACTCATCAACACAACATGTGCCAATTATATATTCCTTTACAACCCATTTGTGATATTTGTTCTTGAATACTTCAGTACAAACTTCAACCGATGACATCTCTGTTAATACACACACTCAAAGAAGAAGGGGTGGGTCTTAAGAGGCACATTAAAGCCTCACACCTGTATTACATGACCCAAGGGAAAGAACAAGGCAGCAGTTGGCCTGGGGAACCAGGTGGGCGACAGGACCAGTGGGAGGGGGAGGTGGAGTGCAAAGGGGGATATACAAAACAGGGCAGTGTGGGTTGTTTAGTGCGTTCAAGAGAAGAGAAGATGGACAGAGAGACCAGGCAGAAGAAGGCTGGTGCAGCAGAGTGCAGAGGACAATGATAGCGAGCTTGTACGCGTTGAGGTATTAGCCAATGAGAAAAAGTTGCACTTTGGTGTGAGAGTGCATGGATAATAAGTAAGGTGAGTGAGTGAGTGAGTGAGTGAGTGAGTGAGTGAGTGAGTGAGTGAGTGAGTGAGTGAGTGAGTGAGATTAAGTGGGAGTGCAGAGGAGTAAGTGGAGCTGAATGAAAAAACTGTGATATGATATGATATGATAGTTTATTTATATAGAGCCTATACACAATGTGTTTCAAAGCGCTTCAAGGCAAGGGAGGGAACAAGGGAAAATACAATGACATTCTTACAGGCCATGAACAGTAAGGATGTGAAATAACTATCGTACTCGGCCTGACGACATTTCAGATAGTGCAAGAGCTATGACATAGATAAGGAAGGGAGGGGGAGAGTGGGAAGGAAATGGAAACAGACAGGCGACTGCCATACTAGGCCTGACGACATTTATGGTAGAGCCGGAGAAAACAAAAGGGGAGGGAGAGGGGGGCAGAAAGGGAGGGGAGGAACAAAACAAGCGACTATCATACTAGGCCTGACGACATTTCAGATAGTGCTGGAGGGGGAGTGGGGAGGAAAAAAACATTAATGGGAGGGTGGAGGAAACAGACGAGGTTGCTATCATATTAGGTCCAGGGACAATTCTGATAGTGTAAGTGCATAGAAGAAAGTAAGGGGAGGAGATAGGAAAAGGGAGAAAGGGAGAGGAGGAGAGTACAGAGAGTAAGCAGTCCAAAAGAGTGGAGAAGCAAGAGGGGAGAGCGAATACAATTGCATTGTGAGAGAAAAAGGAGAGTGACTATGGAAGGAAGAGGAGTGTAGTATAGTGTGGAGAGTAGTGGAAAGTAGTTGGAGGAGTAGGAGAGAATGTTGACAGTGGGCAGTAGCAGTAGGAGATGGGAGAGTAGTACAGTGGAGTATAGTGATTAGCAGATCAGAAAGTAGTAGAGTAGAGAATAGTAGAGAGGGGAGAGCAAGAGACAGAAAAGGAGAGAGTAGTAGAGTGAAGACTGCAGAGTGTTAGAGGGGAGACTAGTGGGGAGTCAGGAAGAGTAGCAGGAGCATGGATGAAAATCGGAGGGACAGAGCGATGAAGAGGGAGGGAGAGAAAGAGGAGGATGGGCGACAGTAGAAGGAAGGGAACGGAAGGAGAGAACATCAGAGTGAGGAGAACAGGAGCATGAAAGGCAACGATCTAGGTAGACTAGTGTGATTGAAAGGCATCCCTTATGAATAATTTCTTCTTGTGGGATTCGAAGTTAGGATCCGCCTATACATTCCTTCAGAGATCAAGAGCGATAATGTGATTGCCCTCACTGCTAGCCAGTCATATTATAGATAGGACGAGTAACCGATTTCGAGTGTCCACCATTGGATGTAGGGATGCATGGGCTAGGGAGAGAAAGGACTAGGGGAAACAAGAGATAGAGTGGAAGCCAGTAGTAAAGAGCTATTTGAACATTTTAATTAAAATAATTGGAACTGTCTTCGTGAGATGGTATGTCCTTTAGGTAATCTGTGATAAGGACCACATTCTATAGGCAGAGGATAGAATACTGGGAGAGTGTGAACTGCTAGTTGGAAAACTTCCACAAGATCTAACAACATGGACGTGGCCTTCAAAGATATTCCAAGATGAAGGCACACAAATAAAACCACCCCAAATCCGACCTTCCGAGTTAGTTTTCATTCTATTACCCAGTATATCTTTCCATTTAGCTAGAAGGAAAGCAGATCCTGCATAACAATTCAGAAAGTGAGATGTTATTTGGAAACTTGCTAATGGACTGAAATATGGCACAATGCCCATTGTTGCATTTAGCAGCAACCACCAGTCTGGCAAACTCTTTTTCTCAGATAATGATAAATAATTGTCGAAACACGAGTCGGCTGTGCTGAAGAATAAATCACCTCACACATATACAATGGCTTCATTTATATATATTCTCTGATGTTGTTATGCATTCTGTAATAGAATTTTAAGTATTGATGACTGTTTTAGGTCTATTTGCGCAGCGCAAGTACACTCCTCCACTTCTACGATAAATACCAGAGCTGCTGTTGCTCAAGATTTGTGAGATTCTCTAATTGAGTTCTTGGAGTGTCGGAAAGTACATACTGAAATAACATGCAGACCATGTAGGAAACTGGCAACACTTGTAAGCAAGAAACCTTTGGACTTGCCATACACATTTTCTCTACTGTTACATTCTGTATTAAGTGTGTGACTGTATCGTGATCATGCCCTTGTGTTTGCTCTGTGGTATATACAACCCTTGTGCAATCATGGCTCTTGTTTCTTTTCCTAAGTAAACACGATACAATGACTCACCATCATCAGCAGTCTCACCATAGATGCTTGTGGTTCAATTTCTTAGGGTGCCCAGTAGACGCCCTCTGGGTTATTCGTTGTAGCTTTCTTTGTTTTCTAAATTATAGATGATTTGAGAATCAGGAAGAAATTCTAGTTATCCATGAGAATCTATGCCATTTTTCATTTTGCATTCGTCGAACAATAACCTTAGGAGGAACAGTGCCTGGAGCCACCTTTTAGTTTTGGCTATTAGGTGGCGCTTGAGCAACCGATAAGCTGAAACTATTGCTTTAGTATACAGCTACGGAGAAATGGCTTATGAGGAAGAACACACATATTGTACGTGTTGTTTAGTTATTTGCTCACCTGTTGAATGGTTGAATCATTATGGCAATTCCCACCCAGTTTCTGCCCTTGCCCAAAACATCTCTTCATTTGAATTCTTTCCGCTTGCTTTACTCAAGCCTTATCATGAAACTTTTCACTCAAAGTGCCCACCGGTGTTTTTTACAACAGTCTTGTGAGAGTTAACAACTTAGTTGGAGCTGTTAACTCGCTACTACTGTAATATTAATTTCTTAACCAGGTATGTATTCAGCCACTCAATTTATAAGTGCTATACGTGTCCTTCACTGAAGTCCTGAAAACAGGCATTGGCAAAGGCAACAGTTTTGGCTGATGTTTATGTATTAGGCATTTGCCAAGAACTGCTATTAGATGCCCCTGTGCTTGCACCATTTTGCATGTGCTACCATCAATGGCCAGTTAACACTACTATGGCAGTACCTGGCAAGTGCATTTCCCATGCCCACACTCAAAATAGTCCAACATCAGAACATTTGACACATTCCCAAGGAGTGGACCTGCATGTGATCCTTTAAAAAATTATGGTTATCCTCAACCCCCACCAGGGCCATTTTCAAATCTCTCCAGTAGTAACACATCTTTGGTCTCTTCATTGTCCTTTTACCTCAAAATCTCCACTGAAATCTACATTCACATTTTGCTGTAAAATGTTCACCTGAGGGTACAGCAAACAAATACATCAAACAACATATACAACATCAACTTGAGGTGGCTCTGCTATCTTGCATTAAATGGCTTTTCTCAAAACTTGTCAGCAATGTGCATGGTGAATAAAACCCTCTAGGTCCCTCGCCACTGGGGGGGGTCCTCATAATATTTACACTGATGGCTCTTTATCAGTTAATGGCAGGGCAACTCAGTTTCCTTCTGCTAAACCTCACAAACCTGCAAGTAGATACACTTAAGCACAACATTTTCCAATAGGTGAATATCCACTTTTGCCAGCATCTCAGGGGACGATTCAGGTAAAAGCTTTGGTGTGCCAGTGAGGATCTCATGAGCGCTTATACTTGAGGTCCTTAAACTGGCTTCTTACCTCTTCCACTGCTTAGCATTGATACAGTCAATGGAGCTTCTGCTGAATAGTTAGAACACTGCAGAGTTCCTAAAAAACAATCCCTTTAAAGTTGGTACCGCCATTTTCTTTTCTAGTGAGATCAAACATTCCTTATGTGCCTCCCTGGACGGAACCCACAGGCATTCCAAATGGTGGCATAACATCTCTGATTAGAGTCTTACAACAGCATGTACTACAGGGATGAGTTCCCTGTGGGACACTCTTGGCCGAACGTCCCAAAATGTTCCAAAAACAAAACAGCTAGCCATGTGTATTTTGCCATGTTTCATGCAGATCTGTAGAATGGTGCAAAGTTATAAGCATCTCAAAAGTGCCTCTTCCTATGGAAACACCCACTTAACCATAACTACAGCGTCTCTATCACCGACTCTATAATATATGAGTGTTTATAGTGATAAAGCTCACCAAGTCTGTGAATGAGTGTTCTAATAATTGGCAAAAAAGTGATGAGTGGTTTGAGAGGTCAAATCAAGAACAGTGTCTTTAAAATAATGTGTTCTCTTGTTATACATTCACTCATTGATCAGTGGCATTATGTATATCCTGAAGGTGCTTGTTCATTCTCCATCAGAGCACCATGAAATTGGATGACTTACCAAAGGTCTATGTTAATCTAAATGTCACTTGGAAACAATTCAAGCACAGACATTTGTTAAGCAGTAAACCTTAAATGCAGACCTTATAACTTCGACAATATAACACCTCATTATACGTTTGCCGGTCCAGTAACAACGATGCCGGTAGGCTACTGGCACCATTGTTACGGGACCGGCAAACTACGAGGTCTACGAGCGGGTGACTTTCAGCCCGCCAGGTTTGACCTGCCGTGCAGAACGGCAGCCGCTCGCAAACCATGTCAGATGCACCGGCACCATTTACGAATGGTGCCGGTGCTTCCGGCCTCCCCATTCCAATTGAGTACAATGGGAATCAAATGGGAATGTGGACTAATATTTACCAGCGCCTGGCATGGGCAATTACCAGGGTATTACCACCACGGCCGACCCGGTAATTGCCCATTGCCGGGCACTCGTAAATTCATGACTCTGGAGGCAGCCGTGCCAGTATTTACCGGCACGGCTACCGCCAGGGTCGTAATGACCCCCAGTAAGTGTTTTCAATGTGTAATGTGACCTTTGTCAAAGCTTGAATGAACCAGCCAAAGCACATCTGAATATTTCAAGTACACTGCATCATTTCTTTGAGAAATACATACTCCCATTATGCAGGGTGAGAATAGGTGAGTTGGTAATCAGAGATTGCATGTGTCAGATTGAGTGCATTTTGAATCAGAGAATAAAGAGTATTGATAAATTCAGTAAAGAAGTGTCCCTGTTACCAAGTTGACAAAGCCCTTTAACGCCAGAAAGGATTGTCAAACATGTGTTCAGGTGGCTTGTTGTGAAAGGGAAACTACTTAAAGGACTCACCAGCAAAATTGATCACTACAAATTTAGAATAGTGAGTACTACACAGCACACCTGTTATAGGTCAACTCTATTTGTGAGGTTGCTGATGGTTAGGTAAGTCTGGGTGTAGGGACACCACAACAACCCTGACACAAAGGTTGAGATATAGCATAGAAAAAATAAGTATCCTACAGTGAAGGATACTCCCGTCCTTTGTGCACCATTAAGCTGACAACTGCCAAGAGTTAAGATACTTGGTAAATCTCAAATAATTTTGAAATCGAGTTTATACAAAAGCTCGCTTGACAAAGTTGCTTTTAACAAAGAAGCTCATGTATACACATTCAAAAATTAATTTTTCAAAACTGTACATAAACACTTAAATCAATTTTTGTAATTTGATCCAAAATAATAAATAGCCCTTTGCTAACAGGTTTTGGGATAAATATGTCCCTTCATAGGCAGCTGTAATGCTCAGACTGTGTTAAATATAAGTTACAGAAAAAGATTTAGTGGTGCCACACATTTGCGGATATTAGTAGTATTGCTATACATATCCTTGTGTGTAATATTGAATTCATTTACCTAAGAGACATGTGGCTATCAGTCTTGAAAATGTCCGAAGATTAAATAGAAATCTGAAAAGATGATAAATAACATAGGATGAGGTCATGTAAAATAAAACCTTCTCTAAAAAGAGAACAGAGAAAACACGATCAAATTATATATAAGTAACTTTGTTGACTGTGCTGCAAAAGCATTGGGGATTTGCAAGAGATGTGTTCAAGTAATAATGGATGCTGTGCTGTGAAAAGAAGAAAATTAAAGAGAGTCTGCAATTTAAGGCTGTTCTATTCATTAATGCTTTCCTTAAAGTAGGCGATAAGGCAAACGTGGTGATTCATGGAATAAATGTGCGCCGAAAATGGGGCGCACGCACGAAAAATGCGTACAAGCGCCGGTTTACGTATTCATGGAACACATTGCGCGTGGCTTACCTGAGACCTGCATTGAAACCGCGTGGGTCCAACACATCACTCCGACAGCACGAACGCCTTGCGTGATACGCCCAGCAATGGCGCTCACCGTCCAGCACACACACCTAAAAAGGGGGCAGAACACGTGGAATGGAGAACAACACGCGAAAATGTGGGTGTTACGGGAGAAGCACCGCAGTAAAATCCTTGCAACACCACACGCGTGCTAACAGCACGTATTCATGGAATCGAACAGGGCTCACCGGTGCGCGGCAACAGACGCGCAAACCCGGAAACACGTACGCCACTTTAAAGCAGGTGTAAGCTCCCCCGCGCACCAAAGCCAATGCATAAAAGTGTGCGCAAACAAAAAACACGCGTATATAGCTACAATGAATGTACCATTCCTTGCAGCAGTGATCGTGGGACCAGCCTTTTTGGGATGCCTGCTGACCAGGTCTATGGCAGGTATAGGTTTCCACCTCACATCATCCTAAACCTCGTCACTGAGTGGGAGGATGACCTCGCATCACCCACCCTTTGCTCCCAAGCACTGAGCACCTTTGAAAAGGTGCTCTATGTAATGCATTTTTTGGCCACTGGGTAATTTCAGCAGACAACTGCCATAGTTTAGGGCGTCTCACAGCCCACGCAGTCACGCTGCCTACACCAGGTTTTGGCAATCATGACTGCAGGCCCCTCAGTCCGCAGGCACATATACATGCCCAGAACACCCGCAGAAAGGCAGGCCATGGTCCAAGACTTTTACGGGGTGGCACACTTCCCCAAAGTGCTTGGTGCCATTGATTGCACCCACGTGGCCCTATGTCCACCTAGGGCCACTGAGCACATCTATCGCAATCAAAGCACTGGCATTCTATCAACGTGCAGGTTGTATGTGATGCCAAGGGAATCATTACCTCTGTCTATGCCAACTATCCAGGGTGCACTCATGATAGTTTCATATTCAGAATGTCACCCCTAAACCGGGACCTGGAAGCTGGGAGGCATGGCAACACATGGATCATTGGTGAGTACAAATTCCTGTGTACCTGCATGCATGTCACACACAGACACATGGACAAACCCAACTAATGACAACTATTATAACCTCCCCAAGGGACAGTGCCTACCCTATGAGCACCTACATAATGATGCCAATACGGAACCCCACGACACCACCCCAGGTAAGATACAACGCAGTCCACACTTGTGTACGAGCGCAATAGAAATAAAATATCAATCAATCAATCAATCATATTGCAACCAGGGCCATAGTGGAGCACAAATTCAGAGTGCTAAAGTTATGCTTCCACTCCCTTGACCACTCCAGTGGACAACTACTATATGCACTACCAGTAGTGTGCAGGATCATTGTGGCAGCATATGTCCTGCATTGCAACACAGCGTGGCGTACCGGTGGACATGGTGGTGCCCTCACATCCCCAACCACATGCATGCTTTCTGCGCATGGGATGGGAAAGGCCACATGGTGAGGTTGCCTGTACCCAGCTTGTGGTACAATTTCTACCTAAAATCCCACCCTGCAGGGTGCACACAGGCCTGGCACATTCCAGGTGACAATCGATGATGACAAAGGGACAATCAACTGTCACAACCTTACCACCCTGAGAATGTATCCTTGGAAGTGCTGCATTGTGTGCATCCCTAGCTACTTAAACCAACACAATCCTGTGTGACCAAAAGGCACACATTCAAGATGCAGTATGCTACTAACCCCATGCGAAACAGCTCATCCAAATACTGGTATGTCACCTAAACCCCCCCAAAACCCATGTCACCCGGCCAACACCCCTCACCATGGCATGCAATGTAAAACGTCCAAAGTAAATTCACAACACATGACACAACTGTCTCAAAGTGCACTTTGACAAATGGAAATAAGTCAGAAACAATTCCCTCTTACACATCAAAATGAAACCATACACAGGAACATCCATTTACCAGCATAACATATCATAAACACAGGACCCAACAGTGACAATGTCAGACAGTGACCAAACAAAATAGCACTAGTGCCTCAATGTGACAAAGCCACCACAAGGACCCCTTCCATCTTGAGTGTGTCTCTGCTAGCTAAAGGGGACAGGGTAATGCATACAGCATGAAGGGTATCAATAATGGAGACAGGTAAGGTAATACATGAAGATGTATCATTAAAAAATGCCATTTACCAATATACAAACCCAAATGCATTCTAACCATGCACTGGACAAACAATCATGAATCCCCACTAGGAGGGTATACACAGGTTGGCCTTCAAACTGGCACATAAATGACGGAAGCCCAATGCCTCTGTATAAGTCACTGTCACATGCTGCCCTCTTTGGAAAGCCCATAGAAAGGGGATGCAGGAGTGGCATATGTGTCTGGACCCCAAGCCACAAACACGAGACAAGCCGGTATGGGCCCAGCTGGAACACACAGTGGATGCCTTTGGATGCCACACAAAGCAACACACTTTTACATGAATTGACAAAACAAAATTGCCCTTGTGGACAGGATGGGGGAAGGTACCCAGTCGGGAGTAGGTGCAGGGTGCACCTCAACACCCACATGCGTCGATGATGAGAATAAAAAAAAAAACTCCATGTGTTCATGGCCTGCACGGCTAGCCTATAGTGGGAGAGCTTTCACTGCTGTCAGCACCCTCTGGTGTAACATTAGAAGGTTTGCGTGTTAAGGGAGGTTGACCACACATAGCCCTGGTATGCTCCTCAATATCAGCAAGCATGCTGCCCTTAAAGGTGTGATTCTGCATAATGATGGTAACGAGGTCCCCATGCAGCACCTCACGTGTTGCATGGAGTTCTGCCTGCAAGACCTCCTGGGTTGCACAGAGTTCAGCAGAGATGTTGTGTGTCAGCTGCTCCATCAGCTGTTCTGCCCGTCTACTGCGGGCCATCTCAAGTGCAGCCAGAGTAGATCTGAGGGAGGTGTTCTCTTCCCTCAGGGCATCCCTGTGGGCCTCTGCCTGTGGAGCTATGGCTGTGCACAGTGCCCCCAGTTCAGCCCATCAGTCCCTGTTGCCGGCAAACATGTCCAGCCTGTGTGAGTGGCATGTGGACCAAACCGCCTGCTGCTGGAGCTCCAACTGCCTTTCGGGGGGGATGGAATTGGCTACCCTTTCCACACCCTGATCCATCATCTCACATGATGCCCCCTATAGATGTGCAATGGCATACATGGAATTCTCCCACACAGTATTCCCGGATGGCACACAGCCACTGCATTGCCAGAGACCACACCTGTCGGACCCAAGGATACCTGGCCCTTGCTATGCTGTTGCTGCCTGTGGCTGCAGGACTGCATTCCTCCCTTGCTGAGCTGCCCCAGGAACAGGAGCAAATAGTGTGGAGCATGACCTTGCATCTGTAACCACCACAGACGGACGTACCAACACTGACTGGCCCTTTGAAGGGTCTAACCCCCCTGCAGGTGTGTCGGACAGAACAGCACCCACATCAGAATCACTCACAAATGCGACAGCAATGAGGGTTCAATGCCTGATTCTGCACCAGAGGAATAGGGCCCATCAGAGGTGTACTCAGAGACACCCCTGGCAAGCATGGTCTGGAGCACCAAGAGATTTTTATGGTCCACCTCCACTGGTGCCTGGTTGGGGCTCTGAATACATCACCCCCTCCACCATCTCCTCCTCCTCCTCATCCTCCTCCACTGCATCCAGTGCCTCATCACCTGCAGAAAATCAAAAGAAGACATGAACACACATGTTAACCGCATAGGCCACACACATAGGTATCACAATGTTGACAGCCAACACATGAACCAGCCATGTCAAACATGACACAAACTCAAGCACGCAGTGTCAATGAAATGGAAGGGGAGCCTGAAAGAAGACATGGATGCATGCGAAATGGCAAAATAAGACATGTACTGCATGGTGCATAGCACCTGCATCACACACAGGCTTGTGACTGCCATAGTCCTTCCACAAACATGACAGATGCCAACATACAGATGGCACGTAGCAAAGCCAAGCCCGAACTGTCAACAAGACCCAGATGGAAGCTCAATACTACTGTCCATGAGCCATGTACAATGCAAGTCATTTGACATTTCATTGAAATCACTATGATAAAACACACATGTGTCACAGGCAACGACGCTAGGGTGTTGAAATACAGTGAAGGAAGGCACATGGATTCATTAATGGCAGGTCACTGTGACATCACGCAAGTGAATAGGCACGTGGAAGGGGAGAACAGGATACAAACAACAGGGTAAGTTCAAAGACACAAGGAAGTCAAATACCTTCCCTAACCGTTAAATAGGTCTATGTTTTAGCACAAAATGCAACGGTTCATTGGGAGAACAAATTATCACAGTGCGCATACCAATCGTAAGTGAACAGAGTGCTTGACTTCCTCATGACGCAGACAAATATTAAGTGCTTGCAGATTTAAGGGCACCATCGCCGCCGCAGCAGACACAGCAGCATTGTCCATTGCGCTTGCATGCACAAGATGCGCATTGAGGTTCCCATGGCTACCTGACTTCACAATGGCCTCGAATAGGCCCTCCCCACCCCAACAGGTGACAGGATACTAGAGATACTCCAGCAGATATGGGTTTTCCACCTAAACTCTACAACAGGAGCCAACCAGTGGATGCAGTAGGGGAAGCAGGCGTTCGTTCTTGGTGCCAAAGACTTTGGCACATCGATACCGGAATTCAGTTCCTTTCTACACACTACGTTCCTGAAGAAGGCGGTCTGAACGACATTACCATTGAAACCGGTCGACCACACGGACCATGAGGGCTCTTGTGATCCTGCAGATGTCCAGATACACGAAAGATGGACACTCTATAGATTAATTTCAGCTTACACTCATGCAGAGTGAGCTTTTTATAACATGGACTGCAAAACGCCAATTTTTAAGTAATTGATTTATTGGACCACACTGATCATACCTGGTGATTGCAATACCTAAGGGTGGATTAAAACTACACAATCTACTAGGTTATAAGAGCTGATACAGCATCAGTCAGCAGCTTGTACCTGACAGAATCTAAAACCCAGTTCTGTCATTCCATCAAAAGCTGATTAGATGTGGTCTTGTCTGTTTGTAATGTGTGTCCTTAGCAATGTTTTTGAATACCAGTTTTGTTAGCGTTGAGGGACAGTTTTACTTAAACTATCCCTGTTAGATAGCCGTTTCATCACACGCTCCCTAGGGACAGGCACTCCTGTCAGGTATATGGTGTTCTTCCCTTAGGGACAGCTAGTACACTGTTTCACCATCTAACGAGTGTTCACTGATGATTGGTATGCGCACTGTGATAATTTGTTCTCCCAATGAACCGTTGCTTTTTGTGCTAAAATAAAAAATAAAAAAAGGGGAGAACAGGGTTCAGAAGTGTGTGGGGGCAGTGCAGTACATGTGTACTCCCTTAACTATCATTGAGAACACAGAGGCAGTACTGTGAATGTCGTGGACTAATGGCAGTACAATGGCAAGTGCAGTCATTCTGTGTAAAGTGTTGGTAGTGAGTTGTAGGGATACAGTAAACCCTACCCCCAAGGGCAGGGGATGGCTTGGAGGCAGTGCATGGCTCAAAAAGGTTGCTCAGAGATCGTGTTGTAGCAGACAGTGCGGGAAGGTGTCAATTGAATTCTTTCAGTCATCTGGGACTACAGCAGGGGAGAGGAGGACAGAAAGCACAACACATGAGGAAGCATCAGAAGTGCCACCGGACCCGAAGAAGCTACAACAGCAGTTGCATAGAGGCAGGGAGGCTGTACCAGAGGGAGGCTTCCGCTCGACACAGACGAGAACCCCAAACTAATAGCCATGAGGAGTAACTGACCCTGAGTGAGCAGGAAAGGGATGATCAAATACCATGAGAAGGAAGCATATAATGGAGATGGAGTTGAATGAATTGCTTGCCCAGGACCCATATGGACTTGCTGGGAATGCACAGGGACCAGGAATGAACACTCAAAGCCACTGTGAGCCTGTGCCATCCTCACAGACAGAGTGAGATACCATGAAACAAGGCCAAAGGACATTCCACACAGTCCAGGTCTGGCAGAGTTGCAGAGGGAAGAGTGTATATTCACAGAAATTCAGGTACTGCCCGTTGCAGTAGTCTGCCATCGGAATCACCAGTCTCATGCAGACAGTGAGCTGCTGGGGGATAGAGAGGTAAGGAAGAATGCCTCTGAGGAGGAACAGCTTGCAGGGTGACCTCACAGAGTTGTCAGTCATGTGACGATAGAAGGTGAGTGTTGAGTGGAAGATCATCACAGGCTATCCGCGACCATAGGTTAGAGCAAGAATAGGGCCAAAAGAGGCTGCACAGAGATTGTCATGGAAGGAGGGAGCAGGTGTGGTGATGAGGATTGCCTCTGTGTGCAGGACATAGTTTGTATGCAGTCTGCATGACAACAAGCATGTATCAGTCCAACATCACATGGGTCACACATGGCAGTCATGTCAATGACTGAACTGGTAGACAATCATAACACATTACCCAAGCAACATACACATTTCCTGGACACAAACACATCACCACTCACCGGACATTGGGCCTCATTATGAGTTTGGAGGTAGCGTTGCCGTTTCTAGCTACTATGACCTCGACAATGGGGTACGCGACACACAGGGGCAACCACAGTGGAAAAATGTGTGTGCGACTCACCGTCTGCCTCAAAAATAAAAAGAAAAACACACACGTGTGTGCACGTAGGCAACTCCCCCGCCAAAACAAGAAGTACGCACTGCCACAGTAGTGAACAATTTGTGTGTGAACCCACAATAATATGAATCTCACGCCTCGGTCTCCACGAAAAGCACATACAGTCCGCTGTTGTCCTATGCAGACCTTTAACCTGTATTGAACGACAACGCCCAATGTCCAGTGTGCGTCACGTAACTTACACGCTTAGGGCCTTTCCTCTGATTACACGCTGACGCGCTGTTTCCGCATGTGAGGAGTCACTCTGTTTCCGGCTGGCCATGCAAAAGAACACAGAAGACCCATGCTCCTTTCGACAAGGCCATTTACCTGCCTCCAACTGCCCCGAGATGCCTCCTAGAGCCATCTGCTGCTGCCAGCCCATCTGTGTGCCTGCTGCCCACATGCCCTGGATTTTGGTGCCTGCTCTGAAGCCATTGCCAGTGATCCTGTTGCTGTGAATACCTCTGCTGATCCTGAAGACTCCCGACTGCCATTCCATCGCTCCACAGCCCAGCCCTAGGACCACCTGCCCACCCATAGCTGCCTCAGGGTTGCCATGCCTGACCCATCTCCATCTGAGTCAAGTGGCAACCCCTCGGAAAAGAGGCAGAGGGATGTCAGCTTCTCTTCCAGAGAAGTTGGCATCCTGGTGGAGCAAGTCCTGGGGCATTATGATGCCCTCTTCCCTGGACCATCTCGAGTCGACAAGGAAGGACAGAGTAAGATCTGGGTGGACATCATGGGTGCCATCAATGCGGAGGGGGTGGCACCCCATGACTACCAACATGTCTGTAAGCGCTGGGAAGACTTCAGGTCCAGGACTCTCAACAAGGCCCAGCGCCTCCTCAAGGCTGGATATGATCGAGTGAGGTGTCGGGCCGGTTGACTGAAAATGGAAGCGGGTTCTGGAGCACATCAACCCAGCGCTGTACGCCCAGGTCTTGGATTTGGTGCTACGTCTCGAGTCGACTGGTAAGTGTTCATGTGTTCTTGTCCACCATAGTGCATGTGTATGTTGATGTGTGGCTGGAGTGTGCACCTTGGCATCATGTCTGGCATGCCTCCTGTACAGATGTTTGTGTGCATGTCCCTGACAGTGCTGCATGTGAATCCATTCAAGCGTGACTCACATCAATGGTGTCTGTGTTGCAATGCATGTTGCGCACCGGCATGTAACGAGGTGCACATGTTTGCATATCTGTGTCTGCACTGGGGCATGTGAGAGGTGTGACACATGGGTGCTTATGCCACCATCATGGACATGCATGGTGTACATGTGCGTGTGTCTGAGTAGTGAGTGTGTGACTGGACAACCCCATGGATGCATGACACATGAGCGTTCAATGCGTGATTGACTCATGCAGCCCAGTTGTCCCCAAGTGCACTGTGACGGGAGGTCTATATGGCCTTGTTAGGCAGAATCCTGTGCAGTTCCCTTAGGGAGCACTACAGAAGATTAGGACTACAGGTGAGAGTCTTCTTCAGAGTCTAGTTCCATCATACAGGGTTGTACCTCCCTCTCGGTCTCAGCTGGAGGTGGAGTTACAGGTGGAACTTTCGACAACCTAGGGGAAGTCCTGGTTGGAAGCACTGGAGTGCTTGCTGTTGACTGCTTCTTGGAAGTCTTGGGTTTCCCCTTTGCTTCTTTTTGTTCAGTGATAGCAAGTTGTAACTCCAGTGGAGTAGGAGTGATATCTTTCTTCATCATCTCCTTGGGAGTACCTCTCATGGTTCTCTCCCTTGCAGGTCTGGTGAGCTCCTGTGACCTTTTACTAGGAGGTCTGGGGGTATGTGACACTACTCCAAGAGTTTTCAGGTCATTTCCCAACATAACCCTTCCTGGTACCTCACTTTGTATGCTGACAGGTATCTTCACAGTCATGTCATTACACTGGATGAGAACTGGTAATTGGGGAAACATCTGCACAGGCCCTCCAGCAAACTTGGTGAGGCGTTTGGGTGCCTTAGCAACATACTCAGCCTGAAAAAAGATTTATCCACCACAGTTATGCTGGCCCCAGTGTCCCTAATGGCAGGAGTCTCCTGACCATTCACCTGGACACTGTCCTTATAATACTCTTTAGTATTATCTGGGATAGAGTTATAGACATCTAAATTCTGTTGTTCCCACAGACCCAGAGACACTAAAGAAACAATGGCTGAGACTCCAATGGGTTCATCAGCCAGCAGTAGAAAGTTTCCACTTGCCATTTGTACTTCCTCCTCTAGAGCGAAGGCTAAGGAGACAATTTGTACCCATGAAGGTTTACCCTTACGTCTGGGATCTCCTTTCACTTGGTCAGGTGAGCCACAAACAAAGCCTTTACCAAATGCTTTCTGGAATGGTGGCTTGTACTGACCTCCTTCTGGTTTACCACCAGAGGGTATACTACTCTGATTTGTTTTCCCTTGTGGTTTACCATTATTGTTCTGTTTGGGGCCCTTTTTGGGACTGGAATTATTAGATTTCTCTTTGGAGTCCTTTTTTGCCTGTTTCCCCTCATCCTTTTTCTGAGTTACCCCAGAGTCCTTGTGAGTAGCCCTGTTGGCAACCCAAAAGTCAGCAGCCTTAGCCAGCTTTCTGGAATCTAATTCCTTTGAATCAGCCAAGTGCTGTCTGAGCTCAGGAGAGCAGGCATCATAAATTGACTCCAACATCATAAGATTCTTCATTCCCTCATAAGTGTTCACCTTGTAACCCTTAATCCATCCCTCTAAGTTCTTCAAACTTTCACTCACCCAGGTAGCCCAAGGGGTTCTATCATGCTTTTCGAGGGTCCTAAACCTCTTCAGGTACTGGGAAGGAGTCTTCCCAAATCTAGCTATCAGAGCTAGTTTCACACATTCATAATCCATCCTATCCACCTCCCCCAACTCCATTACCACATCAGATTCAACAGGGGTGAGCCTAGAGAAAAAACAATGGATCAACTGATTCCCTGTGGCATCCTGGAGCCCATGATTATATTCAAACATAGCTAACCAATCTAATACATCCAACTTAGGTTCATACATACCCACAATCTCTTTAGGCATCCGGGGTCTTTTTGGACTGGAAGATCTAGAGGATTTGGGGAGAGAAGCATTTTCCAAATACAATGTATTCATCTCAAGCTCATGATTGAGCTCCATTTCTTTGAGCCTTAGTTCTTGATGTCTCTGTTCAGTTTGGGCACTGATCCTTTTGAATTCTAGTTCAAGTCTCATTTTTTCTAGGGAGATGAATTTGGGACTTAATGTGGGACCTGACAATGGTCCAGTAGATACAGGTTGAGGCCCTTGAGCAGGTAGAGGGCCAGAGGGGGTGACATTGTTATCCTCTTCTTCCTCATCTGTTTCAACAATAACATTTTCAACATTATCATCCTCAATGTTTGCCACATTTGCTGGAGTAGGGGGCACTACAGCACCTCTATCCAGACTTTGTTTCTCTAACAGTCTATCAATCATTTCTAATTTCTTGCTTTTGACAGGAAGACCTTTCTGTCTAAACAGATCCCTTAAATAATCAGCAGTATTAGTAAGAAAGGTCTCCTGGCAGTAACTTTCCATACTTTTGATGTTGTTTAAAATAAACTTGTTGTGATAGTTAGCTTTGTGGCTATTTGAACCAAGGTACTAGCAGAACTATAAAATGTAAATCCAATACGTTTATCCTCACCGCTGTACACCAGTGTTAGGCAGAATCCTGTGCAGTTCCCTCAGGGGGCACTACAGAAGATTAGGACTACAGGTGAGAGCAATAAATCCTCTTTGGTATCAGTCTGTACCACAAAGATTTAGTTGGTAGCTGTGGCCGAGCAGTCAGACTTATCTTAAGAGGGAGATGAGCAGTATTCAGGGTTTACACAATAGGTCTTCAGTACAATGGCACAAGGAAACACTGACCAAAGCTTTGTATTAAAAAAAAGAATATATATATATATATATATTATACACATTTCTAGTTAAACACATTTATCACAAGTATTAAGCAAGTTACATTCAGTCAAAGAAAACATACACAACTCCCTAGTTAAATTGTAGACAAGAAGTTTAAGCAAGAGTGAAATCCAAGCAAAACGGCACAGTGAAAACCAAACACAAATGGCACTTTATCAATTTCTCACAAGGGAGGGAAAGCACACGTTATACAGAAATAACTTCTTACACACCCTAGCAACACTTCCCATAAGTTTGTGAACAAGTTTAGGCAAGGCAGTACTTTAGCATAAAGAATACTGAAATGAAAACCGAGCAAAATGGCACTTCACAGGTTATAAAAGTGGGAAGGAAAAGGTGGTTATAAGAAGTAGTTGCACCAACACAGTTCTAGTTGAGAAGCAATCTAGAGAAGGCAGTTCTAACAAATTTAGCCATACTCAAAAGGCCTGCGCCAGAGTCAGTGGTACAGGGCAAGGGCCAAGGAGCAAAATGTTCTTGTAGCTGCAGTCAATCTTTGGTTAATGATTTGAAAAGGTAGATGCAGAAGGTGAAAGACAATGTTAGGAGAGAGGGGTGGCCAACCCAACAGGTAGGTAAAGGATTTAAAACACCTTTAACACTACCACGTAGAAAGGGCGGCCTGGCGGAACAATGTACCTTATAAATGAAGAAGTGGCTCCTGCGGTGGCGGTTGTTCCTGGTAGTTCCTGCAGTTCGAGGGATCCAGCAGAGGAAGAGAGGCTCTTGTCGTGGAGGAAGGTTTGAGTTACTGCACTACCCAGGGATGAAACGAGCCGCGGTGCTGCCCGACGAATAAATGGTACGCTGCTTTAAATCGCGGTCTGGGTGGACGGGTGCCTGGCTATCTGGTCTCCGAGTACAGGGTACTGGCGATTCGACCAAGACAGGTCCAGGAAGGCGATTTGCAAACTGGTTGGCCCCACCAGCTCCATGGAAGAAGGCTCTTACATATGAAGATCTTCTCTCGTCGTGTGGGGAAAAGTGGTGAGGCGCTGCAGCAGGGCTTCCCCGGTGGTTCAGTCATTGCAGATGTCTTTGGCTTCTCTCCTCTTCGGGTTCTTAGTTCCAGTGGTGACATCTTGCTCTTCCAGTCCTCAGGACCCTGCTTTTATGCAAAAAGATCCCCATTCATACGGCCTAGCTGTCACTCACACCATGGAGTGGTCATCTTGGCGGGAGACCCTCCAGCCTATCAGGATAGAGTGTGACATGGGTTGCTGAGGCAACCCTGTCCAGGGGTCCTACTCCCCCTACCACACAATGGACCCACCCTAGACTCAGTGGCTCCAACAGGAGGGCTTCTTGGCAGAAGACCTGCCAAAAGGACGAACAAAGGATCCCCGACCTGGGTTAGGAGTTAGAGAAAGACACGAGAAAGAAGTTATATAAAAGTTCTGGCAAATATAACCTACCGGAGTAAAGTTAATATTCAAATACACTGATAAGGGAAATTAGCCATAGAATGAGAATTCTCCCTAACAGGCCTGATGCATAACTGTCAGGTGATGTGTGTGTATGTGATGTGCATGTACCATGATGCATGCGAGGTTCAGCCCCTCTTCTGATGTGCCTGCAGTGCCTTGTACATGGATGTGAATGTTTGTTGCACATGGCATGCATGTTTTTGCATGTGTGTTGCTTGCACTGACCTGTCTGTTGGGGAGGGTTTATGATGGTTGTGGCGTTTTACAGTGCCACTCATGTGCATTTGCTTTGTGTCAGGCAGACATTTGTTTGGTATACTGATGCTTGTGTTCAATGTCTCCCTATCCACAGAGACGATGGAGGAAGAGGGCGGAGTTGGCGATGTGGAGCACCGCAGCAGTTATGCCTCCAGCAGGCACAGACGCAAGGCCCAGTCATCCTCCCAGGTTTTGTCATCTTCCGGGAGTGAGGATGCTGGTGCCACATCAGAGTCATCGGCCACAGCTGCTGAGGGGAGACCCAAGAGGGTGAAGTTGGTCGTGGGCTCCTCGGCAGTGGGTGGGACAGGTGAGATCACACAGGGGCAATCCAATCCGGAAGACAGTGGAGAGTCATCCAGGTTGGTGGTGGTGGAGAAGGAAGCCACATCAGCCCAGCACATGGGGCCTGGTGGGGGTGATGAGCTAGGTGTTCCTGGTGCAGTCCAGGGTCAGGGGCTGGAGGCAGTGCAGGTCACCGTGGAGGGGCCTGTGACTGCTCCTGTCCCTGGAACTGCGACTGCACCACTGTGCACCTGCGGGCATGCCTTTGGCCGGACCCGTCCGCAGGTGGCGGATGTATGTATCCACGGAAACGGATCTTCCACTACCTGTGGATGAGGCAATTTGTGACAGGGTTGATCCTGTCCTAGCCGTATTGTGAGGCGTACAGGCAGCATTTGTGATGATGTGCAGGCTTCCAATCGGGGGCTTGCATATCATCACAATGAGGTCTGTTGCCTCATCAACTGGCTAGTACAATTCATGGTCACGAATGTGCTACGTGTGCTGGCCACTGCTGCAACCCCCTCTTCCTCCTCTGTGCGCCAGTCATTCTCCCTGCCATCTTCCGGCCCAGATACCACCAGGGCACCCTGTGTACCTGTCCAAACCCCGGCGGCCAGTCTGGTGGAGACCACATCCCTGCCACAGTCGGGAGTGGAAGGAGGGTCATCAGAGGTGGACACCGCAGCAACAGGAACAATGGCAATGGAGGAAGTGCAGGCACAAAGCAGCAGGGCACATGCGCGGCATTACCAGGGCTTGTCATCATCCCGGAGGCTGTCCCGGAGGTGCAGGCACCAGGCTTTTCGGCACCAGCAGGCTCAACGTAGGAGGTGACAGGACTCAGGGCCCTCAACATCACACAAGCAGGTATCGGCCATCGGGCAGGAGGGAAACGTCAACCTTAACACAAGGATATCTTCTGTGTTGGAGGGAATGGGCCAGCAGATCGGAGCAGAGCAGCAGCGGGTGCAGGGGACATGACTCACCACCGCCAGGGCGGAGAACACTCTGCGTCGGGTGGGGAGGCGGGCCGAGTTCCTTGAGAAAGCTCACAGGGAGTTTGAGAGGAGCACGTTGGAGTCCCTGCGGGCCCTCGAGGGGAGAGCACAGGCCCGCCTCAGGGAAATAGACACAGAGTTCGATGATGCCATCGCCGAGACTCTTGGGAACATGGTGAGTCATAGGACTAGCCCGCTGCCTTTGTAAATAGTTCTTTAGGAATAGGTGTCATTTGGATTCTTTTTTTATTTGGAGCTCATGGTCTTTGCTGAACATCTTGTAAATAGTTCTTTCTTCTTAGACTTGTTATGGATGTTGATTTATGTTTTGGGATCATGGACCCTGGAGATTTGTTTATAGTGGGACGAATATATATATATTTTTTAAATGTTCATTACCATGGAGAAATGGTTATTTTATGATTTCTGTTAACATTTTGAGAAGCATCATTGGACATGGACCACTTCTTTGAGTTTTTCATTTTTTACAACACATTTCTTTTTGTTTTCAATTTGATTTTCATTTGGATTACATTCATGTTGATTCTACTATTTGTCTTTTAGTTAGTGTGAGTTTTATGAATCAATACATATGTATTCCTTGATATCCAAGTGGTGTCTGCTCTGAATGGTTTGGTGAATGTCTCACTCTTCCTTGGCTCTGTTACATGTCCCTGCTGTTGAGCAATGTTGGTCATGTGTGTGCAAACATGCATGTGTGAATTTGGGATTCCCATGCCAGGGGGCATGTACTGGGGAGCAGGGGCAATGGATGGGTGTTGAGGTGCACTGTGGGGGTGGCAGCATGTTGTGGCATTTTAGTGGACATATGCTACATGATTGCATGTTAGGCCAATGTGCTGGGGGGGACATGAGTCGAGGCCTGCCTGCAGGTTGCCGTCACTGCTGGGGGTGGGGGGACATGAGTCAGGGACTGCCTGCAGGTTGCTGTCACTGCTGGGGGTGGGGGACATGAGTCGGGGCTTGCCTGCAGGTTGCTGTCACTGCTGGGGGTGGGGGGACATGAGTCGGGGCCTGCCTGTGGGGTATGGTCACGGGTGTTGGGGGTCCCTTGTGGTGTGGCTGCCTGTGGGGTATGGTCACGGGTCGGCTGCCTGCAGGGTATGGTCAGGGGTGATGGGGTCCCTTGTGGTGTGGGCTGCCTGCGGGGTATGGTTATGGGTGTTGGGGGGATCCCTTGTGGT
Source organism: Ambystoma mexicanum (assembly GCF_040938575.1). Classification (NCBI taxonomy): domain Eukaryota; kingdom Metazoa; phylum Chordata; class Amphibia; order Caudata; family Ambystomatidae; genus Ambystoma; species Ambystoma mexicanum. Next base: position 930,960,142 of record NC_090930.1, read on the forward strand.
GTGGGCTGCCTGCGGAGTATGGTCAGGGGTGATGGGGGGATCCCTTGTGGTGTGGGATGCCTGTAGGGTATGGTCACAGGTGATGGGGGGTCCCTTGTGGTGCGGGCTGCTTGCAGGGTATGTTCACGGCTGATGGGGGGGGTCCTTTGTCGTGTGGGCTGCCAGTGGGATATGGTCAGGGGTGATGGGAGATCCCTTGTGGTGTGGGCTGCCTGTGGAGTATGGTCATGGGTGGGCTGTCTGCTTGGTATGGTCAGAGGTGATGGGGGTTCCATGTGGTGTGGGCTGCCTGTGGGGTATTGTCACAGCCGATGGGAGGGTCCCTTGTGGAGTGGGCTGCCTGCGGGGTATGGTCAGGGGTGATGGGGGGTCCCTTGTGATGTGGGCTGCCTGCAGTGTATGGTCACAGGTGATGGGGGTTCCCTTGTGGTGTGGGCTGCTTGCGGGGTATGGTCATGGCTGATGGGGGGGGTCCCTTGTGGTGTGGGATGCCTGCAGGGTATGGTCACGGCTGATGGGGGTTCCCTTGTGGTGTGGGCTGCCTGTGGGGTATGGTCACAGGTGGGCTGCCTGTAGGGTATGGTCACGGCTGATATGGGGAGTCCCTTGTGGTGTGGGCTGCCTGCAGGGTATGATCACGGCTGATGGGGGGGTCCCTTGTGGTGTGGGCTGCCTGCGGGGTATGGTCACGGGTGTTGGGTGGTCCCTTGTGGTGTGGGCTGTCTGCAGGGTATGGTCACGGCAGATGGGGGGGTTCCTTGTGGTGTGGGATGCCTGCAGGGTATGGTCACAGCTGATCGGGGTTCCCTTATGGTGTGGGTTGCATGCGTGGCCCTTTATATGCGATTTGGCTAGCCCAAGTGCAGTACGGGATTTCGCGGGGGTACATGCAACCCTTTACACGCGATTTGGTTGGCGTGAGAGGGGTATGCGATTTTGCGGGGGTAAGCGTGGCCCTTTACATGCGATTTGGCTGGCGCAAGCAGGGTAGGCGAATTCACGGGGTACGCGCGGCCCTTTCCATGTCATTTGGCTGGCACGAGCAGGGTACGTGATTTTGCGGGGGTATGTGCGGCCATTTCCACGTGATTTCGCTGTCGCGAGCGCGGAACGTGAATTCGCGGGTGTACACGCTGTCCTTTCCACACGATTTGGCTGGTGTGAGCGGGGTATGCTCCGATTGTTCACACGATTATGATGGAGGGGGGCTGTGTGCTGGGCCACGGATGGTGCGGGGCCTTGCGTCGTATTGGACATTTCACTGGCTTTTTCCTGCACACGGGGCTGTGTTGGGGGCGTTACTGGCACTGCTTGCTGTTCATTATGCCACAGCTACTGATGCCTCGGGAAATCCATGAATACGCGTGCCGCACAATTGCTGGTTTCCGCCACAGCTGGTGCACTCGTGGCGCACACGCTCCTTCTCTGCGTGCGGCACTTGCGCTGCTTCTGAGCTGGATTCTATGAATTGGGCCCATAGTTAATGCTGTTCTCAGATGAGATGAGGCCCCTATATGGATGTTTTTACGGAATGGCTGTTATTTATTATAAGGGTCATAACGTAATGGACATGATGATGTCATATTTTGTCTACGTGCGATGTGGCCACCATACAGATGTTATTATAAAAGGCATTATTTATTGGTAGTGTCATTACATATTAGACATAATGCAATCATATCTTGTCAGCGTATGAGTGCGTCATGGTGAATAACATGTATGTTATTTGACTGCATTAACGAGCCAGTAAAGAGATGCACAAGACCTTGCCAGTAGTTAAAAACATAGTGAGTGATAAAACAAGAAATCCGTTAAAAGTGGTATTTCACTAACTTCATTCCATATGACAGTTCCTGACGTCAGTGGAACAATGGTGTATCATAATGCAATAGATTATAAAGCGTACTCAGTGACGAAAATTGAGAGTATACGTCACTGGATAAATGTGGCTGTCATAGAAAATGAATTCAGAATCACATACTCACAATCTAAGGTATGCAGTCAGAGGTAATGACATATATATTGCCCAAATTTGTATCTTAATATGGAAAAGGCATAATTATATTTTTCCAGTGTGGTTACAAAATATCGTATTTTCAGGTATTATGTTTATCCACCAACATTGACAAACTCTTGTGAGGAAGGCAGTGTTCATAGGAACGTTAAAGGAACATTGAAACCATGTCTAAGATCTGAGCAACACACTGATAAGCAACATATAATGATTGAGGCAGTATTTCCAAAGACAGTTAAAGAACATTGAAGTTGTATTCCTGATTTGAACAAAGACAAATGATATCTCTTTCTCATAAAGATAGAATATAATTCATGCTCAGTGTATAAGAGGTAAATAATCCTATTAACTAATGCTCAATCACTTGATGTAATATGTGATAGTCCAAATCCTTTTCCAAGTCTAATAATTAAGTCGAAGGAAAATGATATAAAATTTCACAGGAATGCACCAAAATGGAATTTTTCATTCATTCCCAGCCAAGTCTGTCAATCCAGAAATGTTTTTGCTGTGTTCATTTTTACCTCCTCCCCTGGATAGTTGGTGCACCTCTTCCCAAACCATGGGCCACATTACGAGTTTGGAGGTAGCCATGCCATTTTTAGCGGCATGGCTACCTCCAAACCCGGTACCGGGTTCCAGAAATAGGGCATTACCGTGCCATGCTGACTTTGGGGGGCCCGGTAATTCCCATTCACAGGACCACTACCCGGTACATCCCCATTCCCTATAGGGCTCAAATCGGAATGGGGAGATTGCTAACAACGGGCCCGTTAATGACGGGCCCTTTGTTAGCATCCTGGTCTGCTAGCGGGTGCCGCTAAGGACGTCTGGTCTGACCAGGCGTCCTTAGCGGCACCCGCGAACAGACCTCGTAATGAGGCGGAGTGATAACAGTGCCAGCAGCTCTACCGGCGCCGTTATTACTCTACCACACTCGTTGTAATGAGGCCCTATTGTGTGTCTATTCTCCTTCAAGTTTCTGGCTACATGGAATTTAATGTTGCCTGTGTGGATATTCGACTTGTGTTTGGTCCAACGATTCTTGAATTTGCGGGATGTTTGACCTATGTAATAGCGGCCACAAGGGCAGCAGAGACCATACGTTACCTTTTTTTGTTTTGCAAGTTGCGTAGTGATATCATTTAATCTTATACCATGATTGAGGATGTCTTATGGCATCCCCCTGTATGATGTCATTACAATTCTGGCAGTTGAGGCATGGGTATGTGCTAATTTAGGTTTCTGGAGAAAAAGATTGTTTAGTTGGTTGTATCTTTTCCATTTTTACCAATTAGACACGAAAAACGTTGCCACGTTTTTATGCTACCATTTGTGGTTTGGGGAATAAATGTACGCGTTGGGGATCCAACTGTATCAACTTCCAATTTCTTTGAATAATTCTGGTGATATGTAAACTCTGGAGTACTTCAGTGCATGTAGAAATGGAAAGGAGTCTTTTTTGGTTTAAGGTTTTAGTTGTTCCTAGCTGTTCTTGCTGGAAGCTTTAAGAAGACATTTTTCAACCACACTTTGTGGGTAGCCTCTTGGGTAAAAGTGATCTGACATTGTCTCACATAAATTATGCAGGACAGAGAAAAAAAGCTGCTCTCCACCTTCGTCGCAACCATTACACAAATGTGGTTAAACGACTGCAGGGACGTCATTTCACCAAAATGCCAGGGGTAGCGGAAGTGACATCACATGACCCTTGACCACCCCTGATGACATCACAGAAAGTGATGTCATTTGACTCCACTCGAAGTGATATCGCAGGAAGCAATGGAACACGACCTTTCACCCGTTGACAAAACAGGAAGTGGCATCACATAGCATTGTACACTACGAAAAGAAATCTGGTTACGATATCACTATAATGTGATGCACATTTCATACAAGAATGGATTGCATATGTATCGTTAAGATCAGTGTGTAGAGGCCCATATTACCAAATTACTGTGAATGCAAGCAGACGTCCATGACCAAATGATAATGATGTGTTATTATATAGCACTTACGCTTAAGCGCTTTATATAGAAACAATATACACCCAATATCACCCAACCTGTGTCGGTACTCATTTATCGACCTCAGAAGGATGAAAGGCTGAGTTGAGGCGTTTAAGAACAGCCTAAATCAGTGACTCACACCCTGAAGTGTGCCTGAAATAAACCTTTAATGAGTCTAGCAATTATAGTATAGAATTCCAGAAAGATATGTTATTTGGTATTCCTATACTTTCTTATTTGAGGTCAATGCTGAAAGTGTTAGACTTGTGGCACTCCTGTTCTTATTTTTCTTTTTTTTTTTTAAGGGGCCTGATCAAGAAAGCCAGCTAGCCACTCCAGAAGTAAAGATGCACATGGTGCTGGCCACAACCCAGGAGCTAGCATTACAAATATATATTTTTTATTTTTATTTTTATTTTTTTAGAGGTCGCAAGGGAGACCACAGAGGTCTCAAGGGAGACCTTAGAGGTTGCAGTTGTGACCTCTGGCGACCCCTAAATGACGTCCCTGAACTACTGTTTAAACACCCTTTCAGCAGCATATTTTTAGGGTGGGGCAAGGTAAGGGATTCTCCATTTATGATGAATGGGAGCTTGCTCCAAAATAGAAATACCATGATTAATTCAGCAAAATGACCACCGTGATGAGGTGTACCAGATCTAAAATATAACTACATTAGCTCTATACTAAAACTCTTTAATTTCCTCTGCTTTTTGTGTGGAGACAATTATTGTTGGACAAAAGCTTTGCAACATGTGGTATTACTCATAGGGCATTATCACAAGCAGTAATATCACATTTCCCCAATGTAGTCCAATGGTACTCTGAGGGCCCGATTCTTAAGTGGGTGTTAATTATCGAAATTGTTGTGAAAAGTGGTAATGACATTTTTACTAATTAACACGTATTCTTAATGTGGCACATTCCTCTGAAGTCAGTATGAATGCGCCACTTTCGAATATATGTGGCGGTTGCTAAGATGGATGGGAAACCAACCTAGCAACCACCACATTAGTTACCTGCCACTTAAGACGTGTTCTTGTGGCACTCCTCCACTTTTAAATGTGTGCTAAAGTCGTGCACACATACAGTACCATTTTGGTGCCCTATTGTGGAGGAGTGCCACAGGAAGTCCGTACGCCTTCTTACTAATTCACACAATTGTGCTTGTGAGCCTATGCTCTATATCCTTTCTCATTAATTGATATCCACGCGTTTCGAATCCTAGTGGGTTTTTAACAACTTTACACCCCCATTCTGCATTGTGTTTGCGTGCTTTTGGAAATCCGAATCCCGATGTGTTTTTAACAACTCTTCACCCCCACAAGGCAGGTTCAAAATTTATTGAAATATGAAGGTGTCTCGGCAGCATTTTTTGAAAATAACGATTATGTCGTTATTTTACAAAAGTGCTGCCGAGATTTCTGCATTGCGCCCGTTGTGCTCGGAAACAGAAGCAATGACCACAGTGCACTGTCGAGCACTACAAGGATGCCCAGTTCCACTTGAGAATAGTGGTGGAGCCTAGACATCCTGATTTGGCGCAGTGATTTGTGCTCTTTAGCAAGCTCACTGCGCCAACTTGAGAATCGGGCCTTGAAATGGGCAATAACTGAAGGGTCTGCATGGCTCTGGGGGCCTGATTCTATTCAAGGCGCAGTGAGCTTAGCAAACACCATGTTTCACTGTTCCTCTTCTTGATGCCCAGACCACCCCTGTTCTCTGGTGGTCCTGGGCATCGACACAGAGGACGACACTGAAGCGTAGCAAACTGCCTGCAATCCCCCTGCTTTATGAATTTACAGGCGGATTGCAAGTTTTCAACAGCATTTTCGTATAATTACATATTCGCAATTTAACGAAAGTGCTGCCGAAAACACAGCTTCATAGGCGATGCTTCTTTAATTATACTTTAAGGACCCCCTTGCTGTACCTACATGCTTTGAGACAATAATTTCTAGAGTGCATAAGATGAGGACTATACATAATACAAGAAATGCAGATAAAAGCATGCTAAAGTTTAGGGCCACTGTAGGCAAGCACAAATTGGCAAGCCTTATGTGCAAGTGACATTTGCTGAAAAACCACAACCACAACCACAAGGAATCAAGGTGCATTGGCAGAATGTAAGTACTACTAGCCATTGGGGCTAAGTAAGGGCATGCATGGGGCAGGGGCATGGGCATGTGGGGGCAGTGGCCCATCAATTGAAAATGTTCAGTGGGGGAGCCGACTGTGATGGCACACATGGCCATTAATGAAGACATGACAAGGCCTGCAATTGAGATGTCCATGGCTGGCCATGTATTGATTGTTTTTCTCTGGGCAGTGGTTAATTGTATCAAGCAGCAGACATATGCTTTAGTTTTAGAGGGGTAACCACTTGAAGCCCGTGATGCACATTCAAATAGTTGCCTTACAAACATGTATAGGGAGGTGGGTGTCCTTACCTCTGCAATCCCGGTCCACACTTCTCCACAATAGCGAAAGTGCAATGAGCGGACCACCTCCAGAGGAGGCTGACAATTGCTTGCATGGAGGAGTGATACCAGAATCCAAATGCAAACTAATGGTTTGCATAGTTGGTGGTTGCCAGGTTTTCTAAAAGCCAATGCTAGCAACCAATGCACAGACTTCTAAAATGATGCATTGTGTGCTTCCTTGGAAAATTCTGACAGCATCAGAATCTGTGTTAATTACAGAAAGTGTCAGTAATGCTTAATCGAACTTTTTTTAAAGAATTAGGCCCTGAATCATTTCAGTTTGGTGTTATTTCTATGAGGTTCTTTGAGTTCTTTTTTGCTGTGGGCATCTGTAGGTGGAGAAGTGGGTGTGAGGGAAGTGATCATCATTGGTGAGATGTTCTTTTAGAGTAGGGTCTTAGATTCCTTCCTGAACAATAGGGTGCATGGGGCCAGTGTAATCTGTGCTGGGATGTCGATTCACCAAAATGCCTGGAGTAAGGGAAGTGACATCATAGACCTGATGACATCACAGGAAGGGATGCCACTTGGCCTATGACACGAATCGCATCATTTCATCTTTAACCCTGGGCACATTAATGGATGTGGCTTGCAGGTGTTAAAAAAAGTACATAAACGTGGAACATTTTAAATACCAAATATGTACTGGAGCAGACAAGAATAGTTTAAACACCAATCATATTTTAACAAGTGTAGGGGAGTATGAACATAAGGAAGAATATATTCAACATCCTAAACATGTGCAAAAATACAAGCTGTGAAAGTCACATAACAAAGAAGTGAGGAGTACTATTCATCAAATGCTTCCGATGAAGGCCAAACAAGGCACAAATAGCCATGCTTTGAGTTTGGTATAACTTATACAACTTATAGAAGAACATAACCATGTAGCCGTAACCATATCTAGCATTGTTTAGCAATAGTTTGAACATTATGAGAAAAGAGTTAATAGGGATAGGTAAAGATTCACCATTGTGATTATATTAGTTGAACACAATACGAGTAGGCAGCAAAATTTAGTTAGCTTTTCCTTAAGTATGGAGACTCCCCATCACACCACGGCAGAGAACAGTAGCCAAACCCTTGCAGAAAGGCAAACACACATTCCAAGTTGCAACAATTCACACTGCCGAAGACTAAATGCTGTGCAGCGATTGGTTAAACCAAGGGAGGTGAATGCTTTCCCAAGGATTAGTTTGCACTAGCTGTAACGGCTTTATAACACAGCACACTCCAGTCAGGGACTCCTTCCACTGACAATGAATGTGGCGCACAATAAAAAAACTTTTTAATCAACCACGGGTTCTTTATTTGAGTATGCAACCAACCCGTCTCGCACCCACCTTAGCAAACCCCCTGTGTCGCAATGGACCAGGAACCAGGCCGGTATGTAACAATATGATATTTATCAATTTTATGGTCAAATGAAAAATCAAGCAAAATCACACAATTGGGCAGCAACCACTGATATTGTGGCAATACAAATGCAAAAATCCCAATGACACAGTTAATTCAAACATCTGCTAACTAAATTCTTTGTGGTTGGAAGGCAGTGGCAAGGAGTCAATATGGAGAGGGAAGAATCAGATTTCCAATTCAGCCCACCAAACCAAGATGAGAGGGCAGGAAAAAAAAAATGAAAACCTTATTTACGAGCAAAATGGCATAATCAGATTTCACTTGTTAATCGCACAAGAGTTTGTAACTGCGTGGGATAGCTAGGACAGAAATTCACGTTGCTACACTTGAGAGATAAGAAAACCTACAGACTACTAAGGAGGGCACCAAGGCAACATGAACAAAGGGTAAGAAAGCCGAGTTTGGGGAAAATAAAACAAATGTAAAAGAAAACACGTGGTAGAATGGACATTCATTTCTACATGGGACATGTGATGACAGGCAGCCATTGAAAAGGCCTGGCTGTCAAAATTGAAAATCGGTTTTCCCGACAAGAACCAGATGCACACACAAGATAGGATTCTGATAGAACAGGTTACTCTTAATGGGACTACAGTTTGTGTTTTTCTCTGGGAGAGATGCAAATCGGAATTTGTAAAAAGGCACACAATACCCAGGCAAATTTGTTTTTTGTTAGACAAAGACTAGTTTTGTTGAGACTATATTTTACTGGCTATACTCATTAAAGAAAGGCACTTGACATGAGGTGGTTGATTTCGAATGTCAACCAACTCACTGTGAATCTCTTTATAGGGGAATTCATTGATTTACTTGAACATAATGCAAACATTTATACAGACTTTTGAAAGCTTTATGAAAGGAATGGACTAACATACAGAGACTAATACAGATTAATCTATGGAAAGGTGAACAGATTATACTGGCAATTTAGGACTCTGATGGGATTAATTTGGGGTGCAAGGGTCAAAACAGTTTGGGGAACTGGGGTTATGTGCTACTTACAATTTAAGCTTGAGTTTGGGATTCTGGAAAGCCAGTGAGGTCTCTGGACAGCTAGGCCAAAGGATATGGTCCCTCTGGAAGGCTGGGCCAAGGGATCTAGTCACTGGGACAGCTGGGCCAAGGGATCTGGTCACAGGTCTCTACTGTATGGGATGCTGGACAGCTAGTCAAGGTCTGGTCATTGCACTCTCTTGGAGGGGATCAGCTGCCTCCTCTCCCTTCTCCATGGATTCTTGGGTGTACCTGGATGTGGATGAATGGATGGATCTGCCTGGATGGATGTATCTGGTTTCCTGGATCTTGAATGGATTTTGATTCTTGAGTGAGTCCGTCTTGAGAGTCCCTTGTGTTTCTCTGTCTCCCCCTTATATAGCCAAAATGACATCATCGAATTTACAACCTGGAGGAAGTACTCTGGAATCATTACTCTACTGTGATAGGACAGCCTACCAGTCCTACCTTCTCCCTGTGGGCCGATTGGTTCAGGGGAAATTACATGATTTATGTGTTTGCATTTATTTCCTTTCTTTGTCTCTCTAGTCTACATTTTACCAAAAATTAGTTATAGATCAAAACTCCATAGTTATACTAGACATCGCCATGAGAAGTAGATATGCAAATTCAATAGGTCACAGGGAATTGGACAATCCAATCGCTGACTCTGTGTGAGGTTGCATCGCCCTTTGGCATATTTTTGCCATTTTTAAGAAATGCACAGTATTTAAAATTCTGCCAATGACTATACATATTCCCAATAACAATTCCCCACCTAGTTTCATATTTGTCCCATTTATAATTCACCCTGAAATGCGTCTTTCATGGCCATTTCAGTTCACCAAGTGCTACAAACATGTACTTGGTCTCTTTACATTCACTTAAAAATCACATGGAAACCTGGCATAATAGAAACATGCTACTTATTCCGTGTGCTGGGAAAAAATTCTAAAATACAGGAGTCCTTTGATTTCAATTGGATGGATTTATCACATGTGTGGGCGGTGCTGCAGATCCCCACAGCAAACTGTTCCTGCCAGGCTCAGCTTACAACAAAGCACTTTTATGATGCCCTTTGAAGTTTGACAGTTCCTCCTTCACAGTGGGTGCTGGAGGAATTTGCACCTCTTTGTCATGAACCAGCCCTACTGGCTTCCATTTCTACCAGGGCTGCCTGCTAGTCTAGCTAGTCTCACACTCTCGGCCTTTCCATATGTCATTGTGGGCCGGTTCACTTATGGATGTGACTTTGCAGTGGGAGGTAGAGCTGGCCCTTGAATTCAGTGCCTGGGCTAAAAACCCAGTTTTACTTGTTTCATAGTCTTTTTTTTTAACCATGTATATTTTTGGTTCAAAGGTATATAAGCAATTACAACATAGCATTTGACAACATTAAACTCTTATGCTCTACATTTAACACATGTTCATGTCTTTCAGATCGTTAGAACATGCATTACCTCCAAGTTCTCTCCCCAGTTCTCTCCCTCCCTCTACCCCCCTCCCCTACTTACCCCCTTCTTTTTATTAACCTCTTAACGTCTATAGGATCCTCTCCCCCAACTGTAAGTATTGTTTTACTTTTCAGATTCTAGACTTTTTAAGTTTTCTTCCCCTTCTTAACCTCAGCATCTCATTATCTTTGTTTTTTGAGGGAGTTCAAGTTACATGTGTGTTTCGGAGCAAGCAGGGTTTGAAGAAATGAGCTTCTCTATCCCGTACATGTTCATGAAATGGATTCCATGTAGTTAGGAATCTTAGGTATTTACCAGTGCTGATGGCACATATCTTCTCCTTAGCCATCACCCACAGATCTTAACCCACCAGCATGCTGAGATTGGACCTTCTTTGTTTTTCCAATTTTGTGCAAGAGTCTTTCTGGCTGCTGATAGTAGATGGGTGATAAGTTTGGCTGTCGCTCCTGACATTGCATATTTCCCTTCTATAGGGACTCCTAGGAGAATTGTCTTCGGAGATCTCGGCAGGTCCACCCCTGAGATGTCTTTTATGTAGCTTAGTATTTCCTTCCAGTAGGCGACTGCTTTAGGACACGTCCACCACATGTGGAACAGGTCTCCCTACTCACTGCAGTTCCTCCAACAGTTTGGTGAGTAAGACTTTGCAATTTTGTCTTTTTTAAGCAACCAAGTCTTTTGCGGACAAATATAATGTACATCATATAACCAACACCCCCACCCACATATTCAATTACATTTCTGTGCGAGCAAAAGCTGTCATTTGACGTTAACTTTTAAACAGCATTTTCCTTATTTTCAAATGAGCAGATACACACGTGTGTTCATTTCAAGTTTACAAATGCGGTTCCTGCAACGCAGCATGGTTTTCCAATGAATCTTTTGGGGGGTTATGCATATACTGTTGGTTGATGGACACAAAACGATGCTGCACAGGATTTCTTTGATATTGACATGGAAAAAGAAACACCACGTTATTTCTTTCATTTACAGCAAAACGAAACAAAAGCCGTGTTCAGGGAAAAAGAGAACTCTTTGCCCCTCATGTGATTTCTCAGTAGACAAAGCCGTTCTGGGGAGGTATTGCCTAACTTCTTGGCAATCAGATGAATTAAAGCATGCAGGGGTGCGTTTCAATGAAGCACACAATTTGGTGGTGTTTTAAATGAAATAAAAAACAAATGCAAAGCCGTCTTGAATGCTGTGCGCAGCTTTAGTATTCAAAGGGCAGAACAGCAAATGTAGAGCCATTCTGAATGCAGGTCTTTTCCATATGATTCAAATTGAAAGTAAAGCCAATGCAGAGCCATTCTTTGGGTGGCAGTGTTCAATGTCTACCACACCAGTGCCAGGGGGGGCCAAAGCACAGCTGTTCTTGTGGCACTATTTCAATGCAGTTTTTGAAGGAGCAACAGAAAAGATACCGGATCCCAGGGTTTAACATAAAAGATACCAGATCCCAGGGTTTAAGGACAAGACACTGTACACTGATTGGACAAAACCCATTTGTCTGCTGAGTTCCCATAGCCATGTTCCAGAGAATTATATCAATTTATGACCCTAGGCAGAACACCCAAATTTAACTTAATGAAGGTCACAAGCTAGCAAGAACTGAGCAGCATGACATGAAGAAGCAAAGCATGGTAGTAGATATAGAATAATCACAGCACAACACTGCAATTACAGAATTATCCTCATTAGAGAATAAGCCATGAAGAGCACCATTGCCCACACAATAGAACTTATTAGGGTCCAATGATTAGTGCAGCAGCTCACACCTAATTCACACTCATGAATGTAATCTATATATATATAAAAGTGAAAATGTGTGGGTGGGTGTGTAACTTTTCGTATGTTTACTATACAATTCCTCACTGTTTCACCGATCTGCACCACATTTTGCAGTCATCTGTTAGGACCCTCCAGATGTTACTGGCTACATGACATCTGGACACCCCACCCCTTTCCCAGAATTTAGCAAAAGTGCACATTTAGGTGTGGGTTTGTGGCTTCAAGTATGTTCCCTATACAATTCCGCACCATTTCACCAACCTGCACCACATTTTGCACAGTCACCTGTTAGGACCCCCCAGACATTACTGGCTATATGGCATTCGGGCAATCCAGTCCTTTCCCAGGATTTCAGCAAAAGTCTCTGCATTTTTTGGTTTGTGGCTCCACGTATGTTCCCTATACAATTCCATGCTGTTCCACCAAAATGCACCACATTTTGCACAGTCACCTGTTAGGACGCTCCAGACATTACTGTCTACATGACACCTGGAAACCCCACCCCGATTTCAGCAAAAGTGCACATTTTGGTTTGGGTTGTGGGTTTGTGGTTTTGCATATGTTCCTTATACAATTCCACACGGTTTGACCAATATGCACCACATTTTGCCCAGTAACCTGTTAGGGCCCTCTGGACATTACTGGCTACATGCCATTTGGACACCCATCCCTTTCCCTGGATTTCAGCAAAAGTCAAAATGTGTGTGTGTCTGTGTGTGTGTTTGTGTACAATTCCATACCATTTCACCAATTTGCAGAGGCAAGATTGTCTAATAAGTGGGGCCTGAAGCTAATGTAGTTGGACCAACCACAGTGACATCAACATCTGTAAATGCCCACAAAGTACGCTGAGTGGACATTTACAGATTATGGGTGGGCCTTTGCCCGCTCAGGCCATAACCTGGCTACGCCTCTGTCAATCTGCACCACATTCTGCACAGTTACCTGTACATATGAGGGAATGAAAGCCCAGGCAACGCTGGGTATATGAAGTAGTCATCATAAATAAAGACAATCTCATGACAATGGACATTGTACAAAAACTCATATACACAGTTGCGCCATTATGAATAATAACACAGTTTGCAAGCAGCTAAGCCCTAGTGCATAAATTCAGAGCCCGGAAATATACAGTCATGAGAACAGGAGGGGCATGCAGGTGTTCTTTCCAACAATTGAGTTGAAAAATGAACTGATGGTAAGCAGTTCACAATGTTGGGAACAGTACGATGGTGCCAACCACTGAAGTAAAAGTTAAAAGGAACTGTCCAAAGAAAATGCGTGAGAATGGAAATGATATCACTGCACATGAGCTAACTAGCGAGCATGTCACATCTATAACGTGATTAGAATAGGTCAATAAAGTTAGAAGATGTATGGAAATACCTATATTGTAGATCAAGTTATCAAGGCCTCTACCAACTCAAAAGGTTGTATCCTCGACTGAATACTCACTGCCAATGCTAACATCAACATTTCATCCATTGATCAAGTTTTGTGTTCAGACCATTTTCTCATCAGCTTCTCTCATTGTTGAAGCTCCACAAAACCCCCTCCTTGCGACTTCGCCATATCCATGTCCATAGCACATGGAGCCTGAAGCATGAGGATCTGAAACTATCCCTCTTTTCCTCACTCAACACTAATGATCCACCTCAATCACTATTGGCACATGACCTGGCAAGCCACTATCACACCTGCCTGCTCTAAGCTCTTGATAAGTTTGGGCCAATTACATCTAAAATTCCAAAACCTCACAAAGCCAACAATATCTGGTTCTCAGAGGAATTGGTTCTTCTATGCAGAAACAAAAAAGAGCCCTTGATATTTTATGCAAAAACACCCTTGCACAATGAACTGTCAGGCTCTCGCCATGGCAGCCTTAAATTACAAGAAAGCAGTCTTTACTTGCAAATCCAATAGCTATAATGACAGAATGGATAATGCCAGCTCCAATAGTAAATCATTATTTGCTATTCTTAGAGAGCTGGAACCCTCATCCCGCCTATCATCGGCACACACACTTATAAAGTCTGGTTTACCATGACCCAAAATGTCCTCACTCAAAAAAGCCTTACTTACCGACAAGGCACCTTTGCCTGACCTACTCGCCCCCCTCGTGGGACTTTCACCAAGATTACCCCTCCCTTCACTTTCTCCCAAGTAGCAGACACCATCAGGATGTATAGACTTTCCAACTGTAAAGGTGACTCGTGTCCAGCCCATGTAGTCAAGATCTATGCACCCACACTCACTCCTATCATCACAGAATGTGCTAATGGCTCTTTCTCTAGTAGCACAGTGCCCTCTTCCATTAAAGCAGCATGGGTCTCACTGCTATTAAAAAACCTTCCCTCAACCCCTTCACTCCCACTAACTACCTCCCTGTCACCACTGTCCAATTACTACTCAAAATATTAGACCGCCTAGCTTTTACCCTAGTCCAGCAATTCTTCGAGAGTAACCATCTTTTTGGCAAAATGCACTCTGGGTGGGTTTTGCCCTAAGCACAGCATGGAAATGGCCCTACTGGACTTAAAAATCCAAATGGACTCCATTTGTGACTCTGGCAAATGAGCTATCCTTCTCCTGCTAGATCTCTCTGCGGCCTTCGACCTGGTCCATCACAACATCCTGTGCCAACACTTTAGCCAACACTTCTACTTCTCCCAGGAAGCAACCTTGTGGATCAATTCCTTTCTCGGTGGTTGCACCACATGAGTGTTCATAGGCGACTCAGCTGCAGATGCTATCGCTGCCCTGCTCCGCATCCTGCAAGGTTCCTGCCTCTCTTCCTCCATTTATACCACCTATACTAAACCCCTCTTTTATTTCCTTGATGCCAGAGAAGCCATCAATACCACGTTCACGGATGACACACTAATCCTTATCCCCCTCTCTGGTGATCATAATTCTGATTCTATCACAATCAACGATATCTATAGGGCAATCCAGAACTGGTTGGCCACGCACAATTTATGCCTCAATGATTAGAAAACTGAGTTCCTCATTATAGGCACACTGCACCATCTTAAACACTTGGGCGCCTTCTTTTCATCCTTTTGTATTATCACTGCTATGAAGAATATTAAAACATGAGGTGTACACCTGGAAGCAGACCTCTCCATGTGTAGACACATCAATGCCCTAGACCCTTCCACCGCCTATACTGCTACACTTATTTCTCTTAGCAGACAATTCCTCTCCTCTAGCAAATATCTAACTCTTGCACGAGGACGGATCCTCTTGAAAGTTAATTATTATAATATTCTAGTGATGAGTACCTCAACTGTGAATCTGCCCAAACTACAACTGCTCCAAAACAAATTTCTAAGCTCTGCCCTTGGTCTCATACCCTCTGATCATATCTCAGCCACCATGTGTGATGCACATTGGCTCCCTATCAAAGCACTTGTGGAATTCAAAATCCTGTCCATTACCCACCCTCATTGTGTATATAATGAGGCCCCACAGTACCTCAATAGTTGAATCTCCCAAACAGGTTCCAATATCTAGCTCTAGCATTTCCATGCATACTCCCTGATATAAAACCAAAAAAGCAAGTGGAGTCAGTTTCTGTGTTACAGCTCCTGCTCTCTGGAACTCCCTGCCACCATCTATCAGAAATGAGCAATCATTTTCCACTTTTAAAACATGAGTTAAGACCTGGTTGATTGACAAATATGAGTAACTTGCTTCCTTCGGCCTGCAGTCAAGGGTCCTACTGTGTATTCTGCTCTCTAGATCTTTATGCATGTATTCCATGCACGCTGACCTAAGTAATGTACCAAAGCCAGATATCTTCATGTCTGGGCATTTAAAAAATGTAATAAATAAATAAAATAATGTAAATCACACCAGCCAATGAACAATGAAGACGTTTGAAACATTTGTTGTCTTTTCCTTTTCTATAATTGGATTATAACATGATATTTTCTCTACTTGAATTTGCATGTCTGTTAGATGTTGCCCTGCCTTGACAGTTATAATAAATGTGTATTTTTCTCATATCTTGTGCATCATATTTTTTGGCTCTTTGAATTGATTTTATTGATACAAAAGGGACTCAGCTTACATTTTGGTGGCACGTGTATGGGGTTCCAGGTTCTCCCTGGAAAATCTGTGAGCTTCTCTACTGAACTTTGGGGACAAGCGAGTTCTGCCTGGAGGGAAACGTAGACTGTGCAAAAGGCACATGGGAGGTAACCAGTGACAAGGTTGGCCCAGAAGGCCTGCCTGGCCACTCCATGCTCGTGGCCCTCCCCAGCAATGCAGGACATTGAGGGGAGAGGCAGTCCAGGAGGCTTCGGATGACTGTGGCGAGCCCATGCACCTGATACGAGAACTACAGGGAAAGTGAGTATAAATTGGAACCAAATGCCCTACCACGAGAAACACTCACACACTACACTGGAGACAGTGTTTAAAGCAACAATATTTTCCCTATTCCTGGATCGAACATCTATACACAATAGAAAGCCCACAGCAAGCATTGATGTACCCTGTTCTCTCAATCACTCTGAATGCAGATAAGCAACCCAAAGTAGGGGTTAAAATAGGGAACATAATGTTTACTTTCATAGTAGACAGAGGGGCCAACTGATCTTGTGAAAGGGAAGAACAGTTTCCATTAACAGCCAACAGCATGGATACTCAAGGTTTTTCTGGGGCAAATGTAAGGGTTCCTTTCACCAAAGGTTTACCCCTCATTATAGGGACTCAAGATATAGTTCCACTATTACTGTATCGTACAGATACACAAGTGAATCTATTAGGGAGGGATCTCCTTAAGAAGCTCAACATGAGCATTTCATTCACTGACAAGGAAATCGTGTGTTCAACACCCGTCATGCATTACAACAGAAGAACCACAGTAATCCAGGCTCTCTGCAGCACCAACCCAATCCGAGCATTACCGTTGCATGAGGCGTATGCAGTTTCCATGTTGATCGGTTGGTTACAGGAGTGCAGAACATGATATATTGCTTGCCAGCAGAATTCCTATTTATACCAGCATTCCCACATGAAGAAGCTCCAGGAACAATGTGAATCGTACACAATGATGCAGTGCTAATGAGGAAAGGCAATGTCATTGTAACAGGCATAGACGAGAAAGGGATGGAGTGGAGAAGTCTGCTATGCTTAGTCCCCACACTGCCATTGAGAAACAATACTGACAAACAGCTATTTGCCAACTTGAACACAAATGGGGATACCATTTCATTTGTGTTCAAGTTGGATACCCTTTCAATTGGTAATTCAGCAAAGGGAAGTTCCCTGGACATCTACAGCAACACCCACACAGTTACACAAACGCTTAGCATGAGTGCCTATTAGACTATGGACAAGCAACCCACATGATGTAGGGTGACTGCCCAGTATTGGGGCAGTTAAAATCAAACTCAAAACAGGTTCCATACTCCCTACAGTAAAGCATTGCCCACTGTTGAAAGAAGTAGTTGAGGGAATTAATGACACAATCTAAGCATTGCTGATCAAGGCATCATAGTGCCTTCAGACGCACCCTGCATCAATATTTCGCACCAATGCCGTCTGCATTTCTGTGGTGGACCTTATGAACACATTCTTCACCATACCATTTCATCCAGACTCACAATACGTGACAGCATTTTCATAGTGCGGAACGAGATTCCAACACACTTGTTAGCCGCAGGGGTATTTTGAATCCTCAAGTGTCTTTAACAGAGTCCTCCATAAGGACATAGGGAACATCAACATGGACAGAGCAATTCTACAGTATGTAGATGACCATTAGGTGTGCAGCACCACAGAGGAACAGCGAAGAAAGGACACAGTACAGCTCCTGACAATACTAGCAGTCAAAGGGTACAAGGTGGACAGCAACAAACTACAATAATGCCAGAATGACGTGGTGTACTTGGGTCAAATCATATCAGCAACAGAGAGAAATATAAGCCCAGAAAGAGCTACAGCTGTGAGAAACACACCACAACCCAACACAATCAGCGAAATGCAACAATCCCTGGGTTCATTCAATTATTGCTGCACTTTGGTATTTGACTATTCCACACTTATTGCAGACACTCAAAGAAGCCCAAGGCACAATTGTATGGACCGAAGGGATGGCAGATTGTTTTGAGGATTTCAAAATAGCAATCAGCAGTGCACCTATATTAGCAACACCGGATTACAAAAAACCTTTCTTCTTATTCTCACACTCCAATGGTGAAGTCATGACAGCAGTGCTCACACAGAGATCAAAACAAACCATTAGCATTCTATAGTGGTCTCCCGGACCCAGTGATGACAGGACAAAAGAGATCAATAGATGAATTTGAAAAGATGGGGATGAAAGAAGGCATACTGTACCCCGAAAAACCATTGATGGTGACAGAGGTGCAACATTTTAGAACAAGAAGTGGGTAAAGGGGCATGCAGTATCCAACACTGCGGGACTAATGGGATTCACAGAAGCAAAACAAACAGGTGAATTTCGTAGAAATGTGTGGGCATTACATGTGAATAGGTTGAGAAGTTTGCATCAACATGAGCAACTTGTAAAAGTACAGAAACCTGCTCGGTCTTCATTTTGTTTCAGAGGCACAAGAAGCTTGCCCATTGGCAGCAATAACAACTGCAACCGGACATCATACCAAATGGCAGCATTGAATGAAGGCACAGCCACAGTAATGGATATCCTCTGGCAGTGTGGCTCCAAAGCCTACATTATCTGACACCCTTGTAAAGTGGCATCTGCTCCCTACTAACCTTACATGCATCTGTTATGGTAGTTCCTGAGTAACATGTACAATTGCCCAAAAAGAGAATCACAGTCTCCTGAACAGCCCCCAAAGAATGTAGGACATTTGGACTCACCTAGGGTGTAAAGAAAAAAAAAACGGGATATTTTTCAAAGGAAGCTGATGAAGCGCTGAACAAGGTGCCTACCTAATAACACCTTTTTAAAAAGACTAAGGTGTTCTTTATCTCATTATTGCCACATGGGATACAAGTCACAACCAACTCTAAATGGCTGCAGCTCATCTGCTGGAACCTGATGGAATTCTCAAATGCAACTGATCACGGACTGAATGTAGTACACAAGGAACTTTATGCACTTAGTCTTGTAGCACTACAGAACTGAATGGTGCTCAACCTAATA
The DNA here is from genome assembly GCF_040938575.1 of Ambystoma mexicanum. Taxonomy (NCBI): domain Eukaryota; kingdom Metazoa; phylum Chordata; class Amphibia; order Caudata; family Ambystomatidae; genus Ambystoma; species Ambystoma mexicanum. The sequence continues at coordinate 930,979,470 of NC_090930.1, forward strand.
ACAGCAATGGAAGGTGGAATCTGCAGGAAAATTGGAAGCTCCTGCTGCACCTACGTGCCTGCCATTAATGCAGACAATGGGACACTGACTCTTGCTATCAAGCAGATGGACAAATTTACGGCCAACATGGAAAACGAAGGAGGAACCGCTAAAGATGATAACTGGCTGACAACCATTACATCATGGAGGCCCCAATGGCTTTAAAATGTCTGTTGCATTTTGTTTCCTATCCTCATCCTCCTGGTATTACTCTGGTGAACGTATCATTAAGTGTCACCTGTTGTGTGTCCCATGACATTAAGAAAGGTTCTTGCAGTTATGACAGGTAGTGGCTCATTGGAAATATGAATGCTGTCAAACAAATGAGCAACCACAGGTAGGAGAAGCAAACAGGTACCCAATGAGCAGATATTGGTGCCCAGACAATGCCCTTTGGTCACAACCCAATGAACCTACTAATTACCTTGAATGCTACATTGACACCAATTTAGAATGGCCAAACAGCTCTCTGCAATACATCCCATGGGATTATGTCATGCATGGGGAAGTCCTGAGAGATGTAGGTAACATATGGATACCCAAAAGTGTCTTAGAGTGGCCAGAAGAAGAAGATTATGATAGACAGTTTAGAGACAAATTCATCCTTCAAGGGATGAAAGAGGGGAATGTAGGAAAGTATGACAATATGGAAGAATATATTCAACATCCTAAATGTTTGTGAAATTCACTATGAAAAGGCACACTACAAAGAAGCAACCATCCACATTTAGCAAATGCTTCCTGTGCAGGACCAACAAGACAGCAATAGTCATACTTTGAGTAGGGTATAACCCATACATCTTAAGGATGAACATAACTAGTAGTCATAACCAGATCTAGCATTGTTAGAAAATAATGAGAAAAGAGTTTAAAAGGATAAGTAAATGCTCGCCATTGTGATTAAATTAGTTGGAGACAATACATGTAGGCCACAAGATTTAGTTAGATTTTCCTTAAGCGTGGAGACTCCCCATCAACCAATGGCAGAGAACAGTAGCCAGACCCTTGCAGAAAGGAACAAACATATTCCAAGTTGCAACAATTCACAGAGCTGAAGACTGAATGCTGCACAGTAATTGGTTAAAACAAGGGAGAACATGCTTTCCCAGGGTTTAGTTTGTGGCAGTGGAGTCATGAAGGAGCAACAGAAAATATACCATACCCCAGAGTTTAAGGACAAGACACTGTACACTGGTTGGACAAAACACATCCGTTCTTATGAGTTAGCATAGCCATGTTCCAGAGAATTGTAACAATGTATATCCTTAGGGAGAACATCCAAATGTAACTTAATGAAGGTCACAAGCTGGCAAGAGCAGGACATGAAGAAACATGGTAGTAGATATATAATAATAATTGCACAGCACTGCCCCCTGCAGGGTAAATTACAATTATAGAATGCTCCCTGTTAGAGAAGAAACCATGAAGAGCACCATTGCCCATACAATCAAACTAATTAGGGTCCCGTGATTAGTGCAGCAGCTCACACCTAATTCACACCACGTGAATGTAACCATAAAGACAATCCTATGACATTGTACATTGTATGAATACTCATAAGGGGCATGCAAGTCATCTTTCCAACAATTGAGTTACAAAATTAACTGATGGTAAGCAGTTCACAATGATGAGAACAGTATGATGGTGCCAACCACTGAGGTCAATATTAAGTGATGTAAAAGTTATATTTTATGTCTCACACTGTCACATCTCACATAATTATTGGTCCATATTTTTATAATCTTTCAATCCACATCTACTCCTTCCGAAGCAACCAATAGTGAATCAATTCTGACTGTTACATATTTCAAAAGCAACTGCCCAATGAAAATGTGTGAGAATGGAAATTATTTCTGTGCACATGAACTAACAAGCGAGCATGTCACCTCTATCAAAAGTTAGAAAATGTATGCATATACCTATATTGTAGATTACACCAGCCAATGAACAATGAAGACATTTGAAACAGTTGATGTATTTTCCTTGCTTTAATTGACATGACTAACAAGCAATTTTCCTTACTCGAATTTGAATGTCTGTTAGATGTTTCCCTGCCTTGGCAGTTATAATATATTTTTGTTTTTCTTAGATTGCATGCCTCACTTTTTCTGGCTCTTTGGATTGATTTTATTGATATAAAAGGCACTTGCCTTGCACAAGGGAGCTGTCTTCATATGCCATATGCCTTATGCCTTTATATGCCATGGACGGGGTCCTGATATGACATGGTTAGACCCAATAGTGCAACATTGGCCAAGCCAATATTAGTTCCACCATCAGGTTCACTATTTGAAGATTTGAAGACATCTTTAAGCAATAATTATGACAAAGCATTGATCAATTTTGGGGGGTGCTGTGACCTGATTTTTGCTGAAATGGATTCAGAGGAACTTACGTTGATGGAATGCCAGGTGAAGATGTACAACAAAATGAACATTGTAAAATGGGGAAGATATACAGACAATTTTATTGTATAAACTACAAAGGGTGCTAACCACACACATGAGGAAATATACAGAGATACAGTTTTCTATTATGATATTCCCAGGGACAAAATATCATTTCCTTTATACACACTTTCGTCATAACTTACTAGGCTCCCTACAAAGGAGGATCCAGAAGGGGGATCCCTTGGCATGATGTAAAATTCCAGGGGAGGCAGAAACGCAAAAACATTGGCTGATTGGCTATAGCACAACACTAGGGCCGAGGAAAATGTGGTTGGGAAAGTTCATAAGGAGATTTGAGGATTTAAACAGTGAAGCCATCTATACTAGGCTCTCATATGAATACTCTATCTAAATGACCATTGCTTTAGTGAATATTTTAATAGTGATACACAACACGTTGGGAGAAAATGTTTTTCTCGATTAGTCCATCATAAAGAAGTAGGGAAGGGAGTACTTTGACAGGTAGGTGGAAAATGTAATCTTGGGGTTAGAAATGGAGGCCCTGATGGGTTTGTAGAATATGTATTATATTGTATTGTATTGCATTGTATTGAATACATTAATGTCTGTAATGTTTGTTTTAGAATGCTGTGAAGTCATTTATTGACATTTGTAAAAAAAAACTAAGGATTTTGAAGTATATGATTAAAAATGTGTTAAGGTTTTCAATAAACTATACACACAAAAACAAATATAGACAGTAGCACTTCCATAAATATGCTACTTCAGCACTGTATGGCCAGTTTCTTCCATCTTATTCCAAATATAGCTGCATGCCAGGTATTGTCATGATATGAAAAGTAGAACCCCTATATTGCCAGTTACTGCAATAATACAATATCCAAACATCTAAGTCACTTTCAGTGCAAAGGAGCATTAATTAATGATGATTTGTTATTTATTTAGCACGTTCCTCAAAGTGATGGACATAGCACATATTTGCATACAATTTTCATCCCAACAAAAGATCTCATTTATCAACCTCAAGAATGAACGGCTGAGTTGGCCATGACAAGATTTGAACCTGCGACCTGCATATCACAAACAGATCACTGCATTGATCGTTCAACTGGCTGAACTATTTTACCACTTTGCTATTAAAAATGCAATGCCACCATAAGAAAACATGTTGAAACAATATGCACAATGTAGGCTCAGTAAAAATGTCATGCCACAGTAAGATATACCTAGACCATTAGAATGCCATTCTAACCACGTAATAACACTTATCATGCTTACTTTATCAACGATGGCCAGATTAATGCCACAGTAAGGACTTGCTGCACGCAAATGCCAGTCTAGCCAGGTAATTACTATTATTATGATTACTTTATCAGAGCTGCCCAGCACATACTGTTGAGCCACAGAAAGAAATGGCTAGTCTAGCAAAATGCTAGTCTAGACATGTAATAACATGTATGAAGCTTACTTCATTATAGAGGCCTAGATAATTATGCCATGATGTAGTAACAGATGGCTATGATATGATATGATATGATAAGTCATTTATAACATGCCTGTACACACATATCTACACCAGTGGAACCCAAATGTCTGTCTAGACAGGCAATAACACTTATCATCCTTACTTTATTATAGATGCCCTGTAAAAATGTCATGCCACAGTAAGAAATTACTTAACTAGCTGTTCCAAAATGTGGTTCTAGCCACTAACAACACATATCATGCCTGCTTTATCATGGATGCCAATTATGTGTGCACCCGGTTCCTGCCCCACCCTGCCAACATGTCCCCTCTCTCTCCCACTCTCCTCCTCCAACCCCTAAAATCATCCCCTTGGCCCAGCATTACAACCACTCCTTCTTTCTCATCCTAGTACTTACATATGAGGCACGGTGCTTCATAGGCAAGTACTGGGTGAGGAAGAGTAGGTCTAGGAGTAATGAAGATTAGCTGTAAGTAATCTAGGCATTGAACACAAGCACACACATTTGCACACCATTCACATGCTCATTTACACGTTCACCCATCCACCATTCACTCACACACTCAGCCATCCATGCATCATGCACTCACTCACACATATTACATAATATACATATACATATATACATATATGCACACAACCACACACCCTTTCATGCACGCATGCACACATATTTAAAAATGTCTTACCTTTTCCCAAATCTGATGCTGCTCTGAGGAACTCTCCTGCAGGCAAGCTTCTCTGGTTCACATGCTGCACGCAAGCAAGGAACCAGCTCTGGTTCCTGTCATGCACAGAGCAAGGGAGACAGAGCCTTCCATGAACTGAGGGTGCAGGGGTTTTCTTTTTGAAGTCATTCTGATGTGAAAAAGAAATTATTTTGTAACAGAAATAATTTCGTTCTCGACTAGGATCTCTTTTTACATTTGATTTCTCTCTGCCTCTGCAACCCTTAACCAGGGGTCGCAGAGGCAGAGCCAGGGGTCACACAGGAGTTGCCAGGGGTCACAGTTGCGACCCCTATAACCCTCAATTGACTTCCTTGAATCGGTTCCTAACTTGATCCAGAGACAAGGAGCGTAGCAGAAAAAAAGGCATTTTGACTAATTTTTTCATTCTTGCTGTTCTCTGTTTCCAGGCTGGCAATGAGGTATGGTGGCTTCTGGTTTTGCACTGGCCTCTGCAGATGGTGACATTTGTCAACATATAGAGGGTCTCATTACAAGTTGGGCAGTAACGCTGGCGCTAATAGCGATGGCACTAACTGCCCTACCGCCAAACCCCCCAGTGCTATTAGTGCCGGATCATGGGTTTGGCGGTAATGGAAGTCCCCATTCCCCACTGAGCCCATTCGGGAATGCCCCATTCCCCATTGGGCTCAATGGGGAATTTGTGCACTCATACCACCGGCGGATTTCCCGCCGGCAGTATCAAAGTGAATATTTGGCGGATTTCCCCCCAGCTCAGAGCTGGGAAGAAATCCGCCAAAGCCCTGATTTGGTGGACCCTTAAATCCAGTGGTAATAGCGCTACCGCCGGATTTAAGGGTTACCGCCCAACTCGTGATGAGGCCCAGAGTGTTGTTTTTGTTGTGACTGCTTTATTGGCGATGCAAGCAGTCTTAAAAAGAATACCTGCTTCAAGAGCTGGCTAGTACAGCTCCTTGAGGATGGGGGTGATGTGGTTAGATTATCCTGCTCCCATAATGAGATGAGCTGCAGCATGGTGCATGGCATTCAGAGGTGCCAAGGTAGTATCTTGAGATTTTGCGAGTAGGCTGTTGCCACCTTCCAATTCCAAGTGAGTGATGTCCAGGTCTTGGAGAACTATTTTGAAACCTGGGTTGCGAATGAAAGGCTTGACTTTGCAGAAGTGCGCAAGTTAGTACCTTGCTGTTTGGATCATCCGTGATGTATTTTGAATGAGAAGTCACAGTTGGTGGCAAATTGTCTTGGTACTACGTGTTCACCAATATAAACTTGTATTTTAATTTCGGGAGCAACAATAGGCATGGACCCGTAGTCCCTTTTGGTATATTATTAACTGAAAGTAGTTCAATATATTCCAACATAAAGCCATACCTGTCCTTGTTGAAAGAAGGAATGTATGTTATGTAGGAGACTTCCTAATCAAAAGTCAAACTGTGAAAAAAACACACGAAGGAGATCCACTACATTTTGACTAAGCTAAGAAATGCAGGTGGCCCTCAATTCTCAGAAAAAGACATTTGAGGCTCTACTGAAATTGAAGAATCCCATAAATCTATTTGAATTACAAAGTGTCTTAGAAATCCACTAACTATAGTTGTTAGTTCATAGAGACGTATGCAGAGATCAGTCAACCCTTGGTCAATTTTTGAATACAGGTTTGAGTGTGGCGACTCCCAAATAGAGGCTATGAAACAGCTAAATAAAAGTCTATCCCAAGCTCTGTGCTTGGCTTATCTGATCAAACATACCCCCCTCCTGAAAATAGGTTTTTTGTACACTTTTATTTAACCTCAGTCTTCTATCAAAAATATGACAGGTGAAGAAAGTTATCTCCTCCGCAAACAAAACAAAAGAACCCATTGAGATCAAATGTACTGAACTTGTGAAATTACTCCTGGCAAGGTTATGGGGATGAAAAAACTACCATCCATTGATTCCTGTGGAGCATATAATTGTTAGCATCTCCCACCAGCCTCTTCAACATTAAGTAGAGTGACCAAATATGAACTGGGAATGTCTCTAACTCAAAGATTACTTCCTGGAGTCTTTCAATACAGAGGGATCCTATATAAATCAGTTATGGTCAAAATAAAAAGAGTCCTATGGCACAAGGATTAGCCAACCTGTATGACTGTGTAAGATAAAAATACCTAAATGAAGATTATAAGTATAGTTGTTCTTTTATAGCTCTCTTAATACCAGCGAGCGGTTTCGAAGCATGGGATTGGGATTTGAACCTGTGTTGCGCTGGCTTGTCTTGCTTCCAAGACAAGCCTGTTGCCCCTGAGCTATCCTTCCTCACCAAGATAAATTGCAAACAGACAATAATATGGAGGCATATTTAGCTTCTCCTCATAAGGTGTATGACAAGAACACCTGTCAGATAATTCCCACAATTTATGTGGATGGATGTTTCTAACATGTTAAAGAAATTTATGAGAAGGAATTAGTAGCTGGTGCCGGGAATGCTTGGGTGAATTACATGCCTAAACCCTCTGCTGGTTATAAAATTGGTCCCTGGAGTAGTCAGGTGACATAATTGATGACCACATATAAAGCTAATGTCACAAATCACCAACTCCAGGAACTGCTAAACATAACTTATTCTCACTATGTTTAAAAATGATTTGTTGAGCAGTGAGTCAACTGTGAAATCAAAGGTCTGCTGTGTGGAAAGTTAATCTAAACAATAGATAATTTAGTGACATCAAAAGATGTGACCCTATTTTGGAAAAAAGATAAAGGGTCACTCAAAAGTTGAATGTCCCGATACAACAAAAAACAATTTGGCTGATCAATTAGCCAGAACAATCCAAGGTGAAAACAATGATATGGAACATACCTTTGGAGAAATACACATAACAGCAGTAACTCAGTCACAAGCTCACACTGAAAGCAAGCTTACTAATCTGCAGTGGAGTAGAGATGCTCCAGATCAAAATTTTATTACCACCAAAAAGGAAGACCCAACTATAGGAAGATTCTACCAATATTTAGAAGACACAGAAAACGTTACGTTATCTGAATCGTATTGGCAGGAAAAAGAAGATCTTCAAGTGTTAATGAAATTTCAGAAATGAATTTAAATTCAAGACCGACTTTTGGTTACAAAATCCTATTCTGCTTATGATCAGTGGGTGATATCTACCTCATTTCAAAGCATAATGTTAAATCATGCCCATGACACAGTGGCAGCTGGTCATTGGGAGATTTCAAAAGACAATGGAGGCCCTACTTGCAGTTGCTAATTGGCCATACATTGCTCAAGGCCTAAACATATATTTAACAGGGAATGTGATCAGTTCCAACCAAGCTCCCCCATTCACTGAGCTTCTCTCCAAATGAGACGAATAACATTAGCATGGTCTGATCTTCAGATCAACTTTATTGGACCAGTGATTTGTTCAGCAAGTGACAACATGTGCCACTTAACAAAATGGGTTCACGCTCCAAGTTGTAAGGAAGAAATGCATTTCGTCTACCAGCCATCTTCAGGTAAGGGGGCGGGGGGTCGAATGATATAACAAGACAATCGTTGGAACGCTAAAGAACCCTAAAGAAGTTTGTGGTGGATTCTGGACCCAGTTGATACTTACATTTTCCACCAGTCCTAATCACTCTGAGGTATACTTCTATGTCTGTGACTAAGGTGTCCCATTTTGAAAACATGATAAGTATAAAAATTCCCTTATCTCAACATCTGTTGTGTCGAACCCAGGAACAGCAGGAGCCACACTGCTGATTTACTGAAAGATTGTAGGCTCTCTCCCTCAACTCTCTTACCAGGGCACATTTCCCACAGGTTGACAGATGGTGGCTCATCAACAATATCAACTAGTGGCATATCATTGGTTGATTTCATGAGCAGCCATTTCTTCACATAGATGTCTGAAACATAATTATAACTGATAATAGTGCCAGAGTTCAGACAAATGCCGAAAACAAATTACTATTGCTGTCTGTGTTTGCTGTATGTATCAATTTGAATAATAATTAAAGCTACAAATAAATAAGAACATTAAAATTAAAAGCCTTTAATGCATAAGGAATGATAGCACATGGCCTGTTCTTCAGGCACCAATAATGCACATGTTCACATTATATCAGAGAGGGTTAGGAGATCCATAGGAATCCAAGTGGACGAACCCTTGTGCATGAACCATAAAGGGAATTTAGCCATGGGGATGTGGTGCAAAGTGTTTACAATGTATATACAAGATGCTACTGACAACAAAGGTGAGTTTCCTCCATGTTGGCCAACTGATAAAGGATTACTATATAAATTGAGAAGGCACAAAGATTGATTAATTCTCCACTGTATGGATGGGCAATGGGAGCTTTGTCTGCTTAAGTGCCCTTACTAATGTGCATCTTTCTATTGCGCCCAAAGATGCTTAATGTCACATTGCTCTTCTATATTTGAGACCACTACGTCTTGTAATCTTGTGCATGATCCGTAAAGGGAGTTTAGCCATGGGGATCTGGTGCAAAGTATTTTCAATGTATCTACAAGATTATACTGACAAAAAAGGTGAATTTCCTCCATGTTGGCAGACTGATAATGTATGAATATATTATTTGAGAAGGCACAGTGATTGATTAATTCTCCACTGTATGCATATGGTGCTTTGTCTGCTGTAGTGCCCTTACTAATGTGCCTCTTTCTATTGCTCCCAAAGATGCCTTATGTCACATTGCGCTTCTATATTTGAGACTTTGAACTGACTCTTGTAATCTTAATACTGCTTGGGACATTGTTGGATAATACAAAGAGCATCAATAGTAGTATGAATTAACCAAAAGATCCAGTCCTGGGGTTACTTTGGCACGAAAAGATCAGGTGAGGCATTGGGTTCCACACTGCTGCATATGTTGTGGTCAATCCCCATTGAAGGCCCAGGCCTTCTGGGGCCTGGGACCTCAATACCTTCAACTCTCTCTTCCTAAATATCTTCCTTCTCGAGCTCTTCACTCATCCGCAACCAACTCCCTCAGGGTCAGTTGCTTCCCCAAGCAGCGAGTTGGTGGTAGATATCTCTCTTCTGCTGGGGCCTCCCTCTGGAACAGCCTCCCAGCCTCTCTGAAACTTGAGGAGAACCATCTCCGGTTCCAGAAGCACCTCAAGACCTTCCTCTTTGCTTCTGCTTTCTATCCTCCTCTCCTCTGCTGATCTCCTGGCTGAATCTGAAACTGCACTGGTTACCTGGTTACCCTCTGATCTCGGGGCCAGGTCCACTATCCACATGTTGCACACCTGCACTGTCCCCCTGGGAACCCTTGCATTTGGGGACTGTTCCTGTATCCCTACAGCCCCTACTAGCACTTGAAACCTAATGTCTGCACTTACGCCTGTTAAGTAACACAAGTGAAAAGGGTTGGTCTTGCCTAGATGAATATCCTCATAGACTCATTAACATAACATAGTAGTCATATCTGTTTCTTTAACAATTATTTATTATTTAAAGAAAGACCTTTTGGTCTATTGGCACACAAAAAACATTGCTCAAGTTACTTCTGGCTGGACATGGGCATAATAAATGGTGATTGTAAATAATACATGTTCGACAAGATTTGTTTCGAATTTGTTAATGCAAAATGACATTCAATGCATAACCACCTACTGTTATAAAGAACAGGGGTTGACACAATTCATACAATTACTAAACACAAGAATAGAACAACGTGTTGTTCTATTCTTGTGTTCAGTAATTGTATGAATGTATGTTTAATGTTTTTATGTGCCAATAGACCAAAAGGTCCTTCTTTAAATATAAAATAATTGTTAAAGAAACGGATATGACTACTATGTTATATTAATGAGTCTATGGGGATATTCACCTGGGCAGGACCGACCCTTTTCACTCATGTTACTTACTATAGAGCCCTCCTGGGCAGATTAGGGTCTCAGTCAGGAGCCCTTTTTTTTCCCACTGCACTTACCCATGCACTTGCCACCAGCGGGCCACACTTGTATTTATTGACTTTATTTATTTTACTGTTATCCTATGTACTGCACTTCCCCCTGCCCTTTCCCTGCACACTTTTCCCATTCCTCACTGCCCTGCTCTTGCGCGATCTCAATGTCACCTGGCCTAGTAGAATCGTTGTCTCTGTCTTCCCTCTGTTTTCCCTCCCTTGCCTCATCGCACCTTGAAACACTTGTGTATAGGTGCATTATAAATGCCATATCATATGATATAATAAGGCAAACACTTGATAAGATATTTGCCCGTAAAGCCAAGTACACCAATTTCATTTTTGGAAATCCATGCCTAAATATTATGAGTTTGTTTGATAACCTTATGCAGCTCTTCAAGTTCAAAGTATCACACAATGGCCAGATCCGAATTTTGGATTTGATGACAAAAGCATAATCACTAATAGAGGTTATTTGAAAAACATCGCCTGCCTAGTATTACATTCAGGTTTCCTTGTCTGAATAGACCCTCGTTTAGACATCCACTTAGGATTAAAGCAGGCTCAAATATTGACTGATATTACAGCCCCACTGGTAACACACGTGATGCCCTGTGCTGTAAAGGCTGTATTTGTGCTGTAACTGTAGCGTACTCTTATAACGTCCTATATTTATTTGTCTACATATTCAACCTGAGTCTACCAAAGAGTCAATCAAAGAGTAATGTACATGGATATTGGAGACATGTGTTCACATTTTCTCCGGTGCAAGTGTGTGACTCTTGTCTCACGTGCTGTGACTTCAAGCAAATGTTCAGATGCAGGACTACTGGCTGATACCGCTCAGATCAAATAATTTCACATTTGTGTAACTCCTTATGACAGCAAATGTTTAACCATTTTCCAGAATGCAATGTAATTGAAATTGTTGATATCGTTATCCAAATGTCACTTGTTGTTTAAGAGAGTGAATGGCCACCCTTTTCCAGTCATTGCCCTAAAGCTCTGAATTTCTGCCAGTGTCTGCAAAGTTGTTTGAAATGTATAGTTCTGCTCCATGAACTATTACAGAATGTTGCTTCAAGTAAGAGGGGCAACTAAAATGAATATGACACCATGTACTGTTTGACATTGTTCTCAAGTAGTTCAACACCAGAACCTGTGGGTCAATTGAATGAGATTTCTCTCCTTCCTTCTTGACTTATGAAGAATAATTTGGTGTGATGTAGCAGGAAATTGTAACCAGTATTATTACTGAACTTTTTTTTACCACACTTGTTTGTCGCTTTTTGGTTGCAGGAAATAGATGGTAGGTTTGGGTGAGGCAATAGTGAATAGGAGTAGTTGGGGTCAGGAGACTAAAAGGGGCAATGCGGGGAGTCTGACCCCACATTTTGCCACAAAAAAGTTTTAAAAAAAGGTGGGAGCCAACTTGTTCTGTATACAATGTAATCATTGTGTGTCCAGTTTGTAATTTGATTAGGGGGTATTGGTCCCCCTGGCATAGTTAGTACACTGTTTAGGTTTGTGACTTTTCTTATATAATACCAAAATGAATGCACCAATAATAGTAGGATCTTGAAAGCCTCTCTGCCAAGATGGAAAACCATCACATGACTTCACAGAGGATTACCTACCAGAGATGGACGGGCACTTTTGCTTATTTCTCCCTAAACCCAGTCATATATATTGTACCTATATATTGTACCTTGATGCTCATATGATTGACATGCCTTACCACTGAATACCCAAGCATCAACAACCCTCTAAACCCTCCATACTAATTGTAGAATGTAAATAACAACAGGAGACAGCTGGTCTCAACACAATTTAGCTGTGTGAGAAACCAACATAGCAATTCCTTAAAGCAAAGAGCTGTGGAATCAACATGCTTTAGCATAATTATAGTATGAGCACTATCTAAGTGTAGGAGTCCCAACAATTAGCGACAAGTATTGAGGACAGCAAAATCTGCAAGTTTGCAGGATTTCACTTATTAAACACCTGGCTAGGACAGACTGTTGAGCTCATCTGAGGAATTCATATTGTTTTAGGTCTACAGTCGTGCAAGATCACACATAGATCATTTGTCAAATGATCAAAGTCTCTTAACTAAGATCTCAAGCAAGTCTGAGGCAAGACAGCTTTCGGGGCCTCACTTTAAACCATTTCCCACAGAATTGTTTGAAGCTACCTCAAAAACCTTGTCTGAAGAAAGACGGTGTTAGACGACTGAATGAGCTCGATGGTGATATATCCTATTACGGCCTCTGGGGCACATTCTTCTTCTCAAAGCTTTTAGCTCATTCAAAAAGTGCTTTGATGTGGACTCTTGCTCTGCTGATGTGCCATTGCAGCATGAACACAGCATACCAATCGATACAACCTCTGCTGGAGAATCCGAAGTGTCATCTGACACCAACAATCAATTGTTCCCTTGAAGGAGCCCTGTCAAGACGCTGACACAAACTAGGGATATCTTAGGATCTTTGAAGCCTTGAAATCTCTTTTGGCAATGCTCTGTGGCCAACCCCCACTTACCCAATTTGAACTCCAACAAAAGTTCCAAGTCTAAATGTCACCTTTTAAACTGGCCCTACTCCCAACTGTAGGCTCCCATTGATCACAAGGCCACTGAAAAGTCCTGCAGTGATATTTAGATCTGTTTCTGATATTATTGTCTCCCATAGATGTACATTGACCCTTACTGAGTTCCAATGATTATTTGACACATTGATTTTAAATTAATAACTTTTAAGTATATGTTTCCCCTTTTCTCACTTTTTAAAAATAATGATGCTCAGTTAATTGCTTTGGTTAAAAAGGTTGGAATATATCCACAGTGACCTCTGCTTGGAATGCAAGTTTGGGATTTTTTTTAAATGCATTCCTTGTTTAAGTGGTTTCAACTGCATTTCTAGAGAGTCGCCCTCGTATTAACGATTTAGCTTTCCTCATACTAATGAAGTGTTTCTTCCGGGGTGGTCTTGCTGTTTACTTAACTATGCTAAATTGCATTAAGTCTCCATCCAGCATTCTACCCAGACCCATCCAGTGCGTGTCCCACAGTTGCTCCTTAAATTCTAAAATGCTCAAACATTTACTAGTTGCAGCTAAGAACATGGAGATATGCCATGTTTAAATGTTCATGGATTGATGCCAAGGAAACTATTTTGAACCTATTAATTGAACTTTCATCACTTATTAACAATGGTAAATGTGCCCTCTGGTTGCCTTTTCAGGTGATGTTAGCCTCAATGTATAGTACATGTTGTTTCTTTTCCGTCTTCTTAATCTTTACAAGGACACATTGGCCTCATTACGAGTCCGGCGGTAACCTGCTGTTTTTTCCAGCTCAGTTACCGCCGGACTCGTCTTACCATTCCGCCTCCGTGATTCCCGGAATTACCAGGGCATTACAACCCCGGTGACCCGGGAATTCTGGAGGCGGAATTCGCTAAATCCCAATTCCCATTGAGCCCCATAGGACTCAATGGGAATGGGGACCATGGAAACACCGGCACCATCTTTTGATGGTGCCGGTGTTTCCACGTCCGCCTGCAGGCGGGCGGTGTTAAACCCGCCAGGTCAGACCTGGCGGGAATTACTCCTCTGCCTGCAGGTCTCGTGATCACCCGGTATGGAAACAACGGTGGCGGCGGGTTTACCGCCACCGTTATTTCCATACCGGGTGACATGTAATGAGGTCCATTTATTTTGGATGGCATTTTTGTACTTGTCTTCAACATCTAGAGCTAATGCATTTAAGCACCTATTAGAATCATCACCGTAATCCCATACTAAGGGAATGCCCAATGGTCTATCAATTTTCTGACAGAATGAACATCTCTGTATTCACTAAGCTTCAATCACATTTTTATTAGATTTTGACAACCCACTCTGACATTTATCAATGTATTCTTACGATTTTGCACTGTGAACACCATAGCATCTACGATCACTAAAATATGTATGTTGTCTTTTCCACGGCCTTGGTATGTTTCTGCATGTATGTGTGTATGTATGTATTTAGTTATTTATTTCATATATTACGCACTATTTGGTTTGTACAATGTATCTTAACATATACTAAAAGTAGACTGATAAAACCTGTTATTTTTGGTAAAACGGTAAAACATTGTTGATTATTGCTTATTATTGCTGTTCTTGCTATGTGGAGGTTGTACAATATTTTCATCTCCTTGCCTGTGTCAAAAAATGATGCCCAATCCTAGAGTTCATTGTTTGATTTAATGATTGTATGTGCATGCGTGTAAGCATGGGTGGCTTTCAAGGCAGATGAAAAGCAATTTCAGTTTATGAAGGAGGAAAGCCAACAAAATGGTTGGTTGGTGCCCACAAGTGCTCTGCAAAGCACCCAGTGTAAGGGATTTTAATTGGATGGATGCGCATATTATTCTGAACTATAGGTCATTGACAACTTATAATTGCTCAATTGGACATGCCTGAAATTATAATTGAGCACTGGGCACTTTATATAAGCAACATTTGAACGCACTATGCACTTTATTGTTCAGTATTTCAACATGTGGCAGCCCATGCGTGAATGTCAGCATTTTGTCAGGCTTATTATTGTGATTGCGCAAACTATGAAAGTTACATGATTCCAATGGGACTGGCATTCAAGTTTGGAACTTTCTAAACCCATTGGCATTGACTGCAACTGCACATGGTGCACTTGAAACTGTATCACAGCTATAAATGACATGAGATGTACATCTTTATTTTATGTAAATGCTTGCATGGACGGAGAGCACTATGCACTTTATACATATTGCTGGTGAAAGCTATATTTTGCACATGTATCCAGTTGCTGCTTTGCTAATTTGAACATTTTTCAACCATTCTTTACAATTTGCCGTGTTCGGGAAACCTACATAATGGATTCTCGAAAAGTGAAACTGTATCGGGCATGTTTAAACTGCACATTTTTAAGATTGTATGACTGCCGAGTATAGCGAGAAGGTGGTCAACAATGGTAATCTTCACTCAAGCCTTTGTTTCTAGAGAAACAGGATACTGAATTGTGCGGCACTTTATTTGTTTTTGATCCTCTTCATGCTTAAGGCCATTTGTGCAAGATGCTTTATTGTCATATACGCAGAGGAATCATTTAAGTGGTTCATACATATGCATACATACACATATATATACGCTGCTATTAGTAGATGTGTATTTCCTTCACATGTTAAATTTAAATCGAACATCCATTCTATTGTTGGCACCTAATTGCGAACCACGGCAATCACAATAAGATAAGAAATAGAAGTTCCTGTGAGATACAATACGTTATATGAACGTTTCTGAAAACCAGGCACCACAATATTCAAATATGGCGGAATAGATGGTGCAACAACTGTTCACAACCAATGTGTAGACATTCTCTAAATTGACCGTAGAGATGTTGAGGGTTATTTTGGTCCATCATCAGTGTCTGTCTCCTCTTCGTGACCAAGTGGTGTGAGCACCGCGAAACGCATCGTTTCTTTCCATGTTTTTCTTTTCTCCTAAGCACACAATTTAATAAAGATTTTCTGTGCTGCCTGGATCTCTCTGGTTACTCTCCTTTTTTTTGGCTGTAAGGACACGAGATCCCCAGCTGCTCTCAGGAGTGCAGTCCGCTCTACGTACCGTGATACAAAGGTTCTTCAAAATATATGTGTGTATATATATATATACATACACACATATATATTTTTTATTTTATTTCAAGGAAACATGTTTAGTTGAAGTGACATTAAGGTGATCAGGACATTGTAACAAAGCCTTTAAAATCCAAGGAAAGCACTTAAGTTGCAGGGACATTAAGATGAGAACTTAACGCAACAAAACCTCTGGAATTCAGCTAAAGCAGCTTAACTTTGTGTCCCTGTTGCGCATCCTATGACTACAATGATGACATCACATATCACATCACTGATGAGAACACTGATGACATTACAAATCACATCACAGATGCTATCACTGGTGAGAAAACTAATTACATTGTATATAAGTGATTACATCAATAATGGACTTAGACATAACATAATTTATAAGTTGCATAAAATACCTAGAAATATCTACCAGGTCACTGACCCTGGCCTTTGGCCAATGGCCAGTGATTTTTCACCCCGACATCACAATACCTATAATATTAACGTACAAAAAAAAAAAATACAAATAAAAAATAAAACACTGACACCCCAAAAATGTATAACCGCAGACCAGGGACAGAACTACTCCTACCCGCGGACATCTGTAGTCTTTAATAGCCACAGATATAACCCCAAATATCGGCAAAACAGCTCAAAAGAAAAGTGCTTTCCTGCACCCGAAGAACCTCACCAAGTGTTCCCCTCATCTGTGCCAGCTCCCCCCCACTCCCCAGATGGCCTCCTGGAGCAATTGTAGTCTAGTTTTAGATGCGCCACACAATGTATTTAGGTTGTGTATTCTCAGTTATGTTATTATGTTGTGTGGGTGTGCAATACTTGCCTACTTTACTGTTATGTATTTCTTGCATGATTCTTATTTTCGAGTTACTTTACTTTAGTACACGAGTACTTTACTTTAGTACACCATCCAACTTACATGATGAATACAAAACAGCATTCATGTTTTGTATTCATCATGTAAGTTGGATGGTAGTATACAACTTGTAGTCAGTCTCCCTTTTAAGTGACTTTTTGTAGCCGCAGCTATGATAAAAGTAAAATAACTGTAGTTGCGGGTATAACAAAAAACATGTTTAGTTATTTATTGTATTTGTGTATTTATGTATGATGAGTAGTCCTTAAAAGGACTGTTTTGGGGTACACTAAGTGTAGAACTTTAGTACATCAGGGGCACTGTTTTGATCAGTTAGGTGTACTCCGTCATGTCTATAGAATTTGGACATGTAGAACTGTATGCTGTTGTTCACAATCCATAATTGGTTGTGGTCTGTCATGAATGCTGAAACTGCTTTATTAACATTTCTCCGGGAATTCTCAATTTTACCTTTAAATCTGGTGGTCCATCGAGATTGGAAAAGATAAAGATGGTATGAACAAATAGTTCCATTAGTTTTCCCATGTCTTGTTTCATCATTAAAGTAAGGGTCGATGGTTCTACACCTCCCGCATTGTAGCCGCCGTATATTAGAACAAGTGACACACTGTGCGTTTGTGGACGTGTGGTAGCTGCAACTAGCCGGAATATTTGGTGGTGTGGCATTTTATATGTATTGAGTGTTTTGTGGGATTATAAGAGACGCAGTGGAGTGGAGGGGAACTACGAGGAGTGGAGAGGAGGCTGTTGGTTATGTTGGGGGCAGTTTTTCGAGTTTGTTGCAGTGGACATGCAATTTTGAATTCAAAGATTTGTGAATATCCGCAGGTGTGTAGGAGGGGCTCTTATATAATTGCATCTATAAAACGCATGTGTATAGGTGCGTCAATACTATCCTGTGTTTCATTTGTTAAGGATGGGGCTGGGGGTAGATTATTTAAAGCCACGTCAATAAATATAAATGTTCTGTGCAATAATCATATGTTCATGTGCATAATACAGTGCAGAATTTGATTTGTATGTGTTATTTGTATTACTTAGTTGTTCACTTATTTAGTTTGAAGGTTTGAAAGCCAATTTAATATGATTTGGGGATTGCTGGAAAATTTGCATGTAGCCACGGGTACAAATCCACGTCAAATAGCCGGGGGCTACGAAAGATGCTAGATGGGTTTGTGTCAGTTTCATTGTTTGTTATGGTTGTTGTTTCTTTTGCATTTGTGTAGGGCTTGGTGATAGCTTGTACTGAAAATGTGTCAGCCATCTTAGTATAGTAGTTTTATTGGTATATAGTCCTCTTTTTTTGATGTTTGTTTTTCAAAAGTACGAAAGACACCATTTTCTGCAGTTTTGTCCTTTTGACTCCTGAACTCTGACTGCGCACATGCCAGGAGTGTGGCTGATGTGAAAGTAAGTGTTACTCTGTATTTACGGTTTTGAAGGTTTATTTGCAGGTAGTGTTCATTATTATTTTCTTCATTTGCTGTGTTTGAGTGGCAAGTATTTTTACTGTGTTTTTTTACATTTGAATAATGTGGACATGTAGCTTTTGCGTTTGTTATCAAGGCTGATGGTTTCTTTGATTGCACCTCTTGTACTTCTAATGTATTTTGAGCTATGCATTACTTGTCTGTGTTTCAAGTGTTTTGTGAGGTAATTCAATTGGTGGTGCTGTGCAAGCTCATTTTTGTACTCTTCTTATTTTTGTATTTTCTTGTAGCTGCATTGTTATCATCATCCCAGTGGATTTGCACTAGATGTTGTACAGTTAACTCCTGTGAAAGTTCAACCTATGTTCAAAACATAATGGTACTGTCGGAGATGGGAGCAGCAGATCTGTAGATTGTTCACGAAAAGCCTTCTTATGACCTTTCTAGCATTTCAGTTGATTCTTTAAATGCAGTGGTTCAGGTGTTTGAGACTTTGGCTGTTGGTGGCAGCACCTTCAATGTGCGGTGGTTGATTTTGTATAACCACTGCTCACAGCTCCAGTGATGAGGGAAGTTGATGAAAGAGGAGTCTGTGCATTTGATACCACTGTTGATGTTGTTGGATTCATGGATGGAGGTGCTGCAAGTGGTGCTGATCTCTGTCAATGTAAGGAATGGAACCCATGCATTTTCTTTTATGGTGGATTAATCATTATTGATGTTCCTAGACTTTGCGATGGAGCATCAAAAGGTCCACGGCATAGAGTTTTATTGTAAAGGTGAAGAGTACCTCCTCTGCCTCTTTTTTTGCAGTGTTTCTTGGCTTTGAAGACGTGCCAACTATCTATTGTTTTTTCATTCATGTGGAATTTTGGCCCAAATGATGATGTTGTCAGTACTTGTGCTCTCAAGTTCAGACATGTTGGAATGTTTTAGGGAGCAAAATATAAAACAATGAAAATGACAACATGAAAAAGACAATGCTGCCAAAAATGAAAAAGTTTTTAAAAAGTAGCTTGGTAAACTATATTTGCTTGATGACTTGTTCTCCAAGTTATTTATCCTACCCTATTTTCTCTTGTTCTCTTTTCTTAACCTTTTCATAATTTGTTCTGCATGCTACCAGTATAATGTTCTTTGTTTACTTTTGTCCACTTTATATATCCCTGTTTGTTTTTTGAGTTGTGTTTTCTTATAGTTTTTTATATTGTATGTTTTTTTTAAACTCAGGTTGGATCTTTTCCCCCAATGACCCAATGATTAGCATATGCAAAGAGAACAACAGTGTACTTTGCACTAATGTTGTATCTGTTATATAGTGTATATGAAGCATTGCAAATAAAATATGAGGGTCATAAAATTGTGTTTATTAAAGTGTGTGTGTCTTTGAAATGATTTTGTTTTTCTTTTTCAGATAGAAGGATATCATATTCATTTTTAAACATACATGTATAGACACGGCTACGATCCAGCCAAATAAGCCATAACAGTTGGAGACGCAGGTAACCGCAGCTATGACCGGGGGTGTCTGCTGCAGTGTGATTAGATATTTTGGTAGCCACGGCTAAAGATATTTAAAAAAAAAATACATTTGGAACATTTTTTAAATACGTATTGAGTGTAGTGTTTGCAAACAGTTAGTGTAACATTTAAATATGTTTTAATCAATAACAATGCATATAGGTGTCCATACTTGAAAGGGGTAAACAAATATTCAAACATAGTTTGTTGAAAACAAATGTATTTGGGAGGGGATGTGGTTATGGGTTTTCTTTCAGTTTTTGTTATAATACATGATATATCTTGTTCTCTAGCCACATTTTCTGCATTTTTACTCTGCATGATCAGTTTTGAATGTTCAATGTCCATTTTCATTGCTTGCATGTCGTTTTGTATTTTCTTCATTATTTCTTTTAATTCTATCAAGGAATCCATAATCAGATTGGTGGGTCCTTGTTGTGGTGCTTCCCTTGTGAATCTTCTAGACATTTCAATAGCTTTTAGATCTGTTTGAAAATATTTGAAATATTTTTAAGCAAATGAAGATCGAATACACTTTCAAAATATATGAAATGTATGGTTGTATACACATTTAATAGTTTGACAATAGGTAGATAAATTATATGTGTTTGGTGACTGATATTTGTTAATTAAAATGTAATTGTTAGTCACATTTACATACATATGTAGAATGTACGTACAAAATCATGATTGTGGTTTATCTTCTTCTGGAGCATTGTTTTGAGCGTCTTCTTTTCTAATGTCTTCTTCTGTAGGGTAATTCTCTTCCAGCCATTTCATGTATTGTTCCATTGTTCTAGTGGTACGGAGAAATACTTCTGGTCAGTTCAGAGTTAGAATGTGGAAGGGAGGAACATTAATAATCAGGAGAGAAGGTGCAATGTGTGTGTTTGCCTTGTGATTGGTTGTTCTTTGTTTGTGTGGCGGGTGGCTGCCAATAGGATTTCAAGTACATCAGGTGCTGTTGAATTGTATATAGCCTTTGAATGTATTTTTATGTATGCAATATAATTGTAGATGGGTGGAGTGCACCCTTAGGAAGCAGTGCTGTTTATGGGGTATACTTATTGTTGTATTTGATATTTGAAACATGGAGCCAATTCCAGATCCAGACGGAGAGGATTGTCTTTGTTCAGACGATTGTGGAAACATTTTTGAGAATGATGTTAATAGTGATGAGTTCTCAAAGAATTGCCTTACAAGGTTTTTTGGTTTTATAATATTATATTAGATGGAGTGTTTGAAACGACAGGTATATACTGCAATTCTGGACAAATATTTTTGACAGAGAGCACATGTTTTTTTCTCTTTGGAAAAAGAAAATTAATTAATCATATAAAGAAAGAGCACAGACAAGTTTTTCAATATGTTTTGAATCATCATAGAGTTGAGGAGTATTTCTCTGATTAAAAGGTTTGGTGATGTGTTGGTAGAAGAACCCAAAGGCTCTTGTAAGAGCCACCCAGAGAACCTGTTAAGTATATTAGAAAAGGAAAATGTGTTTGTTATTCTTTTTCAAAATAGCCATAGCTAAGGTATCAACCAATGAAAGGTTGTGACTTTCAGATGTATTTCAACCGCAGGTACCAACCATGGGACAGGCCACAGCTGCGGGTACGGGCGTGCACATGGCACGTCGGGTATTTTTGGTGGGTGAAACCCAAGGCTATAACTGCTGCACCTTAGCCGTGGGTATGAACGCACCAATCGCATGTTGTGGTCTTTGATCGCCATGGGTACGAGCAGGCAAATGGCATGTTTCATATTTTTGGTGGGTGTAGCCAAGGCTAGAACTGTCATGACAT
The DNA here is from genome assembly GCF_040938575.1 of Ambystoma mexicanum. Classification (NCBI taxonomy): domain Eukaryota; kingdom Metazoa; phylum Chordata; class Amphibia; order Caudata; family Ambystomatidae; genus Ambystoma; species Ambystoma mexicanum. The sequence goes on from NC_090930.1 coordinate 931,001,340, forward strand.
AGTCGCAGGGTATGAAAGCACCAATCGCACATTGCAGTCTTTGGTAGCCATGGGTATCAACCACAGGAGAGCCGTGGGTGCAGCCATGCAAACGGCACGCTGTGTATTTTTGGTGGGTGCAACCACGACTATCACTATTGCGTCGCTATATCCGCAGCTTCAGCCGGTTGTATTTTGGTGTAGTGATCATATTATATTATGGATGCGTTTGCTCAGATATGTATATGTGTTCTATTTGTATGGTGTCACTGAAGGCTAATATGAATTGATTTCAAACTTTTTCTGATATGTGTTTTTGGGCGCATTCGTACAATTTTCGTTTAAGTGGTTTTTCGTCATGTAACCAGGGTTATAGCCGCGGGTTTGTTATTGGGAAAAACTAGGAAGAAAATATTTTATGTAGTGTGCAAATATTGTATAAAGTATTCTTTGAAGGATTGTGTTGGAGTTTATTGATTGATATAGCTTGTGATAGAAATGTGTTTGTCATTTTAATTGTTTGCTTTCTATGGTCCTTTTTTGTCCTATTGAATTGTGAAAGCTATGAAAGTGCCATTTGTGTGACCTTTTCACTGTATGAATTTAAAAACAGGTGACAATCTATTCATTATTTGGAGCTGCTGAAGAGTGATAGTGTGTTTTTTATATACTTTAAGTACAGTTTGAATTATTGTATTTGTAAGATAACTGAAGTATTTTTAGGTGTTCATTTGTTTAAGTTTATTAGTATTCTTTGCAAAGTAGGGTTTTCTATATTTTGCTTCAGTGCTTTTAGGAGAGTGATGAAGCAGTTTGACATGGTATGCTATGCTAATGTTTGCCAGAAACTATATAAGGTTGTTTCTTAGTGACATTGGAAGATGTGATATTAATGAGGGTGCAAAGAAAATCCTAGTGTGAACCAAGCAGTATAGCTCTACCCTTGACAACTATTGCGGGTGTGTGTGTGTGTGCTTTGTAGTTGGATATTAAGCTGTTATTTGTGACCCTATATTGGTGATTTTCTACTGTGTTGGAATTGTGGAAGTGTAAAATGTGGAAGTGTGAAATTACAAAGTGAAGAAGGTGAAGTTATAGTGGCAAAGTGGGTAGAATTTCATTGTATGTGGGACGTTTTTTATACTGCAGGATTTTCACTGTTATGTAATTGTTTGTATTAATTTTGAATAATGAACAATCATATTTCCAATTTGCGCGCACATGGTGTGCTTTGTAAGTACAGGAATCTATTTGGGTTCCATGATATGTAATGCAATATGTTGTTATGGAATGCGCTGACTTAGAGAGCTGTAAAATAAATGGGGGTGCATAGTGGATTGGGGTAAACAGTAGTATGGGTGTGGTTGGCTAACATGGTTTTATGGGTCTGCTTAGGTGACAGGTCCATTGAAGTTTAGTGCTGTGGGGATGGGCAGTGAAGGGAGGCCATACATGTTTATATGTTTTTTTGAGTAGTAGTAGTAGTGATTAGTGTGTAGGTGAAATGTAGGATAGTGGGTAGTGGGTCTTGCTATTGGCCTAATGACAGATAGAAACAGGTGAGGCATTTGACTTTACATGTTATTGGATGAGGATGACTAAGAAAGATTAATTACATGGGTGGTATGAGGATGAAGGTTGTGACAGAGCACAGTTATGTGAGTATCAGTGGAGTGAATGTTGTCTACCTGGAGATGACCTACAGTCTTTAAGCAGAGGGTTGTTCGTTGTGAAAATTGGAGCTGGGTGCAGTAACTCAGTAATAGTGCATTATTTTGCAGCTTTTTTTCTCTTGATATCTTTATCATGAATGGGTTATGTATATATTGTTTGTATCATGTTTATGCTTTATTACGAATTGGGTAGTGTGGTGTATAAGATTATCTCACTTTTCATTTAGGTTTATCATTGAGAAATGTATGGTTGCAAGCGCAGTTATATTAGAAGTTGGTAAAGTTAATGGCCAGTTGCACCTCTGTTTCCTTTTGGAGCACGTGGCAGTCATGCCTACCTCCTTAGTGTTGGAGGTTTTTCTTTTGGTGGTGTAAGGTTTTTTTGCAGGTAGACCAAATGGTTGATTTTCCAGCATCTGTTGTATCAGGTTATCAACATCCTGTTTTTTCTGAATCCTGTTTTCTCTGCCATGGCATGAATTGGGTTTTGGCACATCACAATTTTTTTTTCTGGATGTGATGTGGATGTCGAATTGTTACGGCATGTAGGAAATGGGTAATGTAGTATATAATATGTCAAATTAATGGGGTTGCATAGTGGATTGGGGAAACAGTATTATTTATGAGGTTTGTTAAGAAGGATTTCTGGAACTGGTCCGGGCATATGGCCATTGAAAGTTTAATACAGTGGGGATGGACAGTGAAGGGAGGATATACATGCTGATATCTTTTAGTTGTGTCGGGGGGAAATATTGCCGGGGTCGGCCGGGCCGTCCGTAGACCTCCGGGCAGGGAGGCCCAAACTCCTCCCGTATATCCCAAAAGAGATAGAGTATGAGACACACGCAAGAAGCAAGGTGACTCTGCTGTTTATTAGACAAAACGGCAGGGATGGGTCAAGGATCGTACGCGTCCGTCCTGACACACACACAATCGTGTGGCTCGCAGGCCCTTTTTACCTTAGTATGACGCGCTACTTGCGTCACCTTAGAAAGTTTAGCAAAAACCTATTTCCACTCTGGATTGGTTACTCGAGTGGCAGGGTTAGTATAGCATACATATAGAGAACGGTGTTAGTGGTTGAGGGTTAGTCAGGTGGTATACTTGGGCTGTCCCTTCAATTTGATACATGAAAATTGTTACATGAAGACCTCTGAGGATTGGTCAATGTTAATGGCGTCAGTGATAAGAGCCCCATGTTCTGATTGGTCCGCTCGCGAGCCTCCCAGTCTGAGACTATCGCTGTTCCCAGCTCGCGGTGCACCTGTCATTTGCAACAATGTTTTACTATGGGTAGGTGTAAACAATGTGAGGATTTATTCATATGTTGGGAGGTCGACTACTCCCACTGCTGCAGATGTCCAATGAGTCTTTTAATTGTATCTGCCTGTGTCTTGAAATGTGGGATTCAGGCGTCTCCTTCCTCCTGGGCTTGGCATCCTGTCAGGTTTGGCTTTGTCACGTGAGGTGGGACCGTGTTTGAGGCAAAATTCAGCACAATTAATATTGTTTTTCCCACTGTGTGCCTGGTTTATCTTGCAGGTGCGACCTTGGCGTCGGCTTGCGGCGTGCGAGATTGCAACATCGTGCCCTTGGCGGTGTGCTTTCGCTGGGCTCATTCTGCAGGGTCAGCAACCGAGCTCTTGCTCATTCAATATTCATGGATGCTTTTGCTTGCGGCCTACTTGGGCCTGGTGCATAGGTGGAACCGTTTAATTCAGAGCGCTTTAGGTTACGGTATCATATTGCTCTATCCTCAGTATCGTGTCTCTGTTATATTCTTCATTATGGTACATGGTTCTTAGAAGAAGCGTGAGCAAGCCTTTTTAGATAAGTTCATTATGCGTCTTGCGTTTCTGCATTTTGAGAGCCTATGTGGAAAATAATAAAGATGCACGTCCGTGGGTATGTCTGTCGCCTACGTCATAGCACTGAGTATGTTCTTCGTGCGGATTGGTGTGGGAGTGTCCGGTGTGCATGTTTGCACAGGTGTGCTGACCGTTGGCTAGGTCATCATGGCATCTCTAACGACGTGTAGGTTTAGTCGAGTTGATCCATGCCGCAGGTGTCGGCATGGACAGGGCGGGCTGCTGGGCAGGTAGGTGGGCACATCTGTATGTTCCTGTACCAGGGTATTTGGTCGTCTGGTAGATAGGCAAACTCCTCTCGTGGCGGGTGTCTAGGCCGTGATCCTCTAGGCCAAGCGCGAGAGGGGAAGGGCGGGAGCCTGTTCTTCCATTCTCCCACTTCAGTCCCCCCTCTGGTGGACTTGTCGACCACAAACATATCCTTTTCTTTATCTTCTCTTACTCTCCATATTTTAGTTATTCCTCCCAAATGTCCATAGTGGTTAACATGGTCTTCAAATGACCAATACATATATGCACAGGTTCCTCCAGGAGTGCAGTATACCCATTTTCCTTGGGTTTCTTGGGTTTTCGAGCTTCACAGATGGTGGGTCCAGGTGGTTGGTGATGATCTGGTTGCGCAACTTCTCTCTCTCTTTTATGATTGTGCCTGTGTGTTGGCCGTCATCTGTTGGCATCAAGAGGTGCATACCAACCATTTCGATCATCTCGTCTGTGGTGCGTGCCTTCCGGGCCTTCCAAAATCTTATTATGATCAGTGTAGCTCCAGCCAAAATAGTACATCCAACTATAATCTTCAGTCCATCTGACAGCCAAGATGGCATCCATGACCATAATATTGAAAACCAGCTCTCATCCTTTTTCACACCTTTACTTTCATCCATCATTTTTGAGTGCATCTGGGCCAATTGTAAAACTGCTTCTGTCAGTGTACCATTGTCAGCATCGTTGGCAGGGATGAATGTGCAGCATGATTGTCCTATCCTAGCGCAAACTCCTCCTTCCATTGCTGTGAGGAGGTCCAGTACATATCTGTTCTGAAGTGCTACCATCCTCACAGCTCGCAGTTCCTCTTTTATTGCGTTGAATCCATTTACCGTAGAATTAATAGTCATCATTAGTTCCCATCGAGTTATCTGGAGCCATTTTGTGTTTGCGTAAGCCTGTAGTCCTGGATGTATTATCGAGGAAAAGAACATTGCTGCTCTGCTGAATAGTCTATGGTCTGGTGGAATTGAAGTGAGTGCTGTTTCCGACCTTCCCCATAGGTAATTTCCTGTCAGAGGTTCTCCTTGTCTTTTCTTTCTATTCAGGACAGTATTATTGCCGTCGGGTTTGCTCTCTGGCCCCTTCTGAGGTTGTACAGATCTCTTCTTCCTTTTGTTCCCTTCATCCATTTTGGGGAAGTTCGCCATATTGACATGTTTCTGGGGTACCACTAGTGATGGTACATTAACGTGCACCATTGTGCATATACCATTCCACAGAGGGGGCAGTGTGTGGTATGCCTTTTTTCCACAGGCCCAGTAATGGTCCATTACTACTGCTGTTCCTGCTCCCCCCTCAGGTAACTCCATCACGCTTTCACAGTTGGTGTTGTATCCTACGTCCACCTCCCCTTTATGTTGGTAGCATACCTTAGGCGCAGTTAGCGGCAATATTGTTATTGGGTCTTCATCCTTCTTCATCCACGTGAGCATGGGTACGTACTTGACCCAAGTCATCCAACATCTATGGTTGTGTCCATCAATAGTTGAAATATTTTCTCTTGTTACCATGTTGCTGCCAACCACTCCTATGTCCCATTTGTTGTTCATGTACACCTTCCCTGTTATTATCACCAGTGGTCTATCCCAACATCCGTTTTTACCAGGGACTTCAGTGGCGTACCAATCACATGGTAGGTACTGTAGTGTTACTTTCTTTGTTTCTCCTTTTTCAGGACCACTTGTTATGTATCTGAATCCTTCAGCATGTAAACTGCTCTTGTGGTAACTCAAATAAGTCTTGAGGAAGTTGTTTTCATATGGATATGTATCTCGCGTTTTCCACACCAGTTGCACCACTGTCCCTTGAAATCTTCCTTTCGTCTGGAACAGTGCCAAGTATATTATACATCATGCTATTTTTTCATCTATCTCCGTGGCAACAAATGTTCGAGAAGCGCTCATGGCGTATGGGATTAATGAGCAAACGTAGCAGCTGTCTTCTGTTGTCTGCTTACCTATGTGGGTCATGTGTTGGTACCATATGTTGTTTCAGATGTGTGCTGAATCTTGTATGTAGTTGTCAATACCTTTATTATCTGAGTATGTGCTGCGTTTAACTCTATTTTCCTTGTGTGGGATTTTACTAGTACCACCTGACGTAACACCTGTTGCAGCTGGGGGTGGGGGTGTATTAGGTTTGGGTACAGCAATAATATCGATAGCATAGCTGTACTGCCATACAGAGGCAGCCACGAACCCGGTGATCATTAAAATCCCTATCAATTTTATTACAGATGCTAATTTCACCGGCATTTTGCTCTTACCTTGCTGCAGTCCGGCAGCTTATTCTTGCGACGTTACAGTTGCCCGCCTGAAAATTCTTAATATGCTTGTTATTAGTGTTAGTTGTCGTTTTTAAGCTCTCCCTATCAAGTAGTCATTCAGTGCCCAGGCGAAGAGCTGTTCCCACGCCAATCTAAGCGAGCTATCTCTTTGGGCAGGCAAATATGGTCGGAGGTGGGGCATTGAATGTTCTATGGCCAAGAGGAATGCTGTGTAGTAGACACGTACCCTCCTTCTTTTCAGGTATGTTGGCCTTTTTATTTCATATACAAATTGGTGTGACAATTCTTCCAGGTAATTATCGTCTGAGGGTACCATCTACTCCTGGGCAGTGAATTGGTTAGTTATCTACTTTCTTAGTAGTACAATAATACGCTGTACCTGCATGTGCGAGAGAAAAGAAAGAGAACATTCAGGTGTTTACATGTGTATATGTGCAAGACAATGTCCTTCAGTTCAGTTATTACTACAGTGGGTAGGGGGTCAATGGGCAGAGGGTTTGGGGCTCAACTGGGGGAAGTCTCTTTACTCTTTAATCGTGTAACCATGGGGTGGGCGGTATGGGGATCACCCCTTTCTTTTCTAGTAGTTGTCTCTGGGGAATCTGAGGGGTGGCAGGGTATGGGGACACTTAGGCCGTTAGTTGTGGTAGAAGTCTCTTCCACCGTTGGTGGCGCTGTTATTGTTCTTCCAGTGGCCCTGTCGGTGCGCTGGGGCGGGTCTGGAGTTTGTAGATCTTTACGTCGTGTAGGTGGTTCCAGGCACGTTTGTCCTGTAGCTTTACTGCTCTCGTTGATACCTCCTCTACCAGATGGGGGCCAGTGAAGCGTGGGCTGTTCCACTTTCTGTTGAAATTGCGAAGTAGTACGTGGTCACCTTTAGCAACTTTGCACAGTCTTTCCTTTTCCAATTCTTTATCCGCGTCTTCTTGTTGATCGCTGTTAGACCCGCCCCGCGTGCGCTCGAGCTGTTGAGACACAAACACTACACTAGCAATCAAAGAAGACACATATTGGTACATTTCATCACCAAGGACATTTGCAGTACTCTCGTGGTCGGTAAATGCTCTTGATGTTGGCGTTAGGGGAAGGCGCATTTGACGTCCGGTAACCACCTCGTGAGGGGTGAGGTGGTGGTCGGAACCTGGTCTATTCCTTAGCTCAAATAGGGCTAGTGGAAGGCAATACAACCAACTCTTCTTTGTTGTTTGCTGTATTTTTGCAATTGCCTCCTTTAATAGGCCATTCAGGCGTTCGCATATACCGTTGGCCTGTGGGTGGTATGCACATGCAAATTTATGCTTGATGTTCAGTAAGGATGTGATGTGCTGGAACATTTCGTTTGCGAAATGTGGGCCATTATCTGACCGCAGTACCTCGCACACTCCCCACCTGGGGAAGACCTCCCTCACTAGGAATTTAGCTGCTCTGGATGCATCTGGGTGTGAACAGGGCCCTGCTTCAATCCACCTCGAGAATGGGCATACTACTACAATCATATACCTATTTCCCTGACATACGTTGATCATATCAACATAGTCAATATGGAGATGTCGGAAGGGTCCCTCTGGCCGGGGTATAATACCTCTTATCACCTTCAGAGTGTGACCGGCCGTAAACTGTTGACATGTGAGACAATTGCTGATAAAATTTGACACATGAGAATTTAACTCGGGGCAGAACCAGTCTTCCCTAATTCGTGCTGCAATTACTTCCTTGCCTGTGTGGGCTGGGTGGTGTAGTTGGCTCAGGGCGGAGTTCAATAGTGCCAGTGGTATTACAATCTTTCCAGTGTCACCCTGGTGCCATAGTGCGTCAGTTGGTGACATTGTGCATCCTCTTTTTACCCATATTTCTTTTTCTGCCATTGGTGCAGCCGCTTGTAGCTCCATTATCTGTGTGGCTGGGAGATGGGTGTACCCTTCTCTTATCAACATCTCCTTAGCCATTCCCCTCCCTCTGTTTTCACTACCTTTGCTAGGGGTATATCATTGCTCTGTTCCTTTTTTATTTCATTTTCTTTTGAGTTATTATTCTTTTCTCCTCCCTCTTGTCCGTTCCCCGTGTTCTTTGGGTCTTCACTCCCCTTTTTCCCATTCTCTCCTTCCTCCTTAATCTCTTTTTCTTCCGGTATTTCCCCCACAGTGAACATTCCATTTGGTCCTGGTCGGGACCCTTGGAACATCCTCCATAAGTTGAACACCTCCACATGGTGTGTCAACTTCTTCCCTTTGTATGTATTATGCAGATGGTTTAATAGTGAATGTTGGGTATATGGATCGAAGCTACCATTAGGCGGCCATGGTGTTATCATTTTGTTGTCCGTCCCCTGTGTCCATTCTATGCTATACTTGATCAGTTTCTCCCTATGGGGTGACAGTGTTGTACATATGTGTTGTAGTGGGGTAGTGAGGGTGTTCCCCCACCCTCCCGATCCTGTCCCGTATGACATAGTAGCGCTTCACTTGTTATCCTTCCCCTATTTGGTAGCTATTATCTTACTAACACTTACAATACACAGCCTTATACCTTTACCTGGCCCCGTAAGTTTGGGGACTTGCGATAGTCCGCTAAGGAAAATTATTAAAATATAGTATTTACATTAGTATATTTTCTTCTTTCTTTCTTCCTTTACACAACACCCTTACGGCCCCCTGCGGCCGAGGCGCACGTAGCCCCCTGCGGCTGCGTACCCCTTGTGACGTTCTTATACAGTCGTCCTATTTTCATTTGCTCCTCCTCCTTCTTCTACAATTGCCGTGGCCGGCGTTCTCCGTGCGCAGCCACGTCCCCCGTTTCGCCTTTCCCCGATCAACTCATTACCGTGTATCTCCGTTTCCACTCCCTTACCACAGTTCTCTTCCCCACCACTCTCAGAAAGAAAGATGCCTTGTGCTCGGGATATCCTATGAAAGCCCTACTGGTGACGTCACCGATCTCTTCGAACTACTGGTAAGTTCTTCATATATTCTTTAAGTCCAAAATACACTTGCAATCTACCCCCGTTAACCTCACAGCTGTCTTCCTGTCACTCCTGGAACAAGGTAATCAATAATATAATCGGACTGCGCACGCTGCGTCGCCTCGCGTGTGATACGCCCCTCGATAGGAGGGCTTAACCAGCCAATTATCTTCCGTATTGGGCAACTAACTAGCTACCGCCTACAGGGAAACGTCAACTACCTATCGAGTTTCTTGCTCGAACAATAGGGATCCTCATCTACTCATTGATCAATAAATGCCAAATCGTAGGAAACCACACACACACACCCTTACACGTAGTCGCGAACTAGGCCAATCAGTGTCTACGAGCGGCCGCACGTGATGTTTTCGTGCTCCACCTCCCTCTCTCGCGTAACGTAGCCGACTGCTCTCGCACTCGTTCGGCTACCATTCATTTCATTGCCTACACTAAATTGTCAAACCTTCGCCGCGCACCTGTGCAACACCTCCCACCTCCCGTATTTAATTCCTCCCCCCTCCCTCACAATTTCACATTGCTTGTTGTGCGTGGCATGCTCACCAAGTTCTCTTGATGCGGGGCCGCTCGACTGCATGCACCCCTCCAAGCGGCTCGCCACCTCCCCTTGTCTGGACCACGTCTGGACACTCGCCAACCGCGGGCGGGATACTTCTCAACCGGCTCCCAAAGGCCAATATCCGGATTGCGCTGTCCGGTCTTCTCGCAGTTCCGCGATGGTCCTGTAGTCCTCAGAAGGGGGCAACGGCAGAGGGGGCCGCGCCGCCGGGCCTCCTCGCAACGGGAGTACCTGGAAAAATAAAAATAAAAAAAACAGATCTTAAACAGATCTCAGCAGTGCCTCCAACTTGTCGGGGGGAAATTCTGCTGGGGTCGGCCGGGCCGTCCGTAGACCTCCGGGCAGGGAGGCCCCAACTCCTCCCGTATATCCCAAAAGAGATAGAGTATGAGACACACGCAAGAAGCAAGGTGACTCTGCTGTTTCTTAGACAAAACGGCAGGGATGGGTCAAGGATCGTAAGCGTCCGTCCTGACACACACACAATCGTGGGGCTCGCAGGCCCTTTTTACCTTAGTATGACGCGCTACTTGCGTCACCTTAGAAAGTTTAGCAAAAACCTATTTCCACTCTGGATTGGTTACTCGAGTGGTAGGGTTAGTATAGCATACATATAGAGAACGGTGTTAGTGGTTGAGGGTTAGTCAGGTGGTATACTTGGGCTGTCCCTTCAATTTGATACATGAAAATTGTTACATGAAGACCTCTGAGGATTGGTCAATGTTAATGGCGTCAGTGATAAGAGCCCCATGTTCTGATTGGTCCGCTCGCGAGCCTCCCAGTCTGAGACTATCGCTGTTCCCAGCTCGCGGTGCACCTGTCATTTGCAACAATGTTTTACTATGGGTAGGTGTAAACAATGTGAGGATTTATTCATATGTTGGGAGGTCGACTACTCCCACTGCTGCAGATGTCCAATGAGTCTTTTAATTGTATCTGCCTGTGTCTTGAAACGTGGGATTCAGGCGTCTCCTTCCTCCTGGGCTTGTCATCCTGTCAGGTTTGGCTTTGTCACGTGAGGTGGGACCGTGTTTGAGGCAAAATTCAGCACAATTAATATTGTTTTTCCCACTATGTGCCTGGTTTATCTTGCAGGTGCGACCTTGGCGTCGGCTTGCGGCGTGGGAGATTGCAACATCGTGCCCTTGGCGGTGTGCTTTCGCCGGGCTCATTCTGCAGGGTCAGCAACCAAGCTCTTGCTCATTCAATGTTCATGGAAGCTTTTGCTTGCGGCCTACTTGGGCCTGGTGCATAGGTGGAACCGTTTGATGCAGAGCGCTTTAGGTTACGGTATCATATTGCTCTATCCTCAGTATCGTGTCTCTGTTATATTCTTCATTATGGTACATGGTTCTTAGAAGAAGCGTGAGCAAGCCTTTTTAGATAAGTTCATTATGCGTCTTGCGTTTCTGCATTTTGAGAGCCTATGTGGAAAATAATAAAGATGCACGTCCGTGGGTATGTCTGTCGCCTACGTCATAGCACTGTGTATGTTCTTCGTGCGGATTGGTGTGGGAGTGTCCGGTGTGCATGTTTGCACAGGTGTGCTGACCGTTGGCTAGGTCGTCATGGCATCTCTAACGACGTGTAGGTTTAGTCGAGTTGATCCATGCCGCAGGTGTCGGCATGGACAGGGCGGGCTGCTGGGCAGGTAGGTGGGCACATCCGTATGTTCCTGTACCAGGGTATTTGGTCGTCTGGTAGATAGGCAAACTCCTGTCGTGGCGAGTGTCTAGGCCGTGATCCTCTAGGCCAAGCGCGAGAGGGGAAGGGCGGGAGCCTGTTCTTCCATTCTCCCACTTCAGTTGATTAGCAGTAGTAGTTATTTGTTTGTAGGGGAAAGTGCATTAGGCTATTATGATATTATGCTGAAATGGGTGGAGTCAGAGAAGTAGTACATTTTTTATTTTTTATTTTTTTTTATTTAGGATGGCGAAGGAGGAGTCATGAAATGGGTGCTAGGAGAAGCAAGGTGTGATGGGGTTTAGTTATGTGAACTCTAACATACTTAATGCTGTGCACTTGGAGTTGTCATTTAGCTGTTAAGTAGAGGCTTGTGAGGTGTTTCATGGTGCTACTATGGGACTTAGCCTTTGAAACTGTAGTGATAGTGGGGATGGGTAGTGCAGGGAGGGTGGACATGCTGATATGTTTTGTAGAGTAGTAGTAGTAATTTTATTTTTAAGGTTCCTTTTTGAATTATGGTGGCCAATTCAGAACAGTTTTTTATGTTTGCTGTCCTCTGAAAACGGAAGAAGTGTCTTTTTGATTTAAATCATGGTAGTATTTCTGGCGGGAGGTGTACTCAATGTAGGATATATTTTGTCAGGGTGCAAATAACTATTATAATGATAATGATCATGATAATGATGTGTTCTTTATATAGCGCCTTAATCCAAAGCACTTTACAGAGCACATATTTATATACAATATCACCAAACTGAAATTGGTACTCATTTATCGACCTCAGAAGGATGAAAGGCTGAGTTGGCCTTGTCGGGATTCGAACCTGCGAACTGCAGATCATGCACAGATCGCAGCAGATACTTGTGCTGATGGGCAAACACAGGCTTTTGTGTTTTGATTGAAGGTAACAAAAGAAAAAATGCTTCAAATGGGTTACCAGCTAGAAAAAAAAGAAAGACTTTTAGTAAACAAGGTAGCGAATATGCAATTAATTTGAAACAGAGGAATAAGGATATATGTAGGAGAATGTATCAATCTCGAGGTTTTTACCAAGTTTTAGAAGCGTGGATCCAAAATCTAGATATGTGTAAAACGTTTTTTGCAAAAGAAAAAAGTAGAAGTAATCATTAAGAAAGCTTTTGATATGTAAAGAAAATTGTTAATTTTCGTATTGAATAAACTTAAGAAATTGCTTAAGGTGACTGCACCATTCTATGCAAGAGTTCATGTGCTTACACGTGACAACATTTGTGACATCTTTGGTGGAGAGTGGAAACACACTTCTCATACTGAAAGATTTTTTAATGAGAAGAGTTACATTCAAGGAAATAATGTTCCACTATCCATAGATGAGAGCGGACATAGCTATGAAGTCCGATATGGTGTGATTTCTAAAAAAGTAGAAATCATACAGAAATGGAAACTGTAGGTCAGTCAAAAATTAAACGAAAGAAGGATTGTGAGGTATGGACTTTTTTATGCAATATTGATACGTTTTCTTGTAAAGACGGTTTTGCAAGTATTGCACAAAAATGATAATGTTCAAAGACACATCAAGATGCTACAATTAATAGATGACTGTGAAGCTTATCGATATTGGAAAAGTGAAAAATGAATTGGCGTTTCTATTGGAGCACATTGATTTATACAAAGGCAGTCTGACTGTAGCAGACTTTGTCTATGCTTGAGGTTGAGTCAACAAACAAGAGCAGTGAAGGTCAGTTTCAGAGTCTATCTGTTGCAGAAGGAACTAGTTTTGTATGAACATTACACGATTCATCCTCTACACTCTCATGGGTGACAGTTTAGAATTGCATCAAATGAAAGCAACGAAAGGTGCACCAATTAGTATAAGGGAAAAGACATTAGAACCCTGTTGTAAGCTATGCTTTTTCCAACTGGTACTGGAGGGAGATTTTAAGATCAGAAGGTGCAAATTTCTGCTTCGGAATATCATTGTACAAACATGTATTCAGAAGACTCACGATTCTGCACCAATGTTGAATATATTTTTCACGTATTGTAGGAAAATGAATTTTCAACATTATGTTATGTTGTTGCTCATACTCTTCAGACTGGAAGTAGATTTAAACATCTTTCTGCATGTGAAATGCTGCAACCAATGAAAGAAAGAAATTAAGTTGTAGAGGGTAAATTTACGAATATATTATTTGTTAGAATGAGAGGAACTAAAGAATAAGGGTATAGGAGACACTCAGAGGTTAGATGCATGATCAGAGACTTGGGATCTTCAACCTGGTCTATGACTTTAAGTTGCACTGAGTATGCACACTGGTTATCAGTAAAAGAATTAATATTTTTCAAAACACTTGCCATTACTCACAGGTGCCTCTCCACCGATGCCCCTCCTTACCTATCAGAAAGAAACACATTCAGCCCATCGAATAGACCCATCAGATCACACCAGTCCAACCAGATTTACGTGCCAGCCTTCAAAAGAACGAAAGCTGGAGGGTCCAGCTTTCAACACCTTGCTCCCAGAAATTGCAATGCACCACCCACATCCTGCAAAATGCTGAAAACTATACTGTTCTGCTAGAACTAACCAATTTGTATAGACACGCTGCTCAACTGTAACCTTAGTGACAGCTCAATTTGCCACTCTCTGTACTTTGTGTATGCTCTTTATACCGCTCAATTCTGTTTTATCATATGTCTGTTGCCAAGTGAATAAGCTGTAACAGCGCCACGATGCCCCAGGGCTGATGTGCGCTTTATAAATGCAAATACATAAGTAAAAAAATAAATGGTTGGGATGATCTTGCAGAGTGGATTCAGGAAAGTAATGCAGAGAAAGACAAAATAGAACACATGATACTGGGAGAATGGTGTTCAATGGACCCTGTAAGTGTATCACAGTTTTTTCATCCCAGATTTTTAGCCATGTTACACTTTAAATGAAATAAAGAACATGGTCCACTAGGCCCTGTAGAACATTTCTTTTGGAGGAAAGAGTACCAGGCACATGGGGCTCCATATATAAATATGCTTTTGAGGATTAAAGATGCTCCTCAGTTTTTTGAGGAAAGTGATGGCTGTGTGATGGAGTTCATTGAAAAATATGTTACTTGTTCTATTCCAGCTCAGCACATGAATGCTGATCTATGGAACAAGATGGGGAGGTTTCATAAGCATATGTGTGGAAAGTACTGTCAGAGAAAATACAAACGCAATGACAAGTACTACACTTAGTGCAGATTTGGCTTTCCAAGGCTTGTGACACCAGTTGCTCGAGTGAATAGTTTAATGTCATCTGTTCGACACCATGTTACCGGTAAATCTCTGAGAAACACCTATCATTTAAAAAGAAATAAGGAATGCCCATTTATTAATGATTACAATGATGCCATTGCTCAGCTATGGAATGCAAATACATATACTGATTTACAGTTTATTGCTAATAATTCAACAGCTGTTGCTCTTTATGTCACAGCATACATGAAAAAAGCAGAAAATAGCAATGCAGCTGAAGTATGGGCAGATTTATCATCAGATAAAAGTCTCAGTCAGAAACTTGTAAGCTTTGGTTTGAAGATAATTTAACATAGAGAGTGTTGTAGCTACGAAGCTAGAAGATCAGCTAACTAGTTTTCCTCTGTATAGACGTAGCATTCATTTAAAAAAAAGTTTTATTGTTTATTGGTTACACAAGTTGACCTTTAACAAAATTCACAGAAAAAATGTATTACATGCTTTACAATAGTTAATTGGCCATAGTATGAAAGTAAGAAGAATAAAAAGATAAACTGACATAAGAAAATATTGAGTTTCAAATAAAAATGAATTCAATGATTTATACTCTTAAGAAAGAAATCAATTAAAAAGTCAAATCAGTTCATCAATATCGAAGGCTAACACTAACTGGTTGGACTAAAAATTACACCTTCAAACATGAATATCACTTCATAATTGTTTGGCAATCTCATCCTCTCCTATTCTTACAGCTTTTACAAAGGTAACGACAGCTATTACTGTTGAAGTTAAATTACCAGATAAGCACATAAGCCAGGAATGTTCTGTAAGATCGGTGTCCCCCTCTCAAGAACATTCGTAGGTATTTCTGCCTCAATTTATGGACAGCTGGACAAGCAACAAATATGTGTTTCATTGATTAAAATATTGACGGGTTGCCACAATACGGACAACCCCCTGATGACAATTCCAGCAAACCACTTCATACCATAACTTGCTTGGTGGGGATAAAGTTCCACTGGAATCACAAACAAGCTCTAAGGACCTATTTTGGTGAATATATACCTACAAATGGGGCCAGATAGCCCGTTTTTTTGTGATCATGTCTAAGATGGACTAGGGAGGAAAATAAATGCGTTTTTTTACCGTAGTAATCCAATCCTGCTGGTACAAGTGGTTTTTACTTTTTCCGCATTTTTGCACAGTTCGCTGAGAGAAGAATTCAGTGCACCTTTCGTTGCTTTCATTTGATACAATTCTAAACTGTCACCCATGACTTCATGAGAGTGTAGAGGATGAATCGTGTAATGTTCATAGAAACTAGTCCCTTCTGCAACAGATAGACTCTGAAACTGACCTTCACTGCTCTTGTTTGTTGACTCAACATCAAGCATAGACAAAGGGCCTCATTACGACCTAGGCGTTAAGGGGTTAACGGCGCCGCAAAAGGCTGCGGCGCCGTTAACCCTTTAACGCCTTACTACGAGGTCCCTTTGCGGCTTCCGACCTGAACGGCTGGTCTGGACCAGCCGTTAAAGTAGGGACCTGCAAAGGGACCTTGATGGCAATTACGGTACTGTAATTTGCGGTACCGTAATTGCCGCCTTCCCCATTCCCATTGAGCCCTATGGGGCAAAAATGGGAATGGGGAAGGGCAATGGAGAAAGGAGGAATTACCGCCCGCCAACCTTGGAATGGGGTGGTAATTCCCCCTTTCTGCATGGCGGACTCCGGCATGGACCATGGTGCTAATAGCACCATGGATTAGCGCCGGAGTCCTAATTAGGCCAAAGTCTAACATTTTTCAGGCATATTCAAATAAGCTGTTCACCCACAAGCTATGTTTCTCAATGAGGATGCTGTTCAGATCTTATAGCAGCGAACCTCCAACTGGACATAAGATTTTCCGCAGTTCGCTCGGGTTTGAAGAGTTGTCATTCCCAGATCACACCAAATAGCATCAATAGGGATCCCATTGGATACTCCCACCACCCTCTGCCAGACCAAGGATTCCAGATGTGGCAAATAGTCACTCATAGTTAATGGATATAAATCCATACCATAAACGATTTGGGGGACCAACTTTCTCTCACAGTACTTTAAGTGTTGGTTTAAGGGATTATTTTCCATACCATCCATCAACTCTCACGAGTTGGTTAGTGAGTTGCATGACTCGGTCAATAATTCAGTCTAGGAGCCATGATCGGCTAGGTGTAGCCTGGATAAAGAACCCCAAATATGCCAAAGACCCTACATTACTAATGGGTTCTTTTCCAATATGCCATTTTGAGTAGATCATTCTTTTACTTTTTGAACAGCATAAGATTTTCAATTTTAATGTATTGATATGAAGCAAATGATTCCTCAGATAGAGCTCAAATTTTGTCAACAAGTGCTGCATCCCCACTGGGGTGCAGTCAAAAGGGAGGAAATTGTCTGCGTGTGATAGGCAACATGATCTCAACTGTCAACCACAGGACTGATCAGTACTGCAGGAGTTAGATGTTTGCCCACATCTAACAGGCAGAGGTTAAAAAAACAGGCTGCTAAAGTGCCTCTGCCTGTCGAAATGCTGCGGAAAAGCCCACCCGTGGCATTCAAATGAACCTGGATTTCGTTCTTCTCGTGGAGGCCCAGCTTTAGTCTTAATAGCCCCCCTAGCTTCCCCCACCTTTTTAGCTTGATCCAACCATAGCGTTAATGTATTTTGGTTAAGTCTTGGACCAGCGAGTACTGAAAATCGGGTAATGAAGCCTTTAACTGAAATTGAGCAGTTAGTTGAATCAGCACCCGATAGTAGAGAGATTTTGAAAATCAACTTAACTAATAAATATTATCCAAATCAATCTGAATTGTTGGAGGATCTTTGTTTATATGAAGTAGCACAACGCTACTCATATCCAAATATTGAAGCAAACAGTGACAGAGGATGGTTTAAAGTACATGGATGTAGTGCTTGTCTAGTGAGACATGAAAAGGCAAGTCTCATTAACCACATGCAACTGTCTTGCCAAAGTGCAGAGAAAAAGGATTATATTATTTTTGTATTTTGCAGTTCTTCCCGTGACATGCAGAGAGTGATTTACTTGGAAGTTTTGAAACTTTTGAAAAATATTTTTTTCCTAAGAAAATGCTTAATTACATATCCAAACTTTGAGCAGTATTTGGACTTGCTGGAGAAAGGACTATGTTAAGAAGAACCTTTGGCAGCTGAATTGGCAAAAGAGACTCCTGAGGGCAGTCAAGAATCTCCAGCAGGAAGTCAAAATGTTCTTGGTGAGCTAATTATTCAAACTGATGTTGATCTTGCTATGGAGGGAGTAGAAATTGCAATGGAACAACGTGAAGTTGCAGATGTGAATTGTGATGAAATTGTTAGTATACTTAATATTGAGCAAAAAGAAGTTTATAATAAAATTAAAGATTGGTTCTTACATGGTTTACTGCATGACAACCGTGAATGCTCTTGTGTGCAATTCAAACCTGTTTTGTTGTATGTTAGTGGACAAGCAGGAACAGGTCAATCTTTTTTAATGAATTCAATGAGAGCTATGATCAAACATGTAACAAATTCCTCTTTGTTATGTATTGTAACTGTTCCAACAGGTTTAGCAGCATTTAATGTAGGAGGTATTACTTTACATTGCCTGTTACCAGTGGAGCATAAAAACAAACTAGAATATCAGAAACCTGTATCAAGTGCAGCACAAGAAGTAGAAAATGTTCTTAGAAAATTAAATACCTTGATTGTAGATGAAGTAAGCATGGTGTCTATTTTGATGCTAGCTTTCATTCATTTGCGAATTCAGGAGGTTTTGAAGACTGACTACAACATTTTGTTTGGAGGTAAACATGTACTTGTTTTTGGAGACTTGTCACAATTAACTACTGTGAAAGGTCAACTAGTTTTTAAAATGCTGTAATCTAAGGATGCTCAAAAACATATAGTAAGTATTGGTCATTTTAACGTTTAAAATTGTTTTGAATTCCAGGATCTTACCACTGATATGAGGCAATCTAGAGACTTAGAGTATGAAGAAATGTTTAAAAAGATTCATATATGTGTTCCTGAGGAAAATGTGAAAGCAGTCTAAAAGGGAAGACTCTAAAATGTTTCATGAAGATTGCAGTCTGTCTGATTTCATGTTGACTCTTAAGCTTTGATGTGCACACTTGCAGAGTGTAACACTTTTAACTCTACAATGCTACAGCCAGAGAATTAAAACATTGTAGAGATAAAATTGTGTGATGTTTTGGTGGGTCATGTTATGCATTTGGAGTTGGATAAGAGAGCAACAGTTTGATTATGCAACTAGAGAATTCAGTTTCTAAAACTGCAGTCTGGAAGGAGTTTTAAAACTGTGCATCAATGCATGAGTAACGTTGTAGAGGAATTTGAATGTAGAAATTGGTCTAGTTATTGGGGTGATGCGAAGAGTGGTTGCATTTCACACTTTTCCTCACAGTACAAGTATTGAACATGTTGAAGTTAAGTTTAATTGTGTAGAAGGAACTCACTTGATTTCTTGGAGCTCTGCAAGTTTCATGCTTTTTAAGGATAGCTTTGTGAAAAGAGCACAGTATCCATTGTTCTCTGCTAATGCAATAAAAATTCATAAATCACAGGGGTTGACTTTAGAAGCAGCACTTATTGACATTGGTCATACAGTGTTTAAAGAAGGAATGTCATATGCAGCTTTGTCATGTGTGAACAATTTAGAAGGTTTATTTTTAATAAACTTTGTTGAAAGCAAAGTGACAGCTGACATTTCTTGCATTGAAGAATATTATAGGTTGTGTGTACTGTATGCACCTGAACCTTATACCTCTTCCTGTGAAGCAGTCATCCAGGAAACGTAAGGACTCAGTGAAAGCATATTCAAATGAAATCAGTTCTAGTAAGACTAAAAAACAACAGAATTGAATGGAGTTGGAGAGTCGTTCAACTGTAACATACTGTCATTGCAGCTTTATTAATGAAACAGGAGTTGAATGCTATTGTAATGCAGCTTTGCGTATGTTGTTTCAAATGACTTAATTGATGCAATAAATAGCTTCAACAGCAGAGAAGCAGCTATGTGTTGAACTTACATTTCTTAAAATGTCTGTATATGAAAATCCACACAGTTTAAATTTTGCAATTTCAATCAGAAATGTAGTAATTGTTGCAGGTGGAAATGAAACATTTTCTCAAATACACAGGAGGATAGACAAGAATTTTTAATGAATGTCTAAGAGATATTGGTGAAAGAAACTGTTAATGTAGATACGTATGTTGGAATTAGTTACAAGTGGAAGCATATGTGTCCAAAATGTAAGAAATGGTATTCTACTCCAGATTTTTGTGAAAGATTTGTGTATCTGCATGTGCCTGATCAGAAAAGTGTAACATGTTCTAATCTTGTAACTAAAGCATTCCATGACATGCAATGCAGTGACTGTGGTTGTAATATTAATTATGTTTCAAAGATCCAATGTAGATGGTAGGAAAATGAACATGTCAATAATGAATTTTGTAAATAGTCAAGTTTATGTTAGTAAAAAAACCTTTGAAACAAATGTACAATAATTTTTCATGAGGGGGCATCCATGGAATCTGTACATTTCATGACATGGGTATGTACAGAAGTAGATTGGCTTGTTTGTAATGACTCTATTGACTCTATTACCAAAGGGGTTAAAGAATGCTTTATGCATGCTTACTTAATATTGTTAGAAGCAAAGTTTTAAAATATATGTGTAATAATCTTTGTGAATATAAACATGCAAAATAAAAATTTCAAATAGAGAAATAGGCTAGTAAGTGGTTTATGCCAAATAGGACTTGGATTGCTACTAGGATGTTTTAAATAAATATAAATAAATAAATGTAGAGGTATTATTGTGAAGATAATGACAGTGAAGATTATATAATTTAGAAGAGAAAATAGCATTGTGCAATCTTCTACTCAGTTTTATTGTGTAAAACAATGTATATTTTAATATGTACAAGTGTTCCCTATAGGTGCGAGGTTACATAAATGGACACACACCAAATTATGAAAGACGTTATGTAGTGGCAATGTACATATAATTTTCTATAATTTAGAATATATTTAATATAGAAACAATTGGTATTCCACAATGTGTAGCAGTTTCATTGGTAACATAAGTGTAGGTAATAATTTATAGTTGTAAGTTTTCTTTAAATGTGATGTATATGATGTGAAATGTCATTATGAACTTCTCATATGTGTAGGTGGCCAAACAAAGGACGCACACAGATTTTATAAGAAGTATGGAAATGGCATGTGTTATTTTATTAGTGTTGTTTTGATAAGTTTTAATATGTTATTCACAACATTTTCACATAATATTTCTAATATAGGTATGACTGTGGTCTAAAAAGATTAATATTCAAATTAATGTTACAGTGTTGGCATCTTTTCATTTAGTTCTTTGTAAAACAGAAGACATAGTTATGCTATACATCTTGGTTTCCTGGTGAAGGTTGCATAAAGTAATCCGTAAATTAGTCATCATATTCTTTGTATAATATTGTAACATCTGTGCATTGTATTGAAATGTATTTATTGGAGTACGAACTATGGATGTTGTAGGCAATTCTTTTTCAAATTTGCTGATGCAAAAAATAGTTTGAAATAACTTAAATGTTCAGTATTTTAAATAACAGAAATGAAAATGTCTTGTTGAGGAGGCCTCAGTCAGCCGTTCAGATTCATTAGCTCTTCAAAAACGAAAGATAAGTCTTGACTTTACCTTATTTTGCTGGACTCTTGATTAGAAACATGTAAAGCTTCAGGCAGGGAGGGATTAGGGACCTTCAGAGTTTTGCCATCCACCCTTCAGTGTACAGGTACACGCATGCTTTGGGGCATTGATGCCTTGAGCCATGAGGCCTTAAATAAAAGCCCATGAAGGGAACAAAGTAATTAAGAAATGACACATTAAATAAAATGACATATTAAGTAGAAGACAAAGTGAATTAACAAAAATGTGAAAAAGCTAGAAGGGCATAGCAAGATGCCAGACACTCGTCCAATGACAGAGTGGGAGAACATGGGGCTCACTCTGATTGAGAAGCTCTTGAGAGAAATGGTGTCACAACAGTACAATGGAAACATGGACCACCAAAGGACTCAGAAGACATTCTGAATTAGCGTGTCCACTTGAAGAGTCCTAAATAATCAATAAAATAATTGAATAGCAGTAGTGCCAGCCACTCACTAGAAAGTCTTCCAATTTGCTTCCGAGAAAGCCCAATCACATTTACTGGCTTTGAATTGGAGCATCAATCAACAAAGAGCCGCAGAAAGCAAGATCCAGGCTGCACATATAACATGAGTGCAGCTATCAAACACCGTTCTTTCAACAAAAGAGAAGTGCCCGAAATGTAGGAAGAATGCCAAGGATTTTCAGGAGGAAGTTTCAGAATTCCAACATTTTGTAAATATGCCTGCATGGATGTCAGGATCAACCTAAAATTAAAGAATTTGCCAAGTTCTATTCTAAGAGGGCTCTGAGAGAGGTAGTGCATAATGATTTTGAAAAGGGTGAACAGCTCCCACCCTATGATACTAATGTGATGAAAAGGAGAGTGGTAGCAGCTCCACTTAACATCACTATAAAGCATGGAAAAAAAACAAAGATTACAAAGCAGACAGACAGATGAATATTCTGAAGAAAATAAAAAAGGTTAAAAATGTAGTGAGTTATTGACAGCTAAAGGCAATGAAACAGAGACAGTAAGGAGGGAATAGAGGGAAGAACTCAATAAATTGGACAAAGAGTTGAAGGCAGAGAAAAGGCTTTGCTATTATGAGGAGGGTATTAGGAAGCTATACAAAATAACATAAACTAAAGACACTGTTAAATAGGACAGAGTTGAGCAAAGTAACACATCATACAAAGGGAACTGCACATGAGAGTTATTTCTGACCTTCTCCCAGGAATAACAGCTGGTGGATGGGGCAGGAGTAAATAAAGAGGAAGCATGTTAATTTTTTTATCCATAATGATTCCCAGAACAAAAACATATGTGGAGCTGAGTACATTTCTATTGACTGGAGCAATTCAGAATATATGAAGAGAGGGCTGAAGAGTTAGTTTATTACATGTAATTCTGAGTTATTGGCTAGATTAACTCCTAAAACTGACCAGTGCCCATTAACGTAATCAGATGTTTTAACTTAAATGATTTTTGAAGGGATCTCTTATTTGACTGTGGAATATAAAGGGAGCATCGTGGGAAAGAGCAGGTAAAAAGGATGGGACACTAGCAGCACATAAACCATGAGAGCGGGGATCAAGTCCTAAAAAATAAATGTGGGGGGACTCATTAACATAATTCAATGTGGTGCGACCAGAAATTAGCAAGGTGCCCTTTTAAAAAAGTCGGGGGACGTCTGAAAAATTTGTGGGGACTCCATCTACCTGTGTGTACCCCCGGCTTCAGCCCTTTGCAGCGACGGAATCGCCCTTTGCAGCGAGTAGTGCTCAAGAACACGAAGACGGCATAGCTCTTGTGGCACACATTGGGAAAACACACACTAGAACAAAGACAACAAGCGCAAGACATTGTAGGAAGGGTTACCCACACAATACTGATGAAACAAGACAATTAAACTAGGACCACTCACAGTGTTGTTTCAGTGTTGGTGGAGACAATTATGAAACAAATGCACTAATGGACAGTGTGGATGCAATGTCTTTGACAATGACTGAACTCTCCGAAGAGATAAATTAGAAAATATTTCAGATGGGGGAAGAGGATATCATGGGAGTTTATGTAATATGAGTGGAAGGACTCATTCTGATAAAATCTAACTGTGGCAGTCAAGCGACAAGGGCATAGTGGCAGTGATCCCGAGTTGAACAGCCATAGGTAGTGTGAAAGAGTTCAACAAGGTGACAATAAATACGGACTTGAGAGTATGGCAGAAAGTGTTCTCCAGGATTTGGGCACCATGCAACATCGATTTTGGGAGAACAAAGGATTTGTATGGAAATAGACATGATTGTGAATCCAAAACATTTGAAGCCATATAGTGTGCCAGTTACAGGGAATATTAAGGAACTGTTGTCAAGGGGATTCATTTTTAAAGCAAAAGAATGTGTCCTATACTTGTTCCTATACTTTGTCCTAATTTGGCCAGAAAATAGGAAGGGGTGGAAGGAGAAGATTAGAAAATGATTCTAGAGGCAAACAGTCACCTCGGTGACAGATATGCTAGCACAGGTGATTCCTGAATTCACCATCATTACAGTCCTTCATTAAATAGCAGTTTATGGGCTTGACCCCTACACAAAGACAAGATAGAATATACTGCCTTTCACTGGTACAGGGACATATTTGTCTGCTGAGCATATTTCCAATGGTTGTGGGACATACCCACAATATTCCACAGAATAATGAAAATAATATTGCATGGTCTAAATTGTGCAAACATGTCATTCAATATTTAGATTAAATCCTGATTTGTAGAAAGAATTAGCAGTGCTGATGTGAGCATCTAAGAGACATATTAACGTGAATACATGAAGAGGGGTTAAAACTAAACACAGCAAACATTCACTGGAAAATGAGAAAGTTGCTCCCTCACACCATGTGGAGGATGTAGCCTACTACCAGAAAAAACGAGCAGCGCTGTGAGCCCTTGCTCTTGGAAAAGCTTGTGATTAGGCTGCAGATAAACAGAACCCTTTGTTCTGCATATGAACACAATGCCTCTATGCCTTGTTACCCTCAGCTCAACAGGGTTTTTTATTATTCTTTTGTTACGATTGGCTGAATGTAGGGATGATTGAGGATCAGCCTACCATCAATTTATATACTTCAGATGTTGTTGGGCGAAAGGAGGCAGAGTGGACTATCCTTCATGTTAAGTCCTTTCAGGAAAAGTAATCCCCATTAGCACCATGGAACTAGTGCTAAGCCAATCAGAGCAGTGGAGCCACTGGCTACAAAGGACAATCTCAGCCTGCATTCCATCTGACCTCTTCTCATTCCAACTGCTGCCGCTCGCCACCATCATTTTGTGTCACAGTTTGCTTACCTTAGAAAAGCCTCATCCACAATCCTTGATGACCGTTCACACCCGCAATGTGGCGTCTTCTTGGCAAAAGTCCTGAAAACTCTGCAATGTCTTCTTCCCAATCATTGGTATCCTCTGAAGATGAATCCACTGTCTGGCCTAGAATGTTTCCTCCATGGATCTCTGCTGTCGGATGGTGCACCACGTCAAGTTACCTTCAATGTATTAGGCACCTTTTCTCTTTGCGAATGCCTGGAAAGTGATTCCAGTGTGCCTTCTTCATTTGGCCAGCAGATGGCAAACCACCTCTCCCCTACTTCTGCCTCGCCTCCAACCTCTACCTTGCCTTCCTTTTCCTCCTCTTCTCTTTTCGCTTTTTCCCACTTCCATAATTGTTCTATCTCATTCTTTGGCAATGTTCAATTTAATTCCAAATAGTTGTCTGTGTCCTCTCTGATCCACTCACATCCCCTCTTGTTTATTGTCCATTTATTCCTCTGTTCTCTCCCCATCTCTCCTTTTTGTTCCTCTTATGCTTGTCAGTTTAATAGTTCCGCTCTTCTTCCCACTTGCTGTTTTGCTACCCTATTACGCCTTGTTCTTGCCAGTTCATTCAGTTGACTTGAGCTTTTTTCGCTCCTTGCGTTGTCTGGTGTTTGCATAATCTCTACTACAGCACACTTGTGTGTCAGTGCACCACACTGTTGCATTTCTTGTTTCCTTTCTTTTTGTTAGGACGGTTCCTTCCCATGCTAAGTTGTTATGCTGGCCATTTTCGGCATTTTGCGGTTTGCCTTTTGCTTACACAGTTGTACTTTTCCACAATCCAATTGCTATTCCAAGTTATTTTGATATCCCTCAGTGTAATCTTTCTCAAACATAATGCACAGTTTTTTACTTTTTGTGCTTTTCTTTTGTGTACGCACTGTATTATTCAACCCTGCCAAGTTCTTTTCAGTAACTGCTCAATATGAAGTCAAAGCCTTGGATGCTAATCGACCACCTAAGCAATTTAGGATTCTCTCCCTTCATGTTCATCAGCCACTGTAAGGGCTTATGGTCAGTCTGCACAATGAAGTGGGTCCCATGGAGGTAGGGCCGCAGCTTCCTTAGGGTCCACACAATAGAAAAACATTATTTTTCTAGAGTGGACCACCTGAGCTTTCTTTCCTTAAGCTGCTGACTGATGAATCCAATAGGGTGTTCCCTGCTTTTCTCATCTATCTGTAAGAGAACTGCACCTATCCCAGTGTCAGAGGTATCTGTCACATCTGTCTGTACAATAAAAGATGTTTGATAGTCAGGAGCCCTGAGAACAGAGCCCTGGCATACGGAGTGCCTTAATACTTGAAACCTTGATGTGTTTGCATTAGTGAGTGCAGTCAGGGGGGCAGCTATGGTATCATAGTCTGCCATGAAATTCCTGCAATTTCCAGTGAGGCCTAGTAAAGCTCTCACTTGAGTTTGGGTTGTTGGTATAGACCAGTCTTGTCCTGCTCGTACTAAACTGGGAGAGCCTGAACCCTATCTCCACCAACCTAATTCGGAGGTACCTGCCCTTGGCACCAGACCCACAGGACTGGACCATGGACTACTGGAGGGTTCAATCATCCCAAGATCCAACATCTTGTTGGCTTCAGGCTTGATGTCATTGTCTAACATCTTATAGCTCCTACTTTTGGTAAGCACACATTTCTCCAGTGTTTATGTCATGTTTGGACCAAGGTGTTAAACCTGGAGTGAGTGAAAACAAGGGGGATAATTGCCTCAGAAAAGTTCTCACCTCACCTTGCTGCTCAGGAGACAGCTGAGTGGCCAGGGTCCAATTTAACACCGTCAATGGAGCCGTTTGAAGGAATGCCTTGCAACAGGTGAGGGAGGGGTTCAGATTCTTCTTCTTCTCTGTCTCATGCCAACTGCAGAGCAGCCATTTCCACTCTAGGGATGAATACCTACAGTCTATTTATATGGAACACTTGTGGGGCTTGACCAGGCCCTCCGAGGTCCACTAAATAGTTCACCTCACCTAGTTTCTCCACAACTCTGTAAGGGCATGACCATGTATCCTGTAGGGCCCTAGGCCTTATGGGATTCATGATCAGGATTTCTTGACCAGGGGAAAGTGTACAAGTGAAGCTTTCTGGTCATACCAATGTTTGACCAATCCCTGACCAGCCTTAAATTTGCCACTGGCTTGGGCCATCAGTAAGGCCATCCTCTTGCTCAATCCCAGCACATAGTCCACTACATTTGTAGTGACAGGAGCAGTGGGGATCGCCCATCCTTCCTTAACTATGGCTAGGAGTCCCCTGACACGGTGGTCAAAGAGATGGTCAAAGGGACTATAACCAACCGCTTGTTCAGGGATCTCTCTGTAGGCAAATAGTAAGCATGGCAAAAGGAGATCCCACTTTCTCCTCTGGGGCTCCTCAAGAGTTCCAACCATGCTTCTGAGAGTTCTGTTAAATCTCTCAACCAAGCCATTTGTTTGTGGATGATAAGCTGATGAAAACTTATAGAAGACCCCAGACTCCTTCCACATGGCTTGCATGTTGCTTAGCAACTGACGTGGCAGTTACTGTCATGAGTGGGATGGTTTCAGGATATCTGGTGGCATGATCAACTAACAACAGAATAAGCCTGCTGCCAGTGGATGTTGGAGGGCTTAGGGGACCAACAAAGTCAATCCCTACCCTATCAAATGGTACACCCCCTACAAGAAGTGGTACCAATGGAGCCTGCATTGTTGTGCATCTTTTACCAGCGATTTGATAAGTGGCACACATCAAGCAGTGTCCTTGTACCTGGACCCCCATATTGGGCCAGTAGAAGTCGAATGGATAACCTCGACTTAGTCTTCTTGATAACAATATTACATGCAAGGGGAACCTCATGCGCCAACTGCAGGAGTTAGAGTCTCACTTGAAGGGGGACCACCAACCTCCAATGGTCTCCTTCACTGGACTATGTGGAGTCACTATATATTAGCCCACTGTCCCAATACATGCTATATTTCCCAGGAGGTTCACAAAGATGCCTTCCAAAGATGGCCACTCACGTTGGCCCTTACTGAACACTTCCCTATACGGACCACCTTCTCCAAGTAAACTTTGAAATTCAGGATGGTCATGTGGGTTAAGTATTGCAGGCAGCTCTGCTTCCTCATCAGGTTCAGGAGCTTGGCCAACTGCAACCACCACAGTGGTAGATGAGCTGGGAGTAATATTCTCTTTGCCTCTCTTTTGCTTTTTGACTCCTTTAGATGTGGGTCTCTTCCAAGGCTTTGGCTCAGTCTTGGATTTGGCAAAGGCAGCCTTGGTTTGAGACCTCCTGCAGGGTCTCTCGGCTGTATCTCCCACAAAACCTAAGTCTCTCAGATCATTTCACAGATGCACTCACCCAGGGACTTGCCTCTGACAACTTACAGGTATCCTTACTACTCCACCATTCACAGCTAGAGTTACAGGCATAACTGGAAACTTGAGAGGAGGTCTATCAGCTAACTTAGTGAGCATCAGAGGAGCTCTGGCAAACTACCCTGGGCTTATCCAAAATAGAATCCCCTACAGTTCTGATGGTCCCAGTCTCCCTGTTGGCAGAGGTATAGGCCTCATCAACCCTAAGTTCCCAGTATCCCAGGGAAACTACTTCTGATCATATTCCCCTGGAGTTGAAATCAGAAGAGAAGGATTTCCTTTTGGTGGAAGTTCCTCCTCTTGGTTGAAGGCCAGTTTCACAGAGTGGACCCCAAAGGTTTTGACCATATATCTGGGGTCCTCCTTCACATGGCCATTTGTTCCATAAGTCACACTAGATCCACTGGGCCTTGGGAAATAGGGAGGCTTATGACCAGAGTTGTGTTTGGGATGATTAGTCCCACTACCATGTACATGGTCATGTGACTTAACTTTTTAAAACTTTTTATGGCACTGTTTGTATGACGAGTTTTCAGTTGAACCTCCCTCTTTCTCCTTCTGCTTCTTCCCCTCTTCCTGCTTCCCTGTGGGATACCCATACATCTGCTGCTTTGAGTGAGCCAAATGTTGCTTAAGCTCAGGGGAACATAAGGCAAACATATGTTGCAGCATGACCAAATTAATCATGCCTTCAAATGTGGTAACTTTAAAAACGTCCACCCTACCAGTCAAGTTTCTCTTCCTGTTTCATATGTGACCCAAGTACTACCTTCTATTTTCTTGTACTCCCTGAATTTTTTCAAGTGTTGGGCAGGAGTCTTCCCAAACTCCAAGGTCAGCGTTTGCTTTAATTTTGCAAAGTCCTTTCTCTCACACTTTGACCTTTCCACATTAGCACTTCAGCCAGAGTGGGGCAGTCTCCTCAGGAACCATGCAATCTTGGCATCTACTACGTCTTGCACTTCACAAGCATACTCAAAATCAGTCAGCCAGTCCATGATATCATTTTTCTCATCATACACACTAAGCAGATCATTAGGAAATCTAGGATGTGAGGAGGAACCAGATCCATCTCCTGATCCCCCTGAGGAGCTGTTGGCAGATTGAAGCTTGGCAAGCTCCAACTGATATTCCATATCTTTTGTTTTTCCAATATTTCCATCTTCAGCTTAGCCTTGTTAAACTCAAGTTCCTTTTCTCTAGGCCTAAGCTTTTGTTTCTTGAGATCTAACACAGCCTCAGCTTCAGGTGAAATAGTGGACACATGGGATTGGGCATCATCATCCTCATTCTCTCTTTACCTATGATGGCAGCAACAGCCATATCGTGACTGTTACTGGGAGAAGCCCCAGTTCCTTCTGCACTATCATCAGAGGGAAGAGGTGCAATTCTACTTTCCTGCCAATAAACAATCTTTTGGATTAGCTCAGTTTATGTGCCAGAGATAGTGATACCTCTTTTTGAACAAAGACTTCTTCGTGTTTCAGATTTAGAAGCACTCAATGTAATAGCAGTGACTGATTCCATTTTTTAAGGTACCTTAAGTGATTTACAACTACTGGCTAACAAAAGTCACAGTGTTACTATGTAAATGTAATTCAGTGCCAAGCCAGTGTGCAACACCCACGTACTTCAGTTTGTGTCCCACCACAGTGCACCGATTCGTTTCTATGCATACATTATTTCATGACACTCCACTGGCTCCAGTCCAGAAAGCAGCAACCACCCTGGCTGATCTGCCTTGTACAAGAGTGGGGCAGGGAATTCCTGCATGACAACAGACTTCATAAACATAGTTCTTGAACAGATGCATAGCATATGAACATACAGTTTAAGACATGACAAAGATGAAATCTGAATTATGTGTCCACAGTTATGCAGCTCAAATTGAGAAGAGTTGTTCTTTTCCCCTCCAGCAAAGGAACATTGCCCTCTTCTATCAAGGAAGTACACAATAACAGAAGCTGAATATCATGGGACAGAGGAAGGACTGACAGCACCTTCAGAAGAAAAGAAGGACCTTGTTTCAAAATTAACATATCTGAGAAGATGCGAGAAGCAAAACAAAAACTTCAGCTCTCCAGGTCAGTGAGCGGAAATGATTGCTATTATGAAAACCAGCTTGTAAGTCAAAACGCCCAGTTACCTTAGGGTTTGGTGCACGATATAAATAATAAACAAATACAAAAACTAAAATCTTCCTTACTCAAAGGTACAAAATGTGGCTACTGTACAATCATTAGAACCAAAGGAAGTTTCCAAAAATAATGGTTCTCCTGAATCGGAGGACACGCTATCCTGAAACAGTGGTGAATCCTTGGGACATAGATTTGGATCCTTAGTAGATCTTCCCACGGTCCCCAAATTCACAAGTCACTTAACCCCTGTGTTATTGAATGCAAAAAAGGCTAAGAGATAAAATGGTCACCAGGAAAGGGGCATAATCCACTTCCTCTGATGCCAAGTCTGGAAAAAGGACCAATGTTTCAAATATGATTGTATGGTAGAAGGCCTGTGGACCTACTGAAAAGCTATGCCCACATTCCAGGCAAAACCCAACCACTGAAGATTAAGGGCTCAATTCTTAAAAACTAACATGGACGAAAACAGTGCAGAGGATGCGTTTTATAAGTGTACATTCACTTTAGAAACGTGCTGTGCATTTTATAGTTTCAGGCCATTGACATGCCTATCACTGTGAAATGCTAAAAACAAAAAAAAAATACATTTATATCCCTGTTTGAGGGATAGAAATGCAAGAGGGATAGCAGCTGTTCATAACACTGCTGTTCCACATAAAAATAAAATGCATGACAGGGCCATTATTGAAATTGTCATGCAATGCGTGTCACCCTGCACCCATTCCAAACACGTGCAGGGGAACGTCCTTTAGTTCTGTTAATTTAGAAATGCACCCCGGATGTTCACAAAATCTGCAAACACCTTAAACCAGATACTATTGCAGCAACTCCTACGGTTTTCAAATTGTGCCGTTTCCTGCTTTCAAATAGCCACTATACCCCTTTTTTCCCTTTCTTTCCCAATTTAGCTTTCCATTGAGAAGCATCTCCCCTTGGTATGTCATTGCAATGCACTGACAGCATGACATTCCCCTTTTGGCAAGCACATTATGTACCATTTACGGTACATCGTGGTATGATATGTCCTCCATGTTTACCTTCTGCACTATATATCCTTATGCACCACTGCATACTTTCTTCTCTATAATAACATAAATATGTTTTTAATTTCTTCACGTGGGTGATGCTTTCTTCACATCAACAGGGTTCTTCTATATATTATTAATATTTTCATATTCACATTTTCTTACTTACCAATGGGGTCCACTGCCTGCCAGGTGTTGGGGGACTGAGGCCTGATGCGTTCACCATCCAATGGCATGTTTCTTGCTGTATCTCCCATTTGTAGTAAAACCTGTGAGCTCTAAGTATTCCCTGCAATTGTCATTTCAGGGACACCACTTTTGCTACTGCGTGACTAAAGGCTGATTGTCAAGATCCTTGTACCTGATTAAGGTGGTTTCAATCTACCTATATACCACCGAAACGCCAACTCACCACATGTGATAACAGCAGGTCCTGTGCGTCCGTGCTTCTTGTCACTGTGGCCCTACACGCTCAATAGCGTTAGGCGTTGCACACCCCTTTCAGCCTGTGTCATAATTCATGCCAGCTGCCAGGGTGGGGAGATCAGGTTAGAAACTACTATGTAGGCTTTTGTCAAACTAAATAATAAGTGTACATTTCCATTTTGCAAATGAATATTTGTGTGACACTACTAATGTTGTTATTCTTCCCAATCAAAAACTAGGCCCAACTCATAGTACTCTGTATGTTACTGTTTCACACACAGCACTCATTATTTAGTGCATGACTTGTGTTATTGGTCCAAATTAAGCCAAATACACAATATATATACATTATTTTTTTGTCATAATATTGATGTCGATGTTTTTTTAGCCGAAATCAGGCCCTATACACAGCTCTCATTGCTTGATACATGATCTGTGTCATTTACTTTTATTAACTTTACCCCTTAGACAAGTAAGAGCTAGCCAGGGTTAGTTTTTTCTTTTTTACCTTGGTCCATTTTCTTTGCCACCATTTAATCTTTTTTTCGGCAATATACATATGCTGTTTGCATATGCATAACCTAATGTGGGGCTGTACCCCTACTTTTGCTAATTTTTGTATGATTCCATTTCCATGATCCTATTTTCATTGATGTAATTGGTAAATCCATGCTTTTTGTTTTTACAAATTGTGTTGTTCATGTATGTTCTCTGTTGTATTATGTACTTATTAAATTGGCATACCTTTTGCCATAAACAATAAAACGAAAGAAAGTTTATTTTTTCATATTAGTGTACCTATTTCATTCCCTCATGGTTACTGTGACTGGTGAGATATCTATTGACAATCTGTTATAAACTGCTGTTCAAGATACCAGTTGACAAACTACTGATAGCTACATAAATCATTTTTTCAACTAAGTCCGTTCAGGAACACTCTTGTGTTTTCAATTTAGAAATGCATCCCGTTTTTGAACCTGAGATGTGCTTCAAAATGCACATAAGTAGCAAGTGTTTTGGAGAAATCCTTAAATTGGTAAAAAAGGACATTTGCACGTGTGCTTCTTTGTTTCTGGCACAAATAATGCTAGCTCATCTAATTATTTGCACCCAAAAAATGAATTTGGCACCTAGCATCTAAACTTCCAAACTGAGAAGCAGGGGAAAACCTGCTCCTTTCCAAGACAAGAGGAGATTGCAGTAGATAATCACCAGAAGCAACGTTTTGCAGAATTTAGTTATAGAGAATATAAACATGTTCCACTACCGTGCAAGGGTCTGCAGCACAGTGGAAGATATTTCCTTTTTAACCCTCTAACCAGGCCTAGGGACACATTAAGGGCTCAATATAAGTTGGCCGTTGTGGTTTTTCTGTGTCCGTATTAATGTATACTGGCACGTTAACACACTGGCCAACTACACGTTTGCCGGTAATACTGGCAAAATCGCCCATGGATGCCAATGGGACTCAATGGAATAGGGATTTACCACCATTACCGGCCCTCATAATCCAGTGGTAATACCGCCGGACAGAGTGCCGGTAGCGTTATTACCATTTGCCGATACCCTGGCAGAATTCCTACCAGGACACTGGAAATGTAATAAAGAGCAGTTTTTTAAAAAGACCCCAGAGGCCAGTGGGCATATTTTTTGTTTCTTTTAAATGTTCCTACTACATAATTGCAATAGTTTATTTTCTGTGCCTATGAAAGTACAAGTCACAGCTAGGCAAATGCATTTGGCCTAAATCTCCAAAGACATTTCAAAATCATGGAGAACGTAAATATACAGGCCGATTCATGGTATTAATGTGTGCCGAAAATCTCTGCGCAAGCGTGCAAAAGCGTGCGAATCGCAATGCAAGTGTGAAAATCGCAGTGCAAGCGTGCAAAAGCCACGCACATCGATTCATGGAAGTCCGTGCGCGTGTAAATACTGGGATGTGCGCTAAAATCCTGCGTGGCACACGCAGGCGCACACGTCATCAAATGGCGTGCGCTACGCGCTCAGCGAAAGTGCACATAGCGCGGCGCACACAACAAAAGTAGGCAGAACACGGGGCGTAACACGCGGAATGGGGAACAACACGTGAAAATGTGGGCGTTACGGGGGAAGTACAGGAGGCAAAGGCGCGGAACGCCCATACGCGCGCCTACAACACGTATTCATGGAATCGAACAGGGGAAACATGTGTGCCAAAAATGATGCGCTAATCCGGAAACACGTACGCCAGCAGGAAGCAGGCATACGCAGACCCGCGCAGCATAAAAGTGCGCGCAAACAACAAACAAGCTCAGACGCTACGATGAATATACCGTTCCTCGCAGCAGTGGTCGTGGGACACCGCAGGAGGAGGAGGATAGTCAGGGCCAGAATATTTACACCCAGGACCAGCCTTTTTGGGATGCCTGATGACCAGGTGCATGGGAGGTACAGGTTTCCACCTCACATTATACTTGACCTGGTGAGTGAGTGGGAGGATGACCTCACATCACCAACCCTGTGCTCCCAAGCACAGAGCACCTTGGAAAAGGTACTCAATGTACTGCACTTCTTGGCCACTGGTTCATTTCAGCGGACAAGTGCCATAGTCGGGGGGGGGGGGTGTCACAGGCCACGCACTCACGCTGCCTACACCAGGTGTTGGCCATCATGACTGCACGCCCATCAGTCCACAGGCACATATAACTGCCCAGAACACCTGCAGAAAGTCAGGCTGCTGTCCAGGATTTTTAAAGGTTGGCACACTTCCCCAAAGTGCTAGGTGCCATTGATTGCACCCATGTGGCTCTATGTCCTCCCAGGGCAACCAAGCACATCTATAGAAACCGCAAGCAGTGGCATTCCATCAACTTGCAGGTAGTATGTGATGCCAAGGGAATCATCACCTCAGTATATACCAACTATCTAGGGTCCACCTATGACAGTTTCATTTACAGAATGTCAACCCTAAACAGGGACCTAGAAGCTGGGCGGCATGGCAATAAATGGCTGCTTGGTGAGTATAAATGCCTCTGCACACGCATGCATGTCATATACTGAGTAATGTCACAACCCCACTAATGATACCTATCATCACCTCCCCAGGGGACAGTGCCTACCCTCTAAGCACCCACATGATGACGCCAATTCGGAACCCCACCACACCACCCGAGGTAAGATACAACAAAACCCATATTGAAACCCGGGGCATAGTGGAGCGCACATTTCACTCCCTTGACTGCTCTGGTGGGCAGCTGCTATACGCGCCCCCAGTAGTGTGCAAGATCATAGTGGCAGCATGTGTCCTGCACAACGTTGCAACCTGCTGGGGCCTGCCGGTGGACATGGTGGTGCCCCCACATCCCCAAACACATGCACGCCCGCTGCGCATGGGAGGGGAAAGGGCACGTGGTTAGGCAGCCCGTACGCAGCTGGTGGCTAATTACTTCACTTAAAATGACACCCCTCTGGGGTGCACACACCCCTGGTACATACTAGCTGACAATCAATGATGATGACATAAGGGACAGTCAACTGTCACAACCATACCAGCCTGAGATTGGTCACCTGGAAGTGTTACATTGTGTGCATCCCTACCTACCCAAAGACAACCAATGCTGTGTCACAAAAAGACACACATTTATGCTGCATGAATGACTACCCCCTTGCAAAAAATAACATGAAAACAGCGCCATGTCACCCAACCCCTCCCCATCTCCGCTACCCAACACAGCATGGCATGTCATGCAATGTGAAAGCACAACACATGACACAAGTGTCACAAAGTGCACTGTCCCAAATGGAAACAGGCCGCAGACAATATGCTCCCAGTAATCAATAACAAACAGCACACATGACCAAATACTTACCAGCAACACAACACAGAAACACAGGATGAAACATTGCCAAAATATGACAGTACCAAATGAAAGTAGTGCAAGTTTTACAACGTGAATAAGCCAGCACATACACCCCTTCCAACTGCAGAGTGTTGACGTCAGGCAAATGTGTCAGTGTACTGCATACAACATGAACTTCATCCGCAAAGGAGACAGCCTTGTGAAGACATGAAGAAGGTACCTGTGAATAAGGAGGAAGACATGGATGCACAAGCACATATCAATACACCATGCAGTGTTTAATACAACAACAATCCCCACTAGGGATGCACACACAGTTTTGACTACAGACTGCCCACACAGCTCATAGGAGCCCAATGTCACTGTGTAAGTCACTGTCACTTGGTCATACCCTTTGCAAGCCCATGGAAAGGGAAGCAGGAGGGGTGTGTGTGTCAGGAACCCAAGCATCTAACCCAAACACAGGACAAGCCTGCATGTGCCCAGCTGGAATACACAGTGGATGCCCACGGGAGCCACACAAGGCAACACACTGTAAAATAAAAAAATAAAAATAAATAAAAATAAAATAAAATGGCCATGTGGAGGCCAGGGGGGGCACCCAGGAGGTTCGAGGGCAGGGTGCACAACAACACCCACCTGCGTGGATGTTGCAAAAAAAAAAAAATACCTCCATGGGCTCATGGCCTGCACGGCTATGCTATTGTGGGAGAACTGCTTCTGTGTGTGATTGGCAAATGGAGTCTGTTGCTTGCTGTTGTTGTTCCATCTGCCTTTCAGGGGGGAGAATGGAAGTGGCCACCCTCTCCATTGCCTGAGCCATCATTTCAACTGATGCTCCCTGTTGTGCTGCAATACCGTAAATGGAGTTTTCCCATACAGTATTGCCTGGTGGCGCATGGCCACCGCGTCGGCGGGCACCACACCTGTTTGGGGCAAGGCGATCTGCACCTTGCTGTGCCGGCACTGCCTGAGGCTGCAGGACTGCATTCCCCCTCTGATCTGCTGGCCCAGGAACAGAATCAGATGTTGTGGAGTGTGACTCTGCATCCGTAACCAACAAAGGCGGAGTTACCGACACTGACATCCCCATAGAGGGTTCTACCCTTGGTGCAGGTGGGTTGGACAGAACAGAATCCCTGCCAGAAACACTCACTTGCGACAGCACATTAGTCTCATCATCCGATTCAGCACCTGAATCATAGAGGTCTGGGGAGGTGCAACCAGAGACACCCCTGGACAGTATGGTCTGCAATAAGATTGGGTTTTCACCCACCACCACACCACGTCCTCCACTGGTGCCCGGTCGTGCCTGAGATTCCTCCTGGGTCTGTACCATCTCCTCCACCTCTACAGCATCAAGTGCGTCAACACTTGCAGAAACATGAAAGACAACAAATGAAAACAAGCATGAGCACCATAGCACACACATAGGCCTTACAAGCCAGAGATCCAGTACATGATTTACACATATCCCACATGACAATAACGCTGGCATGCATGCACTGTCAATGAGTTGGAAGGGGAGGCAAAAAGCAGACACTGAGGACACCAAGATGGAAAAGCAACACATTTGCTGCATGCTGGGTAGCACTGGCATCACACATTAGCCTGTGAGTGGCATGTCCAATACACATACATGACACATGCCAGCACACAGATGGCATGTAGCCTAGCCATGGTACATTTGACAAGTACAGCCATATGTCAGTGAATGAGTACTGTCACCCATCCATGTGAGATGGACATGATGAGATGAAAAATGCTAAATAGTGTGACAAAATACGCATGTGCCACACACTGCAACACATCCAGTGTACAATAATACAGTGATTGCAGGCAGATGTACACATCAATGGTTGGTCACTTCAACATGACAGGAAACAACTATCATGTTCCACATTCAAACAGGCCCCAAAAATTAATGTGAGCAGGCCAATACTCAATCAGCCTGAATGGTCTAATCATTCACATAACAAGGTAACAAATGTGGGCCAATGTGGGGTGTGATCAATGACAGAAGCATGTCACACATGTGGCATTAGGGCTGAAAAATGCATTGCAAAAATGGGAGAATTGAAACAATCAGCCTGAATGAACACTGAAAAATTCAGAACAATGTTGTTGCAAGATGACAGTTCATGGGCAACTGCAGTAATGTGGCACCAATTGGCTACTGTGGGCAGAAGGGAGACTGTCATACCCAAATCCAAGGCCGCTGAATGTTTTGGAGGAAGCACATGGGTGACCCATACCACTCAAGAGTACACACCCTCACCTGGCACTCAATCAGAACCCGTCACCCAAACAACATACACATGGATTACACACATATGCATGGGCACTCACCGGACAATGCGTTGTAATCTGGTAGGTCTCCCACGCCTTGGATCTGTTCCTCTGTGACAAAGGTTCCTGCAACAGACTCATGTTCAGTGAGTTGGTTGTCCTCTGGTGGAGACCCACCGCCAGTCACCAGAGTAGAGGCATGATTTGAGGCCAGATTGTTCTTTGCTCTGCGTTTCAGGTCATTCCACCGCTTGTAGAAATCATCAGTTGTGCGCCTCACAAATCCAAGGGCACTAATGTGGTTCGCGATGGTCTGCCAGTGTGCCCTACGTTGACCAGGTGTGGTCTTGCACCCTGCAGTCACCACCATTTCGCGGCTATGTGCCGACACATAGGCCACAAGTGCATCAAGTTCGGCATCATTAAAGCTAGGCTTCCTTGACATGCCGGAGTGTGTAGCCGTTTCTGGGGTCTCAGCCTGTAGTGCCAGAGCACCCTTCTTCTTCCTTTTCAAAGGTGGTGGGGATCCTGAGTGGCTTAAGCTACTCTGGTCAGTAGGGGCAGAAGCGCAGGTGGACTGGGTACTAGAAGTGTGCGAAGACACAATGACCATAGGTCTTGGTGCAGGCATTGGCTGCAGAGTGATGTTTGCAGGGCCAACGTCGGTTTGATGGACCTGGACCGACACTGTCCCGGCTGGGAGACTCAGAGCTGGGGAGGATAGAGCTGCAGCTGCCCCTGCAGCCTCCCCACCCTGCCTACTTGGGCAGCAGATGACATTGCTGCCCCAGATCCACATGGCCTGGTGACAGCAACTTGCACTGCCACACGCGGCTTAGACTTGCTGACCTGGAAGTCAGCCTGGGAGTCATCCTGTGCCGGTTCAGGTGCCAAAATGGGCCGGTCCAACAAGGGCTGAGCTGGGATGGTGTCAGCTATGTTTCCCACAACCATGGGGGGGCATGGGTGTCCCTGATTGGTCCTCCACACACGGGGGTCTAGGGGCACCCTGCAAATCCTTACCACGTCCCCTACCGCGCCCACCACGCCCACCTTTTGGAGGTCGCCACCTTTGCCTCCCTTACTGCTTGGTCGCCTCCCAACCATGGCACTGATGTTGTTGTGCGTATGGGAGTTGCAGTAAACAATTGTCCTGGGCAATTGGGGGGAAAGGGGTAGGGTACTAGATGGAATTCATACCCTAGTGCTCTGTCAAGGCTGTATGTGACCCCTGGGGGAAGATGACAGGTCACGCAAATGCACAGGGACACCAAAAACAAAAGCACACATGCACACAACCCCTGGTAGACCACGTGCGTGGAAAAATAAACCTGCACTATGCTGTGGCACCCAGAAACACAAAAATATGCGTATGCGTGTTATACGCAGCCTACAATGACCACTGAAGGGGAACGCGACACACGGGGGCAACCACAGTTGGGAAATACGTGCGCGACTCACCGTCTGCCTTGAAAAAGAACGTGAAAAAGACGCGCGTGTGCGCGTAAGCAACACCCCCCCCAAAAGAAGAAAATAACGCAGTCTGAGGAAACATGGAGTACGAACTGGAAATGTTGTGAAGAAATCGCGTGTGAACCGACAAGAAGTATAAGATACACCCGCTCGCTCTCCACAAAAAGCACGTACAAGGAAGTAGCGTGTTACTCGTACCTTTTAAGCCAGCCCACACGTGAAACGTCACTTACGCGCTTACACGCTAAGGCCCTTTCCTTCAATAGCATGGTGACGTGCAGTTTTCACACATGCTGATTCACTATGCACCCGTGTTGTGGGCAACGCCTGCGCACATAACTTTACTGATGCGCTTACGCGCTAAGGGCCTTTCCTCGGATTACACACTGACGTGCAATTTTTTCACGTGCCAAATCACTCCATATCAAGCTGGCCACGCGAATACACACAGAAGACCACGCTCCTGCCCAAAAGGCCATTTTCCTGCCAGCAAGAGCCCTGAGCACGCTCCCACCGGCTATCTGCAGCTGTCTGCCTGCTGCCCACGTGCCCTGCTATTTGGTGCCTGCATGTCAGCCATCTGCAGGGGTCCAGTTGCTGTGTCCATCCCTGCTGGAACAGAAGACTCCCAACTGGGATAACATCACTCCACAGTCCAGCCCCGGGACCCAGTTGCCCACCCACGCCTGCCTCGGGGGTCGCCATGTCGGGGCAAACACCATCTGACATCACTGGCGACCCCCAGTCAGAGAGGCAGAGGGCCACCAGCTTCAGTGAGAAGGAATTTGGTGTCCTGGTGGAGCATGTCCTGGGGCATTATGATGCCCTCTTCAGAACATCACGCGGCTACAAGGAAGGACGGTTGAGGATCTGGGAGGACGCAGTGGTTGCCATCAACGCGGAGGAGGTGGCAACCCACGACATCAAGCACGTCAAAAAGCGCTGGGAGGACCTGAGGTCCAGGACCCTCTACAAGGCCTGGCGCCTCACGGAGGGGGGCCAGGGCAGCGTGAGTAACATCCAGATGAGGGTCCTGGAACATGTAGCCCCAGTGCTCCACGCCCAGATCCTTCAGAGGCAGACCCGTCTGGAGTGGAGCGGTAAGTGGGAAAGCATTGATGTGTGAGACAGGGCATGTTGCAGTGTGCTGGTAGTCTGCACTGCCTCCCTGGCAACCCCTGCACTTGTGGACTGTTTCTGTATCCCTTCAGTCCCCTTTCAGCACTTGCCTGCACTTCCTGCACTTGCCTGTTTTATTTTATGTGTTTTATTTATCTTATTTTTTCCACTTCCCATGTACTGCACTTCCCCCTCTCCCTTTCCCCCCCTTGCACTCTTCCTGTCCCCCCTTCCCATGCACTTGCATGATATGAATGACACCTGGCCTAGTAAGATCGTTATCTGTCCTCCCTTTGTTCCCCCCCTTGCCTCGTCGTGCCTTGAAACACTTGTGTATAGGCACGTTATTAATGCCATATCATATCATATCATATCATATCATGACACATGTCCGTGATGATGTGTAGATTCACTCATGCAGTGCGTTGACCACTGTGTCCATCCACTGTGTCTGTGGTGTACAAGCCATGATGCATGATCCTCTGGTGATGTGTGTGCATGGGACCAGTGTGAGCCATGATGCATGAGAGTTTGAAGTCTACATTTTGGTTAACAGAGGCCCTTGTACATGGATGCTGATGTTGATTGTAGGCGCAGGGACTGTTTCTGCATGTGTGTTGCGTGCATTCACCCATGTGTTGTGGAGGGACAGGATGGAAGTGACATTTGACAGTGCCACTCATGTGTTATTGCTTCCTGTCTAGGGGAATATTGTACTGTACCCTGATGCTTGTGTTCTATGTCTCCCTCTACGCAGTCTCAATGCTGGTGGGCGTGCAGGGGGACATGAGTGGGGGCCTGCTGGCAGGTGCCCCTCACTGCTGGGGGGTGGGGGTGGGGGTGCTGGGGGACATGAGTTGGGGCCTGTTGGCAGGTGCCCCTCACTATTGGGGTGTGGGGGTGCGGTGGGACATGAGTGGGGGCCTGCTGGCAGGTGCCCCTCACTGCTGGGGGGTGGGGGTGCAGGGGGACATGAGTGGGGCCTGCTGGCAGGTGCCCCTCACTGCTGGGGGGTGCGGGTGCTGGGGGACATGAGTCAGGGCCTGCTGGGAGGTGCCCTTCACTGCTGGGGGGTGGGGGTGCTGGAGGACATGAGTCGGGCCTGCTGAAATCACTCCATTGGCTCCCAGTGAATGCAAGGATTAAATTCAAAACCCTCTGCTTTGTCCACAAGGCTTTCTGGGTCCAAAATACCTTCAGCTATCCCTCCGCAAATATCTCCTCTCTCGAGCTCTTCGCTCCTCTACCTCTAACTCCCTCCGGGTCAATCGTTTTTTGAAGAAATGTGCTGGGGGTAGATCTCTATCTTCGGCTGGGGCCTCCCTCTGGAACAGCCTCCCTGCCACTCTAAAACTTGAGAAGAACCATCTACAGTTCCGGAAGCACCCCAAGACCTTCCTCTTTACTTCTGCCTTCGCTCCACCTCTCCCCTGCTGATCTGCTCTCTCTTGGACCTGTGCACCTGGCCACCCTCTTTCCTCTGGGCCCAGGTACCTGCTCACCCTGCCACCCTCCTGCACTGCCTCCCAGCCACCCCTTGCACTGGGGACTGTATCTGTACCCATACAGTCCCCCCATTTTTTCTTCTTTTCTGCACTAATCAGAATTACCCAGTCTGCTGCCTTAAACACAGCACTTGCCACTTGCTGGCTGCACTACCACTGTTTATTGCCTCAATGTTCTATTTATTTTTATTTATTACTATTTATTTCCGTTCTCCTCTGCTCCGCACTTTCCTCTCTCTCCCCCTTCCATGCACTTTTTCTCTTTTTCTCTTTTTCCTTTTCCCATGCACTTGCGCGTTCTCAATGTCACTGGGCCTAGTAAGATCGTAGTTGTGTTGTGTTGTGTTCTCCCCTGCTCCCCTCCCTTGCCTAGTCATGCTCTGAAACATGTTGTGTATGAGCACAATACAATTAAAATGTCATATCATATCATACGAAAAATGCAATAATTTGTTCAGGATACTACTTCCATGCTAAAAATACTGCACCAAATTGTAATCAATGACGGCGATATCCGCATCGCCCTTGGCATAGAAGCACTGTATACGACCATTTCGCAGGCGACTAGTATTGAAGTGCTGCACCACTTTCTCGACAAAAGATCAGATTTGACAGTGTCATCCGAGTTTATTTTGGAGTGTATCTGATTAGCTCTAACAGAGAACTATTTTATGTTTGAGGGAGAGTATTATCAACAATGCCACGCACCAGCATGGGAGTGACATTCTCCCCATATTTAGCCAATTTATATATGGACCACCTGGAGCAGAAAACTGTCTTTAACAAAAACAATCCCTTTAATACATACATGACATGTTGGCATCGGTACATCGACGATGTGTTCATGATTTATAACGGGGGTCCTCCAAGCATTTTTAGAGTGACTTAAGAACCACGATAGGTTTATTTACTTTGCTATGTCCTCTGATTCACAGAAAATTCCTTTCCTAGACCTTCAAATCTACAAGACCACCGATAATAAGGTGGGCACCAAGTTGTTCAGAAAACTGACTGATAAAAACACCCTTTTGGCTTATATGGCAGTTTCCATCCCCAAAGTCAGAGAGAAAACCTGCCTTTTGGAAAATGTCTCCGTACTCGGTGCAATTGCACCACAATGCAGGATTTTCAACAGGAAGAAGCTATGTGTCAGACTGAAGGAACGTGGTTATCCCCTTATAGTCATCCGAAGAGCTTGAAAAAGAGCACATAATGCTGATAGGCAAGCCTGTCTCATTAGACAAATCACACAAAAGGTAGATAAAATCATATGCGCAACTTCTTTTCTCCCTATAAATCATCATTTTAGAAGAACGATTCACAAATGACTTCAATAATGATAAACCACGCTTCGCCTTTTAAAGAACACATACATTGAAACATAAATTGGTACATACATACGAGGAACCACAAGCAAGAAAACTGACTCAACCGACATTATGGGCCCTGCCCCCAGTGAGGGGCCATTTTAAATGTGGTAAATTCTCATATGTGCACTGACTAAAGACATGAAGGTTGTGGATTTATACAGCCTTTTTGTGTAAATTAGATTCTTTCACCAATTGCCTTACAAAATGAGCAGTTTACGGGATTAAATGCCCCTGTGGTCTCCTGTATATAGGTTAAACAAAAAGAGAAACCAGGCAACGGATTTGTGAGCACCGCTCATGTATTAAAATTCAAATTGCGAATAAACCGCTAGTAGCTCATTTCAAGGAGGCAAAACATAAACATACTGAGTTTATATGGTTCATCATTCAAATTGTGGCATGCCCCCCGTGAGGTGGTGACAGAGATCTCCTACTGAGGAAGCTAGAACAGAAATTTATTTGGGCATGGCAAATAAAGGCCTGAACATCGCCATTGAATGGAAATTATGTATGCACTGATTAGATAGTAGTATGTGTCTTTTCCGATTAATCTAGGATCTGCTTTTTATGTACATGTTTCCAGCACTGTGTATTTTTTCAAACTACTGCTGAGGTGTAGATTAATGCTGTTCCATGGTTATCCATAAAGAGGTGCAATTCCCGTAACACTTAATGACTCACAAGCTCTTGCACTGTAAGTGTGATAGATGATTATCCCTCATTAGGGGTTGGGAATGGTAGACGAGCGTGCAGCTGCATTTTGCATACAGCCTGACACTAAGTCACGGCCAACATAGCCCGGGGAGCCGGTATCCCTTTCCAAGATGGCGATGTTACACTTCCTTACAAGCACGCATGTGAGTTTTTGGAAACTTCATGCCAAATACGATCACTGGGTCCGATCGGGCGCATCTGTTTCCACGTCTGTACTTGAGCCATCAGAAAGCGCGAAAGATGCCGGAAGTGATAGGAAGGACTTTTCCCCTCCCCATTCCCCATTACTTACTTCCCTGCACTTATGTAACACGCAAGCAAGCGCTGCTACCACCTGGTGGCAGTCCTCTCAGTAAAGCATAACTTTATGAATCAAGTCCAGATACCTGATAAATGACTTGAGAGGTGATTTATCAAGCATACATGCTTACAAAATACTTCCTGGGGAAACAGGAGACATGACTTTGTTAGTCTTGCTTGTCTCCGCCTACACAGGATGATGATTGGTCCGTATTGGATGACTACAGGCACACGCAAGAAACTGGGTCCTCCAACAGACACCACAACCCTGCTTTTAATGTTCAGCAGCAGGCTTAACCAAAGAGTTGTGAAGGTAATTTAAATATCAATGCTAGCATCATTTTGATAATATGTATGCTAGATGTTTTAGGACCATTTCGCCTCTGTCCATTCTTTCTAGCAACCCTGTTTGAATTACTGAAAACCGAACTGACGTTTCATCTATTAATCAGCCTTACACACACAGAGAGATGATAGGTGGGTAATCAGAAGTGCGGTCCAAATATCCATAAAATGTCTGTGCTAGTGGTCAGGTTTTAATTACTTTGTATTTTGTCATATTGGTTCTACAGCTTTTGATAGGAGAAGAATCCCCCAATGGTCTCGGGAGGATAGCTCAGCGGCAACGTGCTCGCCTTAGAAGCAAGACGACATGAGCAACAAAGGTCAATCCCCGGGTCTGCGCTTAGAAACCCCTGGGTATTAAGCGCATTATAAATAAGCCATCA
Source organism: Ambystoma mexicanum (assembly GCF_040938575.1). NCBI lineage: Eukaryota > Metazoa > Chordata > Amphibia > Caudata > Ambystomatidae > Ambystoma > Ambystoma mexicanum. Next base: position 931,046,231 of record NC_090930.1, read on the forward strand.
TATATATATATATATATATATCAAAATGAGACACTGGACGTTCATGAATTACCAATACTGATGTGTTCTGAAGACGCCTAAAAGGGTTCAACTATACAAGGACGGATACTAAGAACGCTGTTCCCCCTATTTAGCCAGACACACATGATGTGTTGATGCCAGTAGTGAACTGCTATTCAATATATACCATGAATCGCTTTGTCACTTTACTACTAACATCACAATAAATGTGTCTGTGCACTATTAGTGTACGCATGAAGCATTGTAGCTTCTCCCCATGTTTTTTTTTGCATTTTTTTATTTGCATGAAGTATTGTAGCTTCTCCCTGCATGTTTTTGTGCTTGTGTGTTTCTCCGTGACCTGCAGAGATTTTACATGTTTTTGAATAAATTGCGTTTTTAAGATACCCTGACCCGATAAAGCTGCTTTCTATGAATAGCAGTTCTGGTACCTTAACACTAGGTCTGACCCCCAATTGTGTGTTAAGGTGGGGTAACTTGTGTGGCCCTGTCTTGTTTATATCCGTATATATATTTTCACTCCACTCACAAGCCCTCGGTAACAAAAAAGAGGGCTTTTTGCTCAAGTGTAGATTACACTTTGCCCATAGATGTCCATGATGACTGCACCATTGAATGCCATTATTCCAACATAAGAATATACTTGTGTTTCCTTTTTGCTTAATGCCAGTAATGATGCTATAAGAAAATGTGTCCAGGCTGGATCTGTCAGTATATGGCAGTCTCCCCATGTATGGACATAATACTGTTGATTTTGCATTAACAGCAATTAAACATGCTGTGCCACAATACAAAAACATGCCTAAACTGGCTTCACAAAGATGCGAGTCTAGCCACGTAACAACAATTATAATGCTGACTTTATCATAGAGTCCCAGAAAAAACACAGAAAAACTTATTAGATTGGCTGCACCAAAACGCCAGTTTAGCCACATAATATCACTTATCATTCTTGCTTTATCATAGATGCCCATAATAAAATGTAATGACACAGTGAGTTAATAGCCAGCCAAGAACACCACAATACCAGTCTAACCACATAATAACACCTTTCATGCTTGCTTTTTCATAGATGACAGTGTAAAACAGGCTATGCCACATTGATAAATGGCTAGACTGGCAGCACTGAAATGTCAGCCTAGCCATGTAATATCACTTACCATGTTTGCTTTATTCATACATGCCCAGTAAAACATGTCATGCCACAGTAAGAAATTGTTAGATTGGCTTTACCAAAATGCCAGTCTAGCCAAGTAATCAGACATACCCTGCTTGATTTATCATGGATTGATGACCATTAAAAAATGTCAAGACACACTATAACAATTATCATACACTTAATTATAAATGTACAGTAAAAATGGCATGCCCCAGTATGAAATGGCTAGACTGGCTGCACTAAAATGCAGTCCAGCCACATAGTAACTCTTATCATGGTTGCTTTATCATGGATGTCTGCCCATTTAAATTGCCATTGTAGCGGACTCCGCCCGCCCCTGTCGCTGAACCTCCACCCACCAAAATCATCTCTTTGGTGTCTGGCTCAGCACAAACACACACACGCACACATCCATTCACACAACATTCACTTGCTCTTTTAGTCACACCATTCAATCGCCCATTTACACAAACTCCAATGCATCATACACTCACTCATTTACAAAAACATTAATTAATACATAACACACCCTTGCATAACTGCATGTATACATGCAAACATATACAGATAGAAACATACATCATACACATGCAACACCTTAGCATGCATGCACACATTCATGCATGCACAAACATTTACAATAAATATGTTTTCTCTGATATCTTGACAACAGTGCCCCCACCAGGACATGGTTCGGTGGGCCTCCCTCTGTGCAGGGGCTGTGGCGGCCCACACTATGCTACTTACCGTCTCTCACTGGTAGACATTGTGTACTACTGGGGTTGTAGAATGAAGCTTAATAAATGTGGAAGAGTCCTGGCTGCTTTTCATTTGAGTTACCTTCTCCTTTTCTCCCATCCTCCACTCCACTCTCTCCTACTTCCCTCCAGGGCAACTATGTAGGCATTTATCATCGTACAAAACTCCAAATAAATAAGCAAATAAATGTCATGGGAGGACTTGGAGCTCATTGAGGAAAGGAAATTTTATGAAGAAGAAAGGAGTTGTGGAATACAGGTCTGAGCATGCTTGTGTTTGGGGAAGAGGCTGGTGGAGAAAACTGCAGTCAGTAGGTAATGCCTTGTTCAATTTTGCAAAGTTGAACTCAGAAAGATTAAATTCCACTCAACCCTATTTCTCCCCCCACTAGAGTTCATGCCTCCCCTTATCCTCCTATCTATACTAGATCCTCTGTTAATGCTGCACCCTACTTGGAAAGGTGTAAACCCCTTGGTGTGCCCCCTTTGTACAGTCCTCCATTGCTTCACAGGTAGGTTTGCCTCTTGTTAATCCATTAAATCCATGAAGGAATGATACATGTATCACCATTACATTGGGTATAACAGCAGCCTTGTCTGCATTGATTTGTACATAATTGACCTGAACACACCTTTCCATTAAATGTAATAAACGTTGTAGGCCAATTTGCATTCATTCCAACAGAACAGTATCGCCAGCAAATATCATGGCATTATTATGCAGGTCACCTAACCTAGCTGGAAAGGAGCGAGTTTTGCCAATTTCTCAGATTAAATAAGAGGTGCATATCTTTTCAAGAATCAGGGTGCAAGGACACAATCTTGACTTAAACCCACTCTGGTGGAATGTTTCCTTGAATAAGCCCTTTCAGAATTGAATCTGTGTCAGTGTGGAACTGAACAATTATTTGTAATAACCCTGGAGAAATACCCCAGTCCCATAATGTATTCCATAGCTTTTGCCTTTTTATACCGTTAAATGCAACACTGAGATTTACGGCAGCGGGACATAAGGAGGGAGGGGGGCTAATTTACTGCATGCCTGCACCACTAATAGCTTCAATATAACGTGGTTCAAAGTTGTTCCAAGACCCTTTAGATATCCTGTTTGGAAGATAGATAATCTATTTGTTTTAGCAATCCAATCTTCCAATTCAACTAAGACACGGGAAGCAAATCATCTTCCGGCATCAAGTAAGGCTATAGGTTGATAATTCTCGTGTTTCAAGTGATCATCTCTTTTAAATATTAGGACCACATGGCTCCTGTATCGAGAGACTGGAAATCTATTTTCTACGCATATTTAACTGAACAAAGGGAGGTGCAATTCCGCCCACTAGGAAAGATCAACCGTTAATATAAAGTTGGGAAGGCCATTCTTCGTGAGTTGTTGAGTTTCTAAATATTATTCTCAATACGCATTTTAGAAAAAAAAAAAAAAACTTTACAATTAGGAAGTTTTACATAATCCAACTCTGGCTTACAAAAGAACACCAATCCATATGTTGTTTTCTTATATTCTACACAAGTCGTTTCATCAATAGAATTGGGTTTGCAATTTATTCTGAGTATTTTCCATGTAACTGACAATTTCCCCAAAACTTCTAGTATTGTTGGTACCCAGAGCTTTTAGCACGTAAACTCCATCCCTTAAGTGCATGACCACTTTGTGTTTAAGCCAATTCTTATATTTTTGCTATCAAAGTCTTACTTTATTCAAACTTATCATAAATTGTGATCCTTCTTACCCATCGCATTTCATTCATTCGTGTGCTTTATTCAACATATTTGCCTTATGCATACATATTTTAAATACATCATTATTTCATACATGCATTTCATTGAGGATACCAATTCCACTTTAAATCTCAAGTTACAATCATATACACTAAAGTACGCGATATTATATGCAAATACAAAAACATAGTTTTGTTTCCCAATCAAAGATTTCCTATAGGACCAAGCGCGGTACAAGAACATTACCAGAAAATGAATGTTGTTAACCATTTCAGTCTATTGGCATATTAATAAAGCTTTAGTTGCACTGTTACCACAGACTTTCTTGAACAATGGAAACAAATACAGTCTTCTCAGGCCTTTATGGTTCACACAAAATGCATAATTGACTCTGGGCCGGAGCTACATGCCTGGCACGTTTCGGAATTACCTGTTTTCCAGCCGTGAGAATAAGTCGCAACCTGTAGTGTTCCAGTCCTAAATTCCATAAATAGAGCATGTGCACAGGCCGGAGTTATTAGGTCTAGGAAGCTCCTTGTTCAGTTTTCAAGAACAGGTAATCCAGGCCTCTTTTCAGTTTTAAGTATGAGATGTTCTCGTATAGCCCATCTGTTTACCAATTATGCCTCTTTTTTGGTGTAGCTGGATACGTTCTCTGGGTTCTTCCACACTTCACCCAAGTCCATTGCACTTAACTGCTGTCTTTCGTGCTTTGTCCATGGAAGTGAAAGTCCTCTGAGGTGGTTAAGTAAGCCAGTATAAGCCTCCCGGTACTTTCCTAACTCCGGGGTCACCCAGAATCTTAACCAATAAAGTACCGTTTTCCAAGCGATCTGGGTAACAATTGGCTCTAAAACGCATTCCATCAAGAAGAGAACATTCAAGAAACTTCTTGGAAGTCTGAGGGATATATTTTTAAATGTGTTTTCTACGGCCCCTAGTTTCAAGCAATGGATGCCTCCCCATAATTCAGCTCCATAAACAGTGGTCGAGGTGGTCTGTATCTTGTAGAAGTTAATAGCAGGGGTTACTGCTCTCTCTCCATGATCCACAACCATTTTTTTTAAACCATCGCTATTTCTTTCTAGGATGACCTGTGATTTTTTAGACTGCATGCTTTGTATCTAAATGTGTACATCTTTTCATTGTATATTGTTTCTCCTGCTGTCAGTACAACCTACTCTAAGGCAGTCATAGTCATTTACTTGTTCAAGGTTAACCCCATCTACCTTCATGGAACACGCAAGGTTTGTTGGTTCTCACTGGTCTAAATATCAGTATTTTAGTCTTGCTCTTGTTTAGGGTCAAGCCCAGTTGAGAAAATGTGTTTTTTTTCACCCCACTACTCAATCATAGAAGTGGGTCTGAATTAAATTTTTATTTAACTTTTGAGATGTTTTATCAAGAGAGAGATTTTAAAACTCCATTAATTTATTATAATGAAATATGAATTGACTGCCCTGCAACTTATTCCATAAGCTCTGATCCAGGATGTAATGCAAGTGATCTATAAGTACTTCATGTGGGATGGATTTTGGTTTCAATCTGGTTGCCTGCTTGTTAATTATCAAATTGCTAATGTTACTAGTTACTTTCATGCCTATACTTGCAAGTTCTAATTGTTGGACCAAATATGCGTGGTCACTTCTAGAGGTTTCGAATACATGCAAAGATTTAGATAAAAGGACAATCGATTGGGTGAAAAATCTAGTCAATTATCAATGTAACCCAACACTTAATGTACTTGGGGTATCCTATATATAATAAATTGGGCAGTACGCCGATTCCTGAGACAGTCAGAATAAAATAAATGTTGTTGAAAGCCCAGATGAAAAAATCAAAACAAAACACTGCTCACTCTCTCTGATACCATTATTGAATGCATATAATTTGAAAGTTGTTCCCATCATTACATATTGTCTTGAGGTACTTGCTACCCGACAGAGTGGCCTACATACTTTGGAAGGGTACATTTGGGAAAAGCTTTAAACTTTCTCTCTAGCCTGCCAGTGGTGTTAATCAGATTGGAATTAGGGCTACAGTCAATATACTCTAAGGGTTTTGTAAAAAACATTGATGATTCTGCACAAGATATTACATTCAATTGAGGGCTCTTCATATGAAGTTCTAATGCAAATAGTGGCAAATGGTAAATCGCAGATACTTACAAATGTTATTAATGAATGTGTAGCTTATGTGAATGAAATAGGATTGAATTGGGAATGTTTAATTAAAATTCCATACAACATGAAACATAAGGTAAAATTATACAACTGGATAAAGAAATATGAAGCCTTGAATAAATATGCATCATTCAAGGAATAAAAGAATATCTCTACAGAACAAGATGCACTACCTATAGATTTGGAAATTTTTCTGGATGCTAAATACAGGTCAATGTTTATGCATTTTTAGATTCAATCTATGCATATTGACTATGTGCGGTCCTCGTAGCAGAATAGATCAAGTTGGGTCTCATCACAAGCCTGGCGGGAAACCGGCACACTTTCCACAGAGTGGAAATTGTGTTACCACTGCATCATGCAGCAAAATTAGCGCTGCATCACAACCTGGTGTGAACGCGCCCCTGACTCCAGTGGTAACGCTATAAGTGCCTGGCAGAAACAGCACCCAAATAATAGTTAATGCCAATAAATCAGTGCCAATAGTGCTACCCCCAGCAATCCTGGACCCATTAGCACAGTGGAAATTGCGGCCCCTCCAAAGGGGAAGCATTGCAGTGGCCACTTTAAAAAACACAATCCATTAAATATCTCCAGGAGAGGATAAGAGGCAAGGTGGCAGAACATCACCTGCACAAACCCACATTTAGTGAGGGGGAGCTGGTGGTCCTCACAGATGAGGTAATTGCCCACTGTGAAGAACTCTGTGGCAGTCGGCAGCGGAAGACCACTGGGCAGTGCAGGACAGCCATCTGGAATGTCATCTGCCAGAAGGTGACAGCAGTGGCAAGTGTACCCCATGATTTAGAGGACTGCCGCAAGCGGTGGAACAACCTGAGGGTCATGGTGTGGGAACTGCCGTCCCAAAACTGCCAGGAGTTCCTGGCTAATGGAGGAGGCACTTTGGAGCCACTGGTCTTCACCGCCTGGGAGTATGGTGCTGGTCATCGAAGGGATAGAGGGAGTTAGCAGTGCGAGGCAGGTGCGAGCAGCCAGAAGGTGAGCCAACCCCCCCAACATAAGTGCATTCACAAATGACAGCCCAGCATAAGATGCCCCAGTAAACAAGGACACATGTCAGCAGACCCAGATGCTGAGCATGCCAACAGGGCAGAGTGACAGGGTGGCACATTAGCCACCCTACACGGCAGCCATGGTGCAGGGCACCAAGTGCACCCCTGAGCATCACAGCAGCGGGAAGAGGTGGCAAATGAACCAAAGAAATGCCATGCGCACCACCCCTCTACTAGCACACCCTGTGCCAGCGAGATTGAGGTGCGTGAGTGACCGCAACATCATGCAGCAGTCACACCAGCATGTTGCAGGCCCAGTTGGCCTGCCCCATGTTGGCATGGCAGACAAGCAACAGGGAAGTACACATCCCCCACACCGGCAGGTGCCCAGCCTGCCAATCACTGCGCACCACATTGCAGCCTTGCTGGCTGCATAGCAGTGCCCCATAGAAGCATGACAGTGCCATGGACTAAGCCACAACCCCCAACCCCACCATGTGAGTGCCACCCAGAGAAGTACCACAAGCATGCATGCCAGATGTAAGCTTCCCCAGCAAGGACACCCTGCCCTCCCCATACACAGGCCAATGACCAACTGGCAATGTGTCACACACTCATCGATACAAGCAACCACATGATGCCGGGCCCACATGCAATCTTCCCTGACCAACCATCACTATTTGCCCAAATGTGTGGGGTCCCACTCTGTACCATAGCAAATGAGATTTGCATGCCAAAACATGTGGCAGAGCCATACCTGACTACATTTCCTATGTCCCCTACAGGCACTCACACATTGCCAGAAGCATCAGAGGAGGAAGAGAATGTTGCAGGTCCATCTGGGAATGGCACATCCAGGCACTCAAGGTCTGCCACGACCACCACCCAGCAAAGGCCCACTCAGGCCACTCTGAGGCAGATGTCCCACCACGTAACACCGCAACAGAACAGGGCCAAGCCAAAGCGCACACCACAGGCCACAGGAGCAGTACAGGGCACACTGCAACCACATCTACAGCCGGAGGCACAGATACTAATGCCAAGTAAACAATACCCGGAGAGCTCACCACGCCACCAGCATGCACGGACACCTGAACCGTATGTTGATACACTCTCATATGGCTCCCCTGACTACAGCCCTGACCCAGGGCAGAGCCCCTCACCCACACAACGCACACCATCCCGCAGCATGCTGTCGCAGAGGCTTGAGGGAATGTAGCGCAGACAGTGGGAGATGTAGGCGATTGGCCACATGCACTCCAAACACCTGCAGGCTATCAGGGACAGCATCCAAATGGCTACCCAAAGGATAGTGCAGACCATCGCGTGGAACAGGGGCAAGACAACAGCCAACTTGGCCGCGCTTGTGCTGTACGCCCGGACGGTCAGGGAGATGACAGAAGGCGTCTCTGCACTGGCAGAGCATGGAGGTGCAACTCCAACAAAACCTGGGGCATCGCACACACAAGCACAATTCGACTGACTTTCTCTGTAGCTTAAATCAGGGTACCACTGGTACAGTCGAGGCAGTGAAAACATGCCTTCAGGAGGCCAAACGTACTCTCGATGCACACACGGGTCCTGCTGTAAGCGTGGTTGTAGGAAACATCCTGCAGTGTTTGTGGATCATGCACAGGGGTCATAAGATAGGGCAGCTGTGGGTACCCAGAGTCACCTGCATGGGGGAGTCACAGGCATTAGACATGGTGTAAGGTGTGGGGGTGGACTTACACAATGGGCCTCATTACGACCCTGGCGGAAGACCATGGTGCAATTATCACCATGGTCCATGCCGGTAAATTACCAACTCCGCCATGGAGAAAGGGGGAATTACCACCCCATTACAAGGTTTGCGGGGCGGTAATTCCCCCTTCCTCCATGTCCCTTCCCCATTCCCATTTCTGCCCCATAGGGCTCAATGGGAATGGGGAAGGCGCTAAGTACGGTGCCGCAAATTGCGGCACCGTAATTAGCACCAAGGTCCCTTTGCGGGTCCCTACTTTAACGGCGGGTCTACACCAGCCGTTAAGGTCGGGTCCCGCAAAGGGACCTCGTAATTAGGCGCTAATAGGTAAACAGCGCCACAGCCTTTTACGGCGCCGTTAACCCATTAGCGGCTGGGTCATAATGAGGCCCAATATCAGGTCAATGGACTACTTATGCATGCACATGGTCTTTCATTTCATGGCATGTGACTATCCTATGTCTGTGCATGCAGTGTCACTCATGTCATGCATTGTTGGTGCTTTACATGCACTCTGTTCCCTTGCAGCATATGCTGCATAAGGTGTCTGTGGGTGATATGTGCATTGAACATGGTGGCTGTCACATGGCAGTGTATTTCCACTGTTCATGTGGCATGCTGGGTTCCCCATGGGCACTCCCTGGGTATCTGGTGCCAATGGGTGGGTGTCGTGGGCTGGTCACACTTGGGTGCATGGCTGTGGTACTGGCAGGGTTGTTGTGTGAGGCAATGTGGCCATTTGTCCGCATTGATTTGGTAAGTGCATGTTGCATTGTGATACCTGTAGGCATGTTGGTGTAAATGGTTGCTACTGTATGTGTGTTACTAGTTCTCCATGAAGGTAAGTGTGACATGTGCATGCTCCCTGGCCTGTATTGTGACATGTGCATGCTCCCGGGCCTGTAGTGTGACAGTGGTGCAGGAGGAGGTGAAGTAAAGATTTTCCATTCACTTGTCATGCCATCCCTTGTGTAGTCATTCACCTCCCCATCCCCCTCCCATTTGGGCAAGTGATTTGTGGCGCATTTCTGGTGGCTTTTCTACTCAACCACTATCCAGGTCCATTGTCCTCTGTGCCTCCACATGTATTCTGGCAGTGTGCTGTTCCATAGGACCATGGCATCGTGGGTGGAACCAGGGTAGCAGGTACAGCAGTGGGTGATGTACAGGTTGGGGTTGCAGTCACCTGCACATTCATGGAATAGCAGTGCTTGCGGTTTCAGTACACTGCTTCATGGGTACAGTCCAGGGCAGCAATTACATTTGGCATTTGGGCAATGGCATACAATTGTGCCTTCATGGAATTGACCTGGCCTGGGGTGGTAGGCAGTGAGATGTGGCTTTGCACTTGCTGCAGGAGGGCTTCAATCAACTGGGCCAACACTGTGCAGAATGTTGGCTGTGCCATGCCTTGAATCATGGTCACAGAGTGCTGGAAGGTGCCAGTTCCAGGAAATTGTAGGACATACACTAGGTTCAGCAGTGGGGGCACAGCGGTCCGGGTGTTGATACTGCTCCCTTTGTTTCCCTGTATTGTGGTCAGCAGCTCTTTTATGGTCTCCCTGTTGAGGTAGTACAGAGTGACCAACTGGCTATCATTGAGGGTCCAGGGTGAGTACCTGGGAATTGGTGCACGCCTTGCTTGGGCTCTCCTCCTGCTCCTCCCCCCACCCTGTACTCCATGTTCCCAGGCCTGGTTGTCCTGCCTCTCTGCTTTTAGGTGCAGCCTGAGCAGCTGCCTGTCCCAGCTCACAGTGGCTAGTGGAAGCATGGTGTTGAAAACAGTGTTTGGGGTAGGCGTGTGCCTTATGTAGCCCTCTGGGTTGGATTGGGTTCGCCTGTGGCTTCATTTCAGGCACCTGTGTTCATTTACCTCCAGCTAGAAGCTGGAGGTTACTGCGCTGTGTTTTCAGCAGTACTAGCGCCAGTTTATGGCACTTATTGTGCCAAACATGGACTTGTGATGTGGCTGTGTTTGTGCCTTATGTGTCTGGCTGTAATAGCGCTGGCTGCAATAGCACCAGTTTCTTTTTCAGTTGCCATGATTTGCGCCAGCTCATGATACAACGGAGCGGTATTGGCGCTGCATATTCCATTGCCACTGCTTTTAAGGTTTACCGCTGGACTTGTGATGAGGCCCAAGTCGGCTATGTAAAGCAAGAACTGTCCGAAAAACGGGGAAACATCTTTTTATGCAGTTTGAAAAAATGCATGAATTACGCTCAAATCACTTGTGATATCGGCCTTTTCAATAGCAACCAAACAACCATGATTACTGTGGCAATTCACTGAATATATAGATTGTGTGATCTTCATGATGAAAAATGTACTTTTATATTCTTTTACAACGGAGCGGTATTGGCGCTGCATATTCCATTGCCACTGCTTTTAAGGTTTACCGCTGGACTTGTGATGAGGCCCAAGTCGGCTATGTAAAGCAAGAACTGTCCGAAAAACGGGGAAACATCTTTTTATGCAGTTTGAAAAAATGCATGAATTACGCTCAAATCACTTGTGATATCGGCCTTTTCAATAGCAACCAAACAACCATGATTACTGTGGCAATTCACTGAATATATAGATTGTGTGATCTTCATGATGAAAAATGTACTTTTATATTCTTTTAATTGCTGTTGATAAGTATGAATTTTGTATTCATTTTATTTTATCTTCTTATGAATTGTAGGTATAAAGGTTTAATTATAAAACCATATGTACATAATATTTTTTTGTTAAATGGGCATAGCAACACCTATCATTTCACTGTTTAGAAGCAACAGAATCGGTGTAAACGTAGCCTGCAAAATGTCGTCATTGAATCAATGTATTTCTTAACTCCTAAAAAGCCTTCTCCACATATTCTAGAACTGGAGTTATTTACTTTTCTAAACTCCAGTCCTAGAATATTTGGGGAAAGTGCTTGATTGTAGTCAAGGTGGAAAATATTAGTAAACTTGGCTCAAGGCAATATTTTCATTGGCGATATTATCAATCGATACCGCAGAGGTTCTATGTGCCCCCTGGCGGCATTTTCAATGGCAACATTATCACTGAAGAAAGAAGAATCTTGCATGAAACACTTTACAAACTGTAATGTTATTTATGACAGCAAAAGCAACATGCCAGAGAAATATTTAAGCCCTCCCCCAACGGTATCAGCTGATTCATTTGCAGGTGTCTTTATTTAAGCCCTCCCCCAACGGTATCAGCTGATTCATTTGCAGGTGTCTTTATTTAAGCCCTCCCCCAACGGTATCAGCTGATTCATTTGCAGGTGTCTTTATTTAAGCCCTCCCCCAACGGTATCAGCTGATTCATTTGCAGGTGTCTTTATTTAAGCCCTCCCCCAACGGTATCAGCTGATTCATTTGCAGGTGTCTTTATTTAAGCCCTCCCCCAACGGTATCAGCTGATTCATTTGCAGGTGTCTTTATTTAAGCCCTCCCCCAACGGTATCAGCTGATTCATTTGCAGGTGTCTTTATTTAAGCCCTCCCCCAACGGTGTGTCTTTACCTTTTTGTGAGAATTTTCTTAATTTTAGGTAAGTCCATTGGTAGCCCATCTGGTACTGGGTTTGAGTACATATGTTTTAATAAAAATCATAGATGGCCAACGACATGATAACGAAATGCAATATCTCTAAAAATACAATAAATGGGCACTGAACATAATGACAGAGGGACAGAAATCCAAGAGAGCCAACAAAACAATAAAGCATGACATTTTGTCGCATGATGTCATTTGATTGCGACTTTATACCTGCTGCTACGCATTAATCGATAGTCTGCAAAAGAGGTATGCAGAAAATGTGCCTTGCCTTTGTATTTGTCAACCTTGTGAATCAGGTTGAATGTCATGCCTCAATTTCACTGGTCTTCTAGGAACCTCACATTGACATACAGAAGCTCCAATAGCTGATTGCTCAACCATCCCATTCCTTATCTCACTGGGGTGATCATCTTCATCACAGTCTCTAGGAACCAATCGAAATAGAATGGTGATGGCATTCTAAACAACTCCGTCTTGATCTCATCCATACATCTCCTGTGAAACAGCAAACACTGTGGCCTATGTCATCATTAGGTGTCTGCTGCCAGCTGCTTAAACCTCATTGCACCAAGAACAAAATACATGGTAGTCAGGAAATGCTGCCATGCGGACGATTCCAGGTCTAGACTGCAAACAATTTTGTAGAAAGCTACAATATAAACTGTATACCTATCACAAATTTAACATACAGCACGGAAAAAGCAGAGGCAGTCGAATTCCCTACCAAATATCACACTTTTAATTAAAAGATCTAAGATAGGTGTCTTAGATCTATGCATAGCAACCTTCTGGTTGTTTCTTGCACGTGTTGCTGTGCCTGGGGCGGCAGACGCTTTGCTGTTATTCGTCGCAAATTGTGGAACAAGCTTCCCGGGGAGCTTCGGGAAGGTGGATACTCTTTTGAACTTTGGGAAAAAATTAAAAGCATTCATCTTTTGCAGATTATTTTGCAGCTGCGTAGTCTGGATCTTTCGTTTCGACATCTGCGCCCAGCTACAGGTTTGCCTGTCCGGTTAGTGTAGAATTTAGCTCTAGCAAATACTCAAATACAAATCCACCACAAACACAAATATCACACTTTCAATTGCAAATTGCGAAATGAACAATTCTTAATCCTAAATATTTGCTATACCACACAGAAATCAGGGACGGTACAGGACTCCACTAAAATACGAATCAGAAAATTGGATCTCTACAATCTCAGTCCTGCCTGCCCCAGATGTTGCCATACAGAAATCCTTTAGTCCGGCATTATAGTTCTCCAGAGATTGAAGATCCACAGAGGGCAAACTCTCCAGCTGCTCCATTATCAGGCTTTAATTTGTTCAGCATCAAAGCCTGTCACTTTTAGGGTTGTGGTAGCAAGCAGCTCTTGTGTCCTTCAGTTGAGTAAACAGGCGACCTTTTCCTGATATCACTGTGCCATCACTGGATGATACAGAGAGGCACACAACGTGATCTTGGGATGAGAATCCATACTAGATAAAAGGCGCAGTGCACAGTGAAAGCCTAAAGTAAGCAGATATTCATCAGATCTGAAATGCAGCAAAACCATATAACCAACTGTCCTATGGCACCTATCAAGGCAAAGTACATGAGAGTTGGGCGTGTTTTATTTCCTGCCTGTAACGTTTCATATACATTTCTCTACTCATCTGGCAGTTAGTACGCAGTCAGTACCATAAAGTACAGCAAACAACTGAGCATGGCAGCAAGCCTTTCAACATGTAACAAGCCTTACTGTCATTCAAAACTCACCACTATAAATGCTCAAGTCTCATCACATGATGCCGTGCATCACAATACATCTAATGTGAAGCCCCTGGAAAAAGCTAGCACCTAGGCAATCGCATTCACCACCTCACTGCATATTATCAACAAGCCTCACTCTGATGCCAGAGGCCAAAATAATGATCACATTGTATGACAATCATCTTCACTTTTACACTTGAATAATGTCCTTGATTGGGCCTCATTCCAAGTGTGGCGGTCCGGAAACAAGGGTGCCGGTAAGCACCTGGGAGTTGGGCGGCAGATTGAGTGTTTCTGGGTTTGCTGTATCCAGTGATATTACCAGCGTGATACAGGCAAACTGCACTTATCATCCCCTCTTCCCGATATCTCTGTATTACAAGGATATTACGGGTGGCAGAGTGCCAGTAAGTTCCCATTCCCATGGCGTAGGATGCCATGGGAGGGGATTTACTGGATCACAGGCACAGTTAGTAACAGTGCCAGGGATTCAGGCATTGTTTGACGGTAAAGGCCTGAACTCACAGCAGGTCAGGCCTGCCGGGAGATCCATGGCCACCATCGGCAAACTTGAAGTGTGCCAATTCGGTAAAAATGCCAGATCCGAAATTACCAGCATTTTTACTGGACTGGGACATTTGTAATGAGCCTCATGCATTTCAGTTTCTGTACTGCGATGGATTTAAGTATTTGAGGCATCGAACATTTACCTATATAGCATTAATCATAACATTTTAAACAACAAGTGAATACAATGATCTTCCTTTCCCCTTAAGCTAAATGTTTCTCTAACTTCAGTATTATGGGGTAAGAAGTGGAATCAAAGGCACTATTTTGTGCCATTGTACAGTGTCTAGGAGGAAGACTCCATGCTCTGTTTACTTTGGAAAATTCCCAGGAATCTTGTATCACACCATTGGCAATTCAGCTTAATTTACATCTCTCATGGTGTGGGGAATTCCATCTGCCGTTAAACTGATGTTCCATTTTATTTGCTTTATTGCATCGTACTTATACCCGCCACTGGGATTTCAGTTCTGAACTTTTGAAAAAACCCTTGTGTGCTGTTGTTAGAATGGATTGCAATCAAAACCTCGCACTGTTAACAAGAGCGAGCTGATGCATGAAGATGGCCTGTTGAGTTATAAACCCCGCTTCCAAAATGTGGAGGCGTGTGCATCGCTCAGAGTGCATAGAAGCTAGAACTGTGCAGAGTTGTGGGACTTTGCATTTGCATTCTTATTAAAGTTTTGCAGACTTCACGATGATGTTCACAAATGAATGCACACAAGTAATGTTCTGTTGGTTTTTCAGTAGGCATATGCTATATTACTACCTGGCGAGGGCGCAATCAGAATGAAAGAGCCATTCTGATTGGCCCTCGCTGAGTCGTTACCAGGCCGGGAATCCCTCTGTCGGGATTGCACGGCCTTTGTCCCTGGAGGGGGTCCGTGGCAGCCCCTCAGCCAATGTGGAGGCTCAAAGCAAGACTGAGAGGCTACCTTCGCCCCCCACCAGGGACAGCGGTAAGGCTTTTTTTTTCCTTCCCTCCCTCCTCCCACCTCCCTGCCCTCCCCACCCCACTTAACTTCTATGCCTTGGTCCTCGGCGGGGGACGATGAAAGCCTCCAGCCGTGTGAAGACTCGGAGTGGGGCCATCCCCGCTCCGAGCCTCCACACGGATGGAGACTTCCATCGTCCCCGCCGGGGACCCAGGTTCGTTTTTTTTTTCTTTTTTTCCCTCCCTTCCACTCTCCCGACTCCACTTTCCATCTTATTTTTCGGGAGCGGAAGCGCTATAAACGCTTCTGTTTCCAGCGCGTCCGCTCCCAATGGCCGTCATGGAAAGGGAAAACGGACTCCGTTTTCCCTTTCCATGGTGGCCATTTTCTTGAACGTCTTTTTTTTTGTTGAAACGCAGCGTTTTGGGGAAAAAAAAGCTTTGAGTGCCCCAGTCACGCAGTTTTTGTGGACCGGGGTACTAATAGCTATATGCCCCTCGCGGTGGGGGCATTACCGATTCTGGTAATGCCCTGGGGCCTTCGTTAAGGCCCTCGCTTCGCTCGGGGCGTATAACTATGGGCCCCGGGGCATTACCTGAGTCGGTAATGCCGCCGCCGCTCAGGGCATATTGCTTAATTAGTCCGATAAATGTTTCTCCAGAGGTGCTGTCTTTGTTTCTCCTCCATAAGAGCTGTAGACAAAGAACACATTCTTAGAACGTAATAATTTCTGCCAAACCAGAGAAGTGGGTTCAGAGAAATATTCCTGCAAAATACTGTTTGCTGAAATTATTTCTTGCAAACTTTTTAGTTCCAGGTCGAAAGAATATCGAGATGTGCTTCCCATGTGCTGCCTTCAGCAAGCAGGATAAACAGTGTACCTCTTGCACTCCCTATGTTATCTGATGGTTAACCTCCTGGTGAGAATAGACTACATGCTCATGATCAGAAGAACATGGCTGCATCCGCTGGTCTGCTGTCTGATCTTCTCATTGAACTAATTAGTTACATTTTTCACAAACTTTCTTTATGCTTTGGAATGGCTGGATGGTGGGGAATGCAGGAGTCCACGGCCACAAATATGCTATTGTATTTTTATATTGTCTTGCATGCGGTTCTGGGTGTTTGTTTCCACTAAATGTACATTTGGCAATAATAAAGTTTGAAAGTTTGGATATGTGTCGTTTATTGTTCACTGTATATACTTTAACAATGAATACACTTAGTAAAATAGCTCGTACGTCTCGGTTCTGATTCAGCACAACAGTATTTTTGTGAACTTTTTCATGTCCATTCATGTTTGTGTCTTTACTTTTAGCCGCAATGACAATTGGTGGGAAAATGGATTCAATAAATTAAGGTTCTAGGACAGTAACATTTTTGTTGGTGTAAATTTAAAAATGTGTAACTGCAACTTCACATAGTCGCTACGTCAAGAGCATCATAAACCCTGCTAGCAGAAAAAAAAAAAAAAACTTTGAATAACATTAATATTGACTATACTTGTTTCACAGAGAAACACAATTCTTCTGACTCAAATGTCGTCAAGGGATATGGTTTATGTAGTTGATCGTACTATTTTGATTTCTGGTTCAGTTGATAGAATAAAATACCTCAAAACCACCTGCAGCATCAGACTGTGACCCTTTCTTTTGAATTAATAGCCACTTTCCCATTGACGTGTTAGACACTATGGTTGCAATTGCGTAGTTTGCAAAATTACGAAGATCCATCATTTTTAAAGGATGTTGTTTTAGAATAATGAGAATTCAGAGGAAAAGAAATTCATCGAGTAATGTTTTATTCTGTAATGAAATGATTTAGAAAACGTTAATGTTTACAATAGAAAATGATTAAGGAAAAAATGCATATTTATGTAAAGGTTGATTAAGTCAACTATATACAATAAAAACACTTTTTTAACTGCGTAATCTGTCCATAAAGTGGACTATACCTTCTTGAAAAGTGCTGAGGAGAAGCAGGCCTTTAGAATCCAGTTCAGGAAGGGTCTAATGCTAAACTGGTGCCTTAAGTAATACATTGCCCTGTTGTATCACGAATTTGTTGGTTTTTCAAGAGCCGGTGCACAATTTGTTCTTTCATCTTAAGTTTATTAAGCACAAGAGGTTTCCTCAGCAAAGAATGCTGCATTTTTAATTTCATGTGCATTGATTAAAGAACATAGGCCTCCAAGGAGAAGCATTGTACAAGCGGTCATATTGGAGGGCAGAGCAGTCCTACTGTTGCGTGACTTACACAGGGAATTATAAAGTGGATGTTGCATACACCAGATGATGCAGGGCAAGGAGGTGAGGAGAGGAAGAGGTAGATGTTACAGAAATCTATGGAAAATATAATATGTCAATTATGTACATGTTTGTGGATAATTTATTTGCTAGGTGATGACAAAGGAAGTTGCTGTGTCACCTGTCAGGGAGAGTGAGATGATTATTTAGGTTTGATGTGACAGCGTGCGACAATCAATGGAGTCATGAGTCCTGGGGTATAAGATACTGGGAGCCAGGAGGTGATGGAGCAATAAGGTGAGACATAAAAGGGTGGACATTTGACCTTTTGGTTCTAAAGGGTGTTGGAGAATTAAGTGTGGGGGGGGAGGAGTAGCAGGGCATACATTAACCCGGATGGTGGTTGGGGAGGTGGGAACAGCAGGGGATGAATTCTGCCAAACAGGTTTGGGAGGGGGACAGTAGCAAGGAGTTAATGGATACATTCACCCAGATAGAGGTGGGGGAGGGGTGAGTATTAGGGGAGAAATTCAGCCGGATGGGGTAGGTGAGGGGGGAGTAGAAAGGGTTTAATTCATCCAGATGCGGTGGGTGAGGGGGGAGTAGCAGGGGATGAATTCTGCCAGATGCAGTGGGTGAGGTGTAGGTTATGTTTAGATCTGAAGACAAGATGAAAGATCTTTCATATGCAGTGATTCTGAATGTATATCTACTGCACAAGAATGTGGTGCAGGAAGGCAGTGGGCTAATGTGGGTGAGGAGCATGGGAAGTGGTACAGTGGGCGACCAGAAAGGTTGAGGCATTTGTTGAGAAATGCAAAAATGGGGCGTCCCATGAGGGGGCGGGAACGATACAATAATTCAGCCAGCTGACAATTAGAGTACAAATCAATGTTTTGTTGAGAGAAACGTGAGATGGAGCCATATTTTTCCACTTTTTGGGAGATTGAACCTGTCACCTGTCATCTGTAGAAGTGACTATAATAATGTGTTGAAATTTAAGACACCTAGGGCCTGATTTACAAAGCATTTATCAATGAGATTGTTCCATTGAAAAAGGCTTGTGTAAATCAGGCCCCTAGCTTGTGAGAAATGGGGGAAGGGGCAAGGAAGTCGGTGGGAAAATAATTGTGGTGCATTCGTGGGTAGTTTTCAATGACTTGAGCATGCAGTGATGGATAGTAGAGAGGCATTTGCAAAGGTGGGGGGATAGCCCAAGGGTAGGGGGAGAGGAGAAAAATGTAGGGTAGATCAGCGAAGTGATGAAAAGGGAAGCCGAAGGAGGGGGTACAATTACTGCAGAGGGTACGTGAAGTCTGAAAAAGAGGGGGCAAGCACAGAGCTGCATGGAACACCGACTAGGATAGTGGAAGACAGTGGGCCTCATTACTAGTTTGGAGGCAGCCATGCCCTTAATAAGGGTCCGGTTTCCTTGAATGAGATATTACCAGGCCATTCCAACCTTGGAGGACCCGGTAATCCCTCATTCAATGTACGCATCCCCATTCCCATTTGAGCCCCCATAGGGCTCAATGGGAATGGGGAGGGAGCTAACAACGGGCCCGTTGTTAGCTCCCTGGTCCCCTCGCAGGACTCGCAAAGGACGTCTGGTCTGACCAGACGTCCAGAGCGGGTCCCGCAAGGTGACCTCGTGATAGGGCGGAATGGGTTTAACGGCACCGTTTTACCCATTCCGCCAGGGTCCTAATGAGGCCCAGTGACAGGTTTAATAGGAATAGGTAAGGGGTGCATATTTCTTCAGTATCTGAGGTGGGAAGAGATAAACCATTGGAGCAGGAATACACCTATTATCCAAACCTGCATGCACCTTATCTGAATATTAATGTGCTTATTACTTATCCCGCCCTTAATAGCCAACCAAATAGAACAATACTCACTCAAATGCATTGACTTTTTTCCAGCTTCACTGATAATTAGTGCAGGGACTGGGTGTAAACGGGTATGGTGCTGGACCTTTGAGATACAAATCTGGTTCAGACAGATTGTTTAATAAACCTATAGTTCAGTGAATGTAACCCCATTTCACTCTGACTCTATATAGTTTGGGTCGCAGTTAAAACCAGACTACAGTGCACGAGGACATTCTTCCCAATCAACAAACATAAAGGAGTGTAAAAGCAAATGGAGTAAGTGCTTTCTTTCCTCTAAAAAATGGAACAGGTGGATGTTGTGCGCCCCTAATTAAAAGGAACCCACCGGAGATATGCTAGCTAGGTTATGGGCAATGCTGCAGGGCCTCCCAAAGCGAGGCAAGGTAACCCGTGCCCCATGGCTGTCTAGGCAGGGGACAGGGGGAGCAGCAGCCCAACAAATGGGCCAGCACTCCCCCCTCTCCCCCACAATACTACAAAGGCGAGCACAGTCGCTGCACCAGGAAACACAGAGGGAGGGGCAGGGTGTTAATCAACACCCTGCCTCCCCACAAAGGGATGCAAATCATCAGGGCCCACCAGAGGCATGAAGCGGGCGGGGGGGCTAAGGTGAAGCACCATAAGGTGCAATTAGCTGTCAGCAGATGCTGGCCGGGGGCTGGCACCACAGCCCCCACCACACAGAAGGACCCAAGGGACAGCCCCTGGGTCCTATATAAGGGCTGCTGCAGCCAAAAACAAATCAGTTTGTGGCCACTGCACGGGGACCCAAACCAAAGAGTACTCTGTGCACTCAGAGTCTCTTCTTTTTTTCCCAGAACACTCCTACCCTAAGAAAAAGGATGAGAAGAAGGAGAAAGAAGACAGGTCACCGTACGGTGACCGCACTGTCGTGGGACAAGAGTGGCGGCACGAGCCAGAGGGGGTAACCTCGGGACCCGATGCCCAAAAGTACTACATATTATGGTTACTGTAATTATGATTATGTTTTGTTATGACCATAACTGTGCAATAAAATCCCACGGCCTTTTATTGCCAACACCTACCCAATGTTTTGCGTACTACCTGGGGGGCTGGGAATAAGCATAGGGACTGGGCCCAGTGCCACCCAGGTCATGTTACCCCCCGGAAGGCATATGGGTCCACTGTTTACGTTAATTGATTATTTTGCTCCTTTAGTCACCTTTGCTTACTAATAGACCAAAGTGACTTATCGTGACCCCACCGTGGTTACCCTGACCTTAATCTGCAATGGAATGGAAAAGGGACTTGCAGAAGAGGGAAGATGAAGATGGAGCAGAGTTAAACAAGCACACGTTTTGCGCAAGTAAGAGAGGGATGAAAGATGGTGATAGAGATTGTGATATTTTGTATGCCTGAAGTGTCAGTGAAGAACGATCATGGATCAGGAAATGGACTAACCATTATGCTCATAAGGACGAGCATACAATCTATGAGTGAAGTTTCTAGTACTTCGAAAGAATACTGAACTTTGTCCGTAAGGGGTCGTTTGATGGGCTTCAGTTGTGTTCTGGTATTGCCTTGAGGTATGGAGGTTTGCTTGTCTTTTAGTTCTTATTGTAGCCTCTCAGACCCACATATGGGAAAATGTGGGTTTGTACAGCCAGCTGTCAGACGTGATAGAATGGATTGTGTACATGGTGAATGTGGTGGATGCAAGAAGGAAAGAGGAACAGGAAGTGTGCACTATCCATCAGAGTGCCATACCTGCATGGCCACCTACTGGAATGCTACTGTGGTTGTGATGGAATGGTGGCATTAACTGTTCGATAGGGAATACATTAAAAGGTATCAGGTAATATGATCCTCACCAAAAATATTGCCATACATATGGTCGTCGGGAACGGTCATAGGTGATATTTTTAGTGGGGATCATTTTAGGGTTTTTTGGGAGCAGGGGTTGCGGGGTGCCCCTCGATCCTTTTAAAATAATACAGGGTTTGCTGGGGTGTCCCCTGCAGGTTCCATGCCTTAATATCGCTGCAAAAATATGGCAATATTTTTGTATGGCGATATTTTTGCGGGGATATTAACACATGGAACCCATTAAAAGCAGTCTCTGCTATGAGTCACGATACAGATTTAGGCCAACAAGAGAGTCCGACTCCACTCTATGCTCATATGGGAGAGATCCTAAAAAAATATGCAGACAACTCACCCAGTGCTCTTACACTGATGGACATTTACGCTGCCTTGTAAATTAGGAGTTAAAAGAGCCTACTAAAGGGTCCGGAGGACATTACAGTATAAAGAATCTCTGCTCTGCACTGGATGATCACATTCCTAACCATGAGGACTGAAACAATGCACATGGCTGCAGTCATTTCTCTACCATGCAAGTTCACATGTCAAGCTCCCCATCACTGCAAATCAACAAAGTAGGCTTCATATACTTCAGCTTAGCAGGTGACTCAAAAATAATTCACAGGAGCTCAACAAACTCCTCAACAAACGCAACCGACCTCAGCACTGTGATCCGCGGCACAACACCAACAAGCCCAAATCCAGTTCTCCGGCTGGATCTAATGGGTGCCTGACCCCTGCTCACAGCTACTGTCAAAACTCAGAATCATGATGGACAGCGATCTCACACTGGAACCACTGGTTAAGATCACTGCAAAAAGCTGTTGAATTGTTTCTTCCAGCTTCGTACTATTTGATAAGTGAGGCCCTACCTCACCTTCATGCACAGGAACATGGCAGTTTTCACATTTGTACTCTAAGGATCACATTATGTCGTAGCCTCTACCTTGGACTCCCATAATACCTACTCAAACAGACAACATATAGTACAAAACGCAGCAGCAACAATGCTCCTCAGACTGAAATCATACAAACATGTCAAACCAAGCCAGACCTCTGTACACATTGGCTCCCAATCAAATGAAAGTTTCCCTTAAAAATTCTATGCATCACCCGCTGTGCCTTCCATTGCAGGGGTTCATACTCCATCAAAAGGAAATGTACACACTACCAAATATCAAGAACACTTTGCACAAGCAAAGGAATTTTACTAAGGATGGCTGGCTTAAAGTGGAAATGGCAAAGGAATTTATTTTTCCTTCCTCTATAGCAGATTAAAAATGTTTGCCCAAACACCTTTGCACAAAAGACCACCTCAACGTCACAAAACAGCTGCAAACCTAGTTTTTCCAAAAACATCAGAATGTGACCAGCACAAAAGTGTCAAGCAACTATACAGATACTTCACTTGGGAACTCCAACCCCCTGGAAGGCAACCTAAAACTATATGAACTTAACAGCAACCCACATTCAACTCTCCAACAAAGACAATTGGGTGTATGGACTCAGTTGAGTAAGATTCCATCTAACCAAAATGGTATCATATGAATACTACCACAATCAGCTAACATACCATCCTAATTCATTTACCGGTTTAGTGCCAATTACCTCACTCCCAGACGGCAAACAGGGCATTTCCTCCTACGTCATGTCTCCCTCATTTGTCTAGCCTCTGCTTCTACCGTAACTAACCATCTGCCCCTCTTAGATTTCCTAATACTTTACACTAGATACACACAAACACCACACGGCTACCCCGGTCCTTTCAGCTGCCACATTACCATGAATAGATCTACAATTAGCCCTTATCGTCCTTAAAAAGACAATACGAATGAGCTAAGGTATTTTTACAGCATTTGGAAAGAGTGTCATCTAAAATCGTGCGAGCATACATTATATTGACTAAGGTCTGGTTAAATGGTTGATGTGTGAGGATTTTCCCAGATATCATTCAAGGTCAAGGTTTGTCAGATTTCTCAAATGATTTACCAAAGGCAATGACTGGCATAGAGGATTTTTATTTTTATTTATATGTTTCTAGAGCGCCGCAGCCCGCTGGCATCAAGGCACTCACAAAATAACGCAGACAACAATGGGAGACAGGACGTTTAGAGTACGCAGTCAGTCACTGTGCAGTGAGATCTCGTCAATGGTGGGTTCATTTAAGCAGTGCAGATTTTTTTATCAGTAGTTGGGAGGGGGAGTAGTGGTATTGATAGTAGTAAAGTAGCAGTTGGAAGGAGAAGTAGTAAGTAGCAGTGGCAGTAGTTGCCATGAAGAGATTAAGACTAGAGGAAGAAGCGGTCGTAGAGTAGTACTGATAGAACCGACATGGTAGCAGCAGTTGAGTGGAAGCAAAAGCAAGAGTAGTGAAAGTTAGCATACTTGTAGTAGTGGAGATGTGGGAT
Organism: Ambystoma mexicanum; assembly: GCF_040938575.1. Taxonomy (NCBI): domain Eukaryota; kingdom Metazoa; phylum Chordata; class Amphibia; order Caudata; family Ambystomatidae; genus Ambystoma; species Ambystoma mexicanum. Next base: position 931,070,020 of record NC_090930.1, read on the forward strand.
CAGGAGTAGGAGAATGGGGGCAGTGGTAGGAGCGGAGAGAGGTAAGTTAGAACTGAGGAGTAATAGAGGCAAGGAGGTAGCATAGGAGGATGGAGGGAGTAGAACATACCATTGGAGATAGTAGACTGTACTGACAGTAGTGAGGGGAGGAATTGAGAAGTAAGAAGAAAAGTAAAATCAAAGGGTGGAGGTTTTAAGGAGGAGTGTGAGATTCGAGGAATATCAAATGTTTGGGAGGAAAACATAATTGGAACCCAGTGCAGGAGAGGATCCGGTAAAACTGTGCGTGCAAGTAGAAAAGTAGAAAGAGTGGCATTGCGTAGAAGGAGCCATCATCCCAAATATCCCTAGAACACTAAGTGGGGCTAGGTTAGGGCAAGACAGAAGACCCCTAGAGAGATGGGGAAATCACACTTAGCTTCAGAAAGAGAGAAGATAATAGGTGGCACTGATCTGTATTGACTAGCCGTCTGTTAAGGACTCCTGGACTATGGAGGAGGAAAAGGTTTGGGAAGTCAAGAGAGAGAGAGGGATGGCTCTAGTGCCAAACCTCCCCAAGACCCCAGTTGGCCGTGATACTGCCTGAAAATCCCTTAGCCAAACTAATTGTACTTTTAAATAAACACCCTTTGAATTTTACTTGAGAGTCAGGAGTGGTTATTTGTTGCGGACACCCCGTCACATGTGGTGTTAAAAGTGGAAAAGGCTGGATCCTGATACAGAGATCACCCGCCACTGTCAGGAGATGAAGAGCCATCAAGAGTGGACACAACCCCAGGAGCACCCCTATGGGAATTTGTCACCGGGAACTAGTATTGCCGGTTTGATGTTTCATCCTCTGACCGATCGGCATATATCCTGACTAGCCACTGGTCCTGGAAGAATTCCTATGAAGTACGCTCTGCCTACAATTTCTGTATCCCGACTAATGAAGTTTATCATCGAGACTGACTTCAGGCAGAATCTACTAGCAGATTGTATAGGGTATTTCAGTCTGGCCAGCCAGCTTCATGTAAAACCCTGGTATGAGGGGTTCACGTTGATCAATCATGTCCAACACATGGTCCAACATACAAGGTCTCTTGGTCAATCTATCTCTGCTACCCCAGTGGTTTCAGAAAGGAGAGATGTTTGGACTGTTTTGTTTGAACATTGTGTTGGAGATTGAACTGCACTTTAAGGAAATGGATCCACCCGTACGACAGGAACTCGCAGAGGGAAGGGCTAGTTCTAAACCCCATGATATAAACCCTCTGAATCTGGAGGTTGTTGGATGACCCCAAAGGGCCCAGTCTCGGAGGATAAGAAAGCTTGAGAAGCCAGTGCAGACCTAATGGATCCGAAGTCCTAGAAGGAGGAGGGGGAGGTCTGCAAATAAATCTAGAGGATTCTGCCTAGGGACTAGTCAAAACCCTGGCAAGAATACTATACCACCAGATGGGCGTTTGAATTAATTCTAGAGTGAAGATTAACCCTAAGAAAGAGGTCTGCTAAAGGCTCCAAACCAGAGTCCTTCGTGACAGGCCCTTTTTTCGATGAAGAGGATGGCCCAGCCCAGAGGACATGGCAAAATTAAGAGCTAAGCTGTTCCAGCAGTGGCCAGAAGATTTTGACCAAGATACCGATGAAGGCATGATGGAGAAGAGGGGCAAAGCTGCCACAAGTCCGTAGAGACCAACGTAGAGGTTAGCTCTCAAATCACAGCCCACCAGCCGGCTCTCAAGGTAAAATCACAGGTAAAATCACAAGATCCAAAGAGAAGATGAAAGCAAATAAATCACTTATGTAATCAAAAATTGTACACCCAAGGGAATTTTCTGGATGATACCTTCAGACTACATGTGCAAGGATATCTGGGGCCTCTTAATCTCTGGTAGCAATTGTACCAGCATCTGTCTTGCGCTACTAGTCCCAAATCGTCCTCCTGAGTGAAACTCAAAGGCAACATGTTGCGTCCATGGAGACTGGGTCTCATATTGATCAACCAGAGTTCCTATCCAGGTCGTCAAACGCATTTGGGAAACTTGCATTCTAGTGAACCCAAAATGTCCAGAAAATCTGGTTATCGGGAAGAGGTTTCCTGAATTTAACCAACGGTTAGAGTCCCTATGTCACCAAGGACAAACCAAAAACCCATCAAGACCACAAGTAAATCACATGATCAAGTGTTATGCTTGTGGAGGCAGGGTATATATATCTTATCAGAGCAAGAGAAAACCCGTTATTTCAGCAACACCCACCCCTCCAGAAAGAGTGATCATGACCAGAGGAGAGAGGGGGATGTCAACAAGTGAGAAACCCTCCCTGACTTAAGTAAACATCCCTAGAAGACTGATTGGAGACCTTATTGGGGAGCGAAGTGGCTATGTTGCTTCACAATCTGGGGACCCTAGCCCTACTGAATGAGACCATGTCCAAAGTCACTGAAGACGACTGCAAAGCAAGGGTGGAGGTATGTGACAAGGCTGTCAGTGTGGCCCTGTCAAGGGTGGGAGGGAGCCCGACCCCAAATATCTCCCTGGGTGCCTGTGAGAGTGCAGGTAGTCCCCCTTTCCTGCCCTCCTTGCTTGCTGTAGGGGCGGTGTCGTTGCCGGAACTGGAGTTAGCATCGCCATGTCAGGACGATGAGCGGAGCGGGTTGCAGCTCACTACTGCGGCACAGAGGACTGCCGAAGAAAGGCCACACGAACACTGCAGCCTGACAAGTTCAGCAGGGAAGAGGCTATGTGAACAGGCTTGTTTCTGTCACTGGCAGAATGCCAGCATAGCAGAGCATAAATCTGGCCGCAGGCCGGAAACAATTAGGAGGGGGCCGGAGTCAGCCCCAGGAAGATAGCTACCTCCACGCTGCAGATGAAAGATCACAGCAGCCTCATCAGAATACATCTGCTGGAGTACGACCATGGTGTAGAATACTCCACTACACAACTGGGGATATTGGAAGAAAGCACCCCTGCAAGATTGCAGGAGGGAGAGAACCTCCACGGGTTCAGCCCTGATGTAGAAAACTCACCACTAACCGACCACGGACCAAAGATATTAAGGAATTACCCACTACATCACCAGGGATTTTCAATCCTAAATAAAGGCCTCCTAAAAGGCCTAATCAATACTAGCCCATCATGGATGGGTATTTTAAAAGAAGGTCTAAAGGAACACTTGGTTCCTGTGAACTATTGTAGGATCCAGGTTAAAAAAACTGCAACACTGCATGGAAAGTGGGCAAGCCCTTTTAAGCCCTCTCAAAGCCCTTGCTATGTCACACCCACTGAAGTCAAATCAGTGGATTGGTAGGGATAGCCTAAGTGAGAGTTGGTGTGGGTTAGTTGGGCGGAAACAGGAGATCATGGAGGATGTCCGAGAGACCAGAGGAGGTGAATACAAAAGGAGTTTTAAATGTATTGGAAAGGAGGGTCTGTAGAGTGATTGTGTGTGAGACTACGGAGTGATTGAACTAGTGATAGAGAAGGAGTAGAGAGGAGATAGTAGGAATTGGGCGTGGGAGTAGTGATATTGAGAGTAGTAGAATAGCAGTCGGAGGGAGAGGTAGTAAGTAGGAGTGGTATTAGTGGCTATGAAGAGAATAAGACTAGAGGGAGAAGAGGTAGTCGAGTAGTAGTGGTAGTAAGGAAGTGGTAGCAGCACTAGAAGGGGATCAATAGTAGAGAGGGGTAGTAGCAGTGGAGAAGCAGGAGCAATGAGAGAAAATAGGGAAGAGGAGCAGTGGTAGGATTGCAGAGAGGGATGTTAAAATGCAGGATTAGTATAGTCAAGGAGTTAGCGTACGGGGAAGGAGCGAGAAGAAGATACCATCAGAAATAGTAAATGGTAGTGACAGTAGTGAGGGGGAGGAATTCAGAAGAAAGACGAGAACTAAGGTCAAAGGGTGGAGGTAGGAAGACATAGTGGATAGCAGACGGCTGGGAGGATAACATAAATGGGATACAGTGCAGGAGAGGTCAGGTAAAACCATGTATGCAAGTAGAGAGAGTGGCAATGGGTGTAACAGAGGCACAATCCCTAACATCCCTTCGACAATAAGCAGGGTTACGTTTGGGAACGGTGGGAGACACCTAGGGAGATAGTGATCCAATACTTTAGGGAAGACGAATTTAGCTTCAGAAAGAGAGAAGATAAATAGGTGGCACCGATCTGTAGTGACTAACTGCCTGTTAAGGACGCCTGGGCTAGGGGGAGAAAAAGGCCAGGAAAATCGAGAGAGAGAAGGATGGCCCTAGCAAACAAACTGCCCCAAGACCCCCAGTTGACCCTGAAACTAACCGATCTAATTGTACTTTTAAATAAACACACTTGGAACTTTACTTGAGCATTCAGAGAGATTATTTGTGGCGGACACCCCGTCACAATGCCTTTCAAGCATTTCCTCCGAGAACAAATGCAAGAACACTCCTCTGTACAAGTTGTTCCCTTGCGCAGGTCCGCAGTGTGATGAATGAAGATAACCTTTGAGAAAGATCCTGGCCGCTATCGAGCACAGATATCAGCCTTGTTCTGAGGAATTCCATGAATTCACTGCATGAAGCTGTGCAGATATGGGCATTCGGGGGGGACCCTGGGTTACCATTACCTGTAACCTACTCATGAATGGAATCTGTGTGGATCTCCTCTGTGTTCAAGAATGCATGGTGGAGTTCCATAATCTTGGCTGCCGTAAAATAAAAAACATGACAGCTTACAATACAAAGAAAGCTTTAGGACTGTGCCTGCTTCTGAGTAGGTGGAGAAAATACTATTGCAGTCAACAGGTATCAGAGTATTATTCCCACAGAAAGCTTTCTGACTTCCCACACAGCGCTGGAAACCACACAGTCAGTGGCAGCTGGTGAATATTTTAATTGGAGAAGTCTAAATATTCTCTACCAAAATGTCAGAGTGACCAGGCATAGAGAAGGAACCTGAACCAACCAAGAGGGGTTCTCCAGTTTTTCCCCCTCAAAGAAGTTTTTTCGGTTAGAACTGGTGCATTACACAGCACACTTTTCTGAAAAACTGGGTAAAAAGCCAAATAGTTTATTTGTTTTGCTGGGTAGCTCGACTCCAAAAATACAATAGCTGCAAATCACCAACAGCGCATAGGGGCATTTCCCAAAGCATGTTCATGATGCCTTCACCCACAATATATGCCAATATAAAAACACTTGCACACTGCCTGTGCCCATACGTTTATATGCCATAATTCCTATATAAAAACATACTCATGTGTGCTTACATAATAGGAGCAATAATACTACATGAAAACATGTCCACACTAGCTCTGCCAATATATGGCAGTCTACCCATGAAAGAAAATATTCCTGTTGCTGCTGCCTTTACGTAATAAGAAAACATGGCCTTAATGGCTGCACAATATATTCCAATATATTCCAATCTAGACACATAATAACACTTAACATGCTTGCTTTATCATAGATGCCCACAATACAAAAATGCCTGGCTGCCCCAAAAGGCTAGTCTAACCAAGCAACACATATCATATATGCGTTATCATAGATTCCCAGAAAGATAATCCTTCCACAGTAAGACAGGGCTCGACTGGCTGCCCCAAAATGCCAGTGTGGCCCAATAACATATGTCATGCGTGGGTTATAATAGATGTAAAGTAAAAAAATAATTCCACAAATAGGAAGGGCTAGACTGGCTGCCCCAAAATGCTAGTCTAACCAAGAAATATCATACACTATGCTTGGTTTATTATAGATGCCCAGATGAAAAAGTCATGCCACAGTATGAACGAGATAGACTGGCATTGACAAAATGCAAAAGAGAAGAAGAGAAGAGTAGGCACTGCCTTCTAAATAAACATATATCAAAATATGTTTTTCTAAAGTTATTTGGTAGCAGCCATGAAATCATCCATGCATGCATATAGGTGGTAGCAAGACATCCCAAGACAACTGAAACACGTGTTTTCGGTGATAGATACCCCCTAGTAGTAAATACTGCATTAAATCTTGAACATAAATATTGAAAGAAAATACAGCAAAGTACATAAGAAATCAATCATTTTAATGTTTTATACATCCTCAGTAACTGGTAGGCAGACAGAGCTGGCCAATGCATTTCAGACTCAACAAGGTCCTTTGTAAGGGTTATGTCGGGCCTGAACATCTGCCAAAAGTACCACTTAAAAACAAAGGAAATATTGCTTCAATTATCTGGTGCCGTGAGGGCTCAACTAGCAAAGTAAATAGGCCCTGAGATATGGAGATCGCCACAGTCAAATAAACAGGGAAAGGAACTAGATGCCCAAATAAAAATACATGCCACAGTAAGAAACAGCTAGACTGGCTCCGTCAAAATGCCAGTCTAGAAAAGTAATAATGCATATCATGCTTGATTTGTCATAGATGTACAGTAAACAATGGCATGCCACAGTAAGAAATGGCTAGAGCGCCATCCCCAAAATGCCAGTCTAGCCAAGCAATAACCTTCTAACACAAAGGAGGTAAGGGGAAATATTTATACTGCTCAACCAAGACGGCCCCCTAACATAGGCAACCCTATAAATTACATACATACACATTTTGGTGAGCAGTGCCTTATCGCAGGTGGGAAATCTTCCTCTCACTGTTGTTACCCAAAAGAGGGGGTTACTACAACCCTCAATACTAATTGCTAAGCGTCCTAGTGTGTTGGGCAATTGAACCAACCACTAAATCGTACTAAAAAACAGGATTATATCAAATAAATGTTATTATTGTAGTACACAATTATTGACAATCACTAATTTAAAAAGGCACCTTCAAAGATTATTACAATTCCTCAAAATGGAACACAATGCAATAAAAAATACGGTAAAGGAGAAAAAGAAGCACAAAGGAATAGAAAGTATATATATAAACCAAGACAAGGAAGGTTTATAAACAGAGACACATGATGAATCACTGTCTATGATCAAGCTAAAAAAATATAGGGTTGATCAAATTCAAAACATACAATTGTCAACTAACCAATCGATCTCACATTACTTCATTCTCATTCAAACCATACTCCAGTCATACTTGCTTTCTCATAGCTATCTAGTAAACAAGTTATCTCACAGTATAACATGGCTAGACTACCTGTCCCAAAATGCCAATCTAGCCACGTAATGACACATCATCCTTTCTTTTACCTGTGGTTGATAAAAGAAAGGATGTTTTTTTTGTTTGCTCAGTAAACATTGCATTGTTGCATGCTACCACCAAATCCATGCCCAATGCTTGCCCCAGCACAAACACACATGCGCGTACACATTCACACAACACACAACACATTCACATACAGCATTCACTCACTCATTTACACATGTGAAGATTAGCCCTGCCTCACATTTAGATAGAATTGTGCAGATAAGCCATGCGTCACATTTAGATAGAATTTTGAAGATTAGCCATTAATCACATTTACATAGAATCATGAAGATTATCCAGTGAGAAGACATTTGAGAGCACCCAATGTACTAACCCCAATCCTGCTCCTCCTTTGTACTATGCAGGACCATGGGCTAGCCAAACTACACACAAACACACATCCAACTTAACTAACACTTGCATAGAACAACAATCCCCGGCACTGCACCTTACCCCTAGGAACACAACAAGCCAGTGCACAAATACACACCCAACATAACAGACCTGCACATACAACAATTGACCCATGTACTGGGGCTAATCCTTATGGATAAACAAGCAAGTGTGCTCAATCACAACCTTAAATACCAGCTATTTTATACATAAAGCACACAAACACACCCCCAACATAACATACATTCACTGAAACAAACAACCCAGGCATTCAGCCACACCATTACAGATACAACAAGCCAGTGCACACAATCAACCCATCTGCAACCCAACACACACAGATGCCAGATTCTCCTGGCTCTGAACCTATCCTATCCCTCTACCCTCACTAAACAACCCTGTCTTCCTTCTTGAAGAGCCACGTGAGCGCCCGGAGACTGTCCCTGGGCATTAGCGGTGCTCAGTATAAGTCAACATAACATAACATAAAATGCATCCATACACCATACACTTACTTGTTTACGCACACATAATAAGAGATTATTAAACATATATATATTTTACCAGCACTCGGATCTGGTCCGGAGTCAGCTCTGCTGCGGCCTCCTCGAGAGCCTCCTGCTCCAACACAGCATGAACAGGAACCAAGAATCAGAGTGCTTCCTGTTTGCAGGAGTTGGAGTGCTTTTGATGCAGTGCCTCACTCAGTTTGTATGTGCAGGAAGGCGCAGGAGCGCTCTCTTGCACATACAAACATGGAGTTCCATAGCCAGCATCCTCAATGGGCCATGCATAGCTGCAGAAGCAAAACACCCACAATATTGCATGGCCCATTGAACATTCACAGCTGGGGAACAGAACTATTGAAGGGAATCCGCATTTCCATTTGATAGTTGAAGCCAGCCCAGGAGCACTCCCTCAGCTGCAAAAAGCAGCTGGGGGAGCGCTTCTGGGCTGGTGCCGCCCCACCATGGTGGGTGAGGGATTTGGTTGGTCAACTCCCCCTTGCCCATTATTCACAAGTCGCCCCTGCACACAGAGAAACTCCAGGCTAGAGTTGTATCATAGGGTTCTCACTCTTTCCAATTAATTGTTTGAGAATGGGATGGATGTGGGGAAAACAGAAAAAGCACTGTTTTACATCTTATACACAACTGCCTCTCAAAATGAGGCTCAAAGATTCCTTTCAGGTGCCTTTGCCCTGGGGAATTTTTACACACCATGTAGATAGTTATCTCTGATATGTCTTTTTCCTGCATAGCTAACCATAGCTCAGACACACGTTGGTTTTAGCGTGTTGACTATGCAGCATTACTTGATCTCCTTCCAGACCTGAAATCCACATCTATTTCTCAATAAAATAGAAGGATGTCTTACACGTTTGATCTTATAATTGTTAGAGTTTCAATCAGATTTGGACTGATCACACTCGACCAATTTGATAAAGGAACCTTCCTATCTTTGCACGCGGTGCATCATCTTTTACACATATGCTGTTATTTTACAGAATAAAAGGAGAAAGGACGGCTACATTTACAATATTTCCTGCTTTACTGGTAGCATGTCGTGAAGTGCCCAGATACACCTGGGTTAGGTTCGCTATATAACTAAATAAACTAAACTAAACTTACCTTACTTACGTTACTCACAAAAATATAATATTGTTGTATAAATTAGTGTCCACTTGGAAGGAGGGAAGTTCCATCTTCTTGGTCTGGAGAAAGCATGCATCCTGACCAAGCGCATTTTAATGAGTCACACGTACATATTATTACACTTTAAGTTTCTGTAACAGTTATGCTGCACCCCTATTCCAGTCTGCACATTTGACCTGAACGCTCCTGGAACTTGTCCTAGATGTGTGAGGGATGATGCTGAATTATTTCATCAAGTTTGGCTATGGCCTGCAGGTAGTATGTTCTGGCCTGAGGTTATTCAGGCCCTTGACCTGATTCACAAAGCATTTTTCAAAAGACTAGCCATTCAAAAACATTTTGGGAATCAGGTCCACTGTCTTTAATAGTTGAATTGAATATAACTCCTGAGCCACTCCCTTACATGCAGGCGATTCCTCTCCTGATCGGTAATATTTAGAATAGACTGGCCCTTTTCTTTAGCCTGCAAACAAATAGCCGTACTGGAGATACTCCCTACTCCTCCAAAACAAATCTGCTTGGCTCAGTGAATTGATTTTGGCAAACAACTGTGAATAAACATATAGACAGCTGTCGCATCCGTGCTCATGAAATAATGATATCTGGTCTATCATTCTGTACTATCTACGAACCACTGTTCAGCCAGATTTTTTTTGTTGATTTATTTTATTGTATTTATATAGCGTGAACAAAGGCCTGCAGGCATAGTGCGTTAGAAAAGATAACACAACACAGAACAAGTAATCTAAAATTAGATCAGTGATAAGTCTAGCATGAGGAGTCCAGGGAGATAGTCAGTGAAACAGAAGGGTTTTCATTGAAATCAGCCAGTGGATATTACCTAGTCTAGTTGGAGTAGGGTTTTCCACAGTAAACCTTTTCCATAATTGGTGGATATAACTATGATGCGCAGTATCCCAAATGTGAATCTTCTTGGCGTGGTAGTGCTCTCCTACACAGATATGCTGGTCATGTCAGTTGCTGACAAATCGGTTGGGAATTTGGCAAATATCTGTCCGTTTTATATTATGTTTATTGTTATATTGTTGAAACTCAGTAAATTAACTTTATAACTAGATGATCAAGATATCGGGTCAGACATGATACCGAAAGAGATCGTACTAGATTCATGGGCTACTTTGGGTCCACTGCTATATTTACCTTTGTAAACGAATGGGACACAGGGAAGAACTCTGACCACACATGCGTCAGTGAGAGGCACAAGAGTTTTGCACCTCTTTTGGGCCAAGGGGCAGATCAACATGCGCCTCAATCTAAGATATGACGTCATGTGCTTAACCATGTTGGAACCGGGAAGGTCTATCTCCCAGTAAAAGTAACCTTTGAATAATTATTGTTTATAAAAAAAGCAGATAGAGCAATTATAGATCACTTGTTTAAAGGAACAACATGCAATGCACCCACACGCCTCTAAAACGCCAAACTAATCCGTCAAATGTGTGTCTAATTCATTGTGAAATCAGACACATTAATGCAATCCAGGACACAGCTCTTTTATACCAAATAAAGTGGCCCCAAATATGTGGGTGACACATACACTCAACTTTGGACATATTGCCTTCTATTGAGAGCTCCCTGGCACATCTTAGTGACTCACTATGACAATGCCCACAAGGGCGGAGGCTGGCGATGCTGGGAAAAATGCTCCTCTCAATATAATAATTCCATTGATCGCTCAATTTCACATGAGGGCTGTTCTCATTGTAATAAATTGCAAAAAACAACATGTGGGGCAAAATGTAACTGGAAGACCAAATTAATCCTAGACATTCCTTACCCCACATAACCCTTAAGAGCTAAGGGTGTCTATGTTCGTCCTGAATTTATTTATTTATTTTACATTTATAAAGCGCTCACACAGCCCGCAGGCATCGAGGCGCTGTTACAGGAATTGTTAGTTTTTCTTAGTTGTGTAATTGTGTTTTTTCTTTGTCACGTATTTATAACGCGCTTAAACACTCAGCGGTTTCTAAGCGCGGACCCGGGGATCGAACCTGTTGTTGCTTTGTGTCGTCTTGCTTCCAAGACGCGCACGCTGCCGCTGTGCTATCCTCCCGGGATTGTAGGCTCTGCACGGCGCTTAGTGATACAGGGAGGCAGTATCAAACAGTGGCAGACATTAATAGTGGTGAGATGAGTGCCACATAATGCTGAAATATATAACACAATAACACCAAAGTGTTCATGTCAAATAGAAGTTTTCATATCAAATAAAGAAGAATATCGAACACTGCAGAAATTAAAATCTATTTTAGGAGTGGGCCATGCCAATAAAATTAAAACCAAACCTACTGTAACAAGAGCTGTACAGCACTGACAGGAGACTTAATTGAAATACATTTTCAATTCATGCTATCACTGTGCCATTAAAATGTTGAAAAGCTAGAATATGTGCAATGATGATGGCCATGCAATGCTGAAGAAGCTTAACTGTAAGATTAAATGGTTCCAATGGAATGTTAATGGACTGTACTAAGCAAATCTTGCTAATGCAATGTGCACATTAGCAACCTGAATATGGCTAGACAAATGTTACGGCAGTCTGTTTCTTATTGGGATATCCATACACATCAAGACATTTTGGGAGCACAGCTGATAGCGCATTGCCATAATTGAGCGTAAGCTTGGCTGAACAAAGTCATTGCACATGTAATACCAATGTATGATTTTAAGCAACATCTTTTGAACAGTGTTCACATTTTGCTGGAATTTTTAAATCTGTTTTCGGTGTCACCCAGGAGCTTTATGATGGAAGAGTTGCAAAAGTTGTTTGCAAATGCTCATTCAGATTAGTGTTAGTGTACATGCAATAGTGCTGTTTTTGCACTGGCGCCTATGGGATAGAAGAAGTGAAAACAGCATTTGGAAATAAATACTTGTGCATGTGCTGTAAGTTTACTATAGCCTTGTAGCCTGAGGCGAAGCTGAAGGACATAAATTGGGGAAGGTCATTACCTCAAGCGATAATAACCCCTCACTGGGTCCATAAGGCTATTAGCGCATAGTGGTAGTAGCAATGCATGTTTTGGAGTATTGGTGGTGAAGTAAAAATGTTACTTAATAGAAAGTAAATAGTTAAAACTAAGACAGTAAATTAAATGTGGTTTTACATTGTAGTGTCCAAATAACAAGGTTGTCTTCGTAGTTTAATTGCAAACTTAGTTAAACTTGAATAGGTTTAACATGAGCATGCATTAGGTGTTATCCACAAGTAAACAGATTATCTCTAAGAAAGTGCATCTTGCCATGTTTTAGCTTTCTTTCTGGTGGATTAAATAGGATGTTGCCATGAAAAAAGGTCCTCCGAGAAGGGATCTGTCTTGTTAAAATAAACCCTGTTAGAAAATGTGCACTGTTTCCCTTTCTGCTTATGAAGACAGTCGGTCCGGTAACAACGGTGCCGGTAAGCTACAGGCACCGTTGTTACCGGACCAGCATGCTCTGAGTTCTGCTTGCAGGTGCCTTCCTGACCTGGCGGGTGGAACGGCGTCCGCTCGCAAACCTTGACAGTAGCACCGGCACCATTATGAATGGTGCCGGTGCTTCCGTTTTCCCCATTCCCATTGAATCCAATGGGACTTGAATGGGAATGGGGAGTCATTTTTTCCGGCGCCTGGCAATGGGGAATTATCAGGACTGCCAGGGCTGTAATGCCCCGGTAAATCCCCATTGCCGGGTGCTGGAAAAAAATGACTCTGGCAGCAGCCGTGCCATTTTTACTGGCCCAGCTACCGCCCGGGTCATAATGAGCCCAGAATGCTCAGAATTGAGTCAATAGCAGTAGTTATTGACTGCACTCTAAACATTCTGATTGGCCAAGAGGAGATCAATAAAGATCTCCATGTGCTAATAGATATTGTTATGCACTTATGATGAATGGAATGTGTGCATTCACAACATATTAAAATAAGTCAAAACCTTCATCAGGGTGCAATAGGTAGTCTGTTATTTTAGTTTACCGAATGGATATAAAAACAGTCAGTAATCTATCAGTGTGGACTTAGAATGTTATATAGTGACTGGGTAGTATTTAAATGTGTTGATGCAGGATTTAAGAAACACATAGTTCTTAAGGCGAGCATTTAGATATTGATAGGATGGTTGAGCGGGGCTACTTTGTGCAAGTGCACCAATATTCCAACGTTTCAGAATATTGATCTGCAAAGGAAAACTTGACATGGTTTTTGCCATGGACGTGTGATATAAATCCAGGAATTCTTCCACTTTGTGTTCATTTTCCAGGGTGGGTAGAAGGGACCTACAAATCTCCAACTGAGATTCAGGTTGGTTAGTCGATTCCCAGAAGCATTTCTTACAGCCCAAAATCTACACAAAAATCATTCATCTCCAGACACAAGACAAGGAAATTACACCTTCCAAGGGAGGAAAGGTAACAGGGAGTGTCAAGGTGAGTGGCGAAAGGAAGTCATTGAAGTGAGGCTTAAACAGGAAGTAGCAGAAGGGAATAGAGTTCAGTGCTTCAGCCAATGCTTTTCCCTTAGACAACACGTTAAACTCTGTAGTGAAATACCTCCACCGCATCACCTGCCGGCAGCAGGGATCTGCCAGTGGTGAATCTAGGGAGTAACATTTCACCTTTTCATCTTCTAAAGTCAATACAATAAGTAAAAGGGAAATGGGCAATGCACTGATGATGTACCAGACGTCCACCAATCTATGTTTGGTACTTGGTCAATCACATGTTAATCATGTTTGGGTCTGATTGGGACCTTTGAAAGCCATTAAAGAAAAAAAGCATGGGGCTCTGTAAATTGTAATATCCTGAGATCATGGCAAACCCCACAAAAATACGATGTTTCCAGTTACCCAACCTGGACACATGAATTTTTAACACAAGGGTGTGTCACTACTTATAATCGCACACCGAAATATTAAACTCTCCTTTAGGGTATGTAGGATTACTATCTAATAGAGAATACCATGCCCACAACAAGCCACTAGGAACATTATAATGTTTAGAGCATCCCCATGCAATGTTAGGAGATGCAAAACCTGCCAATTTGTCTGCACCAAATGATTCGTAAAAACTCCACAGAACCAAACATTTCAGATACAAGGAATATACAATTGAAAATTATCCAATGTGGTATACCTCATCCAATGCAAGAAATGTCCAGCAAGGAAAGCATGTTGGCAAGACTTGCAAGGAACTACGTTAAAGAATGATCCTTCACAGACACACCATTTTGAATCTTATCATCCCTCAATGCAGCCAGGTGCTAGAATTACCCCACTGCATTCAAGAATAATGCAATCGGTGTTCCTTTTCCTATCTCCCTGGTTGACAGTGTATGAATCACGAGCAATTGTTTGTATCATACCAATTGGGTACCGCTCTGTTTGAATTTATTTCTTTACACTTGTGGGTTATCCATCTCTAGGTTAGTCTTATTGACTAGCCTCTGTTCAAACATGGGGACCGAGTAATTGGTCAGTACACTTATCGCAATTGTGTCAAAGAATAACAAAACCATTTTTTTCAAACATATCTAAAAGCAAAACCGCACTTGTTTTTTGTTCAGTATGCATTAGTTTACTATTTCCTTCTCTTTACTGCACTATTAGATGATACTAATCCCACCTTCTGTGCAAACAATTAATAGTATTGTATTCATGCCTTGTTTCTCTGTTTAGGAATGAGACAGTTTTGGAGTGTATATTTATTTTCATTGTTGGTGAATTTGAAAAAACCAATACATTGTATTTAAGTGCTACTGAGCAGAAGTTATTTCCTAGCCTCTCAGCTTTGTTTTGGTTTGATGATTTAACAAGATATTTAAAGGTTATTGAGCTTACCTTTTGAAGCTCTGTGTCCAAGTTTCCTTTAAATGGTATGACTAAAACACTCCAACACTAGGAGAGTGTTGAAAAATGTCTGTGGTTGGAGCCTTTCTTTGTTCCATAGTGTTTCTTAGCCCTTTTTTCCTTCCACAGTAGGGGCTATCCCTTTAGTTATAAAATGGCCTACTTTGAGCCAGAGACCTTCAAGGCAACCACATCGACAATACCAGAATATGACCTGTCCCTACTACCTCTCACATACAATGGAGCTCATGACAAGTTTGCCGGTCCAGAAATAAGGGTGCCAGTGAGTTTACCACCACCCTTACATCCGGACTGGCAAACTATGTGTCTGCTTGCCAGAGCCACTGTGCCCGACAGGTCTGACCCTGCCGGGCAAATCGGTCATGGTAAGCAAAGCCGACATGGAAACACTGGCACCATTAACAACGGTGCCGGTGCTTCTATGTCCCCATTCCCATAGAGTACTTTAGGACTCTATGAGAATGGGGATTTACACATTTACTGATGTCTGGTTTACCGGCCTCCAGACTCGTAATGAACCGGTGGTGCCGGGAAGTCAGGAGCCGGTAAATTTGTATGGGTCTGGCAGAAACCCACCAGTAGCACCAGCAGGGTTACCACCGGGCCCGTAATGAGGCTCTTCCCTGAATGGGTAAGGACACAGGCATCATGTGTGGCAAATTTGGATGTCTGAGCAGAAATTATTGGTACCCATTAATAAAGAAGAGGCATGCTCAGCAAACAGTGGAAACCTCATCATTGGAACAGTGTTCAATTATTTTTTTATTGGTACTTGGAATGTGAAATTAGAAAATGACAGCATATTTGGATTTAAAAGGTCCAGCAAACTACCACAGAGATGTGTGCAAAAGTGTGTTTCTATCCAATGGCATTTTATTGTAACCCAATTCATGTTATTACAGAAAGCGGGAGGACGACCACAATATATACCGTGGCCACAGATGGATAAGGATAATTTAAAATGCAAGTTACCTAGTTTGACTGCAGGATTGGGTAAGTGGATTTATGAGTAAGAAAGAGTGACAGCGGGAATGACATTAGCAGTGGGTGACATGAAAGGCCTACTAGCAGCTATCCCAGGGGATAGAGCTGACGACATAAGGAGACGAGTAGGATATACGAGTGTGATGGCACAGAATATGCCACACGATGGAGCACCATTTACTAATTGTAGAGCAGACATATGCAGGGAACTCAGAGTACAGTATACTGATACTTCAGACATGGGCGCGATTATGACAAGGAAAATGAGAGAGAACGAAGATCCTGTTGCTTATATTCAGGAGATTCAAGAATGTTGGCGTCTTGAGACAAGGGAAAAATGCGTTAAAACAATAGCATTATTCATCATATTTTATGTCAGGGACTGCTCGAACTAGTGCAAAGGCATGTAAAACAACAGTTAGGGATTGAAGCGAAGCCATTGCCAGAAATGCAGTTGACTATTGTACATCATTGTCGATTGTTACAAGAGAAGAATAAGAAAAAATCAGAGAATAGGAAGCTTTACAAAGCAAAGTTAGAAGAAGTTGCCAAAATTCGCTATAGGTGGAGCAATACTGATGAATGGTGAAGGAGTCGTTACACAAGAGTCACAGGCTACACAGCAAATCAATGTGGGGAACCCAGTAGATCAGGGCGGATAAAATGTTTGGCCACGTGGTAGAAGGAATGCATCTAGAGGACGAGGAGGCTGAATTGAAAATCCTTAAGAGGGAGGAGGATTTAATGTAAAAAAGCCACAGCAGTGCTAGAATTGTGGGAGAATGGGACATATGGCCCTCACATGTACAAGTAGAGGGAGCATGCACCAGAACTGGCAAGCCTCCAAGAAGGCGCAGGCTATTTTCCACAGTATAGTACAGAACCACTGGAGTGTTATGCCCAAGATCAAACGCAGTATCAGACACGTGTGCCACAAATACAGCAAACACAGCAGATTCTGCCACCATCACAGTCACCACTAGGGCATCCACAGCAAGTGTCTATGCAAACACAACAAGTACGGACCCAGCAGTAAACTCCGACACAACAGACAGTACCACAATGGAATGCGAATACAGGAGACCCACAAACACCTACACCTAGGATTGGGAGTGTGAAAGTTGTGGTAAGAAATTCTTTTACGGGTACAGGGATGAATGTATATCCACAACAGCCCACACAGTGGCATGATTTGTTCAGTACTATCAGTGACACCAGACTCACAAGGGGAACTATGGGTCAGGATAACCATAGGAGGCAAGACATTTTTGTTTCTGGTGGACACAGGAGCTGCTCGTTTCTGTGTTCATGAGGGAAAGTATCAAATGTCTGGCATGCCATGAATGGCCTGGGATAATCTGGGGCTATGAGTTTAGTTCCTTTTACTGATGATTCCAGACAGACACCAGTCAACCAGTCAACATATTAGGACATGACTTGATGATAAAACCTAATATGACAATATCATTTACTGAGAAGGGTATAATATGTTCCACTCCAGGGATACATTACATGAATTTAAGAGAATTCATACTAGCATTTACAGTCCAAAAAGCATTGAGAGGTGTTCCTATATAGTGAGACGTATTTTTGTAAGGAGTAAATATTTTGTTGACCTGGCTTACTGGATGGATAGGTAACATTCTGAGGATATGTGGCAAATTTGTCTTTAGTCCGGAAATACATATGGATGATGGGGAAGGACAGGGTTTTCCCATAGAACTAGTGGCAGGAGTGGTAAAAGAGGAAAGGGTGATTGTTCATGGGATGGATGATGAAGGAAGAGCATGGAGAACCGTAATAGCTCTTGATGAAGGATATAGACTAAAGGACTTGATAGATGAATAGTTGTTCAGAGATGAGTATTCAGACGATGAGTTAGTATTTTTCATAAGTCTCACTTATTGGATTGAAGTTGAGAATAGGGAAATACCACAGAGAATGGCATTGGTAAGAAATAAACCATAATTTAACTAGGAATATTTAGAAAAAGTTCCAAGCCTCGTGTGGGCCAATAGTCCAGATGATGTCGGTCTCTTGAGTGGAGCAGGAGCAGTACAAATTAAACTTAAACCAGGAGCAATTTTACCATGAGCAAAACAGTACCCCATGTCCAGTGAAGCAGATGAAGGTATCCTTGTAACTCTCTCTAGTACAGCAATTGCTATTAGTACTATCAGCCTCTGTGTGTAACATGGCTGTGTACCCAGTAAAGAAATCAACGTGGGGGTTGTGGAGATGTATTCGGGATCTACGCACCCCAAACAATATTGTGAAAGCAGAGTTTCCTCTGGTTCCGAATCCAGCTACGATTTTATGTACAGCTAACTATTTTACAGTAGTAGATTTGAAGAAATGCTTTATTTTCAATTCCCCTTTAAGATTTGACTTCCTTTTCATATAGAAATCAGCAATGGAAACATACAAGATTACCACCATCAATCTTTAATAGAGTCCATCGGATGGACCTGGGCAACATATAACTTGAGAGCACAATAATTCAGTACGCAACTGACATATTAGTGTGCAATGAAACAGAAGGAAAATGCAAAGAAGATTCAGTCCAGGTAATGACAGTATTGGCAGGAAAAAAACATAAAGTGGACAAAGAGAAATTACAGTATTCTCAGGAAGAGGTCCTGTACATAGGACAGCTAATCTCTGAAGACGTGAGAAAAGTGACACCTGAGAGAGAAGACACAATCATGAAAACCTTAAGACCTATGACTGTGAGAGAAATGTAGCAAATGTAGCAATTTTTAGGTCTCTGTAATTATTGTATATTATTATAAATATTGTAGGGTCTGGGTTTGGGGTGATTACAACAGATATATTAGACCACTTTAGAAAGGGCTTAAAGAAGCACAAATAGGAAAAGATGACGTAACATGGACAGAAGAGATGACAGAAGGATTTGAAGAGTTGAAAATGGCAATCTGTACAGTCCCTGTGCTAGGGATTCCAGATTGTAAGGAAGAGTTTTGTTTTTTCTCACATTCAAATGGAGTAATAATGACAACAGTCCTTACACAGAAGACAACATTAGGACATGGACATAATCCATCGGCTTATTACAGTGGGATTCTAGACCCAGTAATGAGAGGGCATTACACTTGCAGACATGCATTAGCTGCTGCTGCACTGATGCAAGACATGTGCCTTTCTGCAATTGTCAGTCTTCGAGCTGACCCCTGGCCTCTGCTCAGCCTCTCTTGCATGGCTTCCACATCAACAGCCTGGTCATCTTTCTTGTGCAAAAGCAGCCATTGCTGAAGTTATGCCCCAGCACCCCATTCCTCTATTGGCATCAAAGCGGATGAATTATGTGACAGAGTTTTGCACAGTTCTGTAACTCCAACATTTCCTGCACCATAACCTCCCCAGCCCCCAGTCACAACCGTAATCAAAGTTCATGGTTTGCTCCTGAACTCCCCCTTTCATCACCCACTGCCCCCTTCTCAGCTAAACACAGTCCCCCTCCTCTCCCAGACAGACAGTCATGCAAGCATGCATGTATTTTTGAAGAGTTCAACATGAGGCAGCAGATAAACTTCCAGTGATGAATTGCAGAGTGACAGTTTGTAATCTGGTTGGAAATGGCTGGGGTTAAGGTGGGAAAGGAGGGAATATTTCAGTGTCATCAGCAAAAATATGAAAGTGAAATATGAAGGCTGAGATAAGCCTTCCTATGGCAGTAATATAGAGGGTGAAGAGCAGAGGTCCAAGGACTGATCCTTTAGGGACGCTGACATGGAGAGGAGTGGGTTTAGAGGTTTGCGAGTTCCAAGAGATTTTAAACTATCAACGTTCCAAGTAGGTGCCGATCCAGGCAAGAGTAGATTTGCAAAACCCATGGTTGTGGAGAGTGAGGAGGAGAAAGAGTGTTCAACAGTGTCAAAAGCAGCAGAGAGGTCCAAAAGGATGAATACAGAAGAGAGTTTGGAGTGGTGAGAATTAGAGAGAAAGTTGGAGGCATCCATAAGTGCAGTCTCAGTGGAGTGTTTACTATGGAAGACAGATATCCACAAGGTACTTAATGACCAGCTTGAAGACCACTTGCTCAAAGAACTTTGAATAATGGGCAAGTAAAGAAACTGGGCAATTGTTTCCTGGGACTTTTAGGTCAGGAGAGGGTTTCTTCATTAGGGGTAAACAGTTGCAGATTTAAATGTGGCAGGGAAGAGTCTAGCAGCAAGAGAGAGATAAGAGCAAGAGATTGAACTAAGGGCGATTTATTGAATTACCTGTCTGGAAAAGCGTGTACTTGCACGCGCAACTGCGCGCAAATCCGTCTTTGTCGATTTATCAAACTGAATGCGCAGTACTTTCCCTGGACTTGCGTAGATTTTGCGCTGGCTCGGCATGTCTTTGTGAGCCATCGAGAGCCTTGCACGAGAATCTGAGCAGAGCGTGGGCGTGACCTGCACAGAGGGCTGATAAGGGGGTGGAACACCAAAAATGGGGAAGAACCTGCAAAAAAGTGGGCTTTCCGATGGCTGGCCTGCAGGCAGTCCCATCCATGCCCACTATTGCACGGCATGAGACATATTCATAGATTCAATCACAAAATGTCTTGGCTTGAAAATGGCCATGCAAGTCCTACACACGATCAGTCACCCGAAGGCAGGCGTAAGTACACTTGCACATAGGATTTTCAGTGTGCAGGTGGGGTTGCATGTCATCTTTTGGGGTGCGTGTACCCAATCAGAGTTCTGAAGTAATGTAGGGGTGCGCTTAAGCAGTGTAGTGGGAATCAGGGACGTTTTACAGGGGTTCTCACACAGATTTCCCAAATTATTGCTGATTTACGTTTTTTTATACGCATGTTGTCGGAGTGCCTGGATATACTTACGGGGGACTCAGCACAGGCTCCATGAGTCGCAGGCCTGCTTACGGGGTACCCCACTCACTGTTTGAAGGGTGCATGTATTCACACCCTGGGGAGCGTGCAAAGGTAGCTGTTCTGGCTGCTGATACTTTGATTGTGGGTGTGTCGGGGGCATTCCGTGTGCGACTTGTGAATACGGCTACTATGCGCTGTCAATTCCATGAATATGCAGGGCGCGTATTTTTCTTTCATGCGTGCAGGCTTGTGCAGTGGCTTTCTCAGCATATGGCCCTTGCAGGATTTCTGCACTCAAATCCATGAATAGGGCCCTAAGTATTTGACCATTTGGGGAGCAAAAGGGTTGATAGGAGTGCAAGATGGGTTGGCATTGCGAAGGATGGGTGCTAATTCAATACAACTAGAATTACAAGGACCAGCACATTTCTGCTAGTTCTCAGTCTAACTCTCAATTCCATCTTCTGCTTACTGTTTTGGAAAGAGGGAAGGTTTTGCTTCATACTTACTGTTATATTAGGTGAACATGTGATTTCATGGGGAGTTCCACTCTTATTTCTGCAGTGTGATGTATTTGAGTTCTCAATTTGTCATTTCTGCTTTTTGCAAATAATCAATCTTACTTTTTTACTCCTGCTCTGCATCATCTTTCTGGAAATCAGCTGCAACATTATACCCATAAGGATTGTCATACACACATTCTCAGGAAACAAAAACTAATGCTACAATACAGAGTGAGGTATATTTCTGGAGAAATACATTTATTTTTCTTACCCTGAGTCACACAGATCTTATTGACTGTAAGATAGACTGATGTGCACAATAGCAGTGCAGTCTGAAAATGGCAATTCAGCAACATTTTCCAAGTGTAATTGAATCCTCCTTGAAGGAAATACGTTGATATACTTGTAAACACAATGGCACAATGGCTTGCATAATATTAGAGAGGTATGTATCTTTTCTTCTGTTTTGTGAAAGCTATCGATTTTACAGCACCAACAAAGTTATGGTCGGGTTTAAAAAGGTTTGGAAAAAAAACTTTTACCTGTAATGTGAAAGTTGGAAAGTCAATTTGAGCCAAGTCACACATTCCACAACGCCACTTTGTAGCCATTGCTGGAAGTTCACCTCCAGTTTTGAGCCACAACTGCAAGGCATTGTGGGTATGCAAATTAGTCCAAATGCAAACCTTTTTCTCCAGGAAATTGTCTGCATATTTGGTTATGCTAGTTTCGAATTTTAGAGCTATATAGATTCAAAGATGGGTTGCTTTTGGATATATTACATCAGGGGGTTCTCAATGACATCTAACAGACAAAGAGAGACAAGCTTGAGTTGTCTATGGTATCACTCAGAACTCCGAGGTGCAAAACATACTTTATATGAAAGCTGCTTATCTATAATTATATTTTCCGCATGCTTCCAGTTTCCACTCTCTGCACTGTCTCAATGGTCCAGCATTGCAGGGTTTTGGAAAATAAATAAATAGCTTGTTCTCTCTCACTTCAAATTAGGAGCAACAGAAAAATGAAAAAGACTTTGGCAGAAAAGATGCTATATCCCACTGCATTGATGTACTTGCAGTTGATTGTAAATTCCATAAAGGTCTCCATTACGTTGCACGATATCAGAAAGTGAGATATTTGCAAATTGCTTCCTATGGCACATTTACCAAAATTTTAATGCAAGTGCTTTGAACCTTTGCTCAAACATGGACCTGCACAATGTGTGTTTTTGCATCCACAACGTTCTCTGACCAACGTCAGAGGTCGCATTCCACAATGCCAAGCATCTACAAATATTACTTCTAGGTGTGTCTTCATCTTTCAACAATGCGCTGAATATTCTTGTTCACCCTACAATATTGTTTGTAAAGTACAATACTGATAATAATTGGTTTTCAGTGGGATTCTAAAACTGGATTAACACAGCGTCTAACATTTCTTTGCAGTGGGTTTTCTGAAAAGAGTTATGCTTTGCTCTAATTTTCTAGTTTCCTGTTTTATTAAAAGACAATTATAAAACCTTAAAGGTTATGTCATCATTATTGTTCTAAATCGTTACACTACTGCTGATGGTACAGACAGTTTTCAAAGGGATACTCATATATTGTTGTCCAGATTGTTTTCTTTTTTACCTCATGTCATCATAGTATTGCCATTGTTTGAAAGATTGTGATTATTGTATAATATTGGTAATATAATGAAATGACTGCTGGATGTATTTTGTTATTTGAAATTATCATGCCAGATCAATATCCTAACTGAGCAAATTGAAAAAGGTTTCCGTTAAGAAGTGTTCACTGATTTACAAAAATGTTTCTTCGGTTGCCATTTTGAGAATCAGGTAAGTACAATTTGTGTTGGAAAAAAGTGAATCTGACCATACAAATGTCTTAGCACGTCCAGATTTACCCATAAGAGTTCTGCACAGACCTCTAGCAGGATTACTCAGCCTCATAGCAAAAAGCGCATGCTTGCAATGATAGCATCTACTTTTTTACAATTGAACTCTAAGGCAAAGGTGGAGATGTGATAATGGTATTGTGGCGATGGCCCCTTAATGCCTGACACTCCAAGTGTATCCATTGATCTACTGTTAATAACCTTTGACGTGCGGGATGGATTTTGGTGACATTTTTGAAACCAGAAGTTTGACAAGCCCACTTCCTCCACCAAACTGCAAATTTTGGGAACAAAATTAAAAGAAAAGTTTCTAAGAAAACAAAACACCACAGTTTCAAAGTTTCCAGGCCATTTATTTTCCCTTTGAGAAAAGTTGCAGTTTTTGACCAGCTACAGCGCGAACAATTCTTGGAAGATTTGGACTAAATAAGAAACAGCTTGGGCACAAAGTGTGGACTTACATTTCTTGACTGTTTGGGGAAAATTCATCTAGTAGTTTTTCAACAGAGAAGTGTATTCTCCCTGCTCCTTAAAACCTTTATATCAGCCTCTGTGCTATTTACAGCAGAGAAGCTGATGTTACTCACCAACCAGGATGAGGATAAGGAGGTGACCAAGACCGGGATTCGCAGGGTTTGATTGAAGAGCTCGGATGGGGCCTCCAACCGAGCCTCCTCTCTGTGAGGGAATAGATCTTTAAAATGATATGACCCCCTACTGATTAAAACAGTACAATAGCCCGATCACCCAAAAGAGCGGGGAGAACACACCGCCACGGTTTACCAGTTGTAAAAATAAAGAAGAAGAGATGAGTTCTATAATTGCAGACCGGGGATGGATTATTTCTACCTCAAGATAATATCCCTGTCAAGACTATTCAAGGAACTATGACAATAGGTTGGAATAGGAAAGAAACACTCCTTACCACTAGTAGTGTTGGGATCAATCCAAGGTGAAACAAACGGCAGTGTAAAATAATAAATGGGAATGTTAGTGAGGGTTCTAACCCGAACGGCACGAGGAGCGCACTAGTTCCGGGTTGGTGCACACTCTGCGCAGCGTCCCCCTGTGCACTTGTTGAAGAAAGGTAAACACAATTCCCAATGTCCGATATCAGACTTGATAGAAATGTCAATGAATCCCAGACGGTAATCCTGTTAGATGTGCAGTTCGGGGCTAGGAGCAAGACTTGAAAGGGTCCTGTTAACGTGCGGGCAGCAGAAGTACAAAATCGATTTGGCAAGGCAGTCCGTGAAAACAAGAAATAGGTCCTGGTACACCAACCTGGCAGTAAAGTACAAAGCAGCAGACAAGACGGTCCGTTAGGCAGGCAAAGGTCAAGAATTCCAGATATTCAAGAAAGGACGAAGACGAAACTTCAAAGGCGTTAGCAACTTCAATCAGAAGCAGCGAGCTGAATGAAAAGACTGCATTTATCCGAAAGAGAAAGCAAAACGTCAGAGCATGGTGATTGGAGGCGCAGGGCACATGATAGTGCAGTGGAGGATCATGGTACTTGTAGTTTGTTCAACCCCTGCCGCAATCTCCATTGTGAAAGGAATGGGGGAATGAAGCGCCGCATACCATAAGGAAGGAAAACATGTTTGTGCGTACCTTTTAAAGAACAAGCCCGTCTTCTGGAGTGATGTGCACGGCGGGGTGTAACAGTATCCACCCCCAAAAGCGGCGCCAACCCCCTACGGGCATGGAAACGGCGCAAAAGGGCAGGCGCATGTATATTGCACAAAGGCTCCCAAGACCGGTCGTCGGGACCATAGCCCTTCCAATCAACAAGGTAGAAGGGACGACCCCTGCGCAGACGATAATCCAGTATGCCAGCCACTTCATATTCCAGGTCACCATCCACGTGCACTGGAGAAGGACGAGCCGGCAGTCTGGTGGAGGCAATACATGGTTTCAGCAGACTCACATGAAACACGGGATGCACTTTCCACGAAGAAGGCAAAGAAAGACGCACCACTGCCGGGTTGATCACGGCCGTCACCGAATATGGACCCACAAATTTCGGAAGGAGCGCACGTTTGCCAGGTATGTTCAGATTGCGCGTGGAGGGCCATACCTTCATGCCTACTGTATAATCGGGTGCAGGGATCCGATGCTTATCGGCATAGAATTTGGCCCGTCTCTGAGCCTTCAATAGGTGTCCAAGAACTGAGTCATGCACCGCCTGCATGTTCCGGACGCAATCCAGAGCTGCCGGGTTATCAATTGGAAGAGCCGGATCCAGAGGCAAGGAACGAGGGTGTTGCCCGTATAAAGCAAAGAAGGGAGAAACACCAGAAGAGGAGTGTAAGGAATTATTGTATGCGAATTCAGCCGGTGGGAGCATCACCAACCAATCCGACTGGAACTGAAGACAGAGACACCTGATATACTGTTCCATGGTGGCATTAACCCTCTCTGTCTGGCCATCCGTTTGTGGATGAAAGGCCGAACTGAAATGGTCCTCGATCTGAAGCGACGCCGTTAAGGCTCTCCAGAAGCGTGACGTAAATTGGGACCCACGGTCTGAAACGATGATAGAGGGAAGGCCAAAGAACCTAAAAACGTTCTTAAGAAAGAGGGACGCCAATGCTGGGGCAGACGGGAGACCGATACAGGGAACAAACAAGGCCAGTTTAGTGAAATAATCAACCACAACCCAGATGGTGTTAAAGCCGTTCACAGGAGGTAAGTCCACTACAAAGTCCATGGATACCATATACCACGGCTTATGTGGCACAGGGAGCGGTTGTAGGAGGCCCATGGGCTTGGACCAAGTAGTTTTGCATTGGGAGCAGACTGAACAGGAGGCAAGGTAGTCAATGACATCTTTAGACATCGAGGGCCACCAAGCCCAACGGCGAATAGCCTCCAAAGTCTTCTGTTGACCGGGATGAGCTGCCGAAATCGAGTCATGTGACCAGGTAAAAGCACGAAGACGTGCTTCTCCGGGAGGTAAGTATAGCCGACCCTGGATGTAAGGCAACCCCTGAACAATGTCAAGATTGAGGTCGAGGCATTCCTTTGCATGAGTGGCAACCCATTCCGTAACTATGGAACGCAAAGACGAATGTGGGGTGCATCCGCAGACCACCCTGCAGGGTAAAACCAAAGGTCGGTCAAGAATGGTACTCTGAGGATCTTGAGGCAGGCGAGACAAGGCGTCAGCACATGTATTGAGACGTGCCGGACGATAGGTGATAGTGAAGTTGAACTGTGAAAAGAAGAGATGCCAGCGGGCCTGACGAGCAGTGAGACATTTCATGGATTCGAAAGCCAACAGACTGCGATGATCTGAGAAAACCGTAACAGGATGCTGTGCACCCAGCAAATGATGTCTCCATTCTGAAAAAGCCTCCTTGATGGCCAGCAATTCCCTTTCCGTAATGGGGTAATTCTTCTCATAGGGAGTGAGTTTCCTAGAGAAATAAGCTATAGGGTGTATTTCACCAGAATCAGGACAACGCTGAGACAAGACGGCCCCAACAGCGGATCCCGAAGCATCCGCTTCCACCAAGTATGGTAACAGTGGATTAGGGTGCCGTAGTACCGGGGCAGAGGAGAAGGCCTCTTTTAGAGCATCAAAGGCCTCTTGTGCCTCAGGAGTCCAATGGAAGGGTTGCTTGGAACTAGTCAATGCTGTCAAAGGAGCTGAGATGGAGGAGAAGGAGTGTATGAAACGTCTATAGAAATTTGAGAAGCCCAAGAACGACTGAAGTGTTTTGACTGAGGTGGGAATAGGCCATTCTAAGACTGCCTTAACTTTCGAACGGCTCATTCTGATACCCTGATTAGTGAGATCATAACCAAGGAATTCGACCTCAGTGGTATTGAAGACACATTTCTCGGCTTTAATGAATAAATGGTTCTCTCTCAGTCTCTGCAGAACAAAAAGCACATGTTCCTTATGTGCCTGCCTAGATGAAGAGTATATAAGGATATCATCCAGGCAGACTACTACGAACTGGTCCAAACAGTCACGGAAGATATCGTTCATAAAGGCCTGAAACGTGGCCGGAGCATTGCATAGCCCAAAGGGCATGACAAGGTACTCAAATAATCCGTACCGGGTTTTGAACGCCGTCTTCCATTCGTCCCCCTTGCGTATACGTACAAGATTGTACGCTCCCCTCAGATCCAGTTTGGTAAATATAACAGAAGTACCTAATTGATCCAGAAGAACAGAGATTAACGGAAGAGGGTACTGGTTTTTTACTGTGACCGAATTTAAGGCCCTATAGTCAATGCAAGGGCGAAGATCACCCTCCTTCTTAGGAACGAAGAAGAGCGGAGAGGCTGCAGGGGACCTGGATGGCCTGATGAACCCGTTGCTCAAGGCTTTCTCAATATAGTCTTTTAATATCTTATCCTCTGGTAACGTAAGGGAGTACACTCTGCCAGTTGGAATTTTGGCCCAGGTGTTAAATCAATAGGACAATCGTATGGACGATGTGGTGGTAAGTGGTCGGCTCCACCCTTGTCAAAGACATCACGGTAGGCCTGATATTCCAATGGAATAGTTATATCGGGAGCAGTGGTAACGGCCCCGATAAGGGCTGTGGAGGCGACTAATGCCTGACAGGAAGAATCGGGTGACACATTAGTGCTTAGAAAGCATTGTTCATTGCAGAGCGGGGATGGAAACTGAACGACCCCCTTAGCCCAGTCAATGGCAGGGTTATGTTGTTGAAGCCAGGGAACCCCTAAAATGACCCGGAACTGGGGGGCCTTGATCAAGTCGAATGTTATGTTCTCAGTATGCCCTTCTTTGGTTTGCATTCGAACCAAAGAAGTGTTTTGGGTGACCAACCCAGATACCAAGGAGGTACCGTCCACTGCATGAACGGTTTCAGGACGTACCTTAGACACCATAGGCACATTATGAGAACTAGCATAGTCATAGTCCATGTAGTTCCCTGTGGCGCCGGAGTCAATAATGGCTAAAGAAGAAAAAGAGATGTCAGAAGTCGCTGTAAAGACCACAGGTAAACTAACAGGGGCAGAGGTGACCCCGTGTGAGTCCAAAGAATGTATCCCCGGCGTAGGGACTCTTACTAGCACCGGGTTTTGGCGTTTCCCGCCTTCCCAACAGGTTTCTTTGGACAGTCCCTAAGTAGATGGTCCGCCGAACCGCAATACATACAAAGATTGTTAGATCTGCGGTGTTCCCTTTGGGCTGGAGTAAGGGGTCCCCGTATATCCCCCACTTGCATGGGTTCAGGGGCGGACAAGGAAGAACTGGCGGATTCCAGCAGTGGAGGGGTCATACCTGCTAGTTTGCGTTCCCCTTTTCTTTCTGCTCTTCGGGCGTCGATCTGCAAAACCAAATCCAGGAGTTCACCAAAAGCCGTGGGAACTGTAGGTACGGTTGCTAATACATCTTTTAATTCCTCTGATAGCCCTTTGTAAAAGACTGCCGATTTTTTCTCTTCTGGCCAGTCCGTTTCGGCTGCCAGTTGATTAAACCTAGTAAGATAGGTAAACAGAGAGGATGTCCCTTGGCGTAAATTCAGGAACTCAAGGTCCGTAGCCTGGGATTTGTAACGAGTGTCAAAAACCCGGTTCATAGCTGCGATGAGGGCATCGCAGTCATATAGCAGGTAGCTGTTTGACTCGAGTAGAGGGTTAGCCCAGGCTGCAGCGGTTCCACCAAAATTGGAAAGGATAAAGGCAGCTTTTGTCGTTGAATTAGGAAAGGCCGTAGGGCGACAAAGAAAGTGCAGCTTGCACTGATTAATAAAGGTCCTATAATTCTTTGGGTCTCCAAGAAATCTCTCAGGAGGAGCTAACGGGAATTGGGAAGCCACCAGTACTGGGGCCGCAGCAAACCCCGATGCTGAGGTATTAGAGACCCCTGAAGTCGATGCAGAAGCGTTGGAGACGTCTATCCCCAAAGACTGCGGCTGCGGAAATCTTTGTAGATTATCAATCCTGTGACTCAGAGCATCATGAGCTACTGAAATCTCAGCCCGGAGTTCTGCCACCAGACGTACCATGGCGGCTAAGGGGTCCTCTCCTTCCATATTAATAAGGCTTCTGATTCTGTTACTCACCAACCAGGATGAGGATAAGGAGGTGACCAGGACCGGGATTCGCAGGGTTTGATTGAAGAGCTCGGATGGGGCCTCCAACCGAGCCTCCTCTCTGTGAGGGAATAGATCTTTAAAATGATATGACCCCCTACTGATTAAAACAGTACAAGAGCCCGATCACCCAAAAGAGCGGGGAGAACACACCGCCACGGTTTACCAGCTGTAAAAATAAAGAAGAAGAGATGAGTTCTATAATTGCAGACCGGGGATGGATTATTTCTACCTCAAGATAATATCCCTGTCAAGACTATTCAAGGAACTATGACAATAGGTTGGAATAGGAAAGAAACACTCCTTACCACTAGTAGTGTTGGGATCAATCCAAGGTGAAACAAACAGCAGTGTAAAATAATAAATGGGAATGTTAGTGAGGGTTCTAACCCGAACGGCACGAGGAGCGCACTAGTTCCGGGTTGGTGCACACTCTGCGCAGCGTCCCCCTGTGCACTTGTTGAAGAAAGGTAAACACAATTCCCAATGTCCGATATCAGACTTGATAGAAATGTCAATGAATCCCAGACGGTAATCCTGTTAGATGTGCAGTTCGGGGCTAGGAGCAAGACTTGAAAGGGTCCTGTTAACGTGCGGGCAGCAGAAGTACAAAATCGATTTGGCAAGGCAGTCCGTGAAAACAAGAAATAGGTCCTGGTACACCAACCTGGCAGTAAAGTACAAAGCAGCAGACAAGACGGTCCGTTAGGCAGGCAAAGGTCAAGAATTCCAGATATTCAAGAAAGGACGAAGACGAAACTTCAAAGGCATCAGCAACTTCAATCAGAAGCAGCGAGCTGAATGAAAAGACTGCATTTATCCGAAAGAGAAAGCAAAACGTCAGAGCATGGTGATTGGAGGCGCAGGGCACATGATAGTGCAGTGGAGGATCATGGTACTCGTAGTTTGTTCAACCCCTGCCACAATCTCCATTGTGAAAGGAATGGGGGAATGAAGCGCCGCATACCATAAGGAAGGAAAACATGTTTGTGCGTACCTTTTAAAGAACAAGCCCGTCTTCTGGAGTGATGTGCACGGCGGGGTGTAACAGCTGAGTGAGGCTAATAACGTTTGACATTCTGGATGCAGTTAGATGACATTTTCTAAACACAAAGTTTGTCAAGTGCTCCACTAAACTGGAGATTTTGGGAACAATCTGTTAGAGAAAAGGCTATTAAGAAAACAGAAAAACGCTGTTTTCAGCCAACTCACATTCATATTCCCATAGTGAAAAAGTGCAATTTTTGAACAGCCGTAGTGTGAAAACTGCTTGGCAGATTTGTACCAAATAAGAAACAAGCTGACATAATTTCCTTGACTGGTTTGGGGTAAATCCATCCAGTCATTTTTAAAATAGTCAACAGAGAACGGGGTGATACTGCACCTTTAACCCTTTATATTGTTCTTGATGCTTTACAGGAGAGTGGCTAACACAGGTTAATAACGTTTGACTTGCTGGATGGTTTTGGATGACATTTTCTAAACAAAAACTTTGTCAATGGCTCACTCCATCAAACTGGAAATGTTGGGAACAATTCATCAAAAAATGAAAACGTTATTAAGAAAACATAGAAATACAATTTTCAGCCTACTCCCATTCATTTTCCCTTAGAGAAAAAGTGCAGTTTTTGAACAGCCATAGTGTGGAAACTGCTTGACAAATTGGACCAAACTTTGGAATTAGCTCCCTCACGACCTTACCGAGTCTAATAACATTCTAAACATCAGAAAGAAACTCAAAACTCTTCTGTTTATGTAGTCACTCTTAGTGAAACACGGATTGTTCTGAACAAAATCACTTAAAAGGGATGTAGGCACTATATAAATACCTGTACAATAGCAATTAGAATCACATCAGGCTAGAGGGCAGGAGTTGGAAAGAAGATATCATGCTAAGGATTTGGTGGTGGGTTGGGAGCCAGTTAAGGGTAGAAAATGCAGTTCATCAGGGGAATACCGTGTGAATCAAACAAGATGCACATGAAAGACAATGTGCATCACACAAAGTAATGAGTGATAGGCGGTTATGGGAGAGATTTAGGGAGAGAAAAAGCAATTGAGTGGAGTGAGGGGACCTGGAAAAAAGCAGGGGGACACATGTGGAGTGCCTGTGAGGATTGCTTTTGAATTCTGAGTAGTTTTTCCTGTTAACACGGGAATCGGCGAACCGCCACTCTATCGCTTGAATTTCTGTTATTGGAAATTATTACTGTGAAATTATCACTGGAATAAGGAGTTAGAAAAAAAAGGTTTAATCATGCCTACATCTACTGGTTAGGGGCAATGGGTGTTTGGTAACAAATTAATCTTGCAGCATGGCCACTGGCCAGAGCCAGTAGGCCCATTGAAAGATATTGGTGCAACACATTCATGATTTGATATATGATATAATTGGATATTTATAACGCGCTTAATACCCAGAGCTTTCTAAGCATGGACCTGGAGATCGAACCTGTGGTGCTCCATGTCGTCTTGCTTCCAAGGCAAGCACATTGCCACTGAGATATCCTCCCGAAGGCCCTAGCTAGTGAGACCTCAAGAAACTATGCAACATGTTCGGCCATGCCCGGTGTGCCCAAAAGGAAACTATTGGTACAACATGTACAGTGGCCACAGGAGAAGGCCATGGCTAGTGAACCCTGAGGAAACTAAGGTATAGCAAAACCTTGGAAATTCAGTGAAAAGCCATGTGTTAAGAGAGAGTTAAGGTGATCAGATCTAAATCAACAGAACCCCTAAAATTCAGCACTTGCATTTCAATCAAATCTACCTCGGGGAATAAAAATGCGTCACATGAACCAAACAGTGATAGGGTTAATGGCCAGTAGAGGGCCAGGGAGATAAAAAGCAATTGCGGAGAGTGGGTGGACCATGGAAAGAGGAGGGGGGCACGTAGTGAGTGCCTGTGAGGACTGGGAAGAGTTTTGGATATTGGAGCATTATCGAGGGAATACCGGGGGAATCCCACGGGCATGGGTAGTTCAATACTGCTTTATGTGTAGTTCATTAGCATTATCAAGGGCATATCAGGGGAATCCCCTGGGAATGGAGATAGTGAAATAAAACAAGTAATTTTACACTTGCAGTGATCACCTCTCCTAAGCAGGGGGCAATGGGTCTCTGTGTGTGGAAGGTCATGACTTGTGGGCCCCAAAGAAATCTATTGTTGCAACATGTACAGAGGCTATGGCTAGTGGGCACCAATAAAACCTATTGGTGAAATATGGCAAGTGGCCACAGCCGAAGACCATAGCTAGTGGGACCAAACAAATCTATTAATGCAACATATGCAGTGGCCATGGCTAAAGCCAATGGCTAGTGAGCCTGAAGAAACCTAATGGTGCAACATGTACAGTTGCCACGACTCAAAGCAGAGGCCACTGGCAATGGCGAAAGGCCATGGCTACTGGTCCCCAAATAAACCTATTGCTGCAAAACGTACAGTAGCCATGGCCAAAGGCCCTGGCTAGTGGGCCTCGAAAAAACCTATTGGTGCAACGGGTGCAGTGCTCACGGCCAAAGGCTCTGGCTAGTGGGCCCTGAAGAAACTATAGTATAATAAAACCCTTCAAATTCAGTGAAAAAAACATTAGTTAGGAGAGAGTTAAGGTGACCAGCTTTATCATGAAAAAGGTATAGCAAAAAAAACCTTTGACATTCAGTGGAACAATCTTGGTTAAGAGAGTTAAGGTGATCAGATTTAATGTAACGAAACCCCTGAAATTCAGCAATAGCATTTCAAACAAGTTCACCATAACTATGCACCCTCTGTTGCACAGTGTATAACCACAGTGATAACATCACTGGTGACATCACTAATTACCTCATACATGACATCACTGATGACATCACTGAAGGGCTCACTAATTACATCATGCATGGCATCACTGATGTCACAGGTTTGATTAATTACGTTTTGAAATGACAACTCTTTTTTAACATAACATGTGTACATATTTCATATTCACATAGTACAATGCATTCTGCTCTTGTTTCTTTGAATGTAACGTACGTATGCAATTATGTAGCATAAGTAACTGATTTTTTTCAGATGAATCAAACTTCAAATTCCAAGATTACATATTATCACAATGCACGCAGGCACATACTTTCTTTTGTATGTGATTTTATTTAGAAATATAATGGGCCTCATTACATGGTAGGCGGTAAGGGTTAACGGTCACCGGTAAGGGTACCAGTGACCGTTAACCCTTACCGCCTTATTACGAGGTCCCTTTGTGGGTTGGTTCTTTAACGCCTGCTTCTAGCAGGCGTTAAAAAACGAACCCGCAAAGGGACCTTGGTGCTAATTACGGTACCGCAAATTAGCGCCTTCCCCATTCCCATTATGCCCTATGGGGGCAAAAATGGGAATGGGGAAGGGCCTTGGTGAATGGGGAATTACCGCCCCCGCTCACCTTGGAGTAGGGCGGTAATTCCGCCATCCACCAAGGCGGACACAGTAAAATACCGGCGGCAACCATGGCGCTAATAGCGCCATGGTTACTGCCTACCGTGTAATGAGGCCCAATGTGTTCATGTAATGTAGCCAGAGGTAAATAATTGCTGTTATTTTTTCATGGGTGTACATACCTTCACTTACCTAACTAGTCTTCACTCCTTTGCTCTCCTAATGTGTTGGAATACAATTCCTATCAACCATCACCAGCAGAGTCAATGGCGAGGGATCATGGAATTTGAAGTACAAACATCAGACGAGCTGCTAGCGACGGCCCTCTGACTTATCTGAACAAACAAGTATGTGTGTAGGATTTTTTAATTGCATGCTGTAAGAATGCTGACAGATGGGAAGTTTAGGGAGTATGTGCAGTTATTAAAATGTTGGACACCAACATGTTCAAGTCAGGGGCAACCCTGAGGTCATACTTTGCTTCCACTTGCACCTGTAAGATCTGCAAATGCAGCCATCCTTGATGTTAGCATGTTCTGTGTAGATTTGAAACGCACAATGAAGTAGCAGTAAATGTAACTGTTTCTGTAATCATTAATGATAGGTTTTCCCACATGCACAGGTTGTATGATTAATGATTTAGTAGAGGAAGTCCTTCGGCATACAGGTTTGAAGGTGATGAAACCTGAAACTATAATTACTCTTGTGATGAACATGTATTTGCCTGATGCTGTTGGAAATACAATTGCATTATTTAATTTTGCAGTTTTGCAAATTAGGCAAACATATGAGGACTTAAAGGTTTGAGTGAGCTATTCTTAAGGGAGGATTTACACGTCATTAGTTGCATTATTCTCACCTCTACAATCAATTACAAATTTAAAAAATGCTTCACCTAGTTCCCTAGTATGAAAAGGATGTTTCATTGACTGCTTGTATATTATGGATGTTGGCACATGGTGCATATATGTACGAAACACAGAGAGGATGGCGCACTGAACTTATACGGATTCAAAAATGTTCTAAGAGCATAGGCTGCAGGCCACGTATGAAAACTCCAGAAGCGAAAAATACAAAATGGGCTATTCATATAACAATATTATTTATTATCAAATACTCAAATTCATACTTTTGTTTATAGATATAATCAGACATACAAAATGATTAAAAATGTAAATATCACAACATTGAACATCACTCACTATTAAAAAGATACTACATATATCAGTAGAGGATCATCAAATACATTCTGTATGAGCTAAATACCTACTCAGTGCAAAAGAGCTTGTGTAGAAAATAGAACCAATAAGAACACTAAATCAATTCATAGGTTGTATTATTAGAACTAACTTCTGTTCACAAATGTAAACATTTCATTAAAAGCAGCATACCATACAAGAAATAGCGAACTATAGGTGTTTGTGAAGGATTCTGCAAGCTAGTGTTTTCCTCCCAGTATTTTCAACAAACATCCCTTAACCATAGTTTCAGCGATACACTATCTAAATACCGACAGGCGGGTGCTGAAGCTTGTGTTCTTCAGGACTTGAATAGAGATAAAGGAATTTCTCCCCATAGAATAACTTGACATCTTTTACTAAAAAAGATGCAAATCAAAAAACATAGACTCTGATTAAAAACTTTTCTTAGCCCAATTCTGATTTCTCGCTCACAGGTTTTTCGGTTCAATATTTTAATTTTCACGATAACAAATAAGAACCTAACATAGCGTTAATCAATCAAATATACATTTAGCCATTCAAAGTCAAAACATTTTAAATAATTCATCACTAACTACGTCTAAACAACAAATACAATAAAAAGAATAAAAGTGTATGAGGAAGGAAAGAGGAAAAGAGAAGGAAGAAAGGGAAAAAAGAGACAGTATTAAAGCCAAGAACCAAAATATTACATTTGAAATGAATTTAGGAGCAAGCACAAAAATATCACGCAACCATTATATGAAATAATAAATAAACATGCCCAACAGTAACATTCAGATCTAGAGACATACTCTTTCGAATTGAACATGTTTCATCCGTAGACATCCAGAAAACTGCTCCATATGTCCCAAAGTCCCAAAACCAATTTCATCTGTGTTCTTGTAAATGGCTTTTTCGTATGTTGAAACAGTAAGAGGTTCCTCCACCCAGTCATCAATATTAAAAGAATTACTTGATTTCCAGGACTTCAATATCATTTTTTTTTGCAATCATACATGCGCGTAGTAACCATATTTTCCTGCCAAAGGCGATTTCATCCAGCAAAGATATATCACCTAGAACCAACAAAGAAGCATTAATGGGGATCACAATGTTCAAGACTAAATTTAGGGGGTAATTCACAGAATTTCGCGCACAAGTAGCGCACGCGGCTGGCACACAGTGTGCGCGTGCAAATGTCTGCGCCAGCCGCGTGCGCTAAAATCCATTTCCGCGCACAGTGTATTCATGGATTTTAGCCTCCCAAACCAGCCGTGGCACAGAGTGGCGCAGCGACCCTGCAGCAGTGCCAGTTACGCCCCCAAGAACGCCCCTAGCGCAAGGAAAAGCCATCAAAATCCCCAATCCAGCGCAAAGGGCTGCGCTAACCCTGGACCAGTTTACAGGGCTGCCAAACAGCAAACGCCAAGCGGGGAACGGGTATTACTGGGGTTCGCGTGAAGTTTCACATGCGATAGGCCCTGTGCGAGTGGTGTACGTGGATAACTGGGTTTCGCGTGAAGTCTCACATGGGATTTGAGCAGGGTACGTGTGTTTTGGGGGTGCGCGGGAAGTTCCACACGCGATTGGGCCTGTGCGAGTGGGGTACGTGGATAACTGGGGTGCGCAGGAAGTTTCACATGCGATTTGAGCAGGGTACGTGTATTTCGGGGGTGCGCGGGAAGTTTCACATGCGATTGGCCCTGTGCGAGTGGGGTACGTGGATAACTGGGGTGCACGTGAAGTCTCACACGCGATTTGAGAAGGATACGTGTATTTCAGGGGTGCGCGGGAAGTTTCACACGCGATTGGCCCTGTGCGAGTGGGGTACGTGGATAACTGGGGTGCGTGGGAAGTTTCACACGTGATTTGAGCAGGGTGGGTGTATTTTGGGGGTGCGCGGGAAGTTTCACACGCGATTGGCCCTGTGCGAGTGGGGTACATGGATAATTCGGGTGTGCGGGAAGTTTCACACGCGATTTGAGCAGGGTACGTGTGTTTTGGGGGTGCGCGAGAAGTTTCACACGTGATTGGCCCTGTGCGAGTGGGGTACATGGATAACTGGGGTGCACGTGAAGTCTCACACGCGATTTGACCAGGGTAAATGTATTTCGGGGGTGTGCGGGGAGTCCTACACGTGAATTGGCAGTGTGGGTCCTCCCAGGTGTTCCCTCTACACCCTCCACGGCCCCTGCAGGCAGCCCACACCACAGGGGACTACCCTGCACCCCTGGTCATGTCCCGCAGGCAGCCCATCTACCATGGCCATGCCCCCCAGCCAAGCCACATGTCAGCTTGCACTACTGATCACCCACTCATGTCCCCCTGCACCCTCACCCCCCACCAGTGCGGGGCACCTGCCATCAGGCCCCCACTCATGTCCCCCTGCACCCCCACACCCCAGCAATGCGGGGCACCTGCCAGCAGGCCCCAACTCATGTCCCATTCATGTCCCTCTGCACCCCCAGCCCCCAGCAGTGCGGGGCACCTGCCATCAGGCTCCCACACATGTCCCCCTGCACCCCCACCCCCAGCAGTGCAGGGAACCTGCCATCAGGCCCCCACTCATGTCCCTCTGCACCCCCACCCCCCAGCAGTGCGGGGCACCTGCCATCAGGCCCCCACTCATGTCCAACTCATGTCCCCCTGCACCCCCACCCTCCAGCAGTCAGGGGCACCTGCCAGAAGACCCCCCAATCATGTCCCCCTGCACCCCCAGCAGTCAGGGCACCTGCCAGCAGGCCCCCACTCATGTCCCCCTGCACCCCCACCCCCCAGCAGGCAGGGACACCTGCCATCAGGCCCCCACTCATGTCCCCCTGCACCCCACCCCCCAGCAGTGTGGGGCACCTGCCATCAGGCCCCCACTCATTTCCCACTCATGTCCCCCTGCACCCCCACCCCCCAGCAGTGTGGGGCACCTGCCACCAGGCCCCCACTCATGTCCCACTCATGTCCCCCTGCACCCCCACCCCCCAGCAGTGCGGGCACCTGCCATAAGGCCCCCACTCATGTCCCCCTGCACCCCCACCCCCAGCAGTGTGGGGCACCTGCCAGCAGGCCCCACTCATGTCCCACTCATGTCCCCCTGCACCCCCACACCCCAGCAGTGCGGGGCACCTGCCATCAGGCCCCCACTCATGTCCCCATGCACCCCCACCCCCCAGCATTGCGGGGCACCTGCCAGCAGGCCCCCACTCATGTCCCCCTGCACCCCAACCCCCAGCAGTGTGGGGCACCTGCCAGCAGGCCCCCACTCATGTCCCACTCATGTCCCCCTGCAGCCCCACCCCCCAGCAGTGCGGGGCACCTGACATCAGGCCCCCACTCATGTCCCCCTGCACCCCCACCCCCCAGCAGTCAGGGGCACCTGCCAGCAGGCCCCCACTCATGTCCCACTCATGTCCCCCCTACATGAAATAAAGATGCACAATCATGGCCCACTTATACACCAATAAATACCACACCACGCCACCCCATTCTTGAGATGCAATGATTTCCCAATCCACCCCTCACTGCCTATCTCAAGACTCAAACCAAAACTCAACTATGTACAACACCACATGTCCATCACATACATACACTGGTTGGCATTGCTTGTGTAAACCCACAATTTCACATGCATCAACCCAATGAGAAAATCCCACACATGGAACTAAAATATGAAAATGTATTATGTACATAAATAAATAAATGAAATGAAAGCATACCAAAATACAAAACATGAAATGAAAAGCATGTGAAAAAGATGAGTGAATGAAAATGATAAGCAATGCAAAAAAAAATGAAAGTAAAACAGTCCAAACTCTCCCTCCACCAACGCAAATCCAAAAAATGGTAAAAAAAAGATATCCATTGTTTCATGTTCATAATGAAAAATAAAAATGCTAAATCAATCCATAGTCCAACTATTTACAATACATTGTCCTGAAAAAAAAACATTACTCCATGTCCATAATGAAGAAAAAAATCCAAATGAATCCATGATGATGGAACTATATACAATCCATTGTCCAAAATAAAAATCCATTAATCCATGTGCAAAAATCCCAAAAATAAATCAAACCATTGTCCAATGATGTAAAGGGTCCATGAGCCCAAGAAAACAAATGAAACCTACCTAAGAAACTACCTAAAAATATAATCATATACAAATGTGTGTGGCATTGTCCATTGACCACAAATAAAAGGAAAACGAAAAGGAAACCTAACTCTAAAAACTATTTACAATGGCAGCGGGCTAGTCCGACGGCTCACTTTTGGATGTCCCGGGCCAGGACATCATCGAGCTCCTGCTCAATGTCCTGGAGGCGGTCCTCTTCCATGGCCGTGAGGGTTCGCAGGGACGACGACATGTTCTCCTCCAACTCCCTGCGAATTCCCTCGAGGCACTCGGCCCGCCTCAGGGCACTCCGCATGGAGTTCCCCGCCCTGACCATCTTGAGCCGTGCCTCTTCGGCCCGCTGCCGCTCCGCATCTATAGCATGGACTAAACGCTGCCACATGGAAGACACTTCCAGTCCTGGGTACTCCTTCCCTCTGGCCGATGCCTGCCCCTCTGATAACGAAGGCCCCGAGCCATCATGGCTCCCACCTTGTTGCTGCTGCTGCTGTGCCTCTGCCTGTGCCCTGGCTCCTGCTGCCTGCACATCCTCCTCCGGCTGGGGTGCAGTTGTTGATGTGGCCACCCCTGCTGGACGTCCGACTCCCGACTGTGGCAGGGATGTGTCCTCCACAAGCCTGGCCGCAGGGTCAGAGGCAGCTCCACAGGGTACCCAGGTGATTCATGGGTGGGAAGATGGCATGGAGTATGACTGGCGCATAGGGGGTTCAGTTGATGAAGGGGTCGGAACAAGGTCCAGCAAACGGAGGAATCTGGCCCTGGTGAGCGGTCCCAGTAGGTCAACGCGGTCAACGAGCCATACGAGATGACGTGAAGTCTCCCCATGAAAATACTGCAGGTCACCTCGCATGGCTCGTTGACGCTACGCCCCCCGACCCAGGACAGGCTCAACCCGGTCCTGGATAGCCACGTCCGCAGGGAGAGGAAGGTCAGTTGTTGTAAGCAGATCCCCTCCCTGAAAACGGGTCTGGACGTAGGCATCCCTGCTGGTGTGGGATGATGCAGTCACAGGAACGGGGACAGAATTACACACAGGCACCTCTGCGGTGGCCTGTGCTGCCTCCTGTCCCTGCCCCCTGCACTGCACCACTAGCACCAGTGGAATCCCCACCTCCAGACCTGTGTCTGTCCCTTGCATGGCCTCCTCCTACACCAAACCCCCCACCAACCTGGATGACTCTGTGCCATCTTCCTCCGTCGGACCCTGTGGGGTCTCAGCTGCACCTTCTGATGCCTAGGAGTCCAACTCCAACCTCCGCCTCTTGGACCTTTCCTCGGCAGCTGTGGTCTGGGACGCGGCACTAAACTCCTCACTCCCCGAAATGATGACAACCTGGGAGGGGAGCCGGGCCTTGCGTCTCCGGCTGGTGGGACGATCCCTGCCGCTGTGCTCCACAGCACCCTCTCCGCCCTCTTCTTCAGTTGACGCTGCAGACAGGGAGAGATAAAACTCAGGCATCAGGGCACTGTACAATGGACTGATATACACATGACAGTTGCACATGAGTGGCATTGTTTAACTTCAGACACGGCATCACACTCCACGACACACATGTCATTTTAACTCACACACATGAACATTTCAACTGCAATATTGCACCAGGCAGCACCATCCATACACATACAACAGCATGAACAGCCAAAGGTGGGCCTGACATCACATGAAACACAAGGAGTGCACTAGACATGCACACATGCCACCACACTTACATGCATGTCTACATCTCCTCCAACTGTTGCAGTGATGAGATCGCCATACATATCACATCTGCCATTCATCCTTCTACGTATCAGTGTCATGTGCATCCATGTTGCATCACAGTTGCACACTTGTCAGATACACATACATGCACATGTACACAGTGCAGATACATGCATTATGAACCACCATCCATGCCACAACCATGCCAATGTGCATACACAGAAATTCAAACATGTGTCCTCCCACACCTGCATTTTCCCAGCATGCTTACCAACACATACAACATCAATGTGTCTCACAACTGAGAGGACTCACATGTGGCAGCCTCAAGTCCATGTTCATACACATCCCTACATGGCCCTACATAAACACATGTGCAACCTGCACACTACTGGCACACCACGACACGCGCAGCTCGACTCCAGACGGGTCTGCCTCTGAAGGATCTGAACGTAGAGCGGTGAGCCTATTCGTTCCAGGACCCTCATTTGATGGTTCGACAGCTGGCCCCGGCGCCCCTTGGCATCCGCTGGCTTAGCGAGGCACCAGGCCTTGTTGAGGGTCCTGGACCTGAGGTCCTCCCAGCGCTTCTTGACATGATGTTAGTCGCGGACTGCCCCCCCTCCGCGTTGATGGCAGTCACAATGTCCATCCAGATCCTGGTCCGTCCTTCATTGTTGGCGCGCAAACTTCCAAAGAGGGCATCATACTGCCCCAGGACTTGCTCCACCAGGACACCAACTTCGGTGTCAGTGAAGCTGGTGGCCCTCTGCCTCTCTGGCTGGGGGTTGCCAGTGCTGCCAGATGGTGTTGTGCTGGACATGGCAACTCCAGAGGCAGGAGTCGGTGGGCAACTGGGTCATGGGCTGGGCTGTGGAGCGATGGAATCCCAGTCGGGAGTCTTTGGTTCCAGCAGGGGTGGTCACAGCAACTACACCCCTGGCTGATGTGCAGGTGCCAAATGACAGGGCAAGTGGGCAGCAGGCAGTCAGGCAGCAGCAGATGGCAGTTGGGAGCGTGCTCGGGGCTCTGGGGGGCAGTAATTCGGCCTTCTGGGCAGGAGCGTGGTCTTCCGTGTGTTTTCGCGTGGCCAGCTTGATACGGAGTGATTTGGCACGAGAAAAAATTGCACATCAGCATGTAATTCGAGGAAAGGGCCTTAGTGCGTAAGCGCGTCAGCACACGTACGTGATTTCATTGGACCAAAGGCCCTTACCGCGTAAGCACGTAAGTTACATTACACGCACGGGCGTTTCCCTCATAGCACATGATGACAGAGCACACGTGGAAAAACTGCACGTCTGAGTGTCATCGCGTATAATTGGAGGAAAGGGCCCATGTACACACGTATCTGACGTGTACGTGTGGGCCGGTTTAAAAGCTACGTGTAGGATGCCATTTCCTTGTACGTGCTTTTCGTGGAGAGCGAGTGGGTGAAATCTGTACTTCTTGTCGGTTCACACGCGAATACTTCACAGCGTTTCTGTTACCTCTGACAGCTCTTTTCTGATTTTTGGTTGGGCCTGT
The DNA here is from genome assembly GCF_040938575.1 of Ambystoma mexicanum. Lineage (NCBI taxonomy): Eukaryota > Metazoa > Chordata > Amphibia > Caudata > Ambystomatidae > Ambystoma > Ambystoma mexicanum. The sequence goes on from NC_090930.1 coordinate 931,112,352, forward strand.
TTCCTCAAACAGAGTTCACTTCTCCTTTTGTCCTGTCTCCTCAGACAGCATACAATTCTTCTTTTGGCGGGGGTGTTGCCAACGCGCACACGCGTGTATTTTTCATGTTATTTTTCCAGGCAGATGGTGAGTTCCGCACGTACTTAGCAACAGTGCTTGCCCCGTGTGTCGCGTTCCCCTTCAGAGGTCATTGTAGGCTGCGTGTATTACGCATATGCTTATTTTTGTGTTTCTGGGTGCCACAGCGTAGTGCGGGTTCATTTTTTCACGCACGTGGTCTACGAGGGGTTGCGTGCACGTTAATTTTTGATTTTGGGCTGCCTGTGCGTTGCGTGACCCGTCATCTTCCCCCAGGGGCCACAGACAGCCTTGTTAGAGCACTAGGGTACAAATTCCATCTAGTACCCTATCCCTTTGACCCCCAATTGCCCAGGACAATAGTTTACTGCAACTCCCAATCGCACAACAACATTAGCGCCATGGTTGGAGGCGACCAAGCGGTAAGGGAGGCAAAGGTGGCCGACCTTCAAAAGGTGGGCGTGGTGGGCATGGTAGTTGACGTGGCCGGGATTTGCAGGGTGCCCCGATGCCCCCATGTGTGGAGGAACAATCAGGGACACCCATGTCCCCCCCCATGGTTGAGGGAAACGTGGCTGACACCATCCCAGCTCAGCCCCTGTTGGACGAGCCCATTGTGGCACCTGACCTGGCACAGGATGACTCCCAGGCTGACTTCCAGGTCAGCAAGTCTAGGCCACGTGTGGTGGTGCAAGTTGTTGTCACCAAGCCACGTGGATCTGGGGCAGCTATGTCATCTGCTGCCCCAAGTATGCAGGGTGGGGAGGCTGCAGGGGCAGCTACAGCTCCATCCGCCCCAGCTCTGACTCTCCCAGCCAGGACAGTGTCGGTCCAGGTCCATCAAACTGACGTTCCCCCTGCCACCATTACCCTGCAACCAATGCCTGCACCAAGACCTATGGTCATTGTGCATTCCCACACTCATACTACCCAGTCCACCGGTGCTTCTGCCCCTACTGACCAAAGCGGCGTAAGCCACTCTGGCTCCGCTCCACCTTTAAAGAAGAGGAAGAAGGGTGCTCTGGCACGACAGGCTGAGACCCAAGACACGGCTAAACACTCCGCACGTCAAGGAAGCCTTGCTTCAATGACGCGGAACTTGATGCACTTGTGTCCTATGTGTCTGCGCATAGCCACGAAATGCTGGTGACTGCAGGGTCCAAGACCACAACTGGTCAATGTAAGGCACACTGGCAGATCATCGCCGACCGCATAAGTGCCCTTGGATTTGTGAGGCGCACAGCTGATGATTGCTATAAGCGGTGGAATGACCTGAAACGCAGAGCAAAGAACAAGCTGGCCTCAAATCATGCCGCTACTCTCGTGACTGGAGGTGGGTCTCCACAAGAGGAAAACAAACTCACTGAACATGAGTCTGTTGCTGGGGCCTTCATTACAGAGGAACAGATCCAAGGCGTGGGAGACCTACCTGATTATGATGCATTGTCCGGTGAGTGCCCATGCATGTGTGTGTGATCCATGTGTATGTTGTTTGGTGACGGGTTCAGATTGAGTGCCAGGTGAGGGGGTGTGCACCTGAGTGGTATGGGTCACCCATGTGCTTCCTCCCATACATTCACGTGCCTCGGATTTGGGTATGACTGTATCCCTTCTGGCCACAGTTGCCTATTAAGCCCACATTTGTCCACTGTACCTTGAACTGTTGTCGTGCAACTACATTGGTCTGTAAGTCTTCATTCATGCTGATTGTTTGCACTCTCCCCGTTTTGCAAGACAATTTTATGCCCTATTGCGACATATGTGATATGCTTCGGTCATTGGTTACAGGCCACACTGGGGCACTATTTTTACCTGGTTATGTTAATGATTACACCATTCAGGCTGATGGAGTATTGGCCTGCACAAAAATTATTATAAGGGGCTGTTTGCATGTGGAACATGATAGATGTTTCCTGTGATGTCAAAGTGACAAACATTGATCAGCCCAGAATGACAGTATTTTTGGACACTGGATGTGTTTCTGTGTGTGGCACATGCATATTTTGAAAGACTATTCAGCATTAATCTTCTCCTCATGTCGATGTCACATGGATGTGTGACAATACTCAATCACTGACATATTGCTGTAGTTTTGTACTTTACCTTGCCTATGCTACATGACATCTGTGTGCTGCCATGTGTCATGTATGTGTATTGGACATGCCCCTCACAGCCTGATGTGTGATGCCAGTGCATATTGCTCTCCACAGTGTCTGCCTTTTTACTCCACTTTCAACTCTTTGACAGTGTATGCATGGCAGGGTTATAGTCATGTGGGACATGTGTTGATTATGTACTGGATCTTTGGCTTGTCACGGCCTATGTGTGTGCTATGGTGCTCATGCCTGTTTCCATTTGTTGTCTTTCATGTTTTTGCAGGTGATGACGCACTTGATGCTGTGGAGGTTGAGGAGATGGTGCAGACCCAGGAGGAATCTCTGGCACAACCGGGCACCAGTGGGGGGCGTGGTGTGGTGGTGGGTGAGAACCCAATGTTACTGCAGACCATACTCTCCAGGGGTGTCTCTGGGTGCACCTCCCCAGACCTCCATTCGGGTGCTGAATCGGATGATGAGATTTATGTGCCGTCGCAGGTAAGTGTTTCTGGCAGGGATTCTGTTCTGTCCAACCCACCTGCACCAGGGGTAGAACCCTCTATGGGGATGTCAGTGTTGGTAGGTGCGCCTTTGGCAGTCACGGATACAGGGTCACACTCCACAGCATCTGATCCTGTTCCTGGGCCAGCAGATCAGAGGGGGAATGCAGTCCTGCAGCCTCAGGCAGTGCCAGCACAGCAAGGTGCAGATCGCCTTGCCCCAAACAGGTGTGGTGCCTGTCGACGTGGTGGCCATACGCCACCAGGCAATACAGTATGGGAAAACTCCATTTACGGTATTGCAACCCAACAGGCAGCATCAGTAGAAATGATGGCTCAGGCAATGGAGAGGGTGGCCACTTCCATTCTGCCCCCTGAAAGGCAGATGGAGCAACAACAGCAGGCAACAGACTCCATTTGCCATTCACACAGGGAAGACATGTTGGCGTCCAACAGGGACCGACGGGTGGCACTGGAGATTCTGCGCCAATCAATATCAATAGAGTCCCAGGCCCACAGGGAAGCCCTGAGGGAAGAACTACATACCCTCAGGCTGGCTCTGGTTGACCTTGAGGCTTCCACAAATCTTAGGGCAGAACAGCAACTGGAGCGGCTCACACGTTCGCTCTCAGGCAACACGTGAGGAGATCCGGGCATCACGCGAGGCCATGCGTGCAGAAATGCAGGCAACCCGTGATGTGCTGCATGGGGATCTCCACACACTAATCCTCCAGAATCAGACCTTCCAGACCTGCATGCTTGCTGCCATGGAGGACCATACCCGGGCTTTGCGTGGGCTGCCTCCCATAGTGCCACCACCTCCTGATGCAGCAGCAGAGGCTGAGGAGAGTGACAGCAGTTCTCCCACAATGGCATGGCCGTGCAGGCCATGAGCCCAAGGAGGTATTTTTTTTTCTGCAACATCCACGCAGGTGGGTGTTTTTGTGCACCCTGTCCTTAAACCTCCTGGGTGGCCTCCCCCATGGCCCCCACATGGCCATTTTTATTTTTTTTTAATTTATTTTTTTACAGTGTGTTGCCTTGTGTGGCTCCCGTGGGCATCCACTGTATTCCGGCTGGGCACATGCAGGCTTGTCCTGAGTTTGTGTTAGATGCTTGGGTTTGTGAGACACACACCCCTCCTGCTTCCCGTTTCCATGGGCTTGCAAAGGGTGTCCCCAAGTGACAGTGAATCACACAGTGATGTTGGGCTCCCATGAGCTGTGTGGGCAGTCTGTAGTTAATACTGTGTAGACATTCCTAGTGGATATTGTTGTTGTTTTGTACACTGCATGGTGTATTGATATGTGCTTGTGCATCCATGTCTTCCTCCTAATTTGCAGGTTCCTTCATCAGTACACTGAGACATTTGTGTGGCAGTAACACTGTACAGTTTTAAGGGGTCGATGTGCTGGCATATTCAGGTTGTAAGACTTGCACTACTTTGATTTTGTACTGTCATATTTTGCCACTGTTTCATCCTGTGTTTCTGTATTGTGTTGCTGGTAAGTATTTGTTCATGTGTGCTGTTGCTTATTGATTACTTGGAGCATTTTGTCTGTGGCCTGTTTCCATTTCAGACAGTGCACTTTGTGACACTTGTGTCATGTGTTGTGCTTTCATTTGGTTGCTTTCACATTGCATGACATGCCATGGTGTGTTTGGTAGCTGAGATGGGGAGGGGTTGGGTGACATGGCACTATTTTCATGTTGTATTTTGCAGGGGGGTAGTCATTCATGCAGCATGAATGTGTCTTTTTATCACACATCATTGTTTGTGTTTAAGTAGGTATGGATGCACACAATGTAGCACTTCCAGGTGACCAATCTCAGGCTGGTATGGTAGTGACAGTTGACTGTCCCTTATGTCATCATCATTGATTGTCAGCTGGTATGTGCCAGGGCTGTGTGCACTCCGCAGGGGTGTGATTTTAGGAGAATTAATTAGCCACCAGCTGCGTACGGGCTGCCTCACCACGTGCCCTTTCCCCTCCCATGGGCTGTGGGCGTGCATGTGGTTGGGCATGTGGGGGCACCACCATGTCCACCGGCAGGCCCTGGCATGTTGCAATGTTGTGCAGGACACATGCTGCCAATATGATTCTGCACACTACTGGGGGAGCGTATAGTAGCTGCCCACCAGAACGGTCAAGGGAGCGAAAGCATGACTTGAGCAATCCGAATGTGCGCTCCACTATGCCCCGGGTTGCAATATGGGCTGTGTTGTATCTTACCTCGGGTGGCGTGGTGGGGTTCCGAATTGGCGTCATCATGTGGGTGCTCAGAGGGTAGGCACTGTCCCCTGGGGAGGTGATGATGGGGATCATTAGTGGGGTTGTGACATTACTCAGTATCTGACATGCATGCATGTGCAGAGGCATTTATACTCACCGAGCAGCCATGTATTGCCGTGCCGCCCAACTTCTAGGTCCCGGTTTAGGGTTCACATTCTGTAAATAAAACTGTTGGTGGTAGACCCTGGATAGTTGGCATATACTGAGGTGATGATTCCCTTGGCATCACATGCTACATGGACGTTGATGGAATGCCAGTGCTTGTGGTTTCTGTAGATGTGCTCAAATGCCCAGGGGGTTGTAGAGCCACATGAGTGCAATCAATGGCACCTAGCACTTTGGGGAATTGTGCCACCCCGTAAAAATCCTGGCCGGCAGCCTGACTTTCTGCAGGTGTTCTGGGCAGGTATATGTGCCTGCGGACTGATGGGCGTGCAGTTGTGATGGCCAACACCTGGTGTAGGCAGCGTGACTGTGTGGCCTGTGACACCCCCCCACTATAGCAGTTGCCCACTGAAATGATCCAGTGGCCAAGAAGTGCAGTACATTGAGGACCATCTGCAGGGGGCTGAGTGCTTGGGAGCACAGGGTGGGTGATGTGAGGTCATCCTCCCACTCACTGACCAGGTTGAGTATTATGTGAGGTGGAAACCTGTACCTCCCATACACCTGGTCATCACGCATCCCAAAAAGGCTGGGTGTAAAAATTCTGGGCCTGACTATCCTCCTCCTCCTGCGGTGTCTCACGACCACTGCTGCTAGGAACGGTATATTCATCCTGGCGCCTGAGCTTGTTTGTTGTTTGCGCGCACTTTTTTTGCCCACGCGTTAGCCCCGTTCGATTCCATGAATACGTGTTTTGAACGTGCGTGTGGGCGTTCCGTGCATTTGCCTTCAGTACTTCCCCCGCGACGCCCACATTTTCACACATTGTTCCCCATTCTGTGTGTCACGTCCCCTGTTCCTCCTTCTTTTGTTGTGTGTGGCGCGCTATGTGCGATTTGCTGTGCGCGTAGCGCACGCTGTTTGGAGATGTGTGCACCAGCGTGCGCCACGCAGAATTTTGGCGCACATCCTGGGATTTACACGCGCACGGACTTCCATGAATCCCTGTGCGCGGGTTTCACTGCGATTTTCGCATTGGCACTGCGATTCGCACGCTTTCGCATGCTTGCGCCGAAAATTTCACCGCACATTAATTCCATGTATCGGCCAGTTAATCTCTCACATACCCTTTCCCAAACATGCATTGTTTTTGGACAAGACCAAATCAAGTGACTGAGGGAGCCTCTTGAGCACTTACATTTCCAGAAGAGATGGCTGTCCAAAAGCTGTCTTCTGTACAACTTTTCTGTTGTCCAATAAGCTCTAAACAGTAATTTCATTTGAGATGCTCTAAGGCCCCAATCCAAACTCACCAGATGAGTGTTTTCACAGCACCACCGCCAACATCTCAAGTCAATGTCTTCCCCCATCTCCTCTGCCCGAATTGCTGGTAATCTCGGATCTCCTTTTTGATGAGCTTTTATGAATCCGTACATGGAGATGCAGGGCGTGTCGCACTCAATAATATCTCTAGAGCTGTCCAGGCAGCACTCTGAGTAGCCAACTGCAACACATCAACACAGGCAGATATAATAGTCTTCAGTTTCCTGTATTCAGCAAACAAACATTCTGCCATCTCATATATCTGGCCTAGTTGTGTGTGCGGTATCCAACTGCCTTCCTCAAACAGATTTTCAATGTATTTAATACCAACCATAAACCATTCTATCCAAAAGAGGGTCCTTCCTTGGTATTTCAAGGCTGGGTTATGTCATATTGAGGCATCTGGGTGCAAATAGGGATCAGTACTCATACGATTTGAGAGTTCACACCAGCAGTCTTGCAGGAATGAAGTTAGTGGGCTGGTCCCTTTCGATATACCTTTCTTAGTAGTCAGCAGGGCTTTGGGATCCAGTTGGGAAACTGCACCACACTCCCATGATAAGAATTCAGATTGTTCATTGTTTGAGTCAGCAATCCTGCACAGATGGCGAGTGGAGAACGATAAATGGTAGTCTAAGAAGTTAGGTAAGTTAATTCCCGCAAGTTTTAATGGGAGTTGGAGTTTCCAAACTGCGAGCCTCTGAGGTTTCCCACTTCAAATAAAATTTTGCATGATTCTATTGATCTCTTTGAAAATGTTTCTTGGTACTTTAATCGGGAGCATGGATAAGATGTAATGTATTTGCGGTGCCAGATTCATTTTTATACAGTTTAATTTTCCCCAAGTTGACAACTTCAAGAGACCACAACTTTCCAAATCTGATTTGCGTTCGGAAGGAGTAATGCAAAATTTATTGTTGGTAACTTCACTAAATCGGCTCCAATCCAGATGCCTAGGTATTTCATTTTTTCCATACACCAGCTAAATTGAAACTGAGCACATGCATGTCGTTGACAAAGATTATTGATTGGGAGGATTTTGGATTTACTCCAGTTAATTTTATAGCCTGAGATTGTGGAGAAATACTGAATATCTCGCATCAAGTGAGGAATACCAACACTAGGGTTCTGAAGGGCAATCAGCAAATCATCTGCGTATAGCCAAATAAAGTTATTTTGGCCATTTCCAATTATAGGTTGAAGGTTCACATTTGCTTGTAAGCATACTGCTAGTGGTTCCATAGATAAAATGAACAGAAGAGGCGAACGTCGGCAGCCCTGTCTTGTACCTCAATGAAGTTCAAATGCATCAGAATTAAGGCCATTTGTTAGCACACTTGCAGAAGGGCTTTTGTATAATTGTACCCACCGTTGAAAGTCTTGCCCAAAGTTCATTTTTTCTAGGCACTTAAACAAATATTCCCACTCCAAACGATCAAAGGCTTTTTCAGCATCTAGCGAGATAACCGCATTGGCAATAGGTTGATTGTGTCCTTTCTCAATGGTCAACAACAGGCATCTCATGTTGTCCGCCACCGCTCTGCCAGAGACAAAACCTACTTGATTTTCATGTATCAAAATTGAAATTACTTTTTCCAATGAAATAGCCAGGATTTTAGCCAAGATTTTACAGTCGCTGTTTATCAGACTGATCGGTCTGTAATTTTCGCATCTGGTAGCAGATCTGTCTTTTTTCCTCAGGACCGTAATTAATGCATGCCTCATCGTGTCTGGTAGTGAGCCAGACTCAAATGCATCATTAAAAACTTTGCATAGAAGCTGCAGTGCAGATTCGGGAAGAGCCTAATAGAACTCATTAGGTAGTCCATCTATAACAGGCGACTTACCTACTGTCAACTTTGAAATCGCCTGCTGAATATACTCTAATTTCACCCTTCCACCAAGGCTTGCCGCCTCATCTGCTGACAGACGATATAAGTTATGTGAATCAAGGAAACTCTCAATCTCTACCTTTTCACAAACCAGTTCAGTCATAAAGTTTTTCATGGGAGCAGTGGAACAAATTGTTGATTTCCTTTTGCTGCGTCTCCAATGTGTTATTTAGACCCCTGACTGCAGCAATAAAGCGATCACTTTCAGCTATCTTCAGCCTATGTGCTAGCAATTTTCCTGCTTTCTCACCGTTCTCTAAATAATACATTTTTTGCCTGAATATGGCATAGCCAACCTGGCTGGAAATGAGTTTGTTTAGTTAATATTTACATTTTCTCCGTTCAGACTTTGTTATGTCATCTTTGCTTGCCGCAAATAGTTTATCTAGGTCAGGGCTGAAGTCGAGGGTACACGCGGGGGACAGAGTCCACCGACTTTTTTCAGAGGTGGGACTCAGTCCCCCCCCCCAGATAAAATGAGAAACATTGAATGTCCTCTTTGAATTTATGAATCAAAGCAACCTCAGGATCAAAACGCAGTCCGCAGATTTGTAGGCCAGACACTTCACCACTAAACTATATAACCTGATGAAAAATAAGCGACAACTAAAAGTGAAATGTCCCATTTGGGTACTGCACGTCCCAGGGAAAACATTTATATTGGTTCTTGGAGTTTAAAAACATGCACACCTTTTAAAGTTTTCAGAAACACAATTAGAAGAAAATATTCTCTCTTGGTTTTGTGCATGTGTTGATTTTATGAAAGGCAGATGTCATTCATCCTGTTCAATTTGGGTGGTTATGCAAAGCCAATTTAATGAAATGTGCACATTTCACCTTGATATGCTAATTTCTGGCAACGTCACATCCCACTGTGTTTGTTGAGTCCCCCCACTTTATTTTTTAGGACTTGACCCCTGATCTAGGTGCTTTGCTTCAGAAGAGAGTCTTTCAACTTCTTTGGCTCTCAGTTTTCTCTCTTTTCCAGTTTTTGAAATTAGCACACACAAAATTATTACAGAAGTAAATATCACAACTTTGAACCTCACTCACTATTAAAAATATTCTACATATAGCAGTAGAGGATCATCACATACATTCTGTATGAGCTAAATACCTACTCAGTGCAAAACAGCTTGTGCAAAAAATAGAACCAATAAGAACACTAAATCAATTCATAGCTTATATTATTAGAACTAACTTGTGTTCACAAATGTAGTAAAACATTCCATTAGAAGCAGCATACCATACAAGAAATAGCCAACTATAGGTGTTTTTGGAGGATTCTGCCAGCTAGCGTCTTCCTCCCTGTATTTTCAACAAACATCCCTTAACCATAGTTTCGACGCTACGCCATCTAAATACTCACAGGCGGGTACTGAAGCTTGTCTTCTTCAGGACTTGAATAGAGATAAAGGTAGTTCTCCTCATAAAATAACTTGACACCTTTTACTAAAAAATAAGCAAATAAAAAAACATAGATTCTGATTAAAAACATTTCTTAGCCCAATTCTGATTTCTCTCTCACAAGTTTTTCAATTGGCAATCTCGTTCCTATTTTGTATTTTTAATAGAGGAACAATTAACTAGTTTGTGTTCAACTCTTCAACTGTGTGGGTCCTTATTTCTTTAACCCAGTACCCATTTTCAGAAGTGGACCATGTATACACTTCTGTAGAAAAAACAAAAGGCAAAGAAAAAATCTTTACACTTTATCTAAACCGTATAGGGGAATACATCGTTGTGCATTGTGCTACATCTTCAGCCTGCCAGCATGTAGCGTCCAAGATTTCATAAATGATCAAATCATTTCATATTTCCTTGAATATTAAACTAACTAATCTCTGACTCCTCCCAAAAAACCCAAACTATGTTCCTTGAGGCAGAGTTAAGGAATAAAGAAGCTGACGTTGACCGCCTCACTCGATGCAACATCTCGAACTAATAAAAAAAAACATAATAGCAATCATCTGCTAGAAACCTATTGCTTTTTCGGCATGGATCTATATTTTCATTTCAATCTTGCAGAGACACGTAAATGTCCTCTAGAGCCCTGTTAACTTTGGTTAGTCACCTCTCTCAGCGCAACAGCCTAAAGTACGAGTGGATACAGAATAGCAATTGTACACTAAGACCCTATTATTTTTTAGCATCGTTTCGTATTTTGCTATTTGATACAATGCATCCAAAAATCTCCACATACCTTTGTGTTCATAGTATGCTGTGGATACTTCAATATTGCATGAAAACATAACACCCTCTTAAGCGCTGCGTTCACTGTCTCCCTATAAATCAAAATGCATCATAAGAGGAAGGTCCGCAAAAAGGCAACACACTAAGAGGTGTAATTCAGTACCATCCATTGATATTGTCTATATTCTGCCCTATGTAACTTACTTATTTTCATAAAGCTCTTTCCCGATATCTTCATCTCAGGTTATGACTTCCTCGTTTCCGGCATTCCCGTTTTTCCGATTCCCGCAAGGAAAATCATTAGAAGAAACGGGTCCAAGTGCATCTCAGGGTCACTTACATATTTAAAGCTCTTCTGATGATTAGACAGGGGACTAGCTTGCTTTCCAACCCTATTGACGCTTTGGGGTGTGTTCATGACTATAGAAAGCAGATTATTCATTGTATCTTTTTCATATGTTTTAGTAATGCCGTCCCACTAGTCAATGCCTCATTATTTCGAATGTCCTAGAAAACCTGACATATACTACATAATAAGAGCCATATGTCAATCATTTAGAAAATACTGCTGTTTATAGCATTTAGAATCCAAAAGGCGGACTATTTTAAATGACTGAATAGCCACAGAGATGCTAGTATTTTTCAATGGTAATATTATATTTACTGCAATATTTATTTAAGTGCACAATGTAGCTTATTGAAAACAACCGCCTTTTGTAACAGTTTATTGGAGAGCCATAATATCCAAAATAGACAAACTAGATCGAATGTCTAGGTAAAAACAGGATCTGTTGTGATATCAACAGTAATGATATATTACTGCACCATTAATACAAAGTTTAGACGCCCCCTATATAAGGCAGACTAGACAGAAAAGCCCAAACCCTTTTGCGTAACGTGGAGTAATGTTGTGCAGTATAACTGCGTACCTTCCATTTTATATATAGGTTTGGAGAGCCATGATATCCCAAAGACAAACTATTTCGAATGTCTAGATTGGCTATGGGGCAATTATTTTATCAACAGTTATAACATTGATAGTAAATGTAAGCCTTGCCTATGGGGCAGGCTAGATAGAATAACCCAATCCTATTTGTTGAAGTGTAATGTCATGTATCGTGTATTGCACCTGCATACCTTCCATTGCGTCTTCAAGCAGAGAGTTGCAATGGATCTATTCAGAAGCAATAAATATTGCTCAGATGATGCATTGGTTCCACTCCTCCTGTAAATTTAACCCATTTATTTAGCTCTGTGGCCCTCATTACGACCCTGGCGGAAAGGGGTTTACGCCGGCGTAACCCATGGCGTACCTTTCCGCCCGACTACGAGTTCCCGTAGCGCCATGGTGATTTTTACGCCTGCTTTTTGCAGGCGGAAAAATCCATGGCGCTACGGGACTTGTCGTTATTTACGCCACCGTAATTTACGGTGGCGTAATTAACGCCTTCCCCACTCCCATTATACCCTATGGGGCAAAAATGGGAATGGGGAAGGGTAAATGGGGATTGGGGACTTACCGCCCCGCCAAGGTCGGAATGGGGCGGTAAGTCCGCCAACCCCCATGGCGGAGTTGGCAGCTCTGCGCCATGGACCATGGTGCAAATTGCACCATGGTTCTCCGCCAGGGTCGTAATGAGGCCCTGTGTCTGGTAAAGACACCACTGCTCTCTCTGCGATAATCTAGTAGTAACGTTGGCCTCATCAGACCACCAAATGTTGTCAATGGCCCACCATTTCAGATCATTTCAGCTGTCATTATGTTTGATAAAAATGTGCTGCTAGTGGCACATTAATGTTTCTTTTGCGAACTTTAGATTTGTGTTCGGTTATCCTTAATTTAACCGCTTGTGATGTTTTCCCGATATAGGTTTTTTCACAGGGTCAAGTGATAGCATATATAACATTGCTACTGTTGCAAGTAGTATGATTCTTTAAAGCCATCTTTTATCATTAATGTTGATAGTAGTACAGGCCATAGTGGAGCTACAACGGCAACATCCTCTGCATGGGAAGTATCCCCTAACGGGTTGCATCCCCCATTTCGTGGTTCGTTTTTGTTGCTTATCGCCTATAACTCCTCTGTCTGCCTTTGAAATCCACTCTTTTATATTCCTTCCTTTTTTGAAAGCATACATCGGCTTCTGTAGAGTGGGAATATTGAGTTGCAATAAATGCCAGTGTGAAGATATGGCTTTTTTTTATTTTGCTATGATAAGTATTATATGTCAAGTCACATACCAGCCTGTAGTTATTGCAATCTGTGAAGGTTCTCTTATTCAGTAGATGTTCTCTATGCTGGATTTCTGGCTCTTTTTCTAGGTTGCTTCAAAAGCTTAGTGGGATATAGTCTATCCTGTAGTATGCCCTGTATGATGTTTTTCAGAGCATTGAAGTCCTCTACTCACGAACAGTTGTGTCTCGCCCTCAAGAACTGGCCATACAGTATATTGGATCGCAATGCCTGAGAGTGAAAATTATTGTGGTGGAGTATGGTGTTCCTGTCGGATTCTTTCCGATATAAATCCACTATCAGATGACCTTGATCTATCTTAATAAGGATGTCCAAAATGATATTTGTTTGTGATTGAACTGCATTGTAAAATGCAAATTGGGATTAATAGTATTTATCCACTGCAGGAACAAGGTATAATCACCTTTCTTGCCATCCCAAATGATTAAGATATTGTCTATATTTCTTTTATACAGTTTAATAGGCTCTCTGAAAGCGTTAGTTTCTGTCATGATGTTGATCTCTTCAAATTCCCACATGTATAATGTGGCATAAAAGGCGTGAAAGCCACCCCGTGGCTGTCCCCTTAATTTGTATATAGAAGGAAGATTTGAATCTGAATAAGTTTCTAGTTAGGGCTATTTCGATCAGCTCAATCAAGAAACTGCTAGGCACGTCTTGTTGTGTTCTTTATTCCAAAAACGTCTTCATAATGTTGAATGATTCAACTTGGGGAATGTTAGAATACAATTCTACATTAAGTCTAATCAGAATCTCCAAGTCACTGTCATATGGCAGATTTTCTCTCTCTTTTATGGCATCAGTGGTAACAGCCAAATAGTTCATAGTTTTTCCTGCCAGTGGCTTAAAGAAATAATCGGAATATTTTCCAACCAGTTTTAAAATGTACCCACATAGGGAAACGCTAGGTTGCCCCGGTGGATTTAGTTCATCCTTATGCACCTTCAGCAATATATAAAATAAAGGCACTCTCGTTTTGTCAGGGCTTCGAAATAAAAAAACCTTTTTGTGAAGATATCTTTTTCCAGAGCTGTGTTGCATAGTCTCAGCATATCTCTTTTTATGCTTGCAGTAGGATCACCTCTAAGTTTTATATACACTTCAGTATTGTTTAGCTGCTTCATAGCTTCTTGATCACACGTATTCACATCCCACACCACTATGCCTCCTTCCTTGTCCGCTTGTTTGATCACAATTGATGGATCATCTTTTAGGGGATTTAAGGTTTTCCAATCTGATTTGTAGAAATGATAGCTGTTGTTAAATCTATTCTTGGTTTCCTCCTTCTCATCATAAATTCGATGGAAGTCCCTCAAGACCGCTTTTTCAAAAATGGCCACCTCTTTTGACACCATCTGTAGACTTGTTGTAAATACCGATTTAGGTTTAAACAGAGTATTTTCTTTCTCCTGTCTGTCTTGATTCTCTATACTAAAACATCTTTTAGACTTATTTTCCTAAAGAATGCACAGAATTCCTATTCCACATCCATACGACTTGGGTTTTTCATGGGTATGGATGAAAAGCCTTTTTTTCAAAATAGAAACCTCCTCTTTCATTAGTATCTTGTCAGAAATATGATACACTGCAGATGCACATTTTATCGCATGTATGCTCGTCTACATGTTTCGAACAGGTTTTGTAAAGGTGGAGGGCCTTGTTTTTGTGGCGGAAAAGGAAGATCCTGTGGATCATGTATTTGTAAATGTATTTGTATACTACTGAAGCAAAGTATATAAATTGCCCACATTTTAAACCGAGAAAGCTGTATTTAAATATTTCCCACAGAGTACAATCCCAACAAGCGATTTCACAGGGTTCCTGCCCACATATTCAAGTGCTCTTGGTGGTAAGTCTCTCGACCATCGTCCAAACAACATGGGTTGGAATCCCGACTTTGGTAACATCTTAAAGAAATTCAAAAATACAAACACAATTGAAGGGTCCAAATGGATTTCAGAGACAATTTTTTAGGGTAAAATGAGTCCAGTAAAATGAGTCCCGTGCTTAGCACTGGTAGAAAGGAAGACCCACATCAAGTGAGAAGCAATAGATAATCCTTCAATCGTGTACAGGAGGAGCATAAGAGGTGTAATGGGAATATGTGAAAAACAGTACATTTTTGATTTAGGTTTCTCTGCAAACCCTCTGTCCCTTGTCCCCTCTCCTTTTGCAATGTAAAGGTTGTTGTGGAGCTTGGATAATTCCTGCTGCTCACTGTCCCGTCTTTGATGGTTTTGTCTCTTGTGTGTGTTTTGCGCCCCAATGCCCGTGGGCTTTCGGTGCATTATAAGTAAGTAAATAAATAAATAAACAGGCCATTATAACATAGTCCTGTGCTGCCCCTGTTGCAGTGTGCACAGGTTACGCCAGGTGCTCCATGGTGCTTTATATCCCAGCAAGTGGAAATAACGTATCTCCTTTACATCCCTGGAGAACTCGTGAGTGGTGCAGCATTAACTGAATAGGATGCTGATTTAATAAGAGTGTGGGAACCCCTTTACTGAGAACGAACATGATTCAAATAACCTGTTCTATGGAATTTCTTCCACTTCAGAGTGTCTACAGCCACGAGAGATAAAATGTGATTCTAGACCCTCCTCAGAGGAAGACATTTCATAGAATATGTTATTTGACTTATGTTCATTCTTAATAGAGGGGCTCCCACACTTTTGTTAATTTTGTAATATTTAGAGTTTCACCCAACATTACTGAGGGCAATCCATACATGGAGTTCTTGTCACTCTGTCTTAGAGAGACTCAGCCTGATCACACTGAGGAGGCCCACACGGCCAAAACACTTGTTTGGGGTTGCTGATGGCACTCTTGTTCAGAGTAGAATTGCCTAGCATTTGCATTTTGGACTGCCCGTGTGGGTGGGTCTAGACATATATGTAAATAACTATTACTCCTATGTGAAGGCTGCAGTGGGCTAAGTAAGTCATCATATAAAGATCAACACAGAGAATTAAAAGCAATTAACGATCAATTAACATACTGGTTATGTTGAGCCATATAAAAGAAGTTGAAGGACAATAAAGTGCTTTGGGCTTTAAATTTGGCATTAAATCATTTCAACCTTGGTTCTTTCACGATTGGGATATTGCTCTGCTCTTCTTACCAGTTTACCTGCTTATGTTCTTGCTCCCCAGTACTATTTTACATTCTTCCATTTGTACCCTTTTTCTTTTTCCACTGCGTACATCTATCGCCAGTGACCTGCGTCTCCCATTATATCAACTAGAAGGTCCTCAATTTTAGGTCGAAGAAGTGTTTCCACCACTATGTTGTGATTTAGTTCACTGAGAGATACACAGATGCACAGCACTATTAGCCTTTCTGACAACCACTATGGAATTGACCCATTCCAAAGCATCTGCTAATGATTTCTTCTTTAGACAATCTTCTCAGTTCTGTTTCTAATTCGGTCTTCAATGGCATCACGACTGGTCTAACTCTAGATACAGACAGTAGAGCACTATTCTTCAGTCTGATTTGATGTACAAATCCCATCAGGACATGTACCTTCTTCTTAAAAGCCTCAGGAGCCTATGAAGCAATTTCATCTGTGTTTGCATCATTAAACTTGTTCTCCACTTCCCCATATATCGCCAAGACTTGATTAGGGTGACTCAGGTCAAGTTTGATAAATAGTTCTATGTGATCATCCCACAATAACAGATTTCCTCCATTCCTCGCCCCATACATCTTCCCTTGTGGTTTACAATCCTTAAATTCCAATGTGGCTTCAAACTCTCCTTTAAAATCGATGGGGACCTCTCCATAGGCATTGGTCTTTGCCTTTGTTTCTATCAATATACAGTACTGTCTCACCTTGGCCTATGTGTGCATACTTATCAGAGCTTAGACTGATCCACTATCTACCAAAACATTGAGTTCAGTTCCATTTATCCAGATATTTGCATGTGTTTTTTTTTCTTTTAGGGACAGTACTGACTGCACTGACAGTGGATACTACTTCACCACTGCCATCACACCTTGCTCTCCAATTTGCTCAAAGATTTCATGAATTGATCCTGTACTGTATTCCCTAAGCCTACAACACCTTGCAAAGTGTCCCTTCTTCCTGCACTCTCTGCATATAATGAGTACTGCTATACATTCCTTGTCATTGGCAAAATGTTGAATACTCTCACAGCAGACACATTGGAGGTCATTACGAGTTAGGGGGTAACCATGCCGCTATTAGTGGCATGGTTACCCCCTTACCAGGTACCGGGTCTGGGTTCCTTGAATGAGGAATTACCGGGCCATTTCAACCTTGGAGGGCCCGGTAATTCCTCATTCAAGGAACCCATCCCCATTCCCATTCGAGCCCCCATAGGGCTCAATGGGAATGGGGAGGGTGCTAACAACGGGTCCATTAATAACCCTGGTCTGCTTGCGGGACTCGCTAAGGGCGCCTGGTAAAACCAGGCGTCCTTAGCGAGTTCCCGCGAGCAGACTCATAATTAGGCGGTAAGGGGTTGGCAGCTGCGGCACCTTTACCGGCGCCGTTAACCCTTTACTGCCACATTCGTAATGACCGCCATTTTCTTATGAACATATTCTCTTCTGTTCATAGGAGCATAGGTGTGTGGGTCACATCTATTAAAGTTGCTCTTACCAGTATTCCAGTCTTGCGAAATTCCTGCTTTACCTGGCTTATATTGCCAGTTTTGATCATGGTGTTTATCTCCGCCCATTTTATTTGAGATTAGCTGCTGGACGCTTGTCTGTTGACAACATTCGCTTCTCGACTTTCTTAATGCATTTCTCTGTATGGTCCACACCTAGTCCGGCATTGCCTGTGTTCTGTTTGAGTGGTGTCTCATGTGCCATGGAGGATGTTGCTCTTGCCCTCATTTCAACAATTCTTGCTTCAGTTTGCTCTGGCATCTTATTCACACTGGAGAAAGTTGCTGTTGTTCTCTAGTCTTCAAGTCATGCTGCTGTTTGTTGTTGTGTTTCAGAAGCTCTTGATATCAATTTTTGCTTTGTATCAGATGGAGCTTTTCCAGGTGATGTCTGTTTTTTGTGCGGCATGTTTCAGTCACTCAATGGGCCTCCTTACGAGGAGGGCGGTAAGGTGTTAATGGCACTGCTAAAGGTGCCATAGCCAATAACCCCTTACTGCCCTATTACGAGGTCTGCTTGTGGGACCCGCTAAGGCCGCCTGGTTTTAACAGGCGGCCTTAGCGGGTCCCGCGAGCAGCCCAGCATGCTAACAACGAAATAGGCCCGTTGTCAGCATGCTCCCCAATCCATTGAGCCCTATGGGGGCTAGAATGGGAATGGGGATGTACTGGATCAGGGTTCCTTGAATGAGGAATTACCGGGCCCTCCAAGGTTGGAATGGCTTGGTAATTCCTCATTTAAGGAATCCGGACCCAGTACCCAGTAAGGGGGTAGCCATGCCGCTAACAGCGGCATGGCTACCTCCTAAATCGTAATGACCCCCAATGGCTTCAGCACATTTGAGAAAATGGCTAAGAAAGATTGATTGATTGATTGATTGATTGATTGATTGATTGTGCTGTCTTCTTGTGAATGAACTTAGGTAAACTGCAACCATGCCATTTTCCATATTTGGAGTGCCGTGATACAAAAATGTTTTTAATAAACTTAATTCCCTTTGAAAATGCTTTAATAAACACTTTCAAACTGTATAAAGTAGTAATACATTTCAAAGGAATAACCAACACATCGCACATTTTGCTTCAGACACTTTTTCAAATGTTCCCTCCTTCTAGTACCTACTGTAGTAAATCGGGGTGAGCATCAGTAAATGAGGGTGTCTACGTAGTCAATCTTTTGCATTCAAACATAGACTACAATCTTTCCCCAGACAAATGAAGAATCCATGCAAAAATTGGTAGCAGTGGGTTCAACGGTGTGGATTTGTATAGCCGGACACACATACACATACACAGATCCAATTTATTTTGTTGAATATATGATTTCTGCATCCAAACATAGACTACGATCTCGCCCCAGACAAAAGAGGAATCCATGCAAAATGTGGTAGACGTGGATTCAGCGGTGTGGATTTGTATAGCCAGACAAACATACACACATACATACATTCAGCTTTGTATGTAAGGATTCATTTGATCATGAGTTGGTCACGAATATGCTACTCTTGACAGTGACAAATTCACATTTAGTGGCCAACCCTCTTAGTGTGGTGATAAACTCTTCAATACTCTCACTGCTCTTTTCTTTTCTGATGCTAAAATTGATACAGTGCTAAAATCTTGGTTTCCTTGACTGAGCAATGCTTATAAATCTTTGCGAGACTAACTTTGAATTGATTCAAGATCTGCTCCCTTTCAGCAATTGTCGGTGCTGATATTCTTTTAAATATGTCCCGGCCTGCTAGCCACAAACATCATTAGAATGGTCAATAGGGCTAACATGTATTTGAAAAATCCTTCAATCCTTCCACCAAATTAAAGGTACTCCTGGAGAACTGGAATGCTTACCATGTTCTATTCCTTTGCCTACAAAGAAATATTGACATTTCAGCTAAACGTTTTAGTAATTTCTTTGTGGGTGCAACTCCTGTGCCTTTCGGTACTGTTTTGCAGGTATCTCTAGTTGTCTTCTATAAAGTTGGTCACCAGTATTAGGGGATACAGGGATTTCGGGCCATACTACTACATGCACACAATGAATACACATGGAGTCAGTTTAGGAGTAACCATAACTGGTGAGCAGGAAGGCTCTGGCCCCTTTTATTGAGGCACTCACGCAATCACAGCCGTCCTACTTAGTAACATGCTCTGACAAATGAAACCACAACATGTGACCGCATGAAAGCGTGCCTTAGTCACAACATCCCATGCCAAGGGTGGGAACACAAACAATAATATAAACATTGTTAGCCGCAGGACTAATCAGATCCAGAGCCACAAACACAAACATAAGCTTTGGTAATGGCCACATTCTTCAGTTCCAGAGCTTTTAGCCCTGGCCCTAGCACTTCTACACTGGCGAGCACAGGCCTTCTTTGCCCTATTCTTTTGTCTTTTCCACTGTGCCGCACAAGGGTCACTTGCACCGGTACCGGTAAACCCCTACCGCCTTACTACAAGTTCCCTTTGCGGGACCCGACTTTAACGGCTGGTTTTACCAGCCGTTAAAGTTGGGTGCCGCAAAGGGACCTCAGAGCTAATTACGGTACCGCAATTTGCGGTACCGTAATTAGTGCCTTCCCCATTCCCATTATGCCCTATGGGGCAAAAATGGGAATGGGGAAGAGCCTTGGTGAATGGGGAATTACCGCACCCGCTCACCTTGAAATAGGGCGGTAATTCCGCCATCCACCAAGGCGGACACGGTAAGATACCGGCGGCAACCATGGGGCTAATAGCGCCATGGTTACCGCCTACCGTGTAATGAGGCCCAATGTTTTTATTTATCATATACGTCGGAACAGCAAACTAAAGAGTTTGTTAAGAACATTTTCATCCTCGATTTGATAAACTATACAAGTATTATAGCATAGTAATTAGCGAAAATGAAACAGCTTGAACGCAAACACTGAGACTTGTGGAGTTAGTTTCAGAAAGGAAATTGGGTAGTAAGCAACACAAAGTGACCTTTTGCGCTTTAGGTTCAGATGAAGCTGTGAACCATCAAAACAGGGCAATGAAATTACTTGGTGGTGTATTTAATATTACCCAAAAGAAACCGGCCCTAGCACAATTCTTTTTAGCCTCTCCTGTAGTAGTCAAAGATATTAAACAGTCAAAACATCACCATCTATCAGCTTTCAAAGCAACACACCAAAAGGAAGATGTTCAAAAGGTCTGTCACTCGATCATGACATTGACTAATCATGCAAATTATGATTAAAAAGAACTCATCAACATCTCGACAAAGGCAGTTTTTGATGACAAAATTCAGAAGGACACATCAAGAATGACAGAAAAATGTTACCAAATGTACAACAGATTTAAAGAAGGAAGAATTGAACCAGACAGTTGTAGCCTTTGGGCACCAATGAAGAAAGAGAACCTTGAGCTGTGTAAAAGTGTAAGAAAAGTTGTTAAGTCTAAAGTTTCAGACACCAGAGTGCAGTTAAAGGCAAATCGTTCTTTGTTCACATGTTTGCTGATTGATTCATAAAGTCAAACTGACATTGATCTACAGGAATGCTTGAGTAATTATGAAATTCTCTGCAGTACCTCTTTCAACGTTCAACATAGATGGTATAATGATTTTAGCTGCAAACAAAAGCAAGCTGATGAAGATACTGGAAGAGTAACAACATACAGAGGTTTCTAACAACATGACAGAGGTCTCTTCATATGTTAAGAACAGTTTATCTGTATCATAGCAAACATATTCAGCAGCTGTCCTCATCAGAATGGCATAATTACAAGCAAGCATTGTGGAAATGGTCACACGTGAAGACATGCCATGACCCTAATTGAATTTAACAAAGAAATAGAACCTTAGGTGCTCAAGTATGATGAAACTCATTTAATATTTAATACCTACCTAGAAAACTCACTAAAGAACTCCATGAGAAGGAAAAGAACAGGAAAAGCAACACCTGCTGAGAACAAAATAACAGATTCTACAAATATTGAAAAGTTTTCCATGAGAACCCTCCTATTGCCTTCTAAAACTAAAGATGAGTTAACAGCTTACCTCTCAGATTAAGCAATTCTGCATGCACACTGGATAAAAAGAAGCCTGGTAGCCAGTTGGAGAAATTAAGTCAAGTCATCAGATGTAAATGATGTTGGAGACATTGAAAGTACCCATAAAGAGGCAGACACAAAAATAATTTTTCGTTCCCTTTATGTATCACGTTGTCATGCTAGTACCCTCCTCATTTTTTACCATCTGACAGCATGTTTATCACTGGAGTTGTTACTAATAGAAGATTTATAGATCTCAAATGTTCATGCTTTTGCATATGGCCTACAAAAGTGCAGGCATTACTAGACCTTCATGCTCTTTCAGGGTGTGATGTTATCGGGTGCTTTACGAAGAAAGGAAAACTATCTTTCTGGAAAGTTTTCAAGACTTCAGAAAAATAAATATTTGATCCTATGGAAAGGCTTGGATGCCAAGAAGAATTTAAGCTGGAAGATTGTGGGATATATTGACCCAACTCAGCAGTATTTCCCCACATCATCACGCTGCGCATCTACAGTAACCAGCAAAATGGCTGCACTGGCTCCTGTGGGCACCATGGCACCAAAACTGCGTTTTGCAGCAACAAAGAGATGGCTGCACCATCTTGCCAAGCACATATGGGCAGGATGGAACAAGGCAGCACACTGAGGGAGCTTGCCAGTGTGTTCTTACATATACAAAAGAAATAGAGTGAAAAAGCAGCACTGCTTTGCTGCAAGCCCAAAATTCCCTTTGAAAATGATGCCGCTCTGGTGCTACTTTTCCCTGTTTTCACTAAACTGTTGTTATCAAAAAGTCTCTGTCACGCCCAGCCATATTCACATTGTGCTCCATCAAAAAAGAGCATTATTCCTGAATGACAGGCTATGCCAGCCAAACCTCAGAAAATCAAAAAAAGCTTTCCTTCAGCTACTCGGGAAATGCTTAAATTTTGCTACAAAATGTCATAAATCACTGCTTGAAAAGAAAATCAGAGCTTTCTGTGCACTTGTCAATTCCAGGAGACCTTTGCCTTGTACAGACTGTCGTGTAAAAGAAACTAACTATGGCTGCAAAACAATGTGGGAATCTAGATAGAAAAAACCGGGTTTGCAAGAAAAATGCAACTTTCAGTCATCAATTGTTAAATGTACTTGCAAAATAAAGGAAAATATCTGTTTTAAAGGGCATGTTGGAAAAGGCCCTGCCCTTATGTAACAATGTGAAAGGGGATTGTGATGTGACAATACATGGATGAGATGATTCTATTCAGCAGGTTTTCTTCCAATTCAGAGCAAAAATAAATACAATTGAATCAAACTGCAATGGCTACCTGGGGGAAAGTCAGCCCACAAATAGGTTTCTGCAGTGGCTACATGGGTGGGAGAACCGGCCAAACAGGTCTGCTGGGAGGATGCTAGCAACATAAGGACCCCCACAGTAAACTCCTTGAACACACAAGTGATAATTGCTAGGTTGGACAGACTGTTGTCTGTGCTCCAGCCTCGTACAATAGAATTCTAGGACACAAAAGTGCAAAGTGATAATTCACACATCCTCGTGATTTCCACCGGAAGCTTCAAAGAAAATCTCAGTGACAACATGGGGTGAGGGGGTAGCCTTGGAAAGGCATGCCCATACATGGGGAACAATACTGACATTTGTTTCCAAAGACTATTTATTAACAAGAACGTTAAAGACTTTTATTTTTGCAGCAGGACTTTGCAAAAATGTGAAAATGTCACAGTTTAAATGTGATTTTGTGGTTTATAATTTAAGACATTGTAGCATTCACTGACCCCATGGGAATATAAATGGCAGATAATTGGGTGTTATAAGGAAAATATCCATGATGCCATTGCAAATTTTAACACTGATCTGCCTAATAATATTCTATACACATGTGTAAAGTTATAGAATTTTAAGCAATATAATTCTTCTGAAAAGCGCGAAAAACTGGTAGAAGGGTGAAACAAGGTCCCACAATCACGAGGATTGGAATTTTATGCTCTACATATAATACATTATCTGCCCATGTGATTTGTTAAAATGCCACCAATGTATAAATGTGTGAATTAGGTTATGACTGATTTTGCGCAAAAAGGACTGTGGGATGGCTTTTTACCTCATAAAATGCAACCTCATGAACTGTGACTCCTCCCCGTGGATGCAACCAACATTGAATGTCCTATCTGCTTCTTGGAGGTAGGCCTAGCTCAGTTCTGCCCACCAATATTTCTGTGATGTCACCATGCTCTATATAAAGAGTAGCTGACATAACTACACACTGACACCCTTCCTGAAGTTCCTGCGCTGCGTTCCTGATCTGCTCCATCCATCTTGCTGATTCCAACTACAAGGCCAAAGCATTGCTGACCCTACTCCAGAGCCCACTGAAAAACCCCAGCATAGCTGATTACTATCCCAGCAAGGCCAGTGATCCAGAATCAACCCACTAATCTCCCATTAAAAAGGGAAAAGCTGTGGTACCTTTTTCATCCTGAAATCAGACTGGCTTGCTGCCCACTAACTGCTTGCCCACTGACTGCATCCAGCTGTATCTGTGCCATCCAGTGACCCAAATTGCCGAACTGTTCGCTACCCGGTGACCAGACCTTGCCCAGCTAAATTTTGCCAGACCCTGTTGACCCTGTTGACTGTCCATAAATACCAAAACTAAAACTAAAAAGTGGAATGTGAATATAATCCCCAACCCATAGAAACACATAGGGCCTCATTACACGGTAGGCGGTAGGGACATACCGTTACCGGTAAGGGATTACCGGTATCGGTAAATCCCCTCCCCAATCACGACCCGGACATACCGCTATTAGCGGCACCGCAAAGTACGGTGGCACTATTAGCGGCAAGCCCGTGAGCGCGCGGCCCCTCAGACTGGAAATAGCGGCATAGCGCTAATATCACGGCATCACGAGCCATGCGTACATGGCAATACCGGCATGTAGTAGACCCAAAGAACCCTTACCGGCAAGGCGCTAATACCGGCATCGCGAACCACACGTTAAAAGAGCACAGCAGAGTTCCCACCTGCCACAGGTGGACAAAATCAGCACAGGTGGAGGCAATGGAGACTGGCAGCACAAAAGAGCACACCACACCCCTCCCCACACCCATTCCCACACCAAGATGGATGCAATACTAGCAGCATTACATGGGCTAGAGGACATGATTGCTGTGCAGCAGCTACAACAACAGGCAGCACAGAGGAGACGCAGGAGGAGGAGGAGGAGGGCAAGACAGGCGCAGCAAGCACCACCAGTGCACCTAGTGATACCACAGAGGCAGCCACCAATTCCCAGGATCAGAGCCAGTCCAGTCAACCTAACCCCTGAGCAGATACACACCCTGTACCGTCTGGACTGGGATACCATCACCACCATAGTAGACATGATATACAACGAAATTGTGAGTCTCATTGACATCCGTACTGCCATCCCCCCTCTACTGAAGGTAGTAACAGTGCTCCACTTCTTGGCCACAGGCACCTACCAGCATACGGTAGGTCAGATGCATGGCATATCACAACCAGTATTCTCACGCACACTGAACCAGGTGCTCGATGCCCTCCTGCAGCACACAAGTCAACACATATACATGCCACGGACTGCCCAGGAGATCTCCAACACCAAAGTTGGCTTCCATTCACTGGCAGGCATCCCAAGTTGCATCGGGGCCATCGACTGTACCCATGTAGAACTGCTGGTCCCACATGCCAATGAGGTAGTGTACCGTAACAGAAAGCAATACCACTCCATCAACGTCCAAATGGTATGTGACTCCAATAAGATCATCACACATTGCTGTGCCCGATATCCTGGTTCAACCCATGATGCAATGGTCCTGCGGAACTCGACAATACCACGATACATGGAGCGACATGCTGGACAACGTTCGTGGCTACTTGGTGAGTAGCAGGCCGACCACATGTCAGTGTGATGTGGATTGTGAGTGGGGGGGGGGAGGGAGATGCATACTCCAACTGGCCGTGAATGGGGGGGGGAGATGCATACTCCAACTGGGCGTGAACTTGTGTCATGAGAAGAATGGACATACATATTTGCATCACTGTACAGTGAGGCAGCCCACAATGGACCAGAGACAAAACCACATGCCGGAAGTGAGTGCCACGGCAAACATATCAATCCATTACGCCAAACAGGCCATTCCAAACAACATGCACACCGCACAACACACCATTCCCCCATTACACAAATCAGCAACATGCATATCAAAATCACAACTGAAATGTACGCTGAACAACATCAGAAATGGTCCGCGCACATGAGTGCATACAAATGGATCCCCTGTAGCCATTGTGGTGAGGCACACCCGTACCCCACCACAGAATTGCCATCAAACAGCATGGGGACATCAACTAAGGAATGGCAGTGTACTAGCAGTGTGGCACTAACGTTGCCAGGGCCAGGAAACACAAATCACTTAAACTCTGGCGGGACATGGCAATCCCTGCTGTATGCATGGATGGTGCATGTCCACTTGCAAGGACCACCTCACCTTCCCACATTGCAGTTACCCTGATTGCCATGCGTGCTTGGATCAGTGGATGTCGTTGAATATGCAATGTTTGGTTGTGTGATATGTGCACGCTCCACATTATGTAGACACTTACACATACCCATTGTTGCACCCATGCAGGTGATGCAGGTTATCCCCTGAAGAGGTGGCTCCTTACCCCTGTGCGGAACCCACAGAACAGGCACGAAGAGGACTACAATCATGCACACACCCGTACCCGCGTGGTGATCGAGCAGACATTCGGCCTATTGAAGGAACGCTTCCGGTGCCTCAGCAGGTCGGGCGGGGCACTCCTGTACGGGCATGAGAAGATGGCCAAGATCACCATGGCATGTGTCATGCTTCACAATATGTGTATCAGACGGAATGTGCCAATGCCCCCTGAAATAGAACTGCGACCACCGTCTGAGGATGATGACGGGGATGAGGATGGAGGAGAGGGGGCTGCAGGTCATGCAGGTGGCGATGCCCATGAGGGACGTGCTGTGCGGCAGCACCTGATAGACCATTGTTTCTGATGCACATGGATTAGGAGGGTGCAATTGGTGTTCAGCTCAGGGCACGGGGTGTATGGAGGACATAATCACAGTGCACCCTTCAACAATAAAACACACATACACAATTATCAATGTCCAGTCATGTGATCATCCATGCCATTACGTCTGTATTGAGCATTATGACATTCAAACGTGCATGTACCCTCCACCCCAACAACCCTCACCCCCCTCCCCCCACAACTCCCCCAAACACCCTCACCCCCCTCCCCCCACAACTCCACCGTACACCCTCACCCCCCTCCCCCCACAACTCCCCCAAACACCCTCACCCCCCTCCCCCCACAACTCCACCGTACACCCTCACCCCCCTCCCCCCACAACTCCACCGAACATGGTGTGCACATCAGTGCTGCATTAGTTCCCAAGTGTCAACAGGGACAGGCTGGCCCTACTTCCCTCCTCCACTACCACCATTGGGGGGTTGTGAGTCTGACCGCCGCAAGGACCGGCTGGACCTGCGCAGGATGGTTGTCTGGTCGGAGCTAGTAGACGAGGGCGTGGCTGGTTGATCTGCTCCCTGTGAGTGACGCATGCTCTCCATCGCCTCAGCAATGCGCGTTAGGACCTGCCTCACAGCGGACATCTCCTCACATAGGCGCGTCGTGTTGCTGTCCATGGCAGCTTTCATGTCCCTTGACAACACCCGGATCTCCTCCCTGGTCGAGGCAGCCTCGCTCACTTGCCGGGCAACCAGGGCATTGAGCTCCTCCTGGCGCTGGCGTATCAGGCTCATGGTGTCGTCTGCGGCCCTGCCCCTGTTACTCCTCGGCGCAGCTTGCTGCATGTGGCCGACATCAGGTGAGCTCGCCACGGGACTGAATGACCCATCCATTGCATCTCCGGCATGCACCTCATGGATGTTGCCATTGGATGTGTTGCATGGGCTGTGGAGTGGGGACAGCTGGGGGCTGGGTGTACGCTGCCCTTCCGGTGTCGGACATGGGTCGTCCACATCACTCATAGGTGCCGTGGCTGCTGCTTCCCCAACGGAGCTATTGGCTGCGGACGGCGTGCCTTCTGGCACTGGCTCCTGAGTGGTGGGGGTGGGTGGTGGGGGTGCTGCCACAGTGTCGGATGGCATTTCGACCCTTGGTGTGGTCGTTGCGTGGGTGGCTTTTGAACGCTGGGCCACTCCAGATATCCCAGTGCCCCTCGATGTACTGGGCCTGGTGCCTGCATCCTTTCCCTTGGCCTGCTTTTTGGGTGGTGGGGCCTGCGTTGCAGCGTCCAGCTCCTCACTGTCAGATTGTGACCCTGTGGGGGAGCAAGACAGGGATAACATCAGTGATGGGTCAACGTGCATCATGCATATGTTGTTGTTGCTGCAGTTCTTTGGATTTGGACATCTACTTTGGGCCTGCAGGTTGTTGGCCAGATGGGTGGGTCATCCGGACATGTGTCAGGGTGACACGTGTGTGAGGTGCTGCATGCATGTGGTTGTGTGGGGATGTGCAGGGCATATATGCAGGGTTGTGTACATGTGTGTGTGATGACCCCATCCATTAGCTGATTCCCAATTCACATTTAGGGGAGGGGCTCATGCTTGGCATTGCTGTGTCTTGCGTGGTCACTCACCTCCGTCTGATGTTGTTGCCACACCACACTCCATTCGGCCCACTCCCTCGATGGATTCTATGCCAATGGTGCTGGCACATGTCTCCTCCCACTCCTGCATCTTCATCGGGGATCCACCTCCGCCTCCTGTGCCCATGGCCAGATTCCTGTTGGCCGATAAAATGCTGCGTACACGGAGGCGCAGATCATCCCACCGCTTGCGCACGTCCTTTACGGTGCGGGGGGTGGAGCCCACCGCACTGACTTTCTGCGCCACCTCAGCCCAGATTTCCTTTTTTCTCAGGAGTGCCGGGCGCCGCATGTCGCTAGCGAACACTACGTCTGCATTTGCAGCCAGGGTGTCTGCCAGCATTTTCAATTCCTCGTTTGAGAAGCGTTCTTTGCGCTGGCGCGCATCGGCTTTCTTTAGGGCCTTGGGCATTGTTTGTTCTTCTGGGATGTGGTTTTGCCAGTCGTGGTGTTGCTGCAGGTCCTGAGTGCAGGGGATGGCAATGGATTGTGTTTTTAAAGATGGCCGCCGGGCTCTTTCCCGTTCCGGTGCGATGACGCTATTTCCGGTTCCGGTGTTTTACGGTGACCGCTAATAGCAGTGACCGCTAATAGCAGTGACCGCTAACAGCGGTGGCCGCTAATAGCGTGCAGCATGAGGGCGGAGGTGCTATCAGCACTTTGGTCGGAGCCGGTAAGGTGCTTTTCCGCCATGGCGGTGGGGTCATTTACCGTCATGGCCCTATGCGCGTGTCCGCTGGCTCGTAATGTAACGCTATTAGCGGTCTCCTACGATGGCGGACACGCTAATGGCGCCATGACGGTAAATCACATTTTTTAGCGCCTACCGTGTAATGAGGCCCATAGTCTATCTTGCCTTGCCTTTGTCCTTATTCCACTCTCTATGTAGTTATATCTATACACTGGTAACTTGTTGAAGCTGTTAGAATTATCCTCATATCCTGTTCATAATGTTTAACTGTTAGCGCCATCTCTTTTAAATTTTGTCTGGTGTAAATTATAAGCCCTTAGTTATATTTGGAGTAATCAAACTAATTTCCATATATTTTATTGTTGGGGTTGAGCACTGGGGTGCCAAGGTTGACCTGGCGAATCAACCTTGGAGCTTACTGTGTTCCTCTTTAACGATATAGCCTAGATAATTTAGTGTAAGTAACATTTGCCTTTCTTTCAAAACCAATTTTCTCACTGCTTACTGCTATGTTTTCCTAAAAACGAACTTCACTTTACCTTCCAAATCTCTCTTAATTCACCAGCTAGAGACCTACTTTCAATTCTATAGTGTCCCTGTGATATATATCTATTCCTCTGCCCAACCGCACTCCAAATCAGAGTATTTCACCCGTTTTTATTAAAAACCGTTTGGGCAATTTAAAGTGGGAATTGAGAAAATTGGAAGTTTTCCAACGTGTCATTTGGCTGCAGCATGCTCTAAACCTTCCACTAATTTTCGAATTGTATCCCTTTTGTTGATCCATTGCATTATGATTGTTTGTGTTTTATAATGGTGCAATCCCATAGGAAAATGTTCCATGAATCAGGCCCAATGTTTTAAACTGCACATTCATTATTTATTTGCCTTTTCTGAGTGTCATTTCATGCCATTGCAATTCCTCTTATTTTGTGACGGAAGGTCAAATTTGGATTCTGTTTTCTGCCTCTTATTCCAGACTACCTTCTGCCTCTTTCTATCCACTCAGAATTCATTGTGGGTTAAAGGAACATTTCAGGGGGAAACCTTAACTTGGGTGCTATCTCTCCTAATTAAAAAAGGGTTCCTATTCATGTGTGCTTTGTCTATGTCCTACTAGAAGGTTAACCAAGTGCATTGCTTACATGTTTATTGTAATTATCACCGAGTTGGTGATTTCTGCCCCATATTAAAAATGGTATGATTTCTTTTGAATTTAAAAAATAAATAAATATTGTATTTTCACCAACCGGCCTGGTTCATGGTCCATTGTGACCAAGGGTATTTGAAAAAGGGGGTGTGATACGAGTTGTGTACCATCTCAAATTGAATTTGCATAAAATAAAGAGAAAGGCATATCAATTGAGGGCTACATCCTAAGCTGAGACCAAGGTGTATGTCGCCTGATTGAAATCCTTAACGAGATGAACGATTGATAGAGCGATTCATTTGTCAAGTCTGCTCGCTAGGGACAAATATTTCAGACATTGGTCAACTGCGATGGTAGATGTTCACAAAAAGAGATATGCAAAGTTTAAATCTGCCACCAACAAGATCCTCTCTAATAGCATACCGCTCAAGGATTCCTTACCAGGTGATGGAGTGACGATGTGCTGATCAACAACACCCAAATCTCCCAGAGCCATCACAATTCAGGTGGGAGAATGCAGATAATGAATAGTCTCCTACTATGTGTATGATTCCATGTGCACCACAATCAATCACACAACTTGTACCATGTGCATGCATCAAAGGACAGTGTGCTGTGCATTACAAATGCTGAGCACAGTCACTAAGGTGCACAGAACTGTGTACGTTTGGTGGCAATGAAGAGCTCTATGATAACAACAATTTTATAGATGAAAATGAACTCCGGGACACAGAAGATTACCTATAAAACCTTTATGTCTCTGTTCGAATGTAAAATGTAAATATCTATTTTAGTTTTAATAAATAGTATATTTCAACGAGAAAGTTGCAAATTATTTCTAACTTTGTAATTTAGTGACCATACAGTTGAAGGTTTGCGATGAAGTATCAATAATTTACAAGGTTATATCTCTGAAACAGTAAAAGATATCCAAAAATTCCTTGTATAATCTTTTCTATTCCTTGGATCATATTTAATTAAAAAAAGCTGCTTAGCAAATGTTTCTTAGAACCACCCTAAAACCAGCTACAGCTCAAAAACAAAATTAGTATCCATACAGCAGCCATCTTTGATTAATGACATCACACAGGTCCTCTGCCACAAATTCAGACAAAACACGTGGTAGTACATGATTATATGCTGCATTATCAATGCATCGTGAGTAGGCACACCTAACCTTCATTTAAAATCCAATGGACTAAATTATTGCAACAGATGCCCCTCAACTAAGAGCTACCATCACAGTGCCAGAGCCACCTGCAAGGCTGCTGCAAGGATTTAAGTCACCCCAGGCAAATTCCGATGTTAACAATATCCCTCCTCCATAACATGGCCATATTTTGTGTTTTGAGGTCGCCCACTGGCACCTCTCTGATGGTAGTGCCAGTGTCCATCTAGAATTGCCTTACTCTAACACCTGCCCTTGTCATCTGACAATCACTTTCACAATGTCCGTGTGATTTCATGCATTTGATCTTACAATACATTTTGGGGTTTTGTCATTGATTTGAATTCAGAGGTTTTATGAATTACCAAACGCATGGAACTAGTGATTACATAGAAAATGAAACCCAGAATTAATAGTAGACATTCGTCTACTCTCACGTGTTTCAAATGGATTTCTTAAACTTTAGAGTGCAGATTTTAATTGTGTGTTGCGATCAAGTAGTGGCAACGTTTAAGCAGAGTCGTGTGAAGCGCCATTGGTCCACGAGTGATATGGGCGGCTACGAGAATTGATGAATTTTGCAACCTATATTAACGTTCAGCAGTTAAAGAGAGGCCTTTCTTGGGCATCTCTGTGCTACTTTGCACATTTTACTGTGGCATGCTAGAAATTCCTCTCAAATTGGCATCACTTGACACTTGCCAAGCGCCTGTTACTGAAATATCCGTACTATTAGACAGTAGCATAGTCAGCATTTTTGAATGAGTGCAGAAATGAGGAAATGCAAACAAGACTATTTGTACTAATCGCTATCTGCCAAATTATATTAAAGAAATAAGGCAATGGATCAAAGTGAAGGTTACTTAACAACTTAGGACATTTGTTGGAAATGTAAACCATACCACAGGAAGGCCATTAGGAGACGGTGGCTCAAGTTATCCATTAAAATATATATATATATATATATATATATATATATATATAAAGTCCTTTCAAGCAGAAGACGTGGAAGTATGTTTAACAAAATTAGGATTGCGTTTGGAAACATCAGTCGCATTAGACAGTTACTTCATTCATCATGAGACGAGAAATCGACACGAAGTGATGCATTACATTGGTTGATTAAGTATTCAATAACATGCTACAAATGTATTGACACCTTAGCGGCTCACAGTAAAAATCCAGAACACCCTGTAAACACCCCTGTGAATGCAGGGAATTTATGTGACACGTGTTAGCTTGCAGCATAGTAATGTGTTGATTACAGTATCTTGGTTTTCGCACTTGTAGTCTCTCCAAGCTTCTCACGTCTTGAGAGGCACGTAAAGGCTGGGTACTATGTGGGCGAATGGGGACGTAGTACTGTGTCCATACATGTTACGCAAGTGCTAGGATGCGAAGTCCAGCATTATTCTACAAGCTATAGTTTGGGGGGCCTGAAGAAGGGGAGAGGGTCGCGTTGCTGATCCACCCATTCCCCTGGCACCCCTTTGATTCGGACCACAAACTATTGGATTGTAGTATGCCTCAAATACTTAATTGAACAAGATAGTATCTACTTTAATATAGTGCTTTATGGTGTAAAAAGGCTTTGTGAGGATATACCTTTGTTAAATGCGTTGTGGGACATGCAGGGAAAAAGAACTTAACGTGTGAGCTAACCACAGAGTCAGCGTGAATGCTGAATCACAGAAACCCTGGTGTGAAAGATTCAAGCCACTTGCCCACTGGAGCGCTCAAGAATGTATGGAGGCCAAAGTCCTGGACTTCATCTATTCTCATGCAGTGGAGATGCAAAGAGCATGCCTCCACATCAGCAAACATGCACAGACTGGCTTGCTGATCCCCAAGGTCTTACCCCAGTCTACACTCCTCTCTATAGAGGTAATTACTGTTCTTGGAGGGGAGAGTAGAAACGTCTGGAGCCCATGTGGACTGGTGTGTTTGAGGGCAAAAGCTGGTGGGGCCAACATCCCCAGGCCCTTTATTGCAGCTTGCCAAAAGCTGGTTAGATCCTGCAACAATTGTGCCTTGGGCCAGGCGACCTCCTATGATGTACCAGCGATGCTCAGAACTCTGTACCCCAAGACCGGATAAAATGATGCATGAGGCTACGCCCTTCTCCCTACTACATGCTCGGCAACTTGAAGTATCCAGCAGTTGCATGCCCCCAGGAAAACATATACAGACAGCCCTAACCACTAAGGCACCTGAAATCTCTGCAAGAAAAGTGGGTGGCCTGCCAGGAAATGACCCTTCACTGCATGGGCACCAGCGCGTGCTACTGTACATGCGCTTGCTATTCATAAAATATGCAGACTCAAAAAACAGTGCAAAGTGCATGCTAATCTTCATGTTTTAAATTCACTTTGTAATTTTTAGCAGCACCCTTTTCCAGCCCACAAGACATTGATGCAATTTTCACTAGCTGGGCAGTGCAGAGACAAAGATGAAAGAAACCGTCATCGGAATGAGGGAATGAATCTGAATACAGAAAGGGCCATGATACGTCAAGCACGCACTGCAAGCATCGGGCCTTCGGGGGGGATTGGTAAACCTCAAATTGAAGAACTGGCCTATTGTGACTGCTGTTTAAGAGAGCAAGAGATATGTACTCTTTTTGTACTCCTGACATCTTCGCAAACAGTAGAAATGTTCAGTTGATAACTAGTAGTAGTAATGTGTACGCCTTTATCCCATTATTATGGCCTCAACGTGCTTGTGGTGATAACGTCCTCAGGGACCAAAGTCAAGGTATGGGAACATTCTCAGAAAAGGCTTAGAATGCATGTGTGCATTTGGCCAAGATTAGGAATTAGGTGGGCTGGCTAGGCTCCAGTAAGCAACCCAAGAGATCCGGCATGTGGATGGGTGCTGAGGGAGGTCATGTGGGTTCACTGGTGCAAGAGACTCATTATGTGTCCAGCTAGACTGAATTTTCTCATAGGTTGTCACTGTATTCCAATGGCAGAGGTGTTGAGGCAAGTCTGGTTTTAGGAGACGAAGACGTTAAGTGTCCAGCTAGACCATATTTGTCCCAGTCATTGCTGCATTCCATTGTGTGTGGATGGATAGCCATGCCTGGGGCAGATGTCCACCAAAGTGGTTAGTTTATACGTACCTTAAGCTCAGATGGATGTTGGATCGCGCTGTGTGATAAGATTTTCTGTGTGAAAAGACAAGCTACCCTCATAGGCTCTTCTAGGCACTATGGAAAATCTACCCTCAAAGGCTTGCAGGCGAAATAGACTGGCTATCTTATTACATCTTCTATGCGTGACAAACAGGTTATCATACGATCTTGGGATCATAGGATTCTCTGAACACAATAGCAATAGACAGGGTACCTTTATAGTCTTTCTATACATCGTCTCAGTTTTATAATAGGCTACCATCAGACATCTTCTAAGTGCAATATCAAGGATACCTCCATATATCCTTTATGTGTTACAATGGCTAACTTATAGATCTTCTAAGTACAATGGATTGGTTACCATCATATATCTTCGAACACAAGAGACAGAATAACATTATGTTATGCTATGTTATGTTGACTTATACCGTGCACCGCTACCACCCATGGGCAGTCTCCAGGTGCTCGCCTGGCTCTGCAAGAGAGGGTAGTGGGGAGGTTAGTAGGGATAATGTGAGAGGAGAGGTTCAGAAGCAGGATGACTGAATACACAAGAGAGGGGTAGGGCTGCTTAGCAGTGGTTATTACGGGTAATGCCCAAGCACTGTTTTGTAACATGAAAAAGGGGAAAAACCACCCAGAAAGCGTATTAGTATACCCAAGCAAGTACAACGCTCATGAGTGATCTAATGATCTGAAATGTCTCAGAAGGTAAGGAGAGCAGAAAGTAACTGACATCTGTGAGTGTGATTTTGTATGTGGGAGTTTGTGCGGGAAGCCTCGTGCTTTCAACTCCTTTCGCACATATAAAAGATCCATGAATGTACAAAAGAAATGACATTAAAATACCAATAATATTTAATCAGATAAACAGCAGAATTACATTTCATTTGGAGCATTACATAGTATATACTATGATGCATTCATTAGTACATCGTCCATTTTCTCCGGATGAGCAGTCGACTATAAAAGGGTACATTGCCTTGATCTTAAGGCATATGTGAAAAGCGGCAGATGTCATAACAAAAGAATCCCCCACTATAAAGCATGCTCCAGAACTGGTCTGAACAGTAATTTACAAATTTGGCATAACCCTGCATGTAAAGAGCACTGAGAACCTAACAATCTCTGAGGACATGTCATGCTGTTTCCACCTGCAAATGACATAATCGACAGGGGCACTCCTCTCATTTCATCCCCTTCCATGCCCTGGTGTATCCCAAGACAGGGAGAATATCAAATTTAAGGTGGAGTATGAATCTGATGAGACCCAGGAGGTGTAAACTAATGACATATCGACGCGGGGAATCTGCAAATTGGCCCTGCTGACAATTTACTGCATAACTGCTAAATTTCACCAATTTACTGAGGGATGCAATGTGGTCATGCATGCAGGATTTGCTACTATGCCTGCTAAAAAATACCAGAACATTGCATATATCGGAGCAGTCTAAATTAATATCAAAACAGTGTGAGCCCACCATATTCTCCAAATCCTTGAACCAAGTGCTTTTATACTGTGTTAAGTATAGCAGGGAGGAAGTGGCTCTCCAATTGAATTTGATGTCAACCCAGAGCTTAGATGCCACTACTTTCCATCGAGACAAAAGTGACTGTAGTCCAAGCTCTAAACCATGGCCTCAACTGGAATACAAGTGGGTAAATTAAGAATCGAATGCAGGATTTTAGCCTCAAGTTTGGGAAGCCAGCACATTCCCGTTGCAAAGCCCAACAGTATATATATGTTAAAGAGAAGAAATGTATAATGCCATACAAAATGGCATCATGGGGGGTGTGGTGGAGATCAACGGGAATGCGCTGAGTTAAGCCGGTCCTGAGTTTCCCAATGCGCTGAATTTCAAGGGTTTTGTTGCGCTAAGTTCACTTACCTTAACTGCGCTTCAACTAAAGACTTTTCCTTGAATATATATTTACAAGCAACACTGAATGGATGAAACGAGAACATTAATTCATATAAAATGAGTAGGGCAAAGGTAGTTATTTGCTAACTCAAACTAACTCAATTAAGCAAATGTGAAATGGGATAAGGTCTGGTAAGTGCAACCTGGTGGGAATCCTGTCACACCACCACCAGAGCACTCTGTATCTTTCTGTATCATGTGAAGTGTCCATGCTGCGCTTGTACTTGATAACACAGAGGCTGATTTTCAAAGCCATCATTTCATCTGGCAGTAATTTGCATTGGTGGAAATATTCGATTTCACATCTGGACATATGTAACATTGGAGTCTTCAGGGAAACTAAATTTAAGGGCGGGAAACACGCACAAATGAATTCAAGCGACTACAATATCTGGTGATTCAGAAATGTAGAGTGTAGGACACTTTGATTTTCAATATTCATGAATTTTTCCCACCCTGGACTGGAAAACTTCTGCAACTCTTCTGGAAAAAATCCAGCAGTTTGGCAGATACCTAGTGTCCCTTCGTGAGGCAGGGTACACAACAAATGCAAATGTAGAGGCATGTAATAATAAATCATCATACCAACCACAAGTATGTTATTGAATCATACGTGATAACAGTGGTGATATTTAACCATCATTAGAATTGCACCTACTATCATTGATGACAATATAAAAGACATTCTTTGCCAACAGGGTTTATTCTTTCAGATGCAGTTTGCCCATCTGTCATTGTCCCAAATTAAATGTGTACCTTTGGGTAACTGATATTGGATTACTACTCTTTAAGGTGATGAATGATGAGGAACCGTGGTTCTCTTTGAATGCACACATGTCTTCCAGAGGGTGTAGATAACCATATCTTTACAGGGTATGTGGGTTGCTGTATTGCTCACTGGTAATTAAAGGAAACTACATAAACATTAATTCAGCCCAAAGGGCAATGTTCAGAATGATGAGATGCATGCACGTTAGTGAAGCCAGAATTGCTCCTACTTATAGTCCTGAGGAAAACACATGTCAGTATGGCCCTCTTAGGAAAATGTATTACACGTTTAAGATTTTATAGAAACTAGAAATAATGTTACAAACTCTGGGAATAGTTAATATCGTTCTCAATCACGCCTGAATTCTCTAGGGGAAGGCAGTTTTCAAGCAGCAGCACATTAAAATGTCAATCACATGTATGCCAAGAATGGAAGTTTAAATTGCACAAGTGTGGAAGATATTTGACTATAGGCTACCATGGGCCACCAACTAACATTCCAATGCCGGATGTACCAAGATGCCTATATAGGTGACTAGTTCATTGAAAGGCTATTGATCAATAAATTGTAAGTACATAGCTCGACCCTTATAAACAACAGGCGACTGTGCTTTGGCAACACGCCTGTTTATGCTGTACAAGGCTACAGCCCATTGCCTGTGAATCATTTTGAAGCTGGATGCTGGTCTTGAGTGGTGGCCCTAAACTCAAAGCAAATGAGTCCAAACCAACTTACAAATTCATGATCTTAAACATACTGAAGCCCAACCCGCTGGGTTTCCTACAACATACTGTAAAAGAAGGCATTTTATGCCAAGACCTCTGGAGTCATAGTTACTCAGGAGACCAAGTATCAGTGCAGACAACGGGATAAGACTGTGAACAGTTTCTCTTTCTGAGCCTTGTGGATCTGCTAGCGTTGGACAGTTCCTAGGGATTTCCCCCAGGGGTGCAGTCCCTTCTGCAGGAGGGACCTTCCTATGCTATGCTATTTTAAATGTAGACGGTTGATGTCTGGGAAATTAGAAGGATGAGTTGGTAAAACAATCCAGGTCCTATGTTATAAGGTAAGACTAAGTAATAACTACTAAGCACAGATGTGTATGACAGTATTCCAGTCTGCGTGTGATTATTCTTTCCTACCCCATGCAAGCCCAGGGACGTCATTTAGGGTTCGTCAGAGGTCTCCCTTGCGACCTCTGTGGTCTCCCTTGCGACCTCTAAAAAACAGAAAAGCAAACAAAAAATGTTTTTTCTTTTTTGTAATTCAAGCTGTGTGCAGCACCATGTGACTCTTTACTTCTGGAGTGGCTGGCTTTTTTGTTCAGGCCCCTTAAAACAATTAAGAAAAATAAGAACAGGAGTGCCACAAGTCTAGCAAATAATGTGTCTTTCTGGAAATGTATACAATAATTGCTAGACCCATTTAAGGTTTATTTCAGGCACACTTCAGGGGGTGAGTCACTGATTTAGTCTGTTCTTGAACGCCTCAACTCAGCCTTGCATCCTTCTGAGGTCGATATAAAGAAGGGAGTTGAAATAGTCCTGCGGTTGTCTGTTTTTTGTTATGCCTGTCTATATGAGCGAGTGCCCTGTCTGAGGATCGTCAGACTGGCGAGGAAGGGGAAACAGCTTGCACAAAGGGTGTGCACTCCTGGCAAAGGTTGTCAACAGGCTGTTGGTGAGCTGCTGATTTTGCCCTCGTGATACTGCAAGTAAACACGTCCTTGATGAGCGCCCAGGGGGGCCCTGCTGGTGTCTCCAGGCTGATTGCGCACGGATGACGCAAGGGTGCACGCCCGTGTTGAGCTCACAAGCTGCATAGCATGCCGTCCCTGTAGTGCACTCCACAGACGGGCAGACTGAGGGCCAACACTTGACATGGAGGAGCTGGAGTAACGCAGCAGTGCATGGAGGCACAAGCGAAGGCTGCAATATTTGCTGGGAAGGATGGCTGATTACATGCCATGCGAGGCGGCTGCAGACCCATAAGGTCTGCTTTTGTTCGGGGAAGTGGCTCGGACGGAGTAGAGAAATGCAACAAAGCGACAAGTGCCAGAACAGGATCATCTGTCATCAGCCATCATGTCGCAGGAAGACATTCCGGCCACAGCCCCGACATCGTCTCCTGCTATGTTATCTCAGCTGAGAGTAGAATCCCTGTCCCTTCCAATGGCTTTTGATTTCACAAACACCAGTAATTGGGACCAATATTTGATCACAGGAAGAAAAGCATATTGAGCATGTCATTGGCACAAACACCAATGTGGGATATTGTCTACAAACACCCAGTTGAGAAAACCTCAAATTTTGATGATTCAAAAACAGCGCTGTCCGAATATTTTGTGCTGCACACCAATGTAGATTATGAGCGACACATATTTCCTACTGCAATACAAGGAAAAGGAGAAACAACGGACGACCTCATTATGCGACTCAGTATGAGTTTGAAACATTTTTACTTCCATAGATATTCGAACAACAAGGCACTTTGATCTCAGAAAACAGCAGGATGCAAGCCATCTCGATTTTGAAAGAAATGGGTGCCAAAGCCATTTTCACTGGAAGAAATTCTGATGATGGCAAGAACGGATCTGACGATCGAAAAGTTAGTGAATATGCTGAAATTGCTAGCAACACTCAAGGAGCAGTTGGTCGTCATCAAGATCTCTACCGCAGGTACCGCACAGATGACAAGTTCCCTAATGAGGGTGCCTGCCAAGCGATCGGCCAGTCCTCAACCACATGTGGAGTAGGGAATAATTTCCAGGCAGTCGGTCACTACGCAACCCAATCCATGCATGTGGCCAGGCCGACCCTCCATGTCTCCAGAGACAGGATATAGGAGCGAGAATCCTAAATATTCCTCAAGTGAACAAAGACACAAACACAGACCCTCTGACAATGAATAAAAGAGGCCATGCCAGATAAGAACGAAGATCATCTGCACGCAAGAACCATAGACAACATAGACACAATGTTCGCTACCTAGATGAAAGGTCAGCTGAGAAAAGAGAATCAAGTTCATCATCAGACGACTGACACAAGTGAGTGTATGTGTACACCCTTGGGAACCAATCAGTGTTAGATCATTGCTCCAATATTCTTCATCAAGTAGATGACATCCCCATATAGTTCCTGTTTGACACAGGGGTAACATTCAATTTAATAAGTGAAAAGATGTATAACAGCATGCCCATGTGGGCCGCAGACCCCACTACCATGCAAACAACCATTGATGGCCATTTG
The DNA here is from genome assembly GCF_040938575.1 of Ambystoma mexicanum. Lineage (NCBI taxonomy): Eukaryota > Metazoa > Chordata > Amphibia > Caudata > Ambystomatidae > Ambystoma > Ambystoma mexicanum. The sequence goes on from NC_090930.1 coordinate 931,152,500, forward strand.
TCGATCTAAATAGAATGCCGTACACTTCCAAATACACATGCTAAAGTCAGAGGCTGAGAGTGGCCGCATATTAAGTTTCAAGATGGGCCTGGACATTGGATTAGTGCATACTCTTCACAAACTAATGGCCCACAAATATGCAACCATGACTGAGACCATCAAACAAGACTTCCTGTCATTAATCTGTGGCATAGGGTAATTGAAGAATTGCCAGATTCATCGACACACGAATGACAATGTGAAGCTGAAAGCTCAGAATTTCAGGGGCATCCGTGTAAACATTCAACATCAAGTGGAGAGAGAGCTGCACAAACTACTAGACATCATTGAGCAGGTTACTTGAGCCAGTTACTGCAGCCATGCCGCAGGTATCACTCATTGTACCAGTTCCAAAGAAAGGCGTGGACAAGGCCCTTTCCTTATGTATATACATGAGGCATCCAAATCAGGCCATACAAAGAGAGCGACATCAAGCACAATGAATCAAGGATATGATTCACCTGCTTAATGGAGCCAGGGTCTTTTCCAAAATGGATCTCAAAAAGGGCTATAACCAACTGGAGCTGGCTCCAGAATCAAGCTGCATCATGACCTTCAGAACGCATCTGTGTCTGCACAGATACAAGCTTCTCAGCTTTGGGGTTTCTTCGGCTTTCAGAAATCTTCAAGGAGGAAATCAATAAGGTCCTCTATCACATACCAAATTGCATCAACCACAGTGATGATATTTTGGTATGCAGAACGTCACTGGGATGACAGGATGAAACACTTCACTGGGTGTTCATGGCAGTAGGTGGGACTCCACTGACGCTAACCAAGGACAATTGTAAGTTCCAAAGGGACACACTGAGGTTTTTCATCATATATTTTCAGACCAGGGCATGCATCCCGAACCAGAAAAGGATATTGATATTAATATTTTATTTATATTGCGCTCATTAACATGTGTTTCATGGTGTTGCGGCTCAGAACGAAGCTCAAAGACCTATGTCTGTGTGTGATCTTCACTTATTCCTGGGGCTTGTGAGATAGTGTACACAGTACATAAAGGACTGTGCCACAGTAAGCGCACCGCTGCAAGATCTCACCAAGGATCAAGCAGAGTTTGTGGTGGCTTCCAGAGCTAGGAGGCATTTGAATCCATCTGCTGAAGGACATCATTAGCGGCATATGTGGCATGGCATATTCTCACTCCGACAGAGCTCCAAACCCACTGTGGATGCGTCGAGTGGGCTTGTGTGCGGAAGTAGTACAGTGTTATCTGGTATCACTGCAACAAGCGCCATATTATGTCATCTAGCAAAGCAAAAGAGGTTATGCCAGCCGAAGCTTGTGGGTCACAAAACAATAGTACTCCCAGGCTGAGAAGGAGGGGCTGGTGGTGGCCCGGTGTTTGAGCATTTTCACTTATTTTTGTGTGGCAAAGCATTCACTATAGTGATGGACTACGTAGCACTAATGATGAATTACGGGAGTCTGAATGCCTCAGAGGATTGCCCGCTGAGGTATGAGACTGCAGGACTATGATTTCAACATGGTTCACAGGCCTGGCCAAGAAGACAACACAGCTGATTTTGTCTTGCACCACCTTTCGGGTTCATCGAGAGTGTAACCTTCCATTGATGATAGATATATAAACTATATTGTCCAGCAAGCAAAACCAGTGTGCTTGGAGCTAACTACCCTACACCAGGATTTGGAACATAATCCAGTGTTTTGTATCATTGGCCATTGTCTCATGAGAAGAAAGTGCATACAAAACAAACAGCCATTAGAGAGGATGCAGTGGTGAGAGAGGAGGTGGCAGCAAGATAGTAATGTCTTCCTCACTGCACCAGCAGGTAATTGACCTCATCCATGAAGTCCACTGAGGCACCGTGACTCACCCCCATGAAGCGTACCTGAATTAAAACTTTAATGAGTCTAGCAATTAGTGTATACCATTCCATAAAGACAAATTATTTGTTATTCCTATTCTTTCTAATTTAGGATCACTGCAGGGGGTTACACTTGTGGAACCACCTGTTTTTTTTAAGAGACCTGAACAAGAAAGCCAGCCATTCCAGAAACAAAGAGCCACATGGTGCTGGCCACAACCCAGGAGCTTATATATATTACTTTTTTAAACTTTTTTTTTTTTAGGTGTATCAAGGGAGACCACATGGGTGGCAAGGGAGACCACAGGAGTCGCAGCTGTAACCCCTGGCGACCCACAAATGACATCCCTGGTCAAGGGTCATGTGATGACACTTCTGCTACCCCTGGCAGTTTGGGGAAATAACATCCCTGGTGTGGACATGTAAGAATGAACACATACACCCTCCGGGTTAGCACTCTGGGGTAAGCGAGGACAGGTGCTGCAGTGGGGACTACAGCCACAGGATAGATGCAGAACTCTCCGGTGTTTGCGCTCATGTATGAATAGCTTGTACTGTGCTATTTTTTCTGTGCATTCCGGGAAATGTTGTCCTTACTTTATGATGCAAAAATAAATATTACCAGTTTGGGAAGGCAAACAATAAAAACATGTCTGAATGGACTGCTCATACATGACCTGGGACAGCTTGTGATATCTGAAACTCTGAAGAAGATTTGGGCAATTCCATTATAAAGAGATAGCGTGTGAGAAGAGGGCATTAATCCATTTTTTATAAGGTGTGTTGATGCACATCTATTTTTTTGTATTTGTATTGGTTGAATCAAATCAACCTTTCAAATACAAAATATATAAAATTCTTATATACAAAATTGTAACCATTCACATTTAACATAATTAAGAAAGATCACAAAGAAAATGTCATCATTTAACAATACATACTGAAACAAGACAATGCATTTATACTTTTCGCTCATTTGTCATTTCATCATAGTAAAATTTAAGCGCTAGGATCTATGGTGCCTGCAAAATGCATGATATGTAATTAGCCCTAGATTGGGCATCAATGATATTAGTTTTTCAAAGGATCCATGTTCAAACTTGACAAAAAAAGTACGTTTGCAATTTGTAACGGCAAATGACATGCACCCAAGATTATTGACCAGCAAGAGTACGAATCTTTTAAACACAAATATTTACAGTGTCTCGAAAAGTGCATTTCTCGTGCAGATCGCAGTGCACTACATTCTGTGATAAGATGTGGTAGAGTTTCACGAATGTCCATCACTAGAACGAAATGGCAGAAATTACCGGCTACGGCTAAGAATTTTCGTTTGGCTTGTATGTCCCTGCTAATCCATAAATTGAACCGCAATCTTAAAATATCATTGCGAATTTTGAGTGAAGAACATCGTATCAAATAGGTGGGTTAGATACGCAATTTTTTATGTGGGAAACGACATTCCCCACTGTCACAATATGAGAGACACAATGACCTTGTAGTTATCCAGTCTGACTGGAACAGTTTCAATTTGGCTTTATCTGTATTGTATACTAGTAATTCCAAAGAAATATCTGCTGAATTGAACACATGATAGACATTCGAAAGCCATGATTTAATGAATAAATGATTAGTCGTAAACATATAATTCGTTAGAGTTTTTAACAAGACATTTAACTCAGTCAAGATCAAACATTTTCTGAAAAATGAACATACACGCCAATTATACACAGCATGAAAAGAAACCAAGCCTAACTCATACCTTATCCAAGCGGCGGGTATGCAGTTAGGTAGGCGTAATATCTGTCGCCAGTGTTTTGCTTCCCATTTTGAAAATTGGAAAGGCGAATTGGTGTTTAATGATTCCAGGCCATACCAAACAGCTGGTGTTACTTTCATGTTCCAGAAATGCCATGCTGGCAGAATAGAGAACTTCCCATATTTATACATTCTTGCTTGTGATATAAATGAAGTGAGCCTAATTTCCAATCGGGTTAAATGGCCTGTTGCTAATGTGCAACCCTCGAATAATATGCCAAGATAGTTATATTGGGGCACCATTTTTATTGGAGACTGGTCAAAGGTCCAGACATAGGATAATGGTCCAACACGTCTGGGTGAATAGACAACAATTTGTGTTTTTCCTATGTTGATTTTCAAGTCATTCTTTTGGGTGTACTCATAGTACTCACCCAAAAGACGCTGCAGTCCTATTTGTGTTTTGGAGATGAGCACTAAGTCATCTGCATACATGAGTGTTTGAATTCATTTATTGTTAAGCTTTGGGGAATCTGACATAACATTGATTAATGAAAATCTAACATCTTGAATGAAATAGTTGAAAATTGCAGAGGCTAAAAGGCATCCTTGTTTTAGGCCCCATGAGGTGTTAATTTGATCTGTTAATACACCATCCAGGGAGAGACGGACTCGAATAGATGTTTGTGAATGAAGCGAGTGGATGACATCATAGAGTGTGGCAGGACAGTGATCTTTATGAAGCTTTGACAACAGGATTAACCGACTCACCGAGTCAAAGGCCGCGTTTAGATCAACAAAAGCGAGAAAAAAAAATAGTTGTTTATACATATGGCATTGCATTTTGATGGAATTTAAAGCAAAGAGGTTTATGGCTATGCCCATGCCGGCAACAAATCCTGTCTGATGTGAATCATGAAGCCCGGATCTTAAAAGTCCAAGCGTTAAATTCAGAAAGGATCAGTTTACAAAATAATTTGCCTGGCGCATCCAATAAGGCGATTAGCGGACACGCTCCGACCACCCTTCTTAAAAATGGGAATGATTACTGAGGTTTTCCAAGATGGTGGAATGGAACGAGTCCTCAAGATGTCATAAAAGATTTTGAATAGAATATTAGCCCATTCATCTGGGTGAGTTTTGAACATGAAGTTTGAGAGTCCATCAGGGCCCATCGCCTTGGACGAGGTGGCCTGCATAATGATGTTGCAAATAGTTTCTACCGACATTTGTTGGTGCCATGATGAACAGGATGTCAATGTATAGACTGTTTTTGCAAATGCTGGGTCAGCATACAAAGATAAAAAATGAGTGACCCAGTCTAATTCATTAACACCATTGATTTGTGCATCCCCCTGAAAGTGGCACCTATGATCATTTAACAGTTGCCACATTTCAGAGGAGTTTTTGTTAGACATAGCTAATTGCATCACTTCACTATCACGTTGAAATTGTATTGCTTTCTGTCTCCTTAACCAGTTTTTATAATGGCATTTAGCTGTTTTCCGGTGTTGCCAGCGCAGCAGGTCTTGTGATGATGCTAATTTTTTCTTGGGTTTTTGAACTCTGCTTTAACTCGATGGGTATCTGCATCAAAAGTGTGGGGATGACGGACTTGATTATGGCGTAAGATTGTTACAGTCTTCATGAATGGTTTTAACAAATCAGAGTACTGATCATTATTGAACTGTAATGCATTGCAATCCACTATATTTTTGAAAGCATTTAATGTAACTAAGTTCCACCTGAGACGACTTTGTGCTGTGTCAACTGTTGCCTCTGCCTGCAGAGCTAATTTTTCTTTACTTTTTGAAAAGTCCCAAGCTATCTGTGCAACTAAAATTCTATGATCACTGTGAGAATTTTCACTGACAGTGAGTTTTTTTACATTTTGAAATAGCTGAGGACTCATATATATGTAATCGATAATACTTGAACTCATCCCACGGTGCCTCGTGTGGTTAGGGGGCACATCCCCGACGACAGAACCATTAAGCATGTAGAAGTTACGATCTGTCATAACATTGGTCCATCTGTGAACATCTTGAGTGTTACCAGTCAGGTTCCAGCAGTCAAAATTGAGGTCGCCCACAATAATTGTGTGGCTGATTGTGTTATTTAGCAATATCATATCCAAAATCATGATTAGACCTTCATAAAAGATGTCATCAGACATAGTAGCGGTATTTAGATAGATGTTAACTAAGGCAAATGCCTGAGTATTGCTAGTGATTTCGACTAATTGGATCTGAGCACCAACGGATAACCATGACTTAATCTTGAAACCACTCAAGATATTCACAGCGACAAGCAGGCCTGAAGATGGTCTACCTCCACTAGGAAGAGATGGCAGCAAAGCGATGTTATAGCCATCCCATAGTGGGGGGTAAGAAGCCAGGTTTCTTTTAACGCTATCACATGATGAATGCCTATCAGATTATTAATGGATGAGTGTGGATGAGAATGACCTCTAGTATTCCAACTAACAATTTTCAAGATGGAAGAGGCATCCAACGTAAGTGGTTAACGCTGTTGAGAGGAAACACCCTGAATATCATGACTGGCTCTGTTCACTCCTTGATAAATGTTTGGTTTCAAGATGGGATTTTGGGTTTTGGGTGGGACAAATTCCAGGTCTTCTGCTATGAGAAAGCCCATTTTGAACAACTGCATTCTGCATTGCCAAATCAAGTCCCAGACTACTCCTGAAGGAATCCATAATCGCACTACCGAGCGAGTAAAATCAGAGATAAATTCTATTTGGTCAATGTCCTGTGTTGTCAGATTACGCAATTCATGGACATCACCAAAAAGATTTAAAACGCTCTGGCAATTCAGGTCGTAGGCAGGAAAATTCCCATCTCTACATTTCAATTCAAAATGTGCTCAACGGGGGTGTAAGTGGCGTGAAGCTGGTTGTGAATTCTGTTTCCGTGGTATCCAATTTAGTTTTGATCGATCTGGATTTATGCTGGGGTATGCACGACTCAATTCCTCCTGCAGGTGTTGATCAGTATGAGAAGGGGTATGTGAAGTATGGCTACTGTAACCAACTGCAGAGGAAGGAAGAGTAGTTTTCAATCTTAGTTGTGATTCATTAGAGGTGGAGAGGACCTTAGCCATACTAGTGGCCAGGTATTCATCCACTCTCTGTTTGAAGTTCTCAAATACATCTTGTGATGTTGAAGCAGCACCTGTCATAGTGACATGAGCTTGCGAACAAGAAGCTGCAGATTGCTTAGTGGCAGGTACGGTGGCATGGAACGGGACCTGTGCAATTGAAGACAGACTTGGTCTAGTTAAAGAGCTCTGATCAGTCAGAATTGTTATAGTATCATGAGCTTGCGGACAGAAAACTACAGATTTCTTAGTGATATGCGCAGTGGTATTTAACGGAACCTGTGCAATTGAAGGCTCACTTGGCCTAATTAGTGAGCTCTGAGCAGTCAGATCTGATAAAGGTGCAGTGGGCATAGCAGAGGCAGTGTAGAGCAACAACGTCTTTTGTTTATTTTGTTGAGCTTGGTGATTCTCAACCTCCTTGTTTCGCTGTACGGATAATACTAACCGTGATAGAGGTGAGAGAGAGCCTCCTGCGTGGGCTTTATGCAGTAAGCTTGAATTGGCTGGGGGCAACAAAGGAATAGTCATGGTAGGTATAAAGGCTGACTTTGGAGCAGATGTCTGCTCAATTATAGTAGCCGCTTTGGCTTGCGACTCAGTCATTTTACTCAATGCTTTAAAGAAAGAATTGAGTGTTTTTTGGTGTGTTTAACATGTGTCATATTTTTAGTTTTTTTTAGTAAAGATAAAGACTTTTTCTGTACAACTTTGGGATTCCTGACTTTGAACGCATCTAGATGGCTTAGGCCTTGGCCCAACGGTCGCTCAGGTACGCGTATCAACTTCACAGGATCTGCCTCATTCGTGCTGACCTGAGGCGCATGAGCAATTGGTGCAATTGGTGCGTTCTTTAAATCAGGAGTGGGAGTAGGGCACGTGCTGCCGATAGGGCGTATAATACCAGAGATCAAAGGTAGCACACAAGAATTCTGAGCCATCTCCTGACTACAGATAGATGCCTGTCTGTCAGTCTTAGGAGAGTGCTGAGCATCAACATATTCCACCGAATTACCCCAATCATTAGAGACACTAGTCAAACAAGCATTCTTAGTTTGAGTTGATGAGTGATGTGCTAATAACCACTTCGTAATTTCTTCAAATTGTTTTGACTGGTGCGCAACTTTAGTGTCAAGTGATTCAAAGAGTTTACATAAACTCATAATGCTGGTGTTAATAGCTGTCAGGGCAGGTTGAATCGTAGATGAGTATTGAAAAAGGAGATCAGACGGTGCTGCTCTTGTTGGTCTGGGTGTGGGTAGAGCAAATGAGTGTAACATGGAAATATGGCGATCTGCCTGGGATTGAGGATGAGTTGCATCATTATTGCCATCATCAAAATCCTCATCATGCTGTTTATTGCCTCTTCATAACATTGGAGAATCACATTGACTTACATGAATCGACAGGTCCGATTGCTCATCGGACAAGGATTGAAAATTTATTGGAGATATGGCAATACGTGAGGAAGACAGTCGCGGATAATGTTTAGTGGACACTAACAACGTATTATCAGAGAGTGGTTGAGGGTTAGCTCTTGCACATGGCGTATTCAGAGGAGCTGACACATTATTGACCTCTGGAGGACAAGATGTACTGTTGTTAGCAATGTGAGAGGTCGACATCGATGATATGGAAACAATGGATTCATTCGAGTGTTCATCAAATGTGAATTTAGTTTTTGGACAGGCAGACACACAAACGGGGGTGATAGAAGTAGCTGAGTAAAATTTTTGGGGGGGAACTTCCGAGTCAGCCTGACTAAGTTGTTTGGATGCTAATGATAAATGCGGAATATTGAATGGCATACTTGTTGTTAATTTATATGCCATTGTTTATGCTAAACCAATAAACACAATATAACTTAAAATTAATGACAAATGAAAAAAAAAAGCAGGTTAAAACAGGTTACAAACGAAATATGCACTGCGTGTACAGTTCAAAAAGTGGCTCAGGGAAACATTTATTGCGTTTTGCTTTTTCCGGGGGTACCTGCTCAGAAGAAAACAGGGCTCATTAAGTAGAAAAGACACACAAGCAATTTAGCACCATGCCACTGCCACCGCCACGCGGCTAAGCGGACAATCGGTACTCTCCAGGTACTCCCACGAGTGCACGCGCGCTGTGCGCGCTCGTGATATGAGAGTTTAGTGATGACGCTGATAGAAGGTGTGTCAGATTCTAGGGAGAAGCAGAGAAAACACAATCAACAAAAGGGGCATAGGGACATGGAGCTCGGTGGCACACGAGCTCGGAGGCCAAGACAATAGACCAGAGACACAGTCACAGTCACCGCCAGAATCCTTGAGGCTGGAAATGGTAAGTGCTGACGGTGCGGGCAGCAGACAGAATCCACCAACAAAAGCAACACGGAGTATAGGGGACAAGTGGTACTCTGCAGGTACTCCCACGAGTGCGTGCACGCTGTGCGCGTGCGCGCGCTCATGATATGGGGGTTTAGTGATGACGCAGATAGAAGGCGTGTCGGATTCTCCACAATCCTTGAGGCTGGAAATGGCAAGCGCTGACGGCGAGGGCAGCAGACAGAATCTGGTAACAAAAGCAGTAGGGAGTGTAGCGGACAAGCGGTACTCTCCAGGTACTCCCACGATGCACATCTATTAGGTTTCCTCTAAATGGCACTTTTCTGATTTTTTTTGCTGATTTTTCCACATTTTATTGCTGCAAAAAATAGGAGGGGGATCCCCTACACTTCCCTTTGCAGCTCCACCCCCTTCATATATCATGCCCAAACTTACCACATATAGATTTGCGGTAAAACAAGGTGTTAAGAAAAATAGTCGACCGAGGTCGACTAATGAGCACCACACACCGCGGGTAATAATAAGCAGTCCTCAGATACCTGAGGTTTCCTAGTGCTATATAAATGCCAAATTATTATTATTATTGGTATCTGATTGGACCGAAGTCTTAACAGTGGTTATCAATATGTATTTCTATGACAGGACTTCTATTTGGATGACAAAAGCAACCAGGGTGTCTATCACAGAATCTGTGCCTGGTGCAGAATGGGCTGCTCGTATAGTATGGTGTGTTTCGCTCTTCAGGGATGTTTCCACCATGGTTTGGGACCTGCACTGGCTTCCTATAAACTGGTCATTTTGGCATTCAAAGTTTTGCACAGTTACGGGCCAATATATATCTGCAGTCACAAGTGGTGAACCGCTGTCCTCAGAAGGGCTCACACGCTGTGCCAACAGTGCTTTACCTGGCCTTAGAAGTCACTGGCCTTTCGAATGTGCTTTGGGAGGTTTGCAACGGTCTGCCCCTTGCAATTAGAGCTACACTAATGTGATTCCTATTCTGGCTGCTCTGAAAGATGATTTTTTTCTGGATGAGTTTTTTATTTTGTGCGGTGTTTTAGTACCTGTTAAGTGTTTCTTTTTCACTGTACATAATAAATACATAAGTAAAACATAGTATGCACCTCCTTGACCTGAACACTATGCTCCGAAACATGCATGCATCAGTTTGGTTCCCAGTTTAAAAGAAGGAGGAGTGGTTAGGATGTGTTTTGCAGCGAGGATCTATCACTGCATGAAATTGATAGTTTACCAATTTTGTAAAATGCATGCAAACCTATGCAAACTTATTGTTTGCTTTGGTTTACATGCTACTGAAACGATGTTGTAAACCTTTGGTTTACATGTTGGTTCACACATGAGTAAACCATGCAGTTATTCAAGTCCATTTGGACCTCAAGTTCGGAATGTTGTAAGCATACTGTCCATATGGTTTACACAACAGAAGTACTTTGCAAAGGTATGGCGCACTAAAATCACACTGATCCTGTAAACATTCCGTTTCCCAAAAAAGCGATTTGTAAACCTTTGTGGACTTAATATGTTCTAAAGAATTAGCATAAAGTTTACAACAATTTGAATTATGTGTAAACCTCTGAAAACATAATGTACTCATGTCACGATGCAGTGAACATTATTGTTTGCAGATGTTAAAACTATTTGTAAACCAATGCAGGGTTCGAAATTGCTGGGAGATATCGAGCTCCTGCCTCTAGCCTTGGAGAGCCTACTTAGCTTGAATCAGCATCTACCAGGAGCAACATTTTGCTCCCCAGGCCAACTGGTGCCTTACAAACAGTACTTTTTAAAACGTTGTAAAACCTTTTATAGTTTGTATTAAGCTTCCAAGTAAACCTTTTGACCGCAAAACAACTGATGCAGGTTTGAGTTCCATTGAGGGGGTCCCTGCTGAAAGTTATTAAGGCAGAATTGGAATGTAATGTAGTAGATTTTCTTTCTTCAATAGGGTGTATGAACTCCTTTAATCGAACGGTTTCAGGCATCAGCGAGTCTGAAGAAAAAGTGACTTATAAAAAAGATTGTAGTGCTCATTGCCATGCCACTGTGTGTTGTGACACATATAGCACAGTCATTATTCCAAGCCTCAGAGATGTTTCAAGGGTTTTTATTGAGATTTTAATGGGTTCCATGGCCAACCCTCTCTCTTGTCTTCAAGCACCTCCTCCGAAACCCATGGTTCCTTAGCTCCCTTAAGTAGATACTGTTCGTTCGACCCTCAGTATGCTAACAGGATAACAAATCTGGTGTAGACCTAATTGCCTATGGACTTATCTGACTAAAACACCATCAGTGAATTCCTAACTTTACCTACTTTATCCAAAGGTTAGTCATCAAATGGGAAAGGGGATTGTGCATTTAAGTTTCCTTTCTTCCCAGCCCTTACACTCCTTCCCCTCCTACCTTTTGATGTTCTCCACTTACTACTCTCCTCCAATCAACACCCACCTTCACTCCTTCCACTCCCTATCTTCTCTGTCCCTCCAACAGTCTTTCACTCTTTCTATAACTCACCTTCACACTTTAATATAACTACACACTCCTCCCACATTACTACTCCACTCTCTTCACTACAACTACCTCCTCCACTCAAACAACTTCCCCCTTCACCCTGCTATTCCCTACTCCACACTACCACTCATGGAATCACTTCACATGCACTCCCTACTCTCCTGCTCCCAACTACATCTGTCACACTCTAACACACACTCACAATGCAGTGACACTTCCATTCACTAACCAATACCTCACCTTTTCAAGAAATCACCCCCACACTCCGCGCTCCTTCCTTCTTTGCTCATGGCCTGCCACCCCCTCCTACTGTGACCTCACCCAAACATACCACAACTTCCTGCATTCTGCCCCTCTTTTTATGCTCCCCCTCCTGTTTCCATTGGTACACTTTCCCCAATAATCTGGTCATATCTTCCACGCCCAGGAGGGGCTAGATGCAGCAAAAGTTATAAATAGTGGGATAAGCCCCATCTCATTTCTTCATGCGAGTCAGCTGGGGAATAATGAGGACAGTCCTGGAAGCTGAAGGTCTGAGTTTGTGTTAGGGGCCTTGGGTCCGGCTCTACGAGAAGTCACATGTGTCCAGGGGTTTGTGCCCCTTTTATTTTTTCCTGGTGGTGTAGGGTATTATCCATAGCTGTAGTCTACGTGTTTTACGCTGCTATGAGATGCAGTGACTGCTGTCATTTTGCCACATATGCCCAGTTCTTCTCCCAGAGCTTCTCTCTTCTCTCTTGCACCCTCACCCTCACCATCTGCCGCTGGGTGACTGGTTGCTCATGTTTGCCTGGGTTTCGGGCTCTGGTACCGTTGCATGGACTGCATTTGGTACTATTTCACTGCTCTCTCTTCTGGTTCTCAACGCTCTATCGCTCACTTCGCAAAGCATAGTGTGATATAAAGTTGTACTGCACTAATAAATGCTGGCACAAGAAGGGGGCAGGACTCCTGCTCTCTCAACTGCCACTATCCTCCTCACTTGTACCACCCCTGGCTGAGAGGGGTTCATATCCTCTCTTGACAAGGCAAGAGTGCTGGCCTTGCCACATTCAGGAAAGCACCTACCATTACACATAAGACCAACATACATCCACAATTTAAAAAAAAACAGTAACAGTCCCCTCATTTCTGAAGAACCACTGGCATAGCATGTCATGCCACCACATCTCCCTGTTCTCCTCTCTCCCTGCCTCTCTACAAAAATCTCATGGCACCTATCCCCCTATCCCTCATCCTAAAACTTAGCACTTCACCCACTCTCCTGTTCCTATCTCATACTCTACTGTCCTTGTCCCCGGTTCATGATCCTACCACCCCTGCATCATCTGGTCTCATATCCACATCCTCTCACCCATTTTTAAAGACACTGGTCCTCCAAATATCAAGTTTTGCAAGCTTTTTTGTGCCAAAAAATTCATTATTTTCCCTATAATTTTAAATAAATAAACAAAATTAAAAAAATCCCTGTTACTGCAGCAAGGCCCTTTTCCTAGTTTGCATCTCAGTCCTTGCTCTCACAACAATTCCTTTGCATGGTTTATAATGGTTTATCAAACTAACAGGCAATATTGACAGCTTTTGCAGCACATGCCAAGAACTGGATTTTGAAGTATCCAGTATTTTTGTAGTGCGTACACCCAATATTTTCTTGTTTACTAAATGCTAACTGTTTTGAAAGTCAATTGAGCATAGGCTAAGAAAGATTTGGCCAGATTCAATACATGTACTGGCAGAAGTATAGTCTCTTTATTCTACAACCAATGACCTGTGGTGCTATTTCGTCTGGTGTATACTGTGTCCTGGCAAGCCTTGTCTGTGAACACATGACCTCATTAAAGCCTTGTTGAGTTCAGTTTAAAAGGTTGCTACTGTGAAGGAGCGCTTTGAAAGCAGAACGTTACTACTTTGATTCGTTTTCATCTCCCGGCACTGCGAGCCAAGCGGGCTCTTGCCGAGTTCCCAACCGCTTCCTGGAGGAGGCAGAGCTGGTGGGACCCATGTGTGTGATCACGTGACTGGTGGCGTCCTTAAGACTGTGCTCGAGTCGCCTGAGCATGTCATATTCTGCTACTGTGAAGGAGCGCTTTGAAAGCAGAACGCTACTACTTTGATTCGTTTTCATCTCCTGGCACTGCGAGCCAAGCGGGCTCTTGCCGAGTTCCCAACCGCTTCCTGGAGGAGGCAGAGCTGGTGGGACCCACTTGTGTGATCACGTGACTGGTGGCGTCCTTAAGACTGCGCTCGAGTCACCTGAGCGTGTCATATTCTGCTACTGTGAAGGAGCGCTCTGAAAGCAGAACGCTACTACTTTGATTTGTTTTCATCTCCCGGCACTGCGAGCCAAGCGGGCTCTTGCCGAGTTCCCAACCGCTTCCTGGAGGAGGCGGAGCTGGTGGGACCCACGTGTGTGATCACGTGACTGGTGGCGTCCTTAAGACTGCGCTCGAGTCACCCTCGCGGCATTAAGCCCGGAGGAGTCAAGCCCACCGGCTGTTGTGCGGCTGTTTGGCACGGGTGGCGCCCAAGGTGTCTGGAACTGCAACGGATCTGCAAACAGGTGAAAAGTGTTCTATATAAGTTTTAACACCTATATAACAGTAGATAATACATCATTTATCGCCTGGCTATTAAGCCGCAAAGCCTAACAGCGTAACAATACTACTTTTACACCTTATTAACCTGTGTTTTTGTTGTGCTGGCCAGCAATACCGTTTTATAAGTGCCTAGCTCAAATGATTCACATCTGTAATTATATGTAACTAGGCTGAAAATACTATAGGGTGAAAACTAGCGTGTTGCACAGCAGGTTCCTATTTTATTATTGGGTGCCATGTAACTTCACATGCGCTTTTATAGTTTAAAATCAAATATGCCCGAAACTCCAGATTTCCCATTGACGCCAGTAAATAACCCTGCTAAAGCGGCTGGCAAAGTCAAGCGAATGGCCACTCCGAAAAGCATCACACTTACTCCGGTGCCCAAAACCCCATTACCCAATCATGATATTCGCAGTTTCTGTGCTCAGCCAGTAAGTCAAGATCAAACAAATGTTTCTCCCGAAATATCCGTGGAAAAGACTCCCAACAGCAATTCCTCAATTTCACAATTACCTCAGTCATTGCAAAACGAAGAACAGACCATTTCTGATAATACTATTCTGCAAACCATTAAATCTCCCTCTCTACCTCAAAAACTGAATGTGCAGTTACCGTGTGTAGTCGAAGAAGAAGACATTGACCAAGTGTTCTCTAATGTACCGACACATACAACAACTACGAACCAGAATTCATCAATAGCTTCAAATATACCTGACTATCGAGCACCCTGCTCCATGGATTCTAGTGTTTCGTCAGTAGCCTCTTTTACTCAACCTACTCCGAGACGGCGTCTTTCTTCTTCTGAACGTCTCAAAACATCCTCCAACAATGGTCTTTTGGAGATTACTCTCACAGCGGTTAACACCACCATCAAAAGTCTATACAGAATGTTTGAAACTTTGGAGCAAAAGATAAAGTATCAATCTGAACAAATTGAAAAAATTGCAAGGTGGATGGAACTTCAACCATATATGAATCTGCCCCAGTCTGAATCAATCAGAAATATGGGTGGGGTTCATCCGCCTCCTATCATAATTGAGGAAGAGACCCAAGCAACAGCGGTTCCTACTATTACTGGAATTATACGACCAGTTGAAAGTGTAGACCTTACCAAGCCTGACCACAATTCATCATGGGTCAGTGTTGACAAGCTACCTTCGGGTCCACACTCTGAAGCTCCGATAACTTACAATGCCTTTAAGAAGCAAATTGGCCAGGGACCATCATCCATACTGTTCATTGCTAAACCGCGTCAAATGACCATGAAAATGAGACGATTGATGAAGGCGAAAGCACGCCTTACAATGAATAATTCCACACAAAAAAATATAGTTACTGGCATATCAACGAGCTCTATTACAAAACAAGCAGAGAAAATAAGCCAAATCGATGCTCCACAAAGCGGATTTAAAACAATAATATAATCCGTGTTGCTCCTGCTCAAAAGCAATACATCCTGGCGCAAGGCGCTGAGGGGCCGAACAACACTCAAGTGTCAAATACAATGACACAGGGTGTCATGATGCCTACCCCCGGAGCACCAGGCCAGGCCCAGCACCCCCGGGAGCAGGCATCACGCCCCCGGGTAAAAGCCCAGCGGCCCTTTATAGGGGCTCTTTGGCCTCTGTCCTGGCGCCGTTGGCGCCAGGCTCATGTTGGACATCAGGCTCATAAGGGGAAGTGTTTGGTGCACTTACCTGAAGCAGACCATGCTGCACACTCACCTGATGCAGACCATGCTGCATGAAGAACCAAGCCAAATGAGGCTTAGGAGGGACTCTTTTTCTGAAGGAACTATTTTGTTACTTGGAAGGGGCTGTGGAAGAATACTCACCTGGAACTTCTTCCAAGGCTATTTAAGCCACGCCCGGACAGCCACACGTGCTTCGCGTTGTTCTGCATCCCAGCAGCTGAACGCTCACTGTGTCTGCTCCTGCACCTAGACTCCAGCCACACCCGCCTCGAACCTGGAAAACCTGTAAGGAAAGAAGAGTAGAGAAAGGTTAAAACCAAGAACTTATTCAACCTTCTTACCTGCATCCGGAATCTTCACGCCAGCATTCCTGAAGGAAGACTTCCATTTAAAAGCACCGCATTGCTCGCTGCAGCGCCGCACTTCATTCACCTGTTCCCGAGTCGCCGCCCGGCTCCATCGCGGCTCTCAGCACCGGTTGCCACATCTCTGCACCTAGGGGAGAGAAGAAGAGACAAAAGGTGAGCAAGGGAACACAAGAGGAAAGCCGAATTTTCAGCCATATTAGTTCCCGGCTTTTCTTGGTGAACCATTCCACATCTCGGGTCGGCGCCGCATCTTTGGCAGGTACCGCACCCCGGCCCCTATGGGGAAAGGACAAAAGACATTACTGGGGAACTATAAAGACATTTAGAGGGGTCGCCCTCAGCACTAACTCACCTGATTTTACCACCGGCAATTTAACCCCTCAACGCATCGCCTTTGTTCTGCACCTGAAATAAAGGACAGATCACAGGTTAGGAAAAGCAACATAAAAGGAGGCTCACACTTGAACTTTTGCATCTTCATACTTACAGCGTATCGCTCAGAAAAGTCCAGTGGATTTGCCAGCGCCATTCTGGAAACCGGTGAAGTAACTGGACGAATGCGCGCCCCTGCACCAGAAGCAGGATGGAGAGTTCATCCTTCCAAACCATAAGGTGAGCTTAAACCGGGGGTTTTGGAGGAAGTCATAGGAGAACGAAGGGGGAAAGGGAGGAGCAAGCACACTATTCAGCAGACAGTTAATTCCCTTTCTCATCTGCAGAAGGATATTCCTACGGGCCAGACAAGCTAGATTTGGGGGTCCTGTTCAATCGGTGGTCCGAATTCTGCGCATCACGCTTGAAGAGGCCACAGCAACCCAGACCAGACCAGCGCCTCCGTGGAGCCAGGTGAGCGTTACACCCTTTTGTGCAACCACCCTCGCACTCACCTTTGAATGCATTGGTGGCACTTGCGGAAACAGTGGAAGATACGCAATTGAATACAGCTCCTAATACTAACAACTTGCAGCCTCAGACCACATTAGCTGCATCAACATTTCCAAAACAATCTAATAAAGTGATTCCTGAGCAAAATTATATTTCTGAACGAGTTGAAGAAATCAAAGCAATGGTAGATGAATATCTACATCAGCGACTAAAGTGTGCTAGCTCAAATACTCTGAGACTCGTGACGAATTGGGTTTCTCAGTCGCAAACTCAGGAAGAAAATCACACCACGAATTGGGCTTTTCAGTCGCAAATTCAGGAAGAAAATTACTCCACAGAAAGAAATTGGATTCAAGCAACGCAACAGAACTGCACACGAACAGGTCAACGTCCCCCCACAATCGATGAGGCACAAAGTAAGAAGACAGTACAATTTAAGACTTCAGAACACCCAATAAAAAAGCCACACAAAGCACATTCAAAAAAGGAAACAAAGAAGAACAAATTCCGTGATTTCCATACCCTGATTTTGAAATGCCGGAATGCTCCGCATGCGCAATATGACCTTTCAAGAACGAGCATTCTTAATATCTTCAGTGGACTACAGGAATTAGAAGATATTTCATCATCGGGCATTGATCAGGTGGAGTTTTTGTGTGACAGTAATCTTTCTATTATCCGACTATGGATAAGATCTGGCTTGGTTTTGAACACTTTATGGCGAGCTAAAATGGCTCAATTCGAAATGGGATTTTTATTGGCACAAGACCCAGAAAGGACCTACAGCGAACAACAAGAACAAAAAATAGCCCAAAAACAAGATGTACAAGTGAATCAACGACAAGAGATGTGCAAATGTGACTTCTGTAATCTGTCATCTAAAGCATAACCATCACTGAGCCTGCATACACAAAATGTTTCATTGGCCTCATGGAACTCAAGAGGTTTCCAACACTTATTGAACAATGAGCAGAATTGCATAAACCACTTCGATATTGTAGTACTGCAGGAAACGTGGATAACGCAGAGTCCATTATGGGATGACCACACTATAGTTCATCTGTCAGCAATTGCCTCCACAAAAGAACGACCTATGTCAGGTCTATTGGTTGCGGTTAAAATTATGTCAGGCCTTAGACTTCAGGCTTGGGCCGCGCCAAATAACTTTATGCAACTGGTAAAAATTTCGAGAGGTGCAGTGGATATTGCCCTAATTAATTTATATCGCAACCCAGAGGCAATCCATGACAACATTTTTTACACAGACATGTCTAGTCTATTGGAACTAATCTCAAAAACGCCAAATATTTCGTCAACCATACTTGCTGGTGAGTTCAATTTACATGGCATGTCAACTACCAAAAATCATTTGACACAAGATACCATTAGAGCGCAAAACTTCATGAGAGAGTGGAATCTGCACATTGCGAATGGCTCTCTACCAGGAGACATATCTCCTCAACCCACTTGGCACAGAGGCGGATCCACAAGTATAATTGACTACTTATTCCTCTCCGAGGATTTGTTCATGAAAGTTTCAGAATTTAAAATTATCCAACAAACGGCAAGTGATCACAACATGTTAGTGCTAAATTGGCCATGGACAGATACCCAAGAACAATCACAACACTGGATGGCATCAAACTTACAAATCAACAATGCTAGAATCCGATTCAAATGGACGGAAGACAAACTACGATCAATGGAATGAGAACTACGGGTGCAAATAACATTGTCTGCCTTTCAATCTTATTCAGCAGTGTTGGATATGTTTAAAGAAATTCATCATATACATCTCGTGTGTCCAAAAAAGAAAAATAAACATGTCTATGATCACCAATTACAACAGGCGAAAACAATCCATAGAAAAATGTTAAGATCGACACGGCTTGTTCCTGCAGATCAAAAACAACAAGTTATAATAAACTTGAAATGCTAATACAGAAACTGGATTCGAGGTCACAAAGCTTCTATGTTTCAAAGGGATAGTGAAAACTTTATGTCCCTATCTCTTACTAAAATCACATCCCAAATATGGTCCCTTCTTAATGAAACAGCTCTCCTCAAACAAGTTGACACACAACTAAATGGTGTTCCTGCACAAGAATGGATAAATCATTTTTCAATATTGTACCACGATGAAGAATTTGCTCACTACCATTATTCTATACAAAGTGAGGCTCTGTGGAATCTTGATTTCTCCATCGAGGCCATCGAGGAGTTCATAATGAAGTCTTCCTCCTCTCGTGCCGGGGGCCCGGATGGCCTAACAAATCAAATGATGAAAGAAAACCCGAATCTGTGGGCAAACATATTGTACAGGATATTCCAACAAATCCTTTATACAAAGACCATACCTGCATCGTGGTGTACATCTTTAATAGTTCCAATTTTCAAGAAGGGTGATCGTGGGGCCCCTTCCAACTATCGCCCCATCGCCCTTCTGGACACCCCCAGTAAAATATTTTGCCGACTTGTATTGAGGAACTTCAATCTTTGGACGCTTGAGGCACAACAACGAGACCCGAATCAAACAGGCTTTGTACCGGGCATGGGAACATCAATAAATTTAATCACATTAAATGCCTTAAAAAACAAGCACATTACACTAAAACTCCCATGTATTTTGCTTTTATCAACTTACAGGCGGTATTTGACTCTGTCTCTAGAGTCAAGCTAATTAATAAACTCATTGAAGCTGAATGTCCACCCACCCTGACTGATATCATTTACTCATTACACTCAGGGACTTCGATACGTATCAGACTCTCCATAATGGGTTTACTATCCACGTCTATTAACACGTCGAAAGGTTTAAACCAAGGCTGTCTATTGGCCTCCGCCTTATTTAATTTTTTTATACAAAATATCAAGAAGATGTTCAAGGAAGTGTCATCAGACTCTCCGAAATTAAATAATGTGGTTATCCAAGCTCTTTGGTATGCGGACGATCTTGTTCTCATATCTAAGACCCCTAGTTGTCTGCAAAAACTTTTGACAGCTTTGACTCATTATTTTGACCT
Organism: Ambystoma mexicanum; assembly: GCF_040938575.1. Lineage (NCBI taxonomy): Eukaryota > Metazoa > Chordata > Amphibia > Caudata > Ambystomatidae > Ambystoma > Ambystoma mexicanum. The sequence goes on from NC_090930.1 coordinate 931,172,677, forward strand.
TAATGCTCTTACCATAAACCTAAAAAAGTCACAGGTCGTGCAATACGTGCCAAAAATCTCAATGTATAATAAAATGAGCTGGAAAATTAAAGATGTCGACCTTGATATTGTACAAAACTACACGGATTTAGGCCTAGCATTTGATGATGTTCCGAATGCTGACACTCAAAAACTTATTGTTGTAAACAAAGTGATTCCAGCCATATCCCAGACCAAAATAATTCTGTTTAAATTTGACAAATTTTCCACACTGCCCACAATTCAATATTGGCGACAAACAATCACGCCTACTCTTCTTTATGGTTTGGAAACTAGAACATTCATTGAAAATTCCTTCTTTGAAAAACTTGAAACAAAATTTTGGCGGCAATCATTGAGACTTCCTATATGCACACCTGGACCCTGGCTGAGATATGAGTTGGGACTCACATCCTTACATGCCAGGTATCATTGGCAATTATGTGTATTGTTTAGAAAATGTTTAATCTATGATAGAGCGAATACTTTGTTGTAAACACTGTCAAATTATATGTTTCAATCAAAACATCGCTTTATCCAAGAATGGATAAATAATGTTATATCAATTCTGGCCGTGGCTGAAGCCACCCTTGACTCATTGATCAATAATCCGGACTATGTAAAAAAAAAAAAAAGATTCTGCAAGATTGGATTAATACTCATACTGTTTGCTGTACTTATAAACACTTCAATGCGCAAGCATTTTTGGATAAATAAATGGGGGTCACAGAGACCTATTTGCTCAAAGCTCCGAATCCAAAAATATTTGCAGCTATTCTGCGCCTACGTCTAAATCTCTGGTGTACTCGAGACATCCAGGCTCAAAGAAAACAGCTTAGTCTGGAACAACATTTTTGTCGATTTTGTCTTGATCCTTCTAGTCAAGAGACATTTGAACACCTCATAACTAAATGCACTGCACTATGTGATTTGAGAAATAGATACTATGAAAATCATTTGATCTACATGTCATATGTGCTACCAGAACACAGATGGCTAAAAATACTCACGACTGAAAATATGGGTCTATATATTGCCACAGCAAATTTTCTTAATGCTTTGAATCTAGAAAGCAGGCCTAGTCCCACTGAAAAAAAAAATAGGAAATGGGCGGCTTACAAACATTCTATGAACTGAACTGTGGCTTATTTGCTTGCATACTTATATTTTTACATATTTGATACATATTTGTTACAGCGCTTAAATGTTCAAATGTTTAAATGTCACAATTGTTACTGTGTTCTGTACATTTTGTGATGAATTATGAATTTTTATGTAATTTTATGAAATTTTGATAAAAGTTTTTTTGTAAAAATTGAAAAGTTGAGAAATTAGCTAAATCAATGAAAAAAAAGAAAAAAAGTTTAAAAGGTTCCTTGTGAAGCTCTGTGTCTACCAACATTGCCTTGTGACAATAAGCTGTTTGTGCAGTGGGTCTAACCAATTATACAATGTACGTTTACCATGCCTGAAACTCTAAGAAAGCAATTACTGCAGCGCAGTATGGCTGACTGCTTACAGTGTGCACCTGTAGCCCGGCTCAAATTACAAAAAAGTACAGAGAGAAACATTATGATAAGTGAAAAACCACCTAAAGGGAACACTTTCAGTGACAGATTCCAAGGAAAGAAGAGAACTATTAGAACCAAGCTGTACACTGCTGTGAAGGAGTCTAACCGGGCATCACACACTGGATCAGGACTCTTGCCCTTAGCCTAGGATGTACAACTCTATTAGAATACTTTTACTTTATTTTCAATGAATTCGAATTGAGCCGATAACCAACCCGTCTCACACCCCCTTTTACAAATACCCCGGGTCACAATGGACCATGAACCAGGTCAGTTCGTGGGAATACAATATTTATTTATTTTAATTTAAAAGGAAATCACACAATTTTTATGTTGGGCAGCAATCACCAGTGGGGTCATAAGTGGGGTCATAATTACAATTAAAACCACTGAAATACGCTTGGGTAAACTTCTACAGGAACATAATCACAGCACAAATGAATAGGAGCCCATTTTCAATTAGGATAGATATCACCCAAGTTAAGGTTTCCCCCTGCAATGTTCCCTCAACCCACAATTAGAAAGAAGCAACAGGTAGTCTGGGATATGAGGCAGCAAACAGAATCAAAATCTGAACTTCCCTCACAAAATAAGAGGCAAAAATTAATTTTAAACCCTTTGCAATGGCTTAAATGACACTCGGATTTTAACAAATAATTAATGATATGTGTGGTTAAATAATGATGTACATATGTGTTATCACAGTATCAGAGATGTTATATCACTAGCAACTGTAAGGTAAGGTATCACAAAAGGGCATACAGTTCACAAAGCAGGTTGAAATTGAGAACACAGTGCCGTCAAATCACACATGGAAAAGTTGCATTTTTCTCTTTTTCTGCTTTAAATGTCAAAAACTGTTCAAAAAAGAAAACGGGTGAAAAACAGAATCAGAATGCGGTTTTTAGGCTGGGTGATAGATGCACATCACAGGGACAATATAGAAGTGAAAGAGTGACTATAGCTGGAGAATTGAATGAGTTTTTTTTAAGGTGGAATAAGGTTCAATTTTAGGAAAATAGAGCAGTTGAAAAGAGAAAATCGGTTTTAAAAGGAAATGCAAGTTTTACTTAAACTAAATTATCTAGACTATATTGTTAAAGAAAAGCATGGTACGTTCCAATATTGATTTGCGACGTGAACCTTTTCACCCCGCATTCAGCTTTATGTGGGAATTAATTTGATTATTCCAAATATGGCTAAGGACCTATGATCCATGCAAGACAAAAATGAAGAAAAAAGTGGTGCTAACGCTTGGAGATCAAGGACAAGGTGCACAGAGAATTCTAACTGTCTTAAACAAGTTACCAAGGCAAGGATAGAATTTCTTAGAGAGTAGAACAAAGAGAAAGGCATCAAGATGGTTAGACTATGTGTGGCTATGGGATGGGGAAGTACTCACAATCTGCACTTGTGTTTGGGGATTGGGCAGCCAACCGGATTCTGGACTCAAAAGATTCTGGTCACAGGATAGCGGCTCTCCTAACAGCAAACAGCTGGGCAAGTCTGGTTGTTGGATGATGGCAAGGGTACAGCAGGCATGCAGGTAGTGGGCAAAAAGCTGGTCTGGTCACAGAATGCTTCCCAAAAGGGTACCACAGCTTTTTCCCTTTGTTATTGGGATTTTAGAGTACTTTCTGGATCAATAGCCCTGCTTGGATAGGATCAGCTATGCTTTGGCCTTGCTGGAATAGGAGCAGCTTGCTTTGGCCTTGCAGTAGAGTCTGGAATCTTGCAAAGGTGGATCTGGAATGTCAGGATACGCAGGTGCTGGAAATTCAGGAGAGAGTGTGTGTAGAGTTCTATCAGCCTATCTTATTTATAAGGCATGGTGACATCATAGAATTATATGATGGGGCAGGTTTAGGCTGGGTCTGCCTCTAACCACTGGATTGTTCAGGGGTGATTGGTACCGCCTTGCTGTCAGCCGGTTGGGTTTCAGGGCCATGATGTCAGATTTATGATGTGTGCTTTACAATGCATAGGATCATCCCACAGTTACTTTTGCTAAAATCAGTCTTAACCATAAATTACACATTTGTACAGTTGTGGCACTTTAACAAATTACATAGGCAGATTACATATTTCAGGCAGAACATTGTAGTCCAAGCCTCACATTTGTAGGACTTTGTTTCATCCGTCTAATAGTTTTTTGTGGTTTTTCAATGAAATTACTTTGCCTGAAATTCTATAACTTTATACAAGTGTATACATAGTCATAAGGCATGTGAATATTTAATTTCAAAGTGGCATCATATACACTTTCCTCAGCTTATCCAACTCTCTGCCATTTCTGTCCACAATATGCCAGTGAATGCTATCACGTCTTGTTTAAAAGCCACAAAATTCACATTAAAACAGTACAACTTTTACATTTCTGCGCTGTCCGGTTACAGAATTAAAAGTCTTAAAAGTGTATTCATCAAATAGTATTTTGAGACAGATGGGGCTGCCTTTGTCCTCCAAATATGGTCATGTCTTTTCAGGCTACCACAACTGTCAGTTCAGCCCAAGGTGGCCTGGGGGGTTTCCCAGTTTGATTGAATGTTTATTGTCACTTCCCCCACTTCACACGTAGATGTCCCAGATCTATTGTCTCAAGCTGAAGCCCAGACAGATGTCTGACGAGCGTGTGATATTTATTTCTCTTGGTCCATTCAAAGTTTTCAAAGGTCGCAATTAACATGCAAGTGTCCCAGAAATATATGGTGGCTCCTTTTGGGGGAAGGTCTCAGTTTAGCCAGCAGAAGAACCTGTTCTGGAGCTTCCACAATCCAGCCACTGCATTTAATTCTTTATTTTATTTTATTTTGTTCTGAATCAGAAGCAAGCCTATTGAAATAAAACATCCAATATATGTTTCCCAGCAAAAAACCCTTTATATTGCTAGGCCAAGACAGGGCCTTCTTTCAACATTATACTTTTAAAACAGGCATTTTTCCTTATTTGCAAAAGCGCATTTTAACCCATGGTGAAGTCTGCTGGGCTGACAATTTCAAAAAGGTTTTCTCTTCCTTCTAACTTCCCAACATTGTTTTGCTTTAGTCAGTTTCACTTATACAGCAATCTGTTTAAGACACAGGTCCACTGAACTTGGCATATTCCCTTAGAGCTAGGGTTTCTTTTGAAGCATTGATTTTTTAAAATTTGTAGCCCAAATGTCAAGCGTTTTTCGGTGCAGTTGAAAGTAAAGCTTCTGTTGATTTCCTGGATCTGGTCTGACACAGCCTGCCATTCAGGAATAATGCTCTCTCCTGCTGTGGCACAATCTGAATATGGATGGGCATGGCAGGGCCTCACTGATGAAAGCAGAGTAATGTAGTACAGATGAAATGAGCATCAGAGCGGCATCATTTTAAATATAAAATATTTCCCTTTTTCACTGGGAAATTATGGGCTAGCAGCAAGGCAGTGCAGCTTCTAACTTTGCTCCTTTAGTACACACAAGAACACACCCTGGCAGCCTTTCTCTGTGTGCTCCCTGTTCCAACTTGCCCAATGCTGTATGGCAAAACAGTGCAGCCATCTTTTTGTAGCTGCCAAACGCAGTTTTGATGTGCGGCAGAGGTGCTCAAAGGAGCCAGTGCAGCCATTTTGCTGGTTCTGCTGAAGTGCAGCTTGATTATGTATGGGAATTCTGCTGAGTGGGTCAATGGATCCCACACTGCTCACAGTGACCACAAAACCAAATTTAAAGAAAGTAATGGAACCATTGGTCCCACCTGGAAGGCAACATATAGCAAACACCCCTGATTGACAGAGTCCAAGAAAGAAAGAGAACCAGTTGCAATACGTGGTAGAGTACTTACAGGGAGCCCCTCCACAATCCTAGATTTCAAGGAAGAAAGAGAACCATTAACACTGTGTGGCAGACCGCTTGAAGCGAGCGCCTCCACAATACCTGATTCAAAGAAAAGAGGAGAGGTATTAGCACTTTGTGGCAGAGGTCTTGATGCAAGCACCTGCACAGTACCTGATTCAAAGAAAGGATGAAAACCATTACAACTGTGTGGCAGACCACTTGAAGCGTGCACCACCACAATACCTGAGTCAAAGAAAGGATGAGAATCATTAGCACTATGTGGTAGATGTCAAGATGCAAAACCCTCCACAATGCCTGATTCAAAGAAAGGATGAAAACCATTAGCACTTTGTGGCAGACCGCTTGAAGAGAGCACCTCCAGATTACCTGATTCAAAGAAAGGAAGAGAACCATTAGCAGTGTGTGGCAGACCGCTTGAAGAGAGCACCTCCAGATTACCTGATTCAAAGAAAGGAAGAGAACCATTAGCACTGTGTGGCAGACCACTTTAAGCAAGCACCTCCACAATAACTGATTAAAAGAAAGGATTACAATCATTAGCACGTTGTGGCACATCACTTAAAGTGAGCGCCTCCACAGTGCATGTTTCAAAGGAAAGAAAAGAAACAAAATGTTAGCACTGTGTGATAGATCACTTACAGTGAACACCTTTGCAATGTACAATTCCAAGAAAAGAAATAGGGCATCATGAGCACAGAGTAGCTGACATTTCAGAGAGATCTCTTCACCATCTAGGTCTGGGGGAGGAACATAGAACCAAAAGCGAGTTGGAGGTGAGAAACTTTGCTTCACAAGGTTATGGGGTAACGAAAGTCCCTCAGGGGAGCTGTTCTGGAAGCAGTTATAAGATTAGAGAAAACTAGTTAGATCCTATCACTGACCTGAATTTAAATAATCTATCTGGCACTGAACAATCTTGCACACCTGATGGTCCTTGAAATCTCAAACATGCGGACCATTCTGGCCGCTAGTCCACAATAAGCTTTTGTTACTAGAGATCAGGTCCTCTTTAAAGGGGAATGTGATCTTCTGGCATTAAGGTATGTAGTGGTGTCAATCTAATGCAATTAAATACATTGGTTATAAGAAGTCGCTGACTCAATAACTTAAATCACTGTCCTATTGAAAACGCTGATTGCTGGCCCTCTTTTGCCTCATATTTCCATCAATAACAAAGGTACATATCAGCCGAAATTGAACCTGTTGGGAGAAGAATGCAGGGGAAAATACTAATGGTCAACCATGTTCAATCTCTTCTTGTTTCTGTCCTACCTTTTCACTAGCAGTAGTAAAGCTCTAGTACTTGCCGGGAAGGTAAAGGATTACTCTCCAGTGTACACAGAACATGCAGCTAAAGGTTTTGCTTGTAAATAAAGCCATCTGTCTATCTGCTGCCTTGTGCCACCTACAGTTTTGAAGACTGTGTGTGGTGATTCATTCCGTTTTAGAGGCAGAACATTAAAACAGGTGGTTTTATGGGCATGCCACACATTTATCAGTGGATCAAAGCAGTGCTTTTGGCACTCGATTAGAATGCTAAAGCACAGAGCGTCCATTTTACATCGCACCACCTGAAGCATATTCGTTTCCATTCTTCGTGAATCATTAATCATCTTAGCACAAACAAAAACAGCACACGTGGCCAAGATGAATTGATCAGCGGTGGAAAACATTACAGGAGTCACGAAGTAAGGCTGAAAAGTATTAGTTCACTGAAAGTGCAATTCTGAAATATGATTATACGCCCAGAGACCGGCATTTCTGCACATACAAACAATACATTTTGGTACATATAAACACAGTTCGCAAACATATAGGCACACTGCATACCGTTCAAACAAATGCAAAGTTCACACACGGCACATTCTGCATACAGAGATCGCAAAAGCCTTATGTTACTGATTCCTCTACTCCCCATTACTTATTCCATTGAGTAAGTGGATGGATGGGTGCATTTTTTGGTGCATGGATGGCTGATGCATGGTGATGCAGGTGTATTCATGTGCGTAGAAACTTGAGTGGAAAGGTTAGTTGTCAGCAGTGCTGCTAGATGTGATACCCAAACCTGCCCTTAGATTAAATGACACTATAAGATATAGAAGTTCAACAAGCACATCCCTGGTTGACTGGTGTTCCATTAACCAACTGGGAACATACATGGAGAAGCACTATACTCTTAGCTTCAATATGTGTTGTTCATACGCAGTAATATGATAGGATCCATTCTTCCAAAGGCAGTGCCTTCGGGGTAGCTGTGGAGTTAATCATGTATTGCATACTTTGTTAGTGCAATTGCTCTTCTGTGTCCACACACATTTTCATTACTCATTTTGTCCTAGTGCTGCGTTTTTCTTTGGTTCCTGTTGCTAGGCCACAAGTTAGTGCTATGCTAGAAAAGGTATCTAGTGATATGGTGCCACTGTTTCAAGATGCTGGGGCAGTGATGGAAGAAATGTTATTGTTAGCACTTGACAAGGGATTCCGTAGGGAGGTTTTAACTCCACAGTGCAGAACATCATTAGAGATGTGTGAAATCTATGGCGTTGGCACCAGTGTATCATGGCACCATGTGTTCAGCCGCTCCAACAGGAATACATTGAAGGTTTGGATTCTGTTAGGGGTGACTATTTATGCTTCCACGGTCAAATCATCAAGTGACATTTTCATAATGTAAAGATGCATATGCAGATTGGGAAATTCTAAACACGGTCTTGCTGTTACTGTAAAAAAAAATACGGTGCACATTTGATAACATCTGCAACATTGAACTGCATGCCTTACTACCTTTATACATATAGAATACCTAGAAATATGTACCTGCACCTTCTCATTTTTAAAACGCATTTTTTTAAAGTATGAATTAACCAGTAAAAATTGGTCTTAAACAGTTAAACATTTAAGACGATAAAATAAACATATAATTCATACCTCAATTGATTAATTCAGCACATACATTCATTAATTCAACTCTTCATTTTATATTACAATTGATTAGAAGGAAAATGAATAAAAATAAAATAAAATAAAACAGCCTTTTTCATTGTTCTTTTATAGAAACTCTGCCTATAGCCCCTAGAAATTCACCAAGGCAATAGTAAAGGCCACCTCGTATCCCCCTGTGGCTCTATCAAAAAACATATCTTTTTGCAGCCACTCTTCTTTTACCACGCATTTGAGATATTACTTTAGCCTCAAATCGTGTATGGCATTACAACCAATAATCGTAATGTTGTCTAATTTGTCTAGAACATGCCATCTGACAGAGATCACAGACCAGGTCACATGGCTCAGTCCCAGATCTATTAGCTTGATTTCCCCAGTCAAAACAAGATTCAGGCAAAAACGCATAAATTGCTGACGCCAGTAGGGATGAGGAAATTGTGCTAAGTATCTCAGTAGCACGTTCACTGGCTTGTCAGTCCAAGATAGGCTAATGTAAAGAGAATACAACCTCATGTTTGTGATTGTTTCTATCCAATCCCCTCCAAACATCAATTTCTTAACAAGTTGCGGCGTGGTTGTCAACAACTCAGTGCTGGCCCAAATCTTTGCAAGATGTCACATGCATAAATGCAAAATCTCCTAATTGGAGGCAGCACATTCATCGTAGACACCTCACTGGTAGAAAACAAAATGTGAATCGAGACCCCCTCATAGGTTTAAGCAATGTCCCATAAAAAGACAAATCCCTCTAATGGTACGAGGATTTCAGTAACACTATACCTTGTTCAAACAGTAGAGCAGCCATCGGTACACAAACAGGCAAAGCCAGAGCCCTTTTCCAGATTAAACCTTCAATTATTGTTAATTTTACATCTTGTGTCAGATATATAATCTCCTAGCCATATAAAAGGGTCTTGATGGTGAATCTGCAATGCCACAAATGTAACCATTTTAACTGGGAGGCACCCATTCTGGCCTTTGTTTTGTGGTGTTCAATAATATCAAGACTTTCTTGGTTTCACTCTATTAAAACATCCCTAGATATTTAATTTCAAACTATGGTGTTACAACTGTACCACCAATGCTCCACGTGAATTTATAGGGTTTGTTTCAGTTACAGGAAAATCTCAATATGACTTTTTTATTGGTGTTATTGACCAGTTTGTTTTCCTCAGCGCACAACACCATATCATTTATGAATCTTTGTAATCCTACCTGTGTATGATCTGCTAAGATGATATGGGGCCTCATTACGCGAATGGAGGTAGCCATGGAGCTATTAGCACCATGGCTGCCTCCGTTCCGGGCTCCATTACCAGGTTCCTGCAATGGGGACTTACCGGGTTACTACGACATAGGAGGACCCGGTAATTCCTCCTTGTAGGAACCCATCCCCATTCCCATTTGAGCCCCCATAGGGCTCAATGGGAATGGGGAGGGAGGTAATAACGGGCAGATTACATCTTGCCCATTATTGCTTCCCTCTTCCCCTCGCGGGACCCGGAAAGCACGCCTGGTTTTACAAGGCGTGCAATCGGGATCCCGCGATGGGAAGCTCGTAATCGGCGCTCCCGGAATGAAGGGGGCCGGTCCCCTAATGGCCCCCTTCATTACGGGAGCGCCAGCCTTATGATGAGGCCCATTGTCTTTGTAGGTCATAAAATAAAGTCTCATGTCTCCCTGTTCAATTGGTACAAAGGTTACATATTCCAGATATTCAACTAAATCAGCCAGGTAGAGGTTGAAATGGCATGGGGCCAGAATGCAGTCTTGTTGTAGGCTAGGGAAGGTTTTAAAGTCATTTGTTAATTGCCACAGCCTATTCAACTTCACCTGAACGGAAGAATGTGCGTTTATACCCATCAAGATCGCCAGAAGCTCTTCTGGTGTGTGCCATCCATACAATTTGGTCCATAACCTATCCTAATTAATGGTCTCAAAAGCTCGCTATAGATGGAGAGCTGAAATAAAATTGGAGCCTGACCAGCAGTTTTAGCCGAATTTTTGCAAACACTTGACTACAAAGCCATTTATATTGGTTCCCATCCTCCTACAAAACCCAGTCTGCATGTGATTAAGGATATCAGTTGTTGAAATCCAGTTATCTAGTTCAGAGATAAAAACATCTTGCTTTCCGGGTCAAGCATGGCTATTGTACAGTAAGTAGTGGACGCAGATCTGTCCCACCTTTTACAAATTGATCACTGATTTCTGCCATGAGATTGGTATTGCTCTTTCCTGCATTATGTCGTCAAAACATATATGAAGGACGGTGGCCCAGAGCCGAGGGTACATTTTCAAAATGTCATTGTTCAGCCCATTCAGGCCACATGCAGATTAATTATATGCTGCTCTTATACAATTTGCTATGTTCTCGACAGAGAGAGAGAAAAACCACTGATGGTCCAATGATAAGATTGCTGTTACAATGTTGGAGGGCCTATATAGATTTATTTATTTTATTTATTTACATTTTTTTATAACACACTTAATACCTGAGTTCGGATTCTAAGCATGGATCTAGGATTAAACCTCTGTTGCGCTGCGTGGTCTTGTTTCCAAGACATTACCCCTGTGCTATCCTCCATCCACAATATGAGTGCCACAGTCATTCTCACTCACTGCATTAGTTTGCATATCGTCCTGCGTGCCTGCCCTGAAATATTTTCAGTTCTTTGTAACAATAGTCTCTGGCATCATTTCCCCCTCCCTTTGTTTTCTTTCAAATTTCATAGCGCGAAGCCATTTTTTACAGGAAGATTTAGATTTATTTTACTGACTGCAAATTCCAATTCATTTTCAAACTTAAAACACTTTAGCCCTCTTAGTTATGCACTCTCTTTCTCTCCTGATTACGAGCATAGTGACAGATTTGTCTGGGCTTTCCAAGAAAAGGACCCTGTTTTGAATCACCAGTACAACTGATAACAAATTGTGGAAATAAAAATTGAGTAAACATTTTCTTTTCTCATCCTTTTTACTATTGTCCACAATTGCCATCATTCCATAAGAAATGTTGCCTTATTCTCTACATTCCTAATCAGTTTGTGTCCCTTATTGTGGACAACTAAGCTCGAAAAGTTACCTTCCATCTCAGTTGTTTTTACGAAATTAGTGAAGATAGCTTTCAACAGACAACAATCACTCTTAGATTACTCCATAACAACCAGCGTTTCAGTTATTGAAGAGGGTCTGACTGAGAGCTAATTAATCTAAGTGAGCACTCACTTGATCACCATACCAAGTGGGAATTTTGGTGGTACATCCCCTTTTATGCTCCCATTTGCTATCATCAAAACTTGTGTCGCAAAGAAATTCTGCCATTGTCCCCATTTTTCCTACTCGTAACAGATCGGGTTGTGGTGTGAGAATTATGAAAGCCTCTATCCCTGCAACCTGCATGCAAATCCCCAGAAGTATCAAATTAATCTGTGATTCAGTTTCTGTTATTTGATCACACAAATCTATAAGCTGCATAAGAAACATAGCCAAATCTGAAAGCACAGCATTCCAATACACATTTAACAAGTACAGAGGCTTAAGTCTCCCCTCAATTTCAAGATTTGTTTTTACAGCTAAAATCTCATATATGGAATCAGTTACTTGCAACACATGCCTATATTGCATTCTTGGGTGCAGAGCCACTGAGAATTGCCTGTGCTGTTATTTGTGAGGATGACCAATCCACCCAGAGGGTGACCTCCCTCTCATGGGGTCACCAATTGCTATGGTACAGTGAAACCATCGATGTATATACGCTTAAGCAAACAAGTTTCTTGTAAAAAGATTAAATCATTTCCACAAATACAATTGGTCATCCCTTCATTAAAGAAACTGATGTGACCCCTTGTATTCTATTTCATAATCAATAGTTTCTTAAAAGATGGGACGGGTGTAAAGGCCACCTAGTTTCTTGAAGGATGGTGCAATACTATCGGACAACAAACACCATTCTGAAGCACCCTCTGAGGTAGTGAGTATAGATGGTGGTGTAAGATGTATTATGCGCTCACCCGTTAGTTGTTTATTAGAAGTGATTGTTATCAATATTTTTCCTATGGACTCTACAGTATCGAGTTTCTGTGAGCAGTCGTATGCAGACCGATTGTCTAGACATAGAGTCAGATCATGCCCATCTTATTCAAAAAATCGATTTCACCCAATAAAATGTTTGCCCCAATTTTTGATGATAATGTGAGGTGAGCCAAATCTGTGCAAGTCCCTCATTATAAGTTTGCCGGTCTGGATAGGTGCTGGCAACAATGTTACTGGCACCTTTTGTGGACTGACAAACTACAAGTGTACCGGTAGGGGCAGTGCACTACTGGCAGGCCTGACCTGCCCGTAGTTCAAGCCTCTACTGGCAGCTGAATCACTGAAGCACTGGCACCGTTACTAACTGTGCCAGTGCTTCAGTGATCCCATTCCCTTCAGTGTTCCCATATCGGACTCCATGGGAATGGGAACTTACCATTCCACCGCCACCAGTAATATCCCGGCATTACCGAGATATCAGGCGGCAGAAATGGTAAGTGCAAGTTGCCGGTAGTCCGCCGGTATTACCAGCAATCTCCTAATGAGGGCTAGTGTCTTTTTTTGTTATTAAGCGTAAGCATGGAATTTCATGTAACAACGGTAAAACTGTCTATTGAGATTAACTGGTACATCTGTCTCCAGGAATAATTCTAAGCACAGCTTAAATGGCAGCACTTGAATGCTCAAGTAGTCTTAGTTTTCCTTGTTTAGATGATGCTGAAACAGAATTTTGGATTGTCATTAAGTCAGAGCAAGGCAGAACTTTGACTGTTCATTCCAGAAAAAAGTTATAAAGTGTCAGTGTAGACGAACATTGAAAAGGGCCACCGATTGCTAAGTCCAGAAGGGTCTGCACCGAGCCCCAATGATCTGGAGCCACATATTTTGAGCTTGAATATAATATATCTCCTCCTACACGAAGAAGACTGTGACTCTGTTGACCGGAAGACTCTCTACCCAACGTTTGATTCCGGCGCTTGGAAACCAAAGTGGACCCCAATAATTTTTCCAGGACAAGGTACTGCATCCCACGCTGTGCCTGTGCAATGAAGAACCCATTCCAATTGAACGGAAGAAATGTGTTTGCTTGTTTTACGAAGTTAAAAGGTGCTGATACTTCATTTTGTCTTTTATATTGGTTCTGTGTACTACGTGCCAGTAGACTGTGATGCTCTTTTCCTGAGCACTTCAGCCAAAAACATTGAGAAGCTGCAGGTTATTCAAAACAGTGCTCTTCGTGCAGCACTAGGCATCCCCTAAATGGAACACAGAAACCAGCTGAACAGTATAAGGGTTCTCTCCTTGTAAATAACGGGCAAAATCGGTTAAGATGGTCCAAACAAACACTAGAAGACCTTGATTTCACCCTCAATCAACCTGGGCTCTGCTACATCACAGCAATGCAAATATTTGCACATGTCATAACAGGCAAATCTTTTTATAAGATCGAACCTCTACATGCATTTGATCCACTTTTAAAACATGCAAAAACAACACTATGATATAACATCCGCCAACTCAAAGACCTGCCCATGCCCGTAAATTTAACCAGAACAAAATCACTAAAGCTCTCATAAAAGAACTGGATAAGAAGCAGGAAATCAATCCAATAGCAAAAGGATAGTAAGCTAATGCTAAATCAAATAGCATCTAAATCCACTGCGGCGACTTGGGCTTTGATGAATGGATCTACTTTGGGTTATCAATCCTCAATCCAAATTAATCCAACTGCAGAGCATATATGGGAAAACTATTATCATCAGATCTACCAGTCCCCCTTTCTATCATTGCAGATTAATTTTGACTCAATCAAGGAGTCCCATGTGATAGACTTTGATAAGGGAGATTTATAGCTAAACTAACCCGATGGTCTTGACAACAATATGCTCAAGAATCATCCTGAATGTTGGGCCTCAATCATTTGAAAGATATTTGACCAAGTCCCGTTAAAAGGACATATTCCCAACTTGTGGGAAAAGTCAGTAATTATACCTTTGTATATGAAGGGTGACAGAATGGCAACTAATTCATATTGGCCAATAGCCTTATTGGATTGTCCTGCTAAAATGTTTGTTAGATTGATTTTGCGTGACCTTAATGAATGGCTAACAACAAACAACTTAAGGGACCCTCATAAAACAGGCTTCATCCCGGGTTTAGGAACCAGTGTCAATCTTCTTGCCATGATCTCACTAATAGCCGCAAATCAGCAATATAATCAACCAATCTACATGGACTTTGTAGATTTCAGGACCGCGTTTGACTCGGTCCCTAGAGAAATGCTCTTCAAGAAACTAATGATAACTGTCCATGGAAGATATTGAAATGGATAATTCAATTCCACGATCAGACAACTGTCCAGATCAGAATGAACATAGAGGGTCTTTTATCAACCCCCATAATAACATCTCATGGGCTGAAGCAAGGATCCTTCCTTGCTTCAGTCCTCTTCAACTTTTTCATCCATGATCTGGGCCTGAGCTTCTTGGATGTAGTGACAGACTCTCCAAAACTTGGAAATCACGTGCTTAAATGGCTTCTATATGCGGATGACCATGTCCTTATCTCAAAGATCCGGCAGGCCTCCGTAGAATGTTAGAAGCTCTTGGTAAATATGGTAAGACTAACATGCTCACCATAAATTAAAAGAAAACACAGATAGTCCAATTTGAATCACTAAAACATTGTTGTAAAAAGGTGATATGGCAAATAAGCAGCATAAATCTGCAAGTCGTTCCATCCTATACATACTTGGGGTTAGCGTAAACAACACTCCCTCAGATTTGCCTATGAAATATCTCTAACAGATACATTGAGCATGTTCATAGCTAAAGCACACATCATACGAGCCAGATATTGTAAATTTTCGATCAATCCTCTTATGAGGTATTATAAACAGAAAACTGTCCCTATTTTACTGTATGGTGCTGAATCCAAGAGTTGGAAACCTGACTCCTTCTGGGATATAAAGGAAGGTAGTTTTTGGAAAGTGCTCCTAAATTTGCCATCTTATTAGACATGAGCTAGGTCTCATCTCTCTACATGCCAACTATAAATGAAGATGTGCACTCTGTTTCATAAATATACTCTTGTTAATAGCCTTAGCTGACTATGTGCAAACATCAAATGATAAATGTATACGCTTATGGAAATTGAAAATCCATGAACATCTCCATGAGGTAGATATCACTATAGATTTATTAATATCCAATCCCATGAGAGCAAAAACCAAACTCTGGGATTCTGATTGGATTATGAACAGAGAAAGGTGCATGAAGTATAAGGACTTCAGCACAAATCAATTTTTCTTAAAACGGCATGGTCTCCCAGAAGCATACTTAATAAAATCACCAAATGCAAAACATTGTGGAGAACTCATGTGATTCAGGTTTAGCAAAGTATGCACTAAAGAGGTACTAGTAAGATGGCATCCCTCAAAATTAGAGGATACTTTGTGTTGTTACTGTAAAAAATCTGATGAAACACTTATGCACATTGTTGTTGAATGCATAGAATTATCTGAGCAAAGGAGTAAACGAAATGTCTTGAAATTTATAACAACATTGACATGCAAGACGCTTGCCAAAAGATATTTCACATGAGACATAAATCATTGAGATATGTGATTGCGAATTTCATGGTGTAGCTAATTGCTGAAAAGTAAGCAACTGTGACTAGTTGCTAAAATTGTCTGGAAAAATGTAATTATTCATTTAGAACTGATCGTGGTAAAGTGTTATTCCTGTTTTATATTGTTCGTTTTTCTTCTTTCTACATACCTTCACTGTTCTCTTCTTTTAACCTTTGAATGATATTGTATAGTACTAGATTTCTTTTCTCTAAAACCTCGGCGATTGGATCTGTAAAATGAGCAAAGCTGACATAATGGATTTGCAAGTGTTTTCTTGAGATTTTACTTTACCTAGTTGAAATAATTTTGTTTTATGTATTGTGGATAACGTCATGCATTTGTGAAGAAAAACTATTTTCTATCTCTGTTTTGATTGTATATGTGTAAAATAATGTTATGATGAAATATATTGAAAGCGTGAATTATCAGTCAAACAATAAATAAATACGTAAATAAATGGAACACATTAGTGCAGCCAGGAAACAGGCACACTGGCTACCTATTAAAGAGTGCATCCTCTTCAAGGCCCTCGCTCTTACCCACAAATATGTCATCCAAACTGCCCCTCTTTACTTATTCCAAAAAATGCACCGACTCACGACCACCAGACCTACCAGAACTCCCTTTTCCAACATGCTAATGGTTCCCAGAATTAGGAGAGACAGAGCAGGGGGAGCCAGTTTCCCTTACCTTGCAGCCCAGCATTGGAACACCCTCTATTCAACACTTAGAGGAGAAAACTCACACATTGCCTTCCGTAAAGCAGTTAAAACTCTGCTCTTCACTTAAACTCACTAGCACTCACCCAGTCGCTACATACACTGTCTGACAAAATGTATTATGTATGCTTCACTCCAAAAGCGTCTACGACGCACTGTAACTAAGCTTTCGCATGTAACAGCGCCTCCATGCCCCCGGGCTGTTTGTGCGCTACCTAAATCTAAATAAATAAAATAGACAATGACCTTCATGTGATATTATAGGTTATTTATAATGCGCTTAATACCCAGAGGTTTCTATGCGTGGACCCGGGGAACAAACCTGTGGTGCTCTGTGTTGGCATGCGTCCAAGGCGAGCACATTGCCCCTGAGCTATCCTCCCGTGACAGGATAGCTCCCTCCTCCCTTCTATTGAAGTAGTCTGAGTTGAACATGTAGTGCACGTACATTCAACAATAAATCCAGCAACGCATACTTCCTGTCCTGGGTGTGCGATGGTACTCAGAATAAGCATCATATGCAGAAACCAGATTTATAATATTCCTGCAATTATCATCATGGATATGGCTCTTTAAAGGCCCAAGTTCTACTGCCGAAACAATAACCCCACAGAGCTTTCCATCTCAGCATGCTCTTCCGGGTCAATTGCCAATATTGGCAGAGACACAGCTGGATAAGGCGACAGATGAGGACTTTTTGTTTTAGAGCTTTTTTGTCACATTTCTGAGGCCGTGAAATATTGAGACAGATTTTTCTTTTTCACTGACTGTGATGTCGGATTTGCTTTGTTGCCATATTTTGATTTTTTTTGTAAACTTCCAAAGCTGATGAAATGTCCTCTGCTGTTGCGGCCACTGTTGAACTTGCAGTGAAACTACTTGTTGCCAGGTGCATACCAGAGTCGTGTCGTTTGTGACCCTGCAAAACCTTCATCATATTTACCACTTTGATATTTTCAACCTGGGTGGAGACATGTTCAGTGGTGCACTTTTGAGTTTGTTTCTCAGAGCACGGTTGGTATATCACGGGAAAAGAGTATGCCGCATCCAGCCTCAACTTTATGTCACTTAGCTGGAGTTGATGTGCCCGAAGCTCATTTTGTATGTTGTCATATCTATCCACAAGTGCTGAGAGGACTGAAGTTAGAGCTGTGACTTCAGGAATGGTCAAGTAGATGTTTTGTTCTAGAGTTTCCCGCAGAGAATGGAGGTTCTGCATATGTTCACTCGCCATAGGCCTGGAAACATCTCCAACACTGTCAGGGGCTACGGCCGATTCATCATCTGGGTTGTTATGCTCTGTCATAAAATATAGCCAGTTGTCATTCAAAGCAGATAAAGTAATTTCACGAGTTAATGACTCAGCTAACGCTTCTTCAGTCACTGGGAGATGTTGCTCACCCACCATTACCCATGTTCATAGAATGTAAGGTGTGTATCGTGTGATTACTGAGGTGGGAGGCTTCCGCCAACAACTATCTTCCCCAATCATGCTACAAACATACAAATATGAGATCACTGGTACCATGGACTAATAAAGTTCCAAGTTTTTCTTCACTGCTGTGGATCATGGATCCAAACGTACCCTCTTTTCTTGACCATTTACCAGATTTAACAGTACGCTCCCCCAGTCTCTGTCCGCTTTTGGGGGATTTTTTTTCATATGCGGGTTGTTGCAGTATAATCGAACAGACAGATTGCTGTAAAGAACGTGAAGCTGTTGTTTCATTCTTTTTCAAAATAGAACTTAAGCTCCTTGCACTCCTTCGGCCCTTTGAACTTCCCCCAAGTTCAGGTTCAACCCACAAAGTTACAATGGGACTCCGTACAATTTGTGGGATGGATTTGTGCTCTAGCACCTTGCAGCGTCTCTTGTTCTAGATGGAATTACAAGTAAAGATCTCAGACAGACTCAGGGAATATGGCAAAATATTACTTTGTTCTCATTTAATAAAGGAGGGAGAACTGACAAGGATCATACTGATGCATGCACATCCACACATTAACTTGACTACACAGAGGTCTTATACCCCAATATGCGTCATCTATGAGGTCCTCCTAGGTGGCAAATCATAAAACCTCATTGATTGGAGGGAATTGGTTAGGGGAACATATATACATATATACTATGCAGGTACTAACAATATTACTAGATGCCCCGTATCTGGTGGGCATGCCTTGAGCTACCTCTAAATACATGTAGTAATGACTATAGCGGACAAAATAGCAGCAGAAAAAAATATGCAACATTGTGTAGCAGGTTGCCCCTTGCACCCACTGATTGATTGGCACACTATCCCAACCTTGAACATGTGGCTCTCTAGCAGTGTGCATGTGAAAAGAAACCACAGTGTTTTGAAGTGCATCAGATTACTCCCCATTTTCCCAATTAATCCATCATCCCTCATCGGTCTGCCATACGCCAAAGTCATCGTCTGTAGTTGACCTTGTAGCCTGCTCACCATCCTGGAACATTTAAGGGAGTGTGAACACACACTATCATCACCTGAGGTTCTTATGAATAGTCCTCGTCTTCGACTTCTAAGTCACATGTGAAGAGACCACAAATGTGTCCACTTCAGCCTCTTATTTACTGGCATTTGATTCACTTATTTGTGGTGATGTTGCTCCTCTTGGCCTCTAGAGACATGCTCACTCTAGCTTGCATAGACTTCATACACTTTTAATTGTCCAATACTTTGGCTGTTGCAGATGTTTTCATCTTCCTTAATCTAAGAGGAATCTCTCACATTCAGAGCGTATCCATGTAACTCTCCTTGTGACTTGCAAGTATTCCTTAAAATAGTATCCGTGATCTTAGGTCATCTTCGATTCATTGCTGTTTTTCAAACAAGCTGTATTTCCAGCGTCTCCTGATTCTGCAGTCTTGGTCTGTCTCCTAGGTAGCTTGGTTGAATTCGACATGATCCAGCGTCCATTTTCCCATTATGGCCGTCCTTTCCACATTATATATTCCTCTAGAGAAAGTTTCTATATGTCTCATCTATCTTGCGTTACTGTGAATGAACAGTTATTAACCAATAAGTTACTTCATTCTTCTTAATGTCAATGATTACTTTAGCCTTAGGTACATATTTCTCTTGGTGCTTCAGTTACACTGTCACTCTTATGTATTTTCATATTGTTTCAGCTTACATCATATATTTTCTTCATGACTTCACTCTGCCCTCATCAGATTTCACTAAATGCTCCATAATGTCCATATGTGCATGCTGACATCCTTCTATGCAGCATCCTTCCACACTTTCAGTGCGAGGGTACATTATATATTGCTCTCTGAGAGCATAACATCTCTCATACACTCAATGCACTAGTGGGATTACACAAGGGGTCTCTGTCATAGCCCTTCATCTGATGTTCCAATATGTCGGTAGTGAGGGGCGAGAACTAGTGAGAAAGCATTAACCTGCTCCTCTATAGATTGCTGTATATAATTACTACCATCCAATAGTACATCCAAAACTTGCACGAACGCCCCAGGAGAAAGAGCCTCTATCAGCTCAAGATCCAAGTTAGTTGCAGATAGAGTTGTGTATAAGGTTGGAAAGATAACATTTGAGTCAGGAAAAGTGGCCAAGACCACTGCACATGCGGGATTTGGGATTTACATGACTTGTAATATCATGTGTATTATCATGTGCTGAGTTAGTTCTTAGCTTGTATATATTCGGCATGTTCAACAATTTATCGATTTATCGAGTTGCACAGAGTCCACATGGACCACACAAAGCAACAAATAATAGTGAGCTCAGTTTAAAGGGTCTTCTCCCCGAAGTCACTGAGCTACTAAGCCACCAAGCCACAACGGCACACTATGGTGCTCAGCCAGCTGGGTCCCTACCGCCTGGGTGACGGAACCAACCAACCTGCCAACTACAAGGCACTCGACTATTGGCTTGTAAATACCAATGCCAGGCAACTGCATCTTCATCCCTGGATAGGGGAGGCAGAAAGCAGGGAGCACCTCACCATGAGCACCGTGAGCACCATGCACCAAGTACACAATTGACACAACTGACCATCCGGCCCAATGCCCAGACAAGTCGCTGCACTGTCAGCACTCCCAGTGAAACTCTCAGCGAGGTTCTCAGAGAGGTTGCAGTGAGGTACAGCAAGGCTCTGCAAGCATAATGCACAGCCTGAGAAACAAAACCAAGATAGAAAAGAGGAAAGAAACTTGCAGTGTCCTTGCTTCCTCACTTCCTCACGTCCTTGCGTCCTCCACGCTGTATGGTAAACTCGTTAACACGTTTTCTTGTCAAGCTGAACCACTATCATTTGGCTGCTTCCGACAAGCAATCTCTGCTTACCCACTTAAAAAGCATTGGTTGTGTACATTATTTAAATTGAGGCACATGCAACTTTTTTAAGTCGCATATTGACCACACAAAACTTTATAAAAATGTCAATATAGCAAGGTCTTTCAAACTTCACAATCGACTACTTTTGACAAAAACACAGACAACAAATTGTCAGTTCAAGACTTACACAAACTGTACTAAAAGCAATTTAGCTTAGAGAAGACTCCAGGACTTCTGTGCCAATTAGTAAAAAACATGAACTTTATTCAAATGTGTGCCTTTGTTGATAACACTTGTTTCGGCTCAGCAGAGCCTTTCTCAAATCTGGGCTATTGAACCAAACTGTTTTCTTTTATAATTCTATTGAAACTAAACCGTTTATAAAATAAAACATAAGAGACATCAAGTAGAAAATATATGTCACATTGACCATGATAACAACATTACCAAATACAAAATGTTAATTTGTTGCATGAAAATAATAATGACAGACAATAAAGGGTTGGTATTGGAGAGGATCATATTCAGAAAATCGAGTGAGGCGAGAGAAAAAGAGACAAGAAAAAAACACACAAGAGAAAAAACAACATGTTATTGATTAGAAACTATTCATCATGTTCCATATACGTGGCGTGCTTATTCATCATATAGATATATCTTACTTTTGACCTGGGTAACTCACGCAGTGTTATTTGCGTCTTCTCACTCATTAGAAAAGCATTGTTGATTTCACTTGTGATTGGTCCCAGAAATATTTCCTGTAAATGATACGTTCACAAATTGTCCCCATTAAAACGTGTTGCTTAACATGGCGTTTTAGTGCACTAATTGCTTGCCGTAATCCCTGGTTACTATAATTTGTGTGCATATTATTTTTTCTGTGCTAACTCGTACACTCAAATACATGAGTGTGTTCCATCTGTGCCATTCTTAGTTGATACGTATTCTTTACTACCGCTACATTTCGTAATCCAATGTACTCAAAATACCCATGTGTCATGTGTAATGACATCAATTTCAAATATCTACAAATACCTTGTTGAATACATCTAAAGAAGTTCTTGCGAGCGCTTACCTTTGGCAAAGTAATCACTCACGTTGGCTGAATTGACTCGACTGCACGTCCTTACGCCATTTTGGAACTCTTTGTTATCACGTTTCCATGGCAACGCGGCATAGTCAGATCCTTACAACGCCCGTGCCATGTTTGTTCATTTAGCTGTGTCCCTCGTCTTCATTGCATACCTTTTGATATGCTAATATACTTCTTATTGGAGCTAGGACATATTATTATCCCGTCCTTTCAGTAATGTAGATCCATTTACAAATCAGTATGCGTTATTCTGAGATACATTGTTTTTGTTTTGTTATTATCATGGCAACCTCTGCCATTTTGAAGCTCACTATTGACGCGTCACCGTAGCAACGCGGTATGCCACTCCTACTCATGTGATCACGTTGTTACCAATTAAGTTAAGCCAAGTTACTGCTCACCTTGAACAATTTAAAATAAGTTTGAACAATTTTAAGCCAACTGAAGTACCAAAAACTTGGTTGAATCCACAACAATTATCTATAAAGCCCCAATTATCTGCAAAGCCCTAATTAGCAATTGTATGCCCGATTTATTATATATCCACTAAATATCAATTTATTATATTCCCATATTGGGACAGATTGGTCAAACCCATTTGTCGATCTCAAATTTGCTCCTAAAAAGCTTCTATTAATAAAGAGAAAAGCATAAGTTATGCAAGCCAGTAGTGCAATTAATTACATATGTTCATTCAGTTTAACATTGTTGCTCCAATAATGTTCAATCAGATTCTGCAATATTGTTTGTGCTGAACAAGAGATGTGAATCCCTTGTTAGAGCACATTTTTTTGTTACGCATCACAAGGTGATGTGACATCAGTTACTACAATTGTATGCCACACCTACAGAACCGTGCGATATATTGTGCACCCTAAACTAAACAAATTAGTCCGTACTGGGAACATTTTCGTGTACCATTTCATAAGTTCAACTAACATCAGTTATTGCATTTGTATGCCACACCTACAGAAACAAGGACATCTCATTATCAGAATTTAACCCTGTTACAGTTGAATTTAGGTAACAAATTAGTCATGCCTCTGCCTGGCGTAATGCTTTGGTCCTGTCCCTGCCCCTTTTGGACAAGGTCACATGTTGCAGGCCAATGAGCCTGATCAGAGACTTGTCATCCAGTTGATGAATATTCTGCCAATGTAGTGCCAGTGGTAAAGATGGATCCTGACTCCCAATTTTCGTCATGTGTTCACGGATCCTTGTTCTAAGTTATCTTTTCGTACTGCCAATGTAAACCTTCTGACACACACAGATAACGCCATACACAACATACTTTGTTCTGCAATTGATTCCTTGTTTAATCTTGACACGCTTGTTATTAATATCCTTGAATTCTTTTGTTCCGTCGGTTGCAAATTTGCATATAGAGCAAAAGCCACATTTTCTGAAGCCAATATCCTCAGTTCTTAACCATGTTTGGTGCTTGATCTCCTTTATATCTGGTAGTAGTCTTGGACGATTTAGTGATTTCAGGGTATTGGCTCTTTTGTAGATCATTGATGGTTTGTCCCCTACGAATTTAGTTATATGTTCATCTAGTTTAAGTAAGTACCTGGGCCTTTGTAGTGCCTTTTTGATTCTGTCATGATCTCTGTTAAACTGAGTTATGAACATGACTTCATTTGATCTTTCATCCGGTTTCGCTATCTTCTTTTGTAAAGTGTTTGCCTGTTTCAAATCCTTGGTTTTCTGAAATGGCTTTTTCACACAGCTCATTGGGTAGCCCCTATTCCTGAAACAATTTTCCAAAAGTTTACATTCCTGTTCAAATTTGTTTTCTTTTTGGCAGTTGCGTTTAGCTCGGGTATACTCTCCCAAAGGTATGTTCTCAATCGTGGTACGATGATGACAGCTTTTGGCATGTAGTATTGAGTTGACCTCGGTTTTCTTTCTGAAGGTCCAAGTTTCCAAATGATTGTTTTCAGCTTTGATGGTCAGATCTCAGAAGTTGATTTGGTTCACATTATATTCTCCTGTAAATTCAATATTGAAATAGTTCTGATTCAATCTGTTTGTTAATTCTATAAGCAGCCCCTCTGTCCCTTCCCAAATGAGCAGGATATCGTCTATGTATCTTTTCCGCAATTTTATTTTCATACTATAATCTGGGTTTTGATAGACTATTTGTTCTTCTAACATGCCCATAAAATGATTTGCTAGGGTTGGGGCATATTTGGTCCCCATTGCTACCCACTTCATTTGTTAATATATACAAATGTTGAATGTAAACATATTCAAATCCAAAGTCAGTTGTAACATCTCTTTCAGCATCTGTATCTTGTGGAAGTATGAGGCAGAGACATTCCTGAAAGTTTAGTCAATTGTGGCTGTTGCCCATTTCTGTTGAATCGATGTATATAAGGCTTTTACATCTAAAGTGGCCAGGGTGAAAGAGTCTTGCCATTCAAATGATGGTAAAATACGTATAACACTGATGGAATCCTGCAAATATGATTTAAGTAGACTTGCTCTTGGTTTAAGTATTCCGTCTAAGTATTCAGATAGGTTCTCTGTCACCCACCCAATGCCATTCAAAATAGGGCGACCATCAGGTATGGTGTTGTAGTTTTTATGGATTTTTGGTAAAAAGTACATTGTCGGCGTCACTGGATCATTTACCAATAGATATGTTCTTTCTTCATCGGTAATCAAGCCTCTTTTATGCCAGTTCATAATAGATTCTTCAATTTGTCCAAGAATGTCTTGTGTTGCAGTTGGAGTCACATGTCTGTAGCAACCGTGGGTGGTGAGATGATTGAAGGCCATATTCAAATAATCTTCCCTATTCATTATAACAATGTTCCCCCCTCTTCCCTCAGCTAAATAACTACATAACGGGTTAAGCTTTATACCGTTGCACTCCAGCCAATTGTGACAACTCTGTACATTTACCTATTTAATCCGAATAAATACTTTTGAATTCATTAATTGGATGGCATGGTCATAGAGTGAATCTGGATGATAAATGAGTTGCCCACAAGACCAGCTGTGAAAACAGCCAATTTCTATTGTACTAAAAGCGATACGGGTAATGTTACCAATATAGTAACAGGGTTTTTCCCAAATCACTGCAATGAACCATATCCCATGTATTTTCGTCAGACACTGTACACTAGCATTTCATTTTTTAGAAATAATTATGGACAATTTAGAAAATACATTTGGGAATTAGTCAGGCCACAGGAATGCTATAGAGCCCCTAATCATTTGTAGTCTTTTCAGGGTATTTTCAGCCTTAAATATGCCTTATGACCTAGAAAAGTTAATGTTTTAAAATGAAATGTCTTTATTGAGTTATATCAATCAAACATTTAAGAACAAAATGGAAGTTATCCAACTTAATTAATGTATCATAACGACAGTCAATACAGTGATGCCTCAACATCCCAAATCAAAACAACACATTTCCAACCCCATCTCGCCCCTCACCTCCCGCCTCCCCTCCCAGGACTTAGTAGAATGTGATTGGTAGGCAAGGAAGGAGTCATTTCATGTAGGTGGCGATAACATTAAAATACAAAAATGAATGCAGTCCGCAAATCAAGGTCTCAGGGTGGTTTATCATCCGAGGGGTATAGCAATCCATCAAATAACATCACCCTCTCAATTCTGTTCAACACAACTGTTTGTGAGTGTAGGTGTTTCGCTCTAGCAAAACAAAATAGGCGATGGCTGGAAGGTTTAGAATTAATCTAAACCTCTGTCATTGCTCTGGGCAACCATCCATACCATCGTTCTTCACCTGCCAAGCCATTACAAAAGGGGAAATACCATATGCAAATCAGGCTTTGTTCCACCCCAAAAAGGGCAGTCCAACCCAAACTGCTTGGTCACATCCCGTCTGCACGAGACCACAAGCATCAACCAGACATGTTTTGTCCTTATTGGGCCTCATCATTGAGGAGTAACATTGATATGTAGGCCCAACATCACTGCCAGCTCAGCTTTTGCCAATTTGATCAAAGCCTTTGACCAATCTGACAACTTGAGGCCATTACAAGAACACCATGTCATGGCTATGGACGTCTTATCTAGTACTAAAGTCAGATACACCAATTTATTAAATTGCAACATAGATGTATGCCTTTCTAACTGGCCCAATAGGCATGTTGGCTGAGTCAACTCAGCCCACTCAGTTCCCATAATGTGTATCTTGTCCAGCACACCTTCCCAAAAATGTCCTAGTTTTTGGCAGTTCCATATCATATGTATGATGGAAGCATCCTCTGCATTTCTCCCTGGGTTCATCCTGTGTAATCTGAAGGGAGCCAAGAACGTAATTTGCATCACATTGTACTAACATTTCTGGACACATTTTAAGTATACATGCATATCTTCTGCAATGTAGCATCCTCAAACGTCACATCCAGATCTTGTTTCCATTTGGCTTTAAGTCTGTTCATCCCTTTTTGGTCTTTTACTATACTCAAGCAATGTGCCATAAATCGTAGATGTTGGACGGCCTCTGTCCCCCAAGTCATAAATGCCCTTCAGTAAAGAGCTTCAAAGGGGTTCACCAGGCAGCGTATTCCAGACCTTGCGCGTCCCTCCCATGATCCCAGCTGTGAAAAAGGCATGGTATTGAGTAGTAGACACAGACAAAATGGATACAAGTTTCAGAAAATATATTTATGAATTTGCTTGTGATGATAGAATTCCTAACTGGCCCTTTCTCTAAAATGGGAGTAATCTTGACCATTAAACAATAAAAATATGTCCAAGTCAGTCTCGTCAAAATAAAAAGGCCCATACTAAGAAAACCTACCCTTGCCCTCATTGTCTAGAAGACAAATGTGTTAAGGGAATAAAAAAAGGTAATCAGTGTGTCAAAAAGAAATGTCAGAATGGCTTCAGCATCAACTCCCTTCCCCGGGTTCAACCCCACGGGGTCTAGAGAGTCTCTTAATAAACAAAGCATAGGTGGAGGGCACAGTTCTCTCAGTCTTGCACACTTTGGCTTACTGGTACAGTTCAACAGTTCAATCTTAGGCTTTCAATTTCTGGGAGTTCAATCGCTTCCTTAGGCTACAGCCGCCTTGTCATCAGCTCTCAATTTCTCACAGTTCTGCACAGGTTTCCCTCTGCCGGGCTCGAGCCTGTCTGGTTTCACTTTATCACACAATTTCTTAAAGTTCTGTACATGTTTTCCTCTGCCGGGCTCAAGCTTGTCTTGTTCTTTGTGGGGTTCCCTTCCCCATGTTTTATCTTAGATCTATTTCACTGTCGAAGACTTTCGAAACTGCAAGGAATTTACATATAACTCTGCATGACCACTTTGATCTCTCTTTACATGACCACTTCAACCTCTCATTCAATTTTCCTTTAATTCACAACCCATACTCATCTTGTGACACTAATACTTCTTGGTACTCATAATTCTTCCTCCCTTTGGTCTACCCTCTTGGCCTGTTCAAAGAATCATGTGTAACACCAATACCTCTTGGTATTTCTTTTCTCCCAATGCCTCTTGGCACTTGTAGTTGTTACTCTCTTTTGTCTTTTCCAAACTTCATATTCAACATTAATACCTCTTGGTATTTCTTTCCCACCAATGCATCTTGGTACTTGTAGTTATTATATTTTTACCTTTTGCCCTCTTCGCATATTTCACAGTTAACATTGTCTCTTGCAGCACCAATGCCTCTGTGGTTCTTATTCTCTTTCACTTGCCTTCTTGGCCTTTTCCAAAGTTCTTATATTTTACTTTTGCTGTCTTGACGTGCTTTACATTTCACATATTAACTTTCTCTCCTTTGATCTCCGCTTGCAATATCTTTCAAAAGTTCATAACATTTCACAGAGACTGTTAAATGTGCAACTTCTCTCGCAGGACCACTTTGCTACTCTGTATCCTTTTATTTTAACAATTGCTCTTTTCATTCGCGTTTTATCAGCACACACGCAACCTTCAACTTTCAAATCACAGTCACTTTCCCTTTAACATCAACCAGACTTTTGTTGGGCTCGATAACTCACTGGTTGTGTTCAATTAATGTCTTTCATCTTTTCCTCGCAGCTCAAGGCCGTTAGCAATGCCTCCTCTGCTCCTCACCAACTCCGCCATTCACCTGGGAGGGTCATAGGCTGTTTCCTGGCACCTTGAAGGTTTCTTCCTTCGCTCGCTCGGCTCTGCCTATCGAACACTCACGGCTTCCCGAAAACTTGGAAATCTTACCTGGCTTTCTCTCAATCATCTCACATGCTGATCAGCCCGTTGGCCTTACAACTCCCAGAGCCTGTTTTGCATCAGCCTCGGAAGTACTGTTCCTTCACATACACAGCCTTGCTCAAAGTGTGTCTGCGTGGGCCACCTTTTATTTTCACAGGGATACTTAATAAGTTGCATGTGTACATTATTATAACTATGTGCTTGACTCTGCCTGGCCTCATTAGAGGGACAGGGCAAATGCAAGTCAGGGGAGGTAATCATTCTGTCCTCATTCCTCATCTCCTTGGTTCAGTACTTTGTCAAGATAAGGTGGGGAGGAATAGTGGGAGCTGGAGTTTCCCATAAAATAAACAGGGATAGGGGTGTGATGGGTTGTGGAAAAAAGGGGACACCATATCACACCATTGGGTGCGTCTATCCCATTCCCAAAGACCCCCTACCCAGGTGATTGTCCCTCTCTTGTCCACCCCCATGGTCAGGATCCAAAAGCGATGGCCAGATTCCCGGGGACTAGGTTGTGAAACACCCTCTGGTTTTTCACACAGCATTGAAGAAAAAGTGGCCCCTACACAGATTTGCATTCGTACAAAGATCAGAAAAAGGTATGAGGCGATAGTCTTCAAATATGTCTCCCCAGACCACAGGTCCCTTCAGCTCCCAGTCAAGCAAGACCCTCCTAGCTGAGGCCTCAGGTGACTTGAGTTCATGCCCAAAGGGCTGTTGTATGAGTGCGGATTATTACAGCCAACCGTCCCCAAATACGCTTTACTAGTTCTATCAAGTAGGAAGCGTTCCCACCACTATCGCGCCATCACAAAACTTTCTTCAGGATATATGGCCTTACTGCCCTAGCCAACAGCCTCAGTTCAGGGGTCCCTTTGTATTAAAGCAACTGTGTGACAAACTTCAGCTGTGCCTGTTAGGCAGAATTATATGCAGTACCCTTTGGGAACACCACACACAATTAAGACTACAAGTGACAGTACAAATTCATCTTTGGTACAAGCCTGTACTACACAGTAAAGTGGTAGTGATGGGTGAGCAGCCAGACTCATCTCAAGAGTAAAGTGAGCAGTATCAGACATTACACAAAAGACAGTAATTACTATGGTTCAAGCAAACACTGACTCAAGGTTTCTGAGTAAAATAATATACATTTATTTACACATCATTTGTAAAACAGTTCACTAAAGTAAAGCAGCAGAAAATCACAATCTTAATATACTACACACCACCCAATGAATTCTGGACAAGTTAAGCTCAAAGATGAAGTGTGAGCAAAACGGCACTCCAGCAATTTAAAAAGGGATGGAAATACAAGGTTATTTAAAATCAAGCAGCACCAACAAGTAAGTAGGCAGGGCAATCTAGAAAAGGCTTACTACAGCTAGGATTCAAATCAATAGGCCTGGGCCAATGTTAATGGTTCAGAGTCTTTGCAGAGGATCACACATTTCAGAGTAGTTCACGGATAAGTCTTTGCCAAGAGTTCAAAACGACGTTGGTCGGAAGAAAAGTTACTTAAGAGAGTAGAGAAGGACAAGACCTCAGATTGGCAAAAGATTTAAAACACTTTCACCACGGTTGGAGGGGACGAACGCCCGGGTTTGAACAGTACCTTAATAGAAGAAGAATGCTATAGCTGAGGCAGAAATTCCTGGCAGATACTGCAGGCTCATGGTTCCTGAAGTGACTGTCAGACTGACACGAAGGAAGAAGACTGGAGGGTCCTGCACTGCCCAGGGAAGAAACCAGCAGCAGAGCAAAGCGATGAATAAAAGGTGCACTCCTTAAAACCCAAGCAGGGTCCGGTCCTCCTGGCTATCTGGTTCACTGTAGCTGTGCACAGCAAATTCGACCAGAGGAGGGAGGCCTGGCTTAGAGTTTGGCAAACTGGTTGGTCCCACCA
This sequence comes from Ambystoma mexicanum, assembly GCF_040938575.1. Lineage (NCBI taxonomy): Eukaryota > Metazoa > Chordata > Amphibia > Caudata > Ambystomatidae > Ambystoma > Ambystoma mexicanum. The sequence goes on from NC_090930.1 coordinate 931,202,928, forward strand.
GCTCAAGGGAAGAAGATTCCTTGCAGATCTTCTCTGTCGTCGAAGTTTGGAGATTTGGGCCCGCAGCAGGGCTTCACCGGGAGGTTCAGTCATGGTAGTGGTCCTCTTCTATCAGCTTCTCTTCAGTTCTCTTGATCCAGTGACGACTCTGCCTTCCAGTCCCAGAGACCTGCTTTTTATGCAGTTTTTCCCCCATTCACCCAGCCTGGCAGTCAATCACACAGCAGGGTGGCTGTCCTGGCGGGACAGTCACCTAGCCAATCAAACAGGAGTATGACTTGGCAAGGAGCCTAAAACCCCTCCCTCACATTCAGCCCACCCAGACTCCCAGGTGCCTAAGGGAGGCTTCTGAGCAGAAGCCCGCCAAAGGACGGCAAACAAAGGAACCAAACCTGGTTTGGCGCGCAGAGTAAAACACGATAAAGACCTTTACAAAAAGAAATGGCGAATAAACCCAGGCAGAACCAAATAAATGTAAATGGGGTCCAGCAGATTAAAGTTCGAGGCTACTAACGTAGCCTAAAACAGTACCAAGGCTATTTTGATAGTCTGCGGTAGGGAAACAATTGTAGATACCACGGCCAGCAGCCAAATCTTAAAGAAAGGGGAACGAAATAATGTTCCATGAGAGACAGACAAAAAGGGATAACTATTAACCCTTTGCAGTACTCTATGGAAGATAGTTTGTACTGGGTCTGTGAATTTAAAAAGACTAATAAAGTCAATGGCAACTTTACATGTTCTGGGGGACAGTAGTCAGCCTCAGAAAATGGAATTTAAAGTGGGAAGTCTGAAAAAGACAACCCTGTGTCACTGCACTAAAGGTGCTGTGTGTCACACAGTAAAAAGACGATGCCTAGGGATTAGGTGAGACTCCAAAGTCTATGAACACAAAAAATGTAAAATTCACAGCAAAACACATGTAAGGTGAAAAAATAAATCCTAGAAATCCAGCAAAGCTGCTGAGGGACTTAGTAGGTAAAGGAAATTCGCCATTCTGGAGAATTCTCCCTAACAGTGCTGTTCAAAAATGCACTTCTAAGTTCATGACCTGTAATCCTCCAAAGGCGTACAGCTCTTGCAATTAGTTGAGGGTCACCCATCGCCATTCTCTCATTCAAGATATGTTGCTTATGAATGTGTTCTGTTTATTAAATACTGCCGTTAGGATGTTATATGGAACATTGGAAAAAAATACAATAGTACTGGAAGAACTGTCATTTTGGTCAGGGCTACCCTACTCATCAACAACAGGGGCAATGTCTTCCAAAACACCACTAACTTTTCCACTCCCTTTATTGATCCAAGTGTGTTATCACAATATGCGTTGCAGAGGTCACAGTGAATCAAAATGCCCAGATATCTAAATGTGACAGGTTTCCAATGAAGTGGGAGGCACAGCAAATCAATCAGCTTATCAGCTGCTATTGGGAAAATACAGGACTTACTTGTATTGATCTGAATACTAGATAGCTGGCTAAAATGATTGAATATTTCCATTAGAATCAGTAAATTATGTGACGGGTCTCCTAGCATTTCATCAGCATATAGAGAGATTAAATGAGATTAAATGCATTGTGTCCTGTACCAATTTGCCTTCTACCATCATGTCCCATTGTAGCATATGCCAGCAGCTCCAAAGCCAATGCACAGAGGATAGGGGCAACAGGCAGCCCCGCCTTGTCCCCTTCCCAACCTTCCAACCAATAGAAACCAGCTTACCTGTCTTCACCCTAGCTGTGACATCTCTATATAACAAGGCAATCCATTTTACAAGTGTAGGACACAGGTTGAATTTAATCTGCATGGCCTACATTCATTCCCAGTTCACCAAATCAAATTCATTTTCAGCTTCCAACGAGATCACTGCACAAGGAAAAGGCAGGAAACAGGAAAAGAAAAGTCCTGCATCAGGGCAATGACTTGGTCTAGGAGTGGCATATTTTGCAACTTGCTCCACCCGGCATTAATCCCTCCTGATCCAGGTGTACCAAACATGTCACCACTTGCTAGCATATTAGTGATTAAGGTGCTCAAAATCTTTACATCTGTTTTCACCATCGAAAAGGGTCAGTAGAAACCCAAAGGTTTGGGATCCTTTCCAGATTTGAAATCGAGACTATCAACGCCTCCCTCATTGATTGGGTTAACACCTTGCACTCCAAGGCATATTGAAATACTCCTAATAACATTCCCCAAAGCTCAGCACTAAACTCCTTAAAAAATTCTGACAAAAGGTCATCAATTTAGCAGTCTGTGCGAGGGCAATTCTGGGCACATCAATCAAACCTAGTGTGTTATCCACCTCCATTCCGTTTGTTGGTGCACCGTCGGTGTACAGCGAGCTGTGAAAATCTGCAAAGGCGTTATTAACAGCTTCTCGATCATGCCCTTCCCTGCATTCCCAGTCACATTTTGACATTATCACTGTGTTGGGGCATTCGCTCTTGACAAGCCATGCAAAAAGCCTACCCATCTTGTTCTCCTTCCAAGGCAGGTTTATCACATAGTTCCCATTATAATGATTGCCCAAGGCTTCCCAGTCTTTCAAGAATTTCCTCCTCAACGTGCTCACTTCATGTTCCTTACCCACTGGGCCTCCCTCCCCATTCTCAATCAAATATATGTCTCTTTCGTTTTATCAAGTGCCCTCTTCAACGTAGTTCTCATGCCACATGCAATAGACAAACATATGCCATGAATCACAACTGTGAACATGTCCCACTCTACACCCGCATCTCCAACTGACCCCTCGCCAATCTCAAAGTATCTGTCTATTTCCATACTCAGCATATCCCTGTACACAGCATCACTCAACCCTTCCACTCTAAATCTCCACAGTGGAATGCACATCCTTCCGAGCTGTACCCACATCAGAAGGGGTGAGGGATCTGATTTCATTCTACCCATGCAGTCTGTCCCACCACATTTATGTAGGTGTCCCCTTCCCATAAAGAAATCATCTATTCTAGTGTAAACATGTGGGTTCAAGAAGAACGAGTAAGAGATCTTAGTCGGGTTTTTATGCAAATTATCGAGGCAATCACAAGCTGCCCTAGATTTGACCCTTAAGGAAGCCGACCTGTCAATAACTGGGTTGAGTGTACGAATAGCCTGTCTATACCCCATACATGTGTCTATTAGTGCCAAAAAGAACTTGCTAGAGTCCATGTTTGGTGAAAAGGAATTAATAAGGCACACCTCCTCCCTGCAAAGGTGCCCTCCACAATTACAAAGCTGCCTACTATAGAACCTACTGGTAGAAAATGGGACCCCATCCGCAATCCAGATGAACACACCTCTAGCAGAAGCTGAATACGAGGACCCATATCTCCTTCGGCCCCCCTTCTTGAGCAGTATGCTAAATTTGTCAGGCAGGAGATGTGTCTACTGGATCAATGCTATACCAATATCATGTATCCTTAAGTAAGCCTGCACCCTGCATTTTTTCACAAAGTGTTCATGGCAAGCAGATTCCAAGACATACATTCAACTGATGTTGACATTTATATTAACCCTGGAGAGACCGTGTCCATTTTCAACAGGGCCACCTACCCAACCTGTATTAATCCAGTTTCCCCCATTCCTAATAGTGCCGACATCCACACATATAATACCAGTGACAGAAATGCATTTGTGGCCCAACCACCCATCCTCCCCCCATGTCCCAGACCCATTCTCCTCCATTGCAACTCCAACCATAACAAAAACTGGATACCAAGGAACCAACCCCCCTGCCATCAAATAAGGACAGAGCAACAATGCTCATGTGCACTACTCATATTATCTGGAAGGTTCTGGGAACTGGTCATGCCCACCAGCAGACAAGCATGCACCATTGTTGCTGCTTCTGGCAACCACTTAGGGGTGTAAGTAGTATTGAGGGAATGCAGCTAGTCCAAAACCATGCAACTCTTTACCACATTCAGATACTGTGCCATCCGCTCATATGCTCCATGGGGTACGCAGTGTCCAAAGTCTGATGACCAAATAAGATTCTAGGGCTGGACGAGACCCTGAGCTGCTCCTGGTACCTCAGGGTGCCACATGTTTGCTCATAGGTAGTCCAGAATTCACTTTCGACAATGCGTTTTCAAGATCGTCTGTTTCCTCCTGGCTCTTTCCGGAACACAGAACTGATGTCTTTACTCACCGGATTTAGGGCGTTAGATACAATTCAGTGAGCTCACTTTGCTCACCATCCTTCTCTGGGTCATCCACCGGACCGGTATCAAACCCTTATTGTCGAATCCAAAGCATTGCTTCCTCCAGTGTATCAAGAAACATAGACTTGTCCTTATGCAGTACATTAAGTCTTGCTGGAAACAGCAACATATATCAGATCTGTGCTGCCTCAAGTGGATTTAACCCTGTCAAATGCTCTATGTTGTACCTGAACCTGCCGTTTTTAGTCGGGGAAGATCTCTAGTGTATTTTTACCACCACAAATTGTCCACCCTCCCTTGAGTGCCTAAGTATCAATTCTTTGTAGTTTAAAATTATTACAATGACCTCTCAGGTGTTGCACCTAGCAGAGGTCTCTTGGCCAGGGCACGATGTGCTGTCTCCACCATGAAGCCTTGTGACAAGTTCCCAACAGAATGTAACAGCAGATTTTCAACATATTTTGTGGCATCGTCTACCTCTTTGCCCTCTGGAAGTTCAACAATGCAAATGTTATTTCCACCTTGCCATGCTCTCCGCTTCTTAGACCTTGCTTTCCAGGTACATGGTTATGATCTTGCAGGTCTTTCATTTGGTCTTTTAGCATAGTGGACAGAATCTTGATGTCAGCGATACTTCGGGCCTGATCATTGATTTTGTCTGAGAGGCTTTGCAGGTCCTGGCCCAGTAGGGACAGATTGATTATCACCTCATCCACTTTTGTCTTCAGTGAGGTCCTCAGAGCTGCTATAGTGTCACAGACAGCTCACTCCATCCTGCTGTGCCTGTTAGGCAAATTCATCCCCAGTTGGTCCTGGTTGTGAAGAGGATGAATGCTGTGTGTGTCCCGTGTGTAGCAGTCCATTTTGACCTGCTTTTGCTGGGTGTTCGTCTTCTCACCTGACATTATCCCACAGCTCCAAGGATTTAACCACCAGTCCCAGGAGGGTGAGGGCAGACGCCATGCCAGTACAACCCCATACCCTGCAAGTCACTCCCAAGTCTGACACAGCTCCAGCAGAAGGCACATGGAAGGAGATTTCTAACTTGGGCGGAGGTCCAACTGTCCTCTGCCGCCCACTTAGTCTTGTGGGGGAACCAGCATGGGACACCCTCCAATTGAGTCCATGCTCCCTTCTCAACAATCGGGCCTCTCTCCCCCCCTCAATTGCCAGAGTCTTGAGGCCATTTGCTTCACTCTGTCGGAGCGGCCATCTTGTGTTGTTGCATGGAGGTAGATGTCTGTTTCATACAGTGGTCCAAACATCTTCCACAGCACTCTATACCAGGGGCAGGTCACCTGCCAGGATCCACCAGTGACCATATCTTCACACTCCTCCCAGCAGTCGCCGATGGTCAGCCTCTTGCATCGTTCGCGTCACTCATTTCTGAGCGGCCATCTTGGTTATGCCGCTGTTTCGATCACAACCGGGGAAGGTGCTGATCACTGCTGAGTGAAGGACACTTGCCACCCACCTCAGCCCCTGGTCCATAGCATCAGTTTGCCCATTCGATCAAGCAATCATAGCTGGATAAATCCATGTGTGGTGGAGAAGCTGAGTAGTCTGGCTCCCAAGCCACACCCCACAGAAAAGTTAACTTAACATGTAAACATTGTGTTGCCCTACTTCTATGACCAAATCAATGTCATAAGACAAGGAGGTGTGTTATTAAAAGGTAATACCATGCCATATAGCTGAGTTTAGAAGCTTGCAGGTGAACAGTCTAAATGACATCACCAACGTGCCAATTAAATATGCTGCCCATAGCTTATTGTGTGGTAGCACACTCATGAAAAGAAATTCATACAAGGTAAATCTATTATATGTCTTCATACATTCAAACATTCTTTAACCTCCTTGCTCAAACTGTGCCCAATAGTAACATAAAGAAGCTCTGACTGTGATGAATTGCAGGGTTTCATTACTTCTCCCCATAGGGGAGCCTTTCCTTGTAAGGCCAGGGAGGTGAGCCCGCTACACAATATTCCCCCTAGGGGTAGCGGCATGTGGGACCTCACAGAGAGAGACTCCCCTTTTGGGGACAAGGACTCCCATTCTGTCAAGGAACTCCCTGAAAAGCATTCTTGTGAGCCAACAATAGCATGCAGACTAAAGAGAAGTCCATCAGAACAAGCCACTGTTTCTTATTGTAATAGTAGCAGCAACATTCGACTTGAAGAAGAAACTGATGAAAATACTGAGGAGAAGAAGAAGAGAGGTGAGTGAGCAATGTTGATCGCTCAATGGTTGGATACCAACCAAACTGGGATGATAAAGAATGAGCGAGCAAGGGAGAATTCTCAACAAAAAGATAGAAGGGAGGACCCAGAAATCTAACATAAAAATGGAAGAAGGACTCATGAAGAGGAACAGGGCCCAGGAAGTTAGAATCTGCGAGAAGGTGGATACTGCTGTGTTCTGGGAGATTCTCTCATCGGAGGGTCTGGACAGTGAGCGTAATCAAGAGACACAGAGTAAGCAGACAGCCGGGCCATGCAAGGGAAGGAAGCCCCGAGAGATGGACAACCAAGTGAGCGATGGCCTGGCCTATGAGAGGTGGACTGTCCAGTCCAGAAACAACACTGAGACCGCTGCAGCGTGGGGTCTGCGGTGCTGCAAGGAAGAACCAAGAAGAGTCGGAATAAACACAGGAGCTGTTCTGACTCCGAATGTTGCCCTATCCTGGAGGAAGACCCAGTGACCCTAGCCAGTGAGAAAGACGGTAACGGGAGAGGCAGAAGACCTGGTTTGAGGATACATGGACCAAGAGCACACTCAGCCTACTCAGCCAGTACTTATACAATTATCAATACAATTGAGAATAACTACGGGGCTGAGTGTACTCATCCCAGTTCCTGGACAAGTATCCTTAACAGTGAGAATAACTAGGGGACAGAGTTTACACATCCCAGTGCCTGGATAAGTATCTAGAAAAGTGAGAATAACTATGTCTCAGTTTACGCATCCCAATGAATAGACCAATATCCATAACAGTGGGACTAACTCTTTTTTTTTTTTTTAAATGTATTTTATTTTATAACGACCACACAGTGCAACAGAACATAAATAGAACACATCAAGCCACAACAAAGGCCAAACAACAGATATGAAAAAGAAAAGAAAGAAAAAACAGAACAGAATTAACTTAACAATCCCCTTCCCTCCCCCCTATGAGCCTGTAGGGTGTCCACCATCATTGTCCGTTCCGTGTGGTGGGGTTCCGTCGCTCTCAGATCCAGCCGAGGTCGACCCCGTACTAAACAGTTCAGCCAATAGCACCTTCCATGCCGTGAGGGAGCTCACCTCTTCCTCCCCTCCCGCCCTGCTGGCCTCCCACCATGCTGTCGTCTCGGCGGCAGCCCATTTCTGGAGGTCACGCCACCATACCTCCACCCGTGGCCTCTGACAAGTCTTCCATCCCATGGCTATTCTGCGTTTGGCAAGTGTATAAGCCAAATCTTTAAGCTTCTCCACGTGCCGAAGCTTGCGCGCCCTGGGGTACCCTCCAAGCAAACAGGCCCAGGCCGAATCTATCTTAAGTACAATGCCCCTCCCTGCCAGCTTCTGCGCCACTTCACTCCAGTAGGTTGCAATCACAGGACAGGCCCAGAACATGTGAATCATATCAGCGTTCTCTGTGTTACACTTGGGACACGCCTGGCGCCCAGCGTCTCGAAATCTGGAAATTCTCAGGGGGGTCATGTATGCCCTATGCGTGATATATAGTTGTATCTGTTTAAACCTGGCATTCCTCGATACTTTTTTGTGGTACCCCAGGGCGCGCTCCCACTGCCCATCCGCCATCGGGGCCCCCATCTCTGTTTCCCATTCCAACCTCAGGTACCCCAAATCCTTCCCAACCTTTGCCATCAGCATCTCGTACAGCCTGGAGACCTCATGCCCGCCCTCGGATGCGTCATACATAATCTCCAGCGTCGCATCCGGCTCGTCAGCCAATACGGTCTCGGGCCAAGTGCTCCGGACCTCCCTGACCACTCTGTGGAACGTCATGTATTGCCCCGCATGCAGCCCCGCCAAATCTCACAAATCTCAAATTGCATCCTGCCAAATGTCACCCAAAGTGACCAGCCCCACTGACTCCCAGTATGTTCGCAGGATGGCCCTAAGCTGTCCGTCTTCCCCTGCCAAGGCCACCAGCGGCAGCTGCGGCATGCACGGCAGGGGATCCCCCATCATCCGGCAGGCTCTTCGCCACATGTTCCTGCCCAACGCTAGCATCTTAGGACGCCCCCTCATCCATGTGCTGGATACCCAAATAATCTCTCGCAGGTAGAAGGGGGAGCAGTCCTTTCCCAACAGTCTATGTTCCGGGGTTTCGTCGTCCGAAAGCCACTTGGCCACGTACTGCAGCTGCGCTGCCACGTAGTAGGCCTCAAAGTTCGGCAGCCTCACGCCGCCTTTCTCATAAGCCTTCTGCAATTTCCACAATGCGACCCTGTTACGCGTGCCCTGCCATAATAAATCTCTACATACCCTATGTAGTCTAGCAAAAAACCCCTTGGGTATCATGTATGGAATGTTATTGAAATAATGCAGCAGCCTAGGTAGCACGACCATCTTAAGCATAGCACCCCGGCCCATCATCGCTAAGGGTAGTTTCTCCCAAAACCTCATGCACTTCTCGATCCTCCCCACTGCCAATTCAGTATTGTGCCTGTGTTCCTCCCCGGTCGTGTGATATACGTCTATGCCAAGGTACCGAAAGGTGCTTGTCGCCCATGGGATTCGCAATACTGGCAACCTCTCAGCCGGTATCCCCACATAGCCGCCCAGCGGGAACAGGGTGGATTTCCGAGGGTTGACCGCTATACCAGAAAGCCAAGCAAACCTCTCCATCACCTCCAAGACATATTGCAAGTTCTCTTCAGGGTATTGGAGGTACAACAGCATATCGTCGGCATACAGGGATATCAGATGGCTCTCCCCCCCCACCTCTATGCCCACCGGGTCATACTGTTGCCGGAGGTAGATTGCCAAGGGCTCAAGGGCCAGGATGTACAACATTGGGGACCAAGGACATCCCTGCCTGGTGCCTCTACCTAACTGCCACCTATCCGACACTACTGCCCCCGTACGAACTCTGGCTAGAGGCGCGCTATATAATAATTCGGCCCACCTCCTGTACCCTGGCCCCATTCCGAAGTGATCCAGTGCCGCCAACAGCCACGGCCAACGAACAGAGTCGAACGCCTTGACCGCATCCAGCGCCACTATCGCCATTTCGCCGTCTTTGCTACATCCCCATTCGACCACTCTGTGTAGGCGTCTATGGTTGTGGGTAATGTTCCTGTCCGGGACATAGCCCGTCTGGTCAGGGTGAATCAGCTTGCCTATCACTCTCCTCATTCTAGCCGCCAAGACAGCTGTTAGGATCTTGCTGTCCTGGTTCAGCATTGACAAGGGTCGATAGGAGCCGCAACCGTGTCCCGGTGTATTGTGCTTGGGGAGTGGCACTATGACCGCTTCCCTGAGTGATTCTGGTAGCTGTCCCAGCTCAAACGCCTCATTAAACATGTCCAGCATGGGTGGGAGTACCTCCTCCCCATACGCCTTATAAAACTCGCTGGGGAACCCGTCCGCCCCCGGGGCCTTGCAAGTGGGCAGCTGTCGCACTATCTCTCTGAGCTCTTCCAGAGTGATCGGAGCATCCATCTCCTCTTGCTCTTCATCGCTGATTCTGGGCAGGCCTATATCCCCGAGTACTTCATCTATCTCCTCTCGGCTCCCCCCTTCCCGATCTTCATACAATGTTTGGTAGTATTCTGCGAATGCCCCATTTACCCCTTCTTGCGTATCGATCTCCGCACCCCCTTCGGTGATGACCGATCGGATCGGAGCCCTAGGGGTTTCGCTCTTATATAGCCAAGCGAGGAGCCTGCCTGTCTTGTCCCCACCCGCATGCAACCTCTCAATGTACTTCGTATAATTCAGGTTACAAAGTCTGTCCCAATGCCCAGAGCACCGCTGCTGCAGCTCAGTAACTACTTCCATATCGGTCCCACCCTTCTCCAATTCTTTTTCCAGCTCGATCTCGGCCTCTCGCAGGTCGGTCAGGATTCCGCCCATTAATCCCTTGGACTTCGCGATAGCAACTCCCCTCATCACCACCTTAAAAGCCTCCCACAAAGTACCAGCCGATTTGACACTCCCTGTGTTCGACTCAAAGTACGCGACTATCTCCTCCCTCATGTCCTCCTTGAATACCGGATCCCGTAGCGCTTCCGCCCGAAGGCGCCATGTTGGAATCCGTGCACGTGGGGGGCGCAGCCGCCAATGCATGATTAGGGGCGAGTGGTCCGAGAGGACCCTCGCCCTGTAGTCAATCTGTTCACACTCCGTAAGAATGTCTGGAGTGGCAAAAAAGTAGTCGAGCCTCGTGTGCAGTTGGTGCGGAGCCGAATAGTGCGAATACTGCCTCCCACCCGGGTGTCTCGCTCTCCACACGTCTACCAGGCCTAGATCCGCTAGCAGCGACTGCAACACCTTGGCCGCTGGGCTGGGCCTAACCATTTTGTCATCCGACCTGTCCTCCCTGGGGTTAAGCACACAATTAAAGTCTCCACCCCAGATTACTGTGCTCCCCATCCCTTCACCGAGTCTCGCGCACAGTGTCTTGAAGTAAGTCGCTGTGTCCTGGTTGGGCGCATAAGTGTTTATGATACAGACAACTCTACCTTCCACAATCCCCCGAACCATGGCCAGCCGCCCGTCCGACTCCACAACCTCCCCCAAGAGCTTGAACGGGACATGTGGTGCAACCCAAACCAGCACACCCCTGGCATACGCAGAGAATGTGGATCCAACCACTGTCCCCCTCCATTTTCTCCGCACCATTTCAAGTTTATCCCGTGTCAAATGCGTCTCCTGTAACAAGGCCACGTCTATCCTCTGCCTCTTCAAATACAACATGACCTTATTACGCTTCAGGTAGCTATTCAACCCTCTAACATTCCATGTCAATACCTTAAGGTCTCCCATGATTTATCCGTAGCTCCCACTTCCCCTCTGGTCTGATCGCCTCCCCCCAGTCCCGACTACATCCCTTCTCAGTTTCTTCCCCAGGCTCACATAACAACTAACACCCCCCACCCCCCTAACCCAACCAACCGCCCAGCTCCATCCCTGGATCTCAGGCATCCCCGTGTTCGGTTCTCTACGGAAGCCCCCGTAGAGAACCCGACAGGGTGTCACACCCCACACAGTGACTAACCTAACCACACACTGGGGTACGAATAAAACGGCCCTCGGATGCCCCCTACACATTTATATCCGCGCTCGCGGACCATGTTCGAAACAGTTAAAAAGTGCATCCCCATCACAAAGTGGCAAAGACTATATTCCAGTCCAAATGTTCAAAGTCCGCCGGGCCCACTGTTTCACTTAACTCTCCCTGCTCCGTCCGCCATCTGCTCATCAGGCTCCTGAGGGCAGTTCTGCGCATCGAGCCATTCCATGGCCTCCTCAGGGGTGTCGAAAAACAGCGTCTTAGCCTTGAAGAAGACCTTAAGTTTGGCTGGGTAGAGTAACATATACTTGAAACCGGCCGTCCGCAGGCGCCTTTTGACCGCCCCAAAGTTCATCCGACTGCGCTGCACTTGTAGAGTGTAGTCGGGGTAAGCAGTGATGGTTGCCTCCCCTCGCCGTATGGTGCCCCCTTTACGAAAATGTTCCAGAATCTTCTCCCGGTCTTTGTAGTTGAGGATCTTGGCGATCACGGGCCTGGGCGGATTACCCGGCGGTGGCCTTCTGATCAGGGCCCTATGTGCCCTCTCCACTGCAAATCCCTGCGTTAGGGCACCTCCGGTGATCTCCTGCAGCAGTAAAGTCTCAATAAAATCTGTGGGATTCTGGCCCTCAGCTCCCTCCGGTAGGCCCACAATCCGGATGTTGTTTCTGCGGGCCCGACCTTCTGCCTCTTCAGCCCTGCTTTCCAGGTTGCCTACCCTCTGCACCAGGGCATGGATCTCTCGTTTGTGCGCGGTGCATTCCGCCACAGTCGGGCCCATCTCCTTCTCCAGGGTCTCTGTGCGCTCGGCCAGGGTTCGCACATCTTGCCTCAGGAGGTTCACGTCCTCCTGTACCGCCCCGACCTGAAGTTCCATCGCAGTTTTCAGTTCGGCCACCGCAAGTTGGAGTTTGGTCTCCCATGTCGCCTTCAGATCTGCGATCGCTGCCAGGACCTCCTGGTTCGTTCCTCCTGCGGCCATCTCCTTGGGCTGGGCCTTCTCTTTGCTCCTGGTCCCCTCGGTGCCAGGCGATGTCTTGGCAAATTCGTCGAGCGTGGGCTGTTTATTCTTCGCCCTCAGGAGCTTGCTCGACATATCTTCGATCAGGAGCGTCCCTTCGATCTCGCTTAGGCCCCAGGCCTGGGGGCACTATGTCCCCCCGTCGCCACACAGTTTCGGCTACCTCCAGTCAAGCTTGCTCTCGCTGGATCGCGCTGAACGTGAACTGAGGGAATCGCCTCCAGAATCCGGTCCCCGATCCTTTGTCCCAACATCAAGCGACGGCAGCCATTTTGTCTGCCGGCGAAGCTCCGGCCCAAAAACTTCACGCGGCTCCTGAGTACACAAGCGCTGCACTATCCCGTATGAGAATGCATCCACATGTGCAGCCGAGCTTCGCATTTACAGTCATCACCGTCTATGCCACATCGTAGCGGCCGTTGCGCGGATTCAGCCGGATAATGTTCGGATCAGCGGGAGCTCCCGTTCAGGCACGTCCTTTCACATGGCGTCCAAGCCACGCCCCCCCAGTGGGACTAACTCTTTACTTGTCTTAGCGAAGGGTTTTATCTCTGTAAGAAGGAGAATCACAGTGGGACCTGTCTTACTCACTATAACAAGAGAGGAACTGAACCAAGGAACAAACCCAGTTGGTTGGGCTGTTATAAACATCCCAAAGAGAAAGTTGGTTTATCAAACCAAGAGAAATTTCATATGAAACACGTTCTTCAGGAGGAAGTAAGGAACAAAAGGAATACTGAGAACCAAGAACAAGTAAAGAGGAATTTAGTTTCTGCTAAGACATTGTAGAAAGGGATCTTCAAAGAGATATTTCAAGAAATCAAAGTACAAAGGGATCAAAACCCAAACACAGCGTATAGACAAAGTTTCTCTATCGAAGGAAAAGGGACACCAGAAAGGTGAAAAAGTCCCTGAGAGGAAATTAACAATTTAATTCAAGGAACAGCCAAAAACTGTTTAAAAATCATCTAGTAGGGCTGGAAAAGCTGAGCCAGGAAAAATAAGTCATTCTCCTGGACTTTTTGTTGTTTTCTCTCAGGGACGTTGTTTCACCAAAATACCAGGGGTAGCGAAAGTGATATCACATGACCCTTGACCTCTGCTGACATCACAGGAGGGGATGTAATTTGGCCCCACACTATAGTGACATCATGGAAAGCACTGGAATACGACCTTTGACCCCTTGACAACCAGAAGTGGCATCCCATAGCATTGTTCCTAAGTACACTACCAAAAATATGGTTACAATATCGCTGTGATGTTTACATTTCATACAAGAATGGATCACCATATGTATCATTAATATCAGTGTGTATAGGCCCATATTACCAAATGACTGTGAATGCAAGCAGACATCCAAGGCCAAATGATAATGATGTCTTTTTTTATTATATAGCACTTATGCTTAAGTGCTTTATATAGAACAAATGTGCATACAATGTCACCCTACCTGTGTTTGGTACTCACTTATCGACCATAGAAGGATGAAAGGGTGAGTTGGCCTTGCCTGGATTCGAACCTGCAGCCGGCAGATCACACACACACACACACACACACATCACAGAAACAAGTGTGCAACCCACTGAGCTATCTTATCGGTTATAGCTATCTTACCTGGTATAGTAAAATGAGCCATTACATGTTTGAATGTTCTCAAAGTGAGAAAGCAAATTACACTCTGTAGTGGATACCATTAAACTGGTAACTGAGATTTAACAGCAGGCCAGTTCATCTGCAGGTCGGGCGCAAAGTGGGCCCCATGTTAAGCCTGCATGGATCTACTTTCCAGGTTTCAGAGGTTGGCAAAATATATACCATTGGGGGGTTCATAACTGTGTATTAAAGAATTTAGAATAGCGCTGGGTAAGCAGTGAACTCATGGCATCCCGTACTCTGGGCACTTTTTGTCTCCGTTGTGAAATTGAGGTGTTAAGAACAGACTAAACCTTTAATGAGTCTGACAATTATTGTATCGAATTCCAGAAAAGAATACTTTGTTATTCCTATTCTTTCTTATTTACGGTCACTGTTCAAAGTGAGGCCTGAATAAGAAAGCCAGCCACTCCAGAAACAGAGCGCTGGCCACAGCCCAGGAGCTTCCATTAAAAAAAACAAAAAATAAAAACATATGTTTTTGTTTTTGTTTTGAAGGGTAGCAAGGGAGACCACATGAGTAGCAAAGGAGACCTCAGATGTCACAGCTGCGACCCCTGGCTACTCCCAAATGACGTCCCTGTTTTCTCTAACTGGTAGGGTTATTTTAGATTAACTTTGAAACAGAAGACAGTCTCTTTACTTTTTGGACTTGACTACTGATGACAAGCATCCTTGTTAGTTTTATTAGGTCGGGAACTCCCTGGAATAAGGATAAATAGGCTATTTTCTTATACTTTAAATAAATCACTTGGCAAACATGTCAAAAACTGATCGGTCTCCTTTTTCTGACCTACCACACTACCCACAAAGTTCTGAGAAAGAACCTTAATGTACGAGCATTCACCATAAAACAAATCAATGCAGACATGGCATGAGCATGGAAAGAGTAGGTAGATGCCCAGGAAACTGGCATAAATCAATCCCTCATCACATATCCTTTCTTATAGTGTTAGTTGAGGCTCAATCGGGGCGCAGGAGCACAACTAATAAGCTAAAAATGAAAATGGCCCAGAACACTAATAACACCAGAAACATGGACGAGGGGTCCTTTTGTTTGGTAGATTATGCAGAGTAACACCTTTGAAGGCAGAACAGAGTTGATGGAAAGAACAGTCGCATATTGCTCAGTTCGATGACATCATAGTTATAACTAAAGTAGCACCGCATTTCCTTTGCATGGTATCAATTTAACAGTAATTGTTGACATTTAGTGCAGTATTTTAATAGACAGTTATGATATAATACATTTGAAAAATCTATATGAATAA
Source organism: Ambystoma mexicanum (assembly GCF_040938575.1). Classification (NCBI taxonomy): domain Eukaryota; kingdom Metazoa; phylum Chordata; class Amphibia; order Caudata; family Ambystomatidae; genus Ambystoma; species Ambystoma mexicanum. Next base: position 931,218,285 of record NC_090930.1, read on the forward strand.
GATTATATTTTCGTTGTTAAAATGATGTCTCATATATTGGGCAACTACACCCTCTTTACTGACACACTAGAAGGAATATTTTAGTCTGATATTTATAAAAACACGTACAATCCTTGGAAACCTAATTTTAATATGCTAACATTATTACTGAAAACAAAATCATAAATACAAAGCATGCAAAGTCCGGGATGTGATACAGGCAGTTCTGTATGTGAAGTTAACCACTTCTTCAAAGAGGAAATAAGCATCTTTTTTCACTGTAAATTGTTTTCATTGCAAAGTTGTGCCTGTTGAACCGTGCGTTCTACAAGATAACAGTTTCAACAACTTGCCTGATTGCATTGTCAAACGTGCAAGATCGTGTCCTGAAGAATGTGGGTATTTAAGAGAGCCCGTGATGTGACTGTGGGAGCATTAAAGCAAAGAAATATGTATTGCCTGGTACTGTGATACAAATCAGTTACTTATAAGCATGAAGGGGACAGAATGCTGAGCAGTGTAGCAAAGCTCAGAAGCAAAAGTCTGATGGAGAAGCTTGCGTAGGACTACAGAGACCACTCTGCACCAGCAGAAGAACATAACGAAGGAAGGTATTTCTTATAAAACAAGGAGAGTCAACGAAGTTATTTTTGTATAGATAAAAACAGGAAAGCTAAGTAAATACTGTAATGCTTGGTAAATATCAGGGGCACCAGTAATTGTATTGTACTTCTGAATAATAATGTACCCATTTCCAATACAGGTTTAAATCATGCCAAGTTCTAAGGACTGGCGAAATCGCACAAATGTAGTAGTAGCCGTCATTTGTATAGCGCCATTTCCCATCAGTATGGTCTGAACGTGCTTTGTGGTGGGAACGCCCTCGGGGACCGAAAGTCGAGGTGTAGGACCATTCTCAGAAAAGGCTAAGAATGCGTGTGTGCACTTGGCCAAGATTAGGAATTAGGTGGGCTGGGTTGGCTCCAGTAAGCAACGCAAGAGGTCAGGTATGTGGATGTGTGCTGAGGGAGATCACGAGAGTGCGCAAGTGCAAGAGACTCGTTAGTGTCCAGCTAGACTGCATTGTTGTCATAGGTTGTCACTGTATTCTAATAGCAGAGGTGTTAAATCTAGGTCTGGTGTAAGGGGACGAAAAACATTAATTGTCCAGGTAGATTGAATTATGTCATAGGTCGTTGCTGCTTTCTAATGTGTGTGGATGGGTAGACGTTCCTGCGGCAGGTGTCCACCGAAGTTGTGGTTTAATAGGTACCTGCAGCTGAGAGGAAGCTTTATCTTTGACATTACTGTGTGATCATATCGTCTGTGTGAAAAGGCAAGTTAGCCTCAGAGACTTTTCTAAACACTGTAGACTACCCTCAAAGTTTTCTAAGCACAATAGACCTGCTATCCGAGTGCATCTTCTAGCCGTTACGGGCAGGCTACCATAACATCTATGCATCATATGATTGTTTCAGTGCAATAGACAGGCTACCCTTATAGTCTGACTATATATCATCTAAGTTCTATCCTAGGCTACCATATGGCACCTTCAAAATGCAATATTAAGGATACCTGCATGTGTTCTATATGTTACAATGGCTAATGTATAGCTCTAAGTGCTATAGATAGGTTACCAGCATATATCTTTGATCATAATGGGCGGGCTAATATTAAAAGATGCATCACAAATTGCCCACTCCCAGATCCATCTAAGTGTAACACATTGCCCACCATCAAATCCGTCTAGCCTTCATAGGTTTTTTAAGTGCAATACATGTGCTAACCTTCACAGACCTTCAAGTGTAATATATGTGCTAATCTTCACAATTCCTCAAGTGCAATACATGTGCTAATCTTCACAGTTATTCATGTGCAGCACATGTGGTAACCTACACAAGTTCTTCTAAGTGGAATACATGTGCTAACCTTCACAGTTCTTCATGTGCAATACAAGTGCTAACCTATACACATTCTTTTAAGTGCAGCACATGTGAACACCTACACAATTTCTTCTTAGTGCAATACATGTGCTAACATTCACAGTTCTTCATGTGCAATACATGTGCAAACCTGCACATGATCTTCCAAGTACAATACGTGTGCTAAACTATGCATTTTCTTCCAAGTAAAACACATGTGCTAGCATACACAATTACTTCTGAGTTCAATACATGTGCTAACCTTCACAGCTCTTCATATGCAAATGTACTACATGACACTTGCAACAAACAGAAAACATATAGAAATGAAGAAATTCAGAGAGTGGGAAGCACACCAGGGTACAGGTTATTCATGCAATGGTTTCTGCAGAAAAGTCAACACATTTCCTTCCGACCCAAATAAATCTAAGCGCAACACTTTTCCTGCCCCGAAATATATGTATGTGCAGCACATTTCCTGCCCCAGAATACATCTAAGTGCAACACAATGTCTACCCCCAAAATACATGTAAGTGCACCATATTCTATCCCCCAAAATACATATAAGTGCAACACGTTTCCGCCCCATGTACATCTAAGTGCACCGTATTTCCTGCCCCAAAAATACATCTAAGTGCAACACATTTCCTGCCCCCAAAATATATCAAATACTAACACGTTTCCTGCCCCAAAACACGTTCAAGTGCACCACATTTCCTGCCCCCAAAATACATCTAAGTGCAACACCTTTCCTGCCCCCAAATACATCTAAGTACACCACATTTCCTGCCCCCAAAATACATCTAAGTGCACTATATTTCCTGCCCCCGAAATACATCTATGAGCAACACTTTGTATACTCCCAAAATGCATTCATAAGGCTATCTAAGGAGCGCAGCAGGTCATCTCGGATCAAGGTTAGACTACTGCAATGCCCTTCTCGTTGCGACCTCCAATAAAAACCTTGCCAAACTTCAACTAGTCCAAAACAATGCACTTAGGGTAGCCACAGGTACCGTGAGAAGAGACCACATCTCCGAAATCAGAAGACAGGCCCACTGGCTCCCTGTCAAAGAGAGAATTGTCTTCAAAACACTCGCCCTCACCCACAAATGCCTCCATGAACTTGCTCCTCCCTACCTGACCCAAAGAATCACCAAGCACACTGCCACAAGACCCTTAGAAAAGTGCTACTCTAACACGACTGTCACACCTAAAACATGCAAGGAGCGTGCCGGTGGCTCCAGTTTTCCCACCCAGGCAGCCATGGAACCCTCTTCCACCTCACGTAAGAATGATTGAGTCCCACCAAGCCTTCCGCAAAGCTATTAAAACCAAGCTCTTTGTATGAAGTGCACCTTTACATCTTTATGTATCGTATTATTCATATCATGTATCTTGTGTATCTTTGCCTGTATCTTTGTAACCAAGAGACCTCTGGTCACCTGTATATTCTCTGTATCATACGTCCAACAACTTCTTGTAACAGCGCCTTGATGCCCCCGGGCTGCAAGTGCGCTATACAAATAAATAAAATAAATCTACACAATGGGCCTCATTACACGGACAGCGGTGGACCAAGGTGCTATTAGCAAAAAGCAGGCGTTAAATTCCCCAACCCGCAAAGGGACCTCGTAGTAAGGCGGTAAGGTTTTACCGGTACCGGTAAAATACCGGTACCGGTAAACCCTTACCGCCGTCCGTGTAATGAGGCCCTATGTCTTGATTTGATGGGAGTTTCAAAGAAGCGCTAGGGTTTTAATCGAGCACAGTAATGGCTGTGCTCACCGCCTGTACCACCTTACCTTAATTGTTGCTGTAGGGTGAATTGTCAGGCATCCATTTGCAAAAAAGGGGCATATAGGAATGGCAGTTGCTCTAGGGAGATGGCCAGCATTGTGGCCCTTAGTCGGCTGCCCCGGCGTTACTGCACTTGGGAAGTACCTAAAATAGGTTGTTCCGGCCAAGTGGGTCTGTGCGGGCAGATGTAGGGGATGGCGGTGGAATAAGGAAGCAATGGTTTGTTACAAAATAAACCAAGAAAAAATGCTCGAATTACTGAGCGGACAGAGAAATTAATAAAATAGAACATGCTGAAGGGAGCTGGTGGGAAAAAATAAATTTAATAAATAGGTACAAGGGAGCATGTGGGTGGGAGATAAATAAAGAAACAAGTGGAAGGGAGCAGGAGGGGAAAATAATGAAATAAACAGTTGGAATGGAGCAAGCGGGAGGGAAATAAAGAAACTAGGACAGGGATGAAGGCCAGGCATGGTGTGCGATAGGGTAAAGATAAGGGAGAGGTCAGATGGAAGTACTCACTGATCAGTGTTTCACTGCCTCAGAGCTGGGCAGGGTCCAAGCATGAAGCCTAGTCTCCATTCTGGTGAGTTGTTCCAGCCACTTCCGTCTGTGCGGGTCAATCCGCTCAGGTCTGGGTGGAAAGAGGGTGGGGAGTGAGGTGTGATAAGGAAGCAAGGGATTCTTACAAAACAAACCAAGAAAAAAGGCTGCAAAAACCAAGTGGAAAGGCACATTAAGTAAATAGAACATGCTGGAGGGAGCGGGCGGAAAATGATTAGATAAATAGGTGGAAGGGAGTGAGCTATGCAGGCAGGGACAATAATTAAATAAAAAGGTGAAAGGGAGCGAGTCGGTTAGAAATAAAGAAAGAAACTAGGACTGGGATGGAGGCCAGGCATGGGGATAGACAGTGGAAATATAAGGGAGAATGCAGGGGGAAGCACTCACCAGCAGGTGTTTCAGTCACTCAGTGCTGGAAAGACCTTTTTAGGAGCCAGCACAGATCCTAGTCTCTATGCTGGTCGGTTGTTCCACCCACATGGGTCTGTGCGGGTCAATGTGCACAGGTTTGGGTGTGCAGAGGGCACAGAGGGAGGTGGGATAAGGCAGCAATCGATTCTTGCAAAAAAACTAAGAAAAACGTCTGGCAAAACTGAGCACCCAGGGAAATCAACTAAATAGAACATACTGGAGGGAGCGGCCAGAACATAACAAAATATGTAGGTGGAAGGGAGCAGGCAGGTGAGAAATAAATAAAGAAAATAGGATTGGGGAGAGGGCAGGGTGAGGCGCTCAGCGGCAGGTGTTTCACACACACGTGTGGGTCACAAATCCAGAGGTTTTGTGAACTGTGAATATTTGTGGGTTGATTCTGCAGATGTGAACCTCTCAGGGTCCTAATTATTTATCCCTGGGTGGTCTGAAAGTTTTCTGGATGAGTCTCCAGAAATGTTTTAAAGTTCACTACACCTGAACCATTTGAAATTCTGTTGATGTGGGTTATCCCCAAATTATTTTGTCCAGCCATTCCATGCATCAACAAAATGTCAGTCATTTATGTTGAAAGAGATCATAAAAAATTGGATCACAATAGACCATGGTCCAACATGTGCTGATGTCATATCTGAAGTTGGATTTATTAATGTAGTAACACAAGTTCTGTCACAAGGATAGGTCATACATATTGGCCTTATTAGAAATGTACAATTCTCAAGGCATGACAAAGGGTTAGCTCCACCTGAGCAGAAGCAGTTGAGAAGATTCATTGAAATAGAAAATCCACATGGATGCCCAAGCATCCATAAGTTCACCAAGTTTAGCAAAAACATGCATGGGCATATCCCAGCACACAGGCCAAATGGGGAGCACGTGCATAGAAAGACAGTGTGCAAATAAAGTTCTTTTTTTGTATTGTTTTCTGTAGACTCCACAAAGAACACATTTTTGAGATGTTTATTTTGAAGTTAATGCTTCAATTTTCAGAATGTTTGGTTTGTTTGTAAGCCATTGCGGAATGTATGGCCTTCTTCTAAGCCAGTGCCTGGAACTGGTACATGGTACAATCATTTAAAAAATCTCATTAGCCAAGGGTAATATATTTACTTTTAAAAATGGAAGCAGTAATTAGGAATTACTATCAGTTATAACTTTTGTATGACAAGTCCTAGAGACTTGGGGCCTGATTCACAGAGTGTTTTCCTATGGGATTGTGCCATTATAAAACACTTCAGTGAATCAGGTCCTTAATTTATTTTTAAATGTTCAGCTTGAAAGGCTCTATTAGATGGATGTAGCACAGAATGTTTTTGATGCATGTTAATTATGCAATTTCAGCAAATGTGAATATCCTCACAAGAAAACTGTGTGCAAGTGATTTCCATATCCTATCATCCATGCTGGAGAGCCTGTTATTCTGAGGTGGAAATTACATTTGGGAGTAAAAGTATTAGATTAAAAAACAACAAAAATATGTAGCACACACATCCCATTTTGTTCCAAGGTCAGATTAGTATCACTTAATTCACCTGAGTGAGAGCTTCTGATGAAGCAATTAGTAATATGACCACATGTGTTGAATATGGTGCTAGAGGTAGTTACAATGGTTTAATGTCAACATCTCCTAGACAACATCACATCAAAAGAGAGGGAAACTGTCTTTAGAAGTTTCTACCATCATCCTGCCCCTTTCATTGATATGCCCAATGACTTTGAAGGGGGTTGTTTAGTGTGATGTCACTTTTGAAATACAGTCCAATCACACACACACACACACACACATTGACCAATTACATTTGAGAAATGATAAACACCTTCAAGGAGTGTGGCTTCTGCTCTATAAATGTTCAAACCCATAGATTCTGTGGACAGACACGCACCCGCTCACTCATTGATAGAGAGAAAGGAGAGTTGATAACAATAGAAAGACAAATGGAATCGAATGCTTTTCCTTTGAATCCATTTTTGGATTATTAGCAGTACACTGCAAGAGGTGGCTATGTGGAGTTAAAGACCCAGTCCTTCTTCAGTGGAAAAGACAGCAGACAAGCCTCAATACAGAAAGATGTAGACCAGGCTGTGGAGGGAAGCTCACAACACTTAGCTGAATGATGCCCACCTGTTCCCGATGTGGAGAGTGAAACCAGACCTTAAGAGGGTGCCCACCTGACTTCGAGACACCCAAAAGAAACTAATCTGCAAATATAATACATGGGGAAACACAATTCTGCGGGCAAAACTACTCTAAAGTATAACAAATTAAATCATGACCCCTTTCATTTGTAAATACTGAGGGACGGGGTGTATAAATTGACTTTGCACCCTGGGAAATTACAGAAGTGTATGTGCTTCTGGAAATATATATTTGATAGAATATGTCCTATGGAGTGTATACAAGGAGATCTTCTCTCTCCTTCTCTGTTTAAGGCACCTAGCACAGAAGAAGTATTTTGTAAGTCAAAAGGACAGCTTACTGCATGCATACATGGAAAAATAGTGTAATTAAAGTTATTCCCTGGGTAAATTATCAAATAAAAGTAATTTACTAGTGCTGATCCATTTAAGGAAAGTGGAAATGGTGATTCATCTCTATCCATTTTCCCACCTATACATTGCCCATTGAAAACGAAAAATGTTTACTTATGCACATGAATTCAACAGAAAAAACACTGATGGGAGTTTAGCAAGCATACTGTTTCATATTGTAAGTGATTCACATGTGGGAATGTTAAGTAGCTTATCTAAACTGAGTTTTCTAGAAAACTGTTAAACACTCTGACATGTCCATTTTGTAAAGGGGAGGTTTCAATTTTTAATATAAGATATGCAGGGATGTTCTGTTTTTTTTTATTATTTTTTAAATGGACACTTTATTCTTCATTCCATTGGGCATGTGCATCCAGGGTAAGCCAAATGTCCATATTGAGATGTGTGTGTTTACAACAAAAGTCTATACAAGTAAATGCAGCATTGAAAATGGATGGGACCAATGTAGTAATCGTTCTTCATAAAGTGGGAATGTCATGGTTACATAATTTGTTCATATTTAAATTAATTCATTTATTTAAATGTTTATTAACCCTGCATGTTTCCTGTCCCAAATGGGATCGGAGGTTGTTGGGAATCAATATTATTAAATTGGGGGTCCCAAGTTAATATAAAGAACATTATTAAATACACGTAAATTGTGTGTGCCTGATTTGGGGTGGATAGAAAATTCCCCTTTTCTAGATGTCACCTGATTAAAACATCCTACAAAACTTGAGGTTCCACTGAAATCTGATTTCTGGGATTACTAATGTCATTGCAAACAAAACCTTTTATCTAAAGTTGTAGCTGTCCGCACATTTCTGTGGAAGCTTTATGCTGCATTGAAGTAAATGGTGTATATTCCAAAACCTCATAAATAGGTACTAATGTACACACAGAAGTCTTAAGTTCTACAGGAAAGAATACTAGGTTTGAATTTGGAGTTGTAAGTGACTGAGTGACTTATTTATTTAGCACAAATTATGGACGTAGATTGCTACATTTTAAACAAAGAGACAATGTGGCAATGCCTGTGGTAGACCCCATACTTTTTCAAAGTTATATTTGAAGGAGGATTGGACAGCCACAGATAATGACTTATGGAAGACATAAATGATGAACAGAATGGCTTCTGTGTATCAGACATTTGAGATGAAAAATGCCCATGAAATCAGTCTCTGCAGACCTGTATTTTCATCTCTAATTTGTGACAAGCAGGGATGCTCAAACTAAATAGTGACAAGAAGTGGCCAAGAAAAGGTCTAAGCACAATTTGTTTCAGTCATATTGTACAGCAGCCCAGGCATCTTTGTCTCCCCTCTTTCTCTCTTCTGCAACCCTTTCACTTTCAAAACCTAACATTCCTCCTTTACATTCTCATTCTCGAGCTAGCGTCTAATTTTGGATTGTTGTGCTGCACCTTCAGCTGTTCACTCATTCTTATCATCATCACTATATAACACCAACCAATTGTGTAATGGCAAACTTGAAGATATCTTGAGGCTGCAAGAAAAACTTAAAGAAAGTCAGGCTTCACCATTGCAGCAGCAAAATATCATTGATCCAATGAAATGTGAAATCAAGGCATAACATGATGATTTGCAATACCAAATGACACAGTTTTTGAGCTGCCAGGATACTTGTAATCAGTGTGGGGATTCCCAATAAAAGCAACAAGGACACTCTAATGACTAATCTGTATATAGTATTGCCCTGATAGATAACATTATGACACAGAAACAGCCTTTTGAGGAATTAAAACAAGAAAACAACGAATTCATTATTAAAGACATTGAGCCAGAATACTAATGTGATGACATTAATCATAATTATAGTGTTAGTAAACAATAGAGTGGTAAGCTCATATAAGGACATTATAATTGTATTCATGAGAAACAGCAACTTATTAAAAAATTAAATCACACACATGGAAATGATGGTTTCAGCCAACTCGCTTCCCAAGGAGTAGCCAATGTAATGATGCACATTTTCAGCTATAAGATCAATTGGAACAAACAGATACAGACCTAAAACCGGAAGTGCAATAAAAATAGTCCCTAAAACAAGTCCAATATAAGCAGCAAGTGATTAGTAAAATAGAAAAAATTAAGAACAATGAAAAATGATGGGTAAAAAGTGAGGGAACATTAAAATGGCCTTACAACCACAAGAGATCAATCCTTTGGGCAGGGGGATCATTCACTTTTGTCTAAGGCCTCATTCCACCTACCTTAAACTTCCCATTTGCTTGCTGAGGGACATAATATGCCTGACCACTCTGGATTCTTAGGAGTTGTGAGGTGTCCAACATCCCCTCTCTCAAATATTTTCAACCAGAAAGGAGAGTGTTCTTTATCAGATAGGGATGACTTCTTATCGTCACCAGTGAGACGGGGGCCAGGGGGTGCTTCATTCAGCATGTCAGGAGAGGGCAGGAGTGGACATGAAAATACATCTGGGCCTGAACTGGAAACACTTATCCTGCTGTGAAATCATCTAGTCCACTTGGCTGAGAAAGAAAGACATCCTCAGCCCAGGAATGGCATTTTAAAAGTCTCTTCTCAACAGACTGTGGGAGTCTTCTAGGCAATCTAGGCAAAGATAGTGTTTATTTGATCTCTAAAAGGGAATCCTGGGAAAATAACACTGAGAAATCCCAAAGAAAAAAACAAAGGAAGGAGCTTGTAAATTGTGCATTAAAAAGTAATTTAAAAAATCTGAACAGTAGGTAGGGCCCAGCTGACAACAGGGTATGGGGTTTCAGTAGTAGCTCTAAGGGACTCATGTTCAAAGACACCAGAAGGACAGATCCCATAAGAATTTAAACAAAGATCCCATAAAACAAATAAAAAGCATCAAATGTTGTATGACCCCCTTATCACAAAAATGTAAATTATTATGTGTGGGAAATGAAGTCCTCATTTGGAAGAAGGAATTATTTTATAATTCATGGAGAATTCCAAATGAACATTCTCTCCTGAGTTTTCCAGCAACTTTGCAGGGTTAGTGGACCAAAACCAGTATAAATCATGAACTTATAAGGCAGACATTTAAAAAAAGAAATCTACACTCAGAAACCACAGGGGGTGGAAAACCTGCATACAAAATGGGGTGTGGTGAAGATAATTTGCCCAAGAGTTGAAGTGTGCATTTGCACAGACTTCTTGAAGGGTAAACACCAACATTAGGGAGTTAATTACCACATTGTTTCACGCCTTTCCAAAGTACATGGTGACTCAATCAGTGACGGACAATAATGATTTGCAAAGTCTTGAATGGGAGCTTTTACAAGCTTAAAATATTTATAAGGTCCAATAGCCAACAGAAAAGAAAAACAACCAAATTCCTGTGAAAGTGGCAGAGATGAAGAGTGCTCCTCCTCTGGATCTGTAGTCAGGGGGGTTGAACAATGTTAACCCTAAAACCAAACAGGAGGCCCTTTGCCCAGACCTGATCGAGTGATGCTCAACCAGTGATCCAAAATACAGACCCATCCAATACCAGTACATTTTAAGTCCGGGGAACAAGGGTTCTAAACCCATCATGGGCTTTACATACACTCGCCCACAAAAGGGGGGGAATCAGAATGAAGGAACATTTCCCCCTGAAATCCTCATCAAACTTTCTCATGGGAAAGAAATTAAAAATGTCAAAAAACAATCCTCTGCCTCCTAGATTACAGAACAATAGAGCCCCAAATCAAGGCTCAAGGGGAGAGGAGACCCAGAATGAAGGCCACAGTCATACTTTACTACGAAAGATAGCTACCCTTCGAGGGAGCAACAAAGGTATGAACAAAGACTACTGTACAGCTTTGAGGGAGGTGAAAAGGTCTCTCAATTTGAGCAACAGGTCAAGCAATAAACAGAGAACATTGGCCATATGTTGACTGCCCAACAGAACCCTCAGATTGCTAGTGTTCCCCGAAATGCCCTAACGTCTGGGTCTTGTTGGCAGAAGTGAATAATGTCAAGAGGCAGACAATTCAAATAATAGTGTCTAAGTGGAAGAAGACAAAGAGGATATGGAGGAAAAGATATGGCAAGACTTTGAGGAAGCTTCCTTTCTGACACATACAAGTACACTTAAATTAAATAAAGAAATGCAAGAAACGAGTAGTGACAACTCTTTCCACTGGGAACTAGCACCAACAGAACAGAGAAAAATAGAGAAATTCCAAGAAAAGAAAAATAGAATAGTCAACAGTGAGTGAGAGAACACAGCACATCCTAAAAAGAAGGTCTTCTCTTTTAGAGATGGTGCGATACCTCTTAAAGAAAAGAGGGTAAAAAAGGAGACCTTGAATTCAATAATATAAAGCAAGATACTGAGAAGTTTAATGAAATGCCTAGACATGAAATCCAATCTGATAAAAATCAAAATTATGAACCAGAATAGTCCTGAAACAGTAGAGGTACCCTCCCTCCTAAAGGATTCTGAAGATTGTCCGATGCAAAGAGGAGACAACAAAGAGTCTGTGGAAAGGGGGGATACACCTAATCCATATTGTATCTCCAAATGTGTGTTTATTCTGATAGGTTCCCAAGTTCAAGTGCAATAGATAAATGAGATCAAGAACATTCATAATCAGCTATCTAATAACTCACAGTTTCTTTGTAAACAAGAGCATAAATATGGTAGGTTGTATGCTCCTGTTCAGATACAAGGTCAGTGTGATTTATAATCTCTAGTAGACACAGGGTCAAAGGTGATCTTGATTTCAAAACAAACTTTTGACCAACTCAACCTAGGAAGGGGGAGAGTAATAGAATCCCTCTAACATTTCGACGTAAAGTATATTTCCATCAATGAGATTGCAGATATGGAGATCAAAATTTGGTAACAACATTTGAAGCATCCAGTGATCGCCACGGATTCAGACAGTACGTCCTGTTTACTGGGGGATGATTTTCTTCAGAGGCGGTTCTCTCAGATTGATTGGGTGAACCTGGTTCTCTGAAGCCAAACAAACCGTCAAATCATGCTGAAGAGAAGTGCCAATTATGTCAACCTGAATGGCACTTGTCAGTTCATTGAATGACATTCCAATCAACTTGAATTTCATTTTCACAATATTGGGGTTCTCAATATCACCATTATCTCAGTAGAAGAACAGAATGGTGAGAGGACCTCAACTCAAATTATGAAAATGAATCTCCTCCCCAACAAAAATGGTGTTCCACATTTATCATTATAATTGTTCTTTTATAACACACTTAATACCAGTGAGTGGTTTCTAAGTGCAGTATCGGGATTCAAACTGGTGTTGCGCTGTGTTCTCTTGCTTCCAAGACAAACACATTGCCCCTGAGCTATTCTTCCTCCCCAAAATTTCCCACTGGAAGGGAACAGTTTGAAGTTCTACACTTACGGGAACCTCAAAGAAATCCAATGTTCTCCTGAAAAGAGTCCAGGAAAGTACATTCATAATGTGACCGACATCCAGAAAAAGGACGAACACACATTCTTAGCTATTCAGAAAAAGGGAAGGAAAGATTCTGTGCTCACCAGAGTCTGTCTAAACAATGAAAAAAAGCTTCATAAGCAAATCACTGTTTCGGTGACGCAAAAAAGATTAGACCAGTCCATGCTTTCATTTGGCAAATAAAGAGGGAATTGGTGTGGCCACCTAAAATTCAAAACATGTACTACGTAGGAGGTGCATCTTAGAAATATCAATTTACGATACAAATGTTGACCATAATTGTTGGATCGCTATAGTTGGCACTTCTGAATTTGATCTGGGTAGACATATTCTCCATTGATTTACATTTAATTTAGAGTTTATTGCTAACAATGTTTGGTCACGACTGGGGGTAACCCAATGGGCGTTCACAATGTTCAGAAATCATTTTATCAACTCAGCTGTAGCCTTATGCTGTTGAAGTCCAAGCAAAAGAATAGGTTACTATCCCAGGCCATGTGTGACAATGTATAGGACCATTACCAATTAAGAGAGGGCAAACCCTTATAAATCAGGAAGCGTCCATAAATTCAAGTCATACAAGTGTCCCTACATCCAACACCACTAGTCGATCCAAATGACAACATCATTTGCATACCGGTGGATAACAGTGATGCTCAAAGTGTTACTTTGAGTGCAGCCACCTCTATTGGAATGGTGGTCGAGTCCCAATGTGATTCTATTGATTTAGAAAATGAAATTAAAGATCCTATTACTGAAGATTGCTATAATAAGACCATCGGTATACAAATAGAAAAGATCATTACCCAACAGGGGAACATTTCTCTGTGCATTCTTCATGCCCTTATCAGATGGGAGGCATTACTGGATCATGACGTAGTATTTAACATTAATAATACCTCCCTCAAATCCATGGAAACCTCTGTCCAAGTAAATGCAATAAAAAGAGATCCCTCCACCCAACTTGGGGATACTTTTGAAATCTCAAACCAGAGATATTTCCGGGTTTCCGGAAGATGGTCGGAGAACAGATCAGTCAAGCTGATGCCTGGAAGACTGAAGAAAAGTGACAACTGAGACAGGTAGTCCTAGATTTTTCAAGTATCTTATCAGTTGACTAGTATGATTGTGGGCATAAAACTATTCATTCAACAACAATACCTAAAGATCCTGAAATGCCTCATGTGTTTGTAAGACAATACTGTTTGCCTCTCATGTCCATGTAATCACTCACTTAGATTATCAGCAATCTACAATCCGGTGGTATAATTAATTCAATCCGCAGTACCTTTAACAACCCACTAAGAGGGATCCTAAAACAAAAGGGATAATGGAGACTTGTGCTGACCTGAGGGAGTTGAACAAATTGGTCCACATGTCAAGGTGGCGTCTTTCCTATATTGACCAAGGACTGGCACAGATCCAAGGATCAAAGGTGTACTCAGCCCTTGGAAAGATATAAAAAAACAATAGTGAGTATCTTCCAGAGGTTTTTGGTTGATTCTGGACCAAGTTGGGACTGCCACCAAGAGGCTTCTATTTAAGTTAATGACTGGATGAAACATGGTACTACTTCAACATCTGATTTACCAAACACAGAAGCAAACATTGATAGATGCCTATACTAACTAAGATGCATAAGAATGTATCCATTAGTCGTTGGAAAGTGGCTTGAGCGCCGTGCAAGCCAAAAGTGAGGACTTTCAATTGAAAAAGTCCTAAGGGTCTTGAAAACGCTCTCTTTTCTTTGTCTGGCCCATACACTGGTACCTGCCAGTAACCTTTTGTTAAGTCTAGGGTGGATAGAAAGGTGGCTGCTCCAAGCTTTTCAATTAGGTCATTGATGCGTGCCATTGGATAGGCATCAAAATAAGATATTACGTTGACTTGATGGAAATCTATACAGAATCTCCAGGAACGGTCAGGTTTATTGACCAACACAATAGGGGAGGACCATGGGCTTGACAAGGGCTCAATGATAATAACTTGCAGCATTTTGTTTACTTCCTCAACCACTATCTTTTTACGGGCCTCCAGGAGTGTATACATTTTGAATGTACCGCTTTTCCCGGTGTTCTAATATAGTGGTGCGTGCCTTTGATTCTTCCTGGTATATCTTAAAATACATGGGGGGAAGATGTAATTGCATCTTTTAGGTCTTCTTGTTTTTGGGTAGAAAACTCAGGTGGAATTAGTTCAAAATTGTCTATATCTTCTGGAACCAAACAAGATAGTACTTTGGCATGGGTGACTGCTGGGTTCTCTTGCCACTCCTTTAGGAAATTCACATGATATAAATGGACCTTCTGTTTTCAGTCCGGTTGGGCTACTTTATAAGTGCAGGTTCCCATTCCTTCTACTATATCATAGAACCCATGCCACTTAGAAACACACTTATTTTCTGAAGTGGGTAATACTTTTTGTCCTATAGAAAATAATCTTAAGCATACTTTCTTATCGTAGTTGGATTTTTGTTGACTTTGGGCCTTTTCCATATGAGCGCTGACTAGTTCTCTGACAAATCCCATATGAGAATTCTTTCCAGATCCTGAGGGAAGGGGCAGGATCCTTCCAAGGAAAAACCCGGACAGTGGAAAATCTCTAGAAACCAAAAAAAACAAAAATATGATGTAAGAAAGACTCATCCAAAGTCAGGCAGAGAGAATCTAGAAGAAAAAGAAGATCCCTTGTTCTTCCCCTTTTTTTGTCACAAGAGCAACAGGGGATTTATTTAATTTAATTTTTTTTTTTTTAATTTGTAAAGTGCACTAACAGCCAAAGGGCATCGAGGTGCTGTTGCCATGGAATGTCTTAGTTACAGGATGATGCTTAGCCCATGGTTACAGTGAGCGTGTGGCATAACAGTGCAAACATTTTGTAGGATACATACATAGGTGGTTACATAATTTGGTGACAGTACAGTGGTGAAGAACCTTACATCAAATAGAGGGTTGAAAACATGCAGCATAAGTAGCAACAAAGGAACCAAAAGGCTCAGTTATATAAACAGCAGAGGTTGTACCGCCATTCTGAAGGCAATACAATATGCGAATCAATATGTGAGGTGATAGAATGTTCCAGTTTGTTGTGGTGTGGCCATGCCAGGAAAACTGGAGCCTCCTTCACAGACCCTCATGGTCTTAGGAATGGTGATTCGGTTGGTGTAGGCCATTCTGCTGGGTCTGGTTGTAAGAGGTTTGACTATTCTTTGCGACAGGTAGATGGGGGTCCCGTTGTGGATACATGTATGACTAAGAGCAAGAGTTTTAAAGATGTTCTGCTCTTTTATGGGCAGCCAGTGTGCCTGTTTCCTTGTCTCCAAAATATGGTCCATCTTGGGTATGCTGATGGCAGCCCGGAGGACATTATTTTGGACAGTTGGATATTGCTAATGTTTTTTGGCTGACGTCCCTACAAAGAGGGTGTTGCAATAATCCAGCCTAGAAGGCTTGTAAGGCCTTTTATAAAAGAAAGAAAAGTGCTAGGTTAAAAACCAATGTGCAGGCTCTGGCCTGCGCGCAGCATCTGAAAAAAATGACAAATGCAGTGAAATGTGCAATATATGCAGCCCATATACAATAAAACTGCATTTTCAACATTATTTGTGTAACAGAAAAAATCAACCAAACATTTATTAAAATGGACAACTGTCCAATCTGAGATGCAAAGCACAACATGTCACAGGAACCGAATTGGCCATTGCATTGGACTGAAAATCAGCATTGAACAAAGAAGCACAAATAAATAGTTAACATATGTCTTTATGAAATGACTATCCTGACAAAGATGTAGTTATTATGTGGTTCTGTTCTAGATGACAATTGCGATATTGAAAATGGTAACATTAAAAGTTGAATTTTGTGAATGAGGCCAAGCTAGGCCTGTCCAAATGGCCTTCTATCCCCTCAAAAAAATGACAGAAAGAGGGAGCCATGTCTTCCAAAGGAAATTAAACACAATGCTTTGGAAGCTGAACAATAACATTTAATGACTGTGCCTGGAGTTGTTTCACAGGAGTCATGCCCTGCAATAAAAAAGAATGCCCCCTATTTACATCTTCCATCTGTCTCTGAGCTAGGGCTAAATTCCTTAAACATACATTGAATTCATTCTGATCAGCAGTCAGTACTGGTATGTTCTCAAATTATCACATCTCACAATTAGCTAGGCCTTTCCTGAAGGAATACATGACTTCATAACTGGGAAGACGGGATGCCTCATCTAAAGGGCAGCCCGGTCCTGGAATCATTCAAAGAGGCCAGGACTAAAGTTGTAAATGATACTGCCAACTTAACTACAAATAACATTCACCATAACAAAAGCATTCACAGGAGTCATAATATGCTGCAGTCCTGAACTAACAGTTTTGGAAACCAGTTGTTCTGTTACAGGAAGACTAATTGAAGATGTGTAAATAACAAAATAAATGCACCACTGCAATTATGCTGGGAATCACTTTACAGCTTATTCTTTTGTCGAAAGATCCTTAAAAGAAAAGGCTCAGCTTGAAATGCTCTATCAAATAGATGTAAAGTAAATTATCTTTGCTATATGTAAATTATGCAAACCAGCCAAATGTGGATATCTTCATGAAAAACATGGTGCATTTCAGTGTCTATCCTAGTGTCATATAACCTAGTGTCTGTGCTGTGGAGCCCATTGTTCTGAGCTGGAAATGGAAATTGTATGTTAAAGTATCAGAGCAAAAAAGACAAAAATGGGTAGGATGCACATTCAATGTTGTTTCGAGATCAGACTAGCATCGTCTTATTTGTGAGAGCAATCTAATGAACGGATTAGCAATATGATATCATGCATAGAAATGTGGTTATAGAAAGTTACATTTGTTTAATATAAAAGGGCCTCATTTGGAGTATACCAGTGAAGTGTTATTGTGCCGGTAATTCCATTTACCAACATGTTACCGGACCAGCATACTTCGAGTTTGCTGGTGGGGGGCCTGATTTACCTCCACCCAAGTTCTGGAGGTAAGCCAGGCACTCCACTGGCAAAAGAACGCCAGTATTACTGTTAAAGGTATTACTGCTGCCGGTAACACCAGAAATACCCCCATGGAGTCTATGTTTGCAGTCATGCAGACACAGTGTCCCACCATAAATTGTTGTTGCCCTGCTATAGGTGTCATTGGCCTGGATATTGTGGTTATCTGACTATGCAGCCAGCCACATGCCTAGGCTAGGGTGTCAGGTCATGCATTCACATTAGATAGCTGACATTCCTACTCAGCATCCTCACGTTGAGTGGCTACTCCAACTTCCACTCCTCGAATTCCCTCAATAACTGCCATGTGAAGGATACTGCTGGCCTTTTCCTCCCATACCGACTCCATGGAATGGGGATTAACTTACCCTTACTGGCACTCCCATTAGACATCCCCCGTCATTAAAATTCCCAATGACTGTGGAAGAGCTGGTTTAGTGTGATGTCAGTTTTGGAACACTGGCCAATCATATACATTGATCAATTAGGTAAGATAAATGATAAACACCTTTAAGTGGTGTGGGGTTTGCTCTATACAATTTCAAACCCAAAGATTCTGGGGACAGACACTCACTCACTGATGGAGGAGAGCAAGGAGGGTTGATATCCACAGAAAAGAAAATATAATAGAATGCTTTCCTTTTGGAACCATGTTTTTATTACCAGCTGCACACTGTAAGAGAGACCTACCTGGAATTAAGAACCCAGGCCTTCTTCAGTGGAAAAGGCAACAGACAAGCCCCAATGCAGAAAGAGTGAAAGCAGGCTATGGAGGGTACAGACACAGCTTTTCTGACTGATGCCCACCTGTTCCAAAGGGGGAGATTTAAACAAGTCCTTAAGAGGGTGTCCAACTGTCTGTGAGACAGTCAAAAGAAACTTCAATGCAGTTATTGGGCCAAAGGGAAATATAATTTTGAGGTGAAAAATACTCTAAAGATGAATACATTCAACCATATTCCCTTTCATTTGTAAGTACTGAGGGGTGATGGTATATACATTGACTGTACACGCTGGGAAATTGGAGAATATTTCATAAGTGTATGGTCCTCTGGACATATATTTATTTTATTTGTTTGTTTGCATTTTTAAAGCGTTCACACAGCCCGGGGGCATCGAGGCGCTGTTACAGGAATATGTCTTAGTTGTGTATTTATAAACGTGCTTATTAACCAGAGGTTTTCTAAGCGCGGACCTGGGGATCGAACCTGTGTTGCTTTGTGTCGTCTTGTTTCCAAGGCGAGCACGTTGCCGCTGAGTTATTCTCCCAGGACTTATATATTTGATAGAATAGGTTCTATGACGTGTATACAAGGAGATCCTCTCACGTATTCTCTGTGTAAGGTTCCATGCACAGAGTAAGTATTTTGGGAGTCAAAAGGACATCTCGGTGTGTGCATTCCTAAACAAATTGTGTAATTAAAGTTGTTCCTTGGGTGCATCACCGCATTGAAGTCATTTAGTGTTGCTGGTCCATTTAAGAAAAATGGGGAAGGGTTGATTAATTGCTACCCATTTTCCTGTCTTCAAGTTACCCATTGAAAATGAGAAACATACACTTTTACACATTAGTGCAATAGAAACACAACTGAATGCAATTTAGCAAACATATGCTTTCATTTTGCAAATGGTTCACAAGCGGGAATGCTAAGTAGCTTTTTTCAATTGAGTTTTCTAAAATACTGTTTACAATTGTAACATGGCCTTTGAGTAAAATGTTGACGTATCTATTTTCAATAAAGGGCAAATAGAGAGATTTAGGTAGGTAAGGAAGTTCAGACTTATTTTAGTTTTTATCAGATGGAAGCTTTATCCTGAACCCACATGCATTCCTCAATCCGTGGTGCATTTGCACCCTGGTGAAACAAAATATACAAAAAGAGAAGAGTGTGTTTACAAAAGTCTATTCAAGCAAATGTAGCACAGAAAAGTGATGCGACCAGTGCATTGATCACTCTTCATTAAAATTGGAATTTCATAGATACATCATTTGTTTATGTTTAAATTGATTCATTTATTTCTATTGCATTAAGAAATAGAACTTCTGTGCAAAACTGTGTCCTGAAAGCAGAGGTAGGTTGTTGAGAATACATATTATTAAATTGTAGGCCCCATATTCCTAAAAAGAACTTTAATATATAAATGAAAATTGTGCGAGGTGGATTTGGGGTGGGTGGAAAACTCCCCCAAACTAGGTGTTGCTTGATTAAAACACCCTTTGCCTCTCACATCCCTCACCCCCAACATCTGTGCCCTCTCACCTCCCTTAACCCATTGCTTTCCCACTTCCCACTTCCCTGATCCCTAGCACGCCATTCCATCCCACTTACCTAATTTCTAGCACCTGTTACCTCTCACATACCTCATTGCCAACACCCTTGCCCTCCCGTCTCCCACATCCCGAACACCTGTGACTTCCAAACTCCCTTGTACCTGGCATGAGTGTCACATGTAGTCCAGTGCCATTTGCATGAAATTATTGCCTGTGTGTGTTCCATATTTCGTTGTAACCAACAATGAGGGTTGACAGAGTATTCTGCATGGTCTCAGCACCTGCAGAGATTGCCTCTGTGCGCTCTCTGACCCTGTGGTCCACAGCAGTGTCTGATGCTGTTGCTGCTTATAGATGACATCACTGCTTGTGGATGACCCTTGCCAGGTGGCTGGATCATCCATGGCTGCCAGCAGCTGTTGCAGTTGCTGCTCTGCATATTCTCAGTACACTCGTGGCACTGCATTATTTGCTGGAAAATATGATTGGGCCTCCTACAGATCCCTTCTAGTGTATGTTATGGCAAACTCAAAGAGGTGTGAACAGGGTTGGGACTTTCATTCAGTTACCTGTCCCCCGACCACCAGCATGTACTGGTTCAGTGCCATCATCATCACTCTCTGTGTCTGAGTCCAGATGCTGGTGGCATTGGATCAATGGAATAGGTGAGGAGGGGGAGTCAGGGGCCAGGATAGTTGTTGCCACTGTCCCCTTGTGGTTGGCTGGGCATGAATGAGAGTGGTCACTGGTCTCCACAGGGAACTGCAAACTAGTGGTGTTGGCAGCAGGTGGGGTTGTGACATCAGCAGCAGTGTTGAGTTGGGTACTATCTGGTGATGGCACAGCATTGGCTGCAGCATCAGTTGGTGTGTCAGTGGCCATACTTGGTGGAAAGAAGCCTTTACAGCTGGTTTGTTCAGCTGGCGTGTTGGTGCCTATTGCTTTTGTGGCATGGGTCTTCTTCCGGGTACCAAGGTTGTGGGCTGCAGGGGTAGAGGCAGAATAACTTGCAGCTGTATCTGTGCCCTCCATGCTGCAAGTGGCGTATCCAATTGACCCTGATGTACTGGACCCAGAATCATCTCCCTGTGTGGGCTGTGTAAATGCTGGGTGATGAATGATATGCAGTCACTGATCATGCTGATTGCTACTTGGCATAGTAAGACAATTGTTACTTTTGGAGGACGCAAACTCTCCGGGTAATGCGGTTAAGGTGAATTCATGTGCGGGAGGATGTCTACCAACTATTGCTATATATGGCCTCTGAGGTGCATATACCTTGAATGATGTGAAGATTGAACTTTGTATGACATGGTGCATGGTGTGATGTCCCCCTTGTGGATTGCTCTGTGGAGACAGCATGGGAAATGGACAGGATATTTTTTTAGGTACCACACACATCATCTGCAAGGTTTCACTGGGATACAGAGACATGGGCACTTGGGCCGCCCTTTATGGAGGCCCTCATTGGCAGATGTCTTGCTCACAAGAAATTTAAATGCTCAGGCCAGTTATTGTTGTTTCCTATGTGGGTCGATTGGCATGTGAGTGTTTTAGGGGTGCACGTGGGCAGAAGGAGTTTCAATTGAGCCCATGGTCAGGGGCTGCCCTGATAGGCTCATTTTCAGATTTCATGAGGTCCCATGTCCATATCTGCAATTATATGTTTCTATTTTCACAGTCATGTAGACATGGTGTCCCGCCCTGAACTGTTGTTTCCCTGCTATAGGTTGCATTGCCTTCTGGCATGCCATTGGACTGGCTATTGTGGTTGTCTGACTATGCAGCCAACCACATGCCTAGGCTAGGGAGTCCGGTTATGCATTCACACTAGAGAGCAGACATTCCAACTCCCCTGCCTCAGGTTGAGTGGGTGCTCCAACTTCCTTTCCTCCAATTCCCTCAATACCCGCCATGTGAAGGATACTGCTGACCTTTTCCTCCCATATGAGTGAGTGGCTCCACTGTGCCACCTCCTATGGCAGCTGTCTCCTGCTGGCGGTTGGACAGTAGGCTGTCTACCCTGGCCTTCAGGCCCTTCCACAGCTTCCTGCAATTTTCATTGTAGCAGGGTACAGTGCAAACCACCACAACCTTATACCTATTTCTGTCCAAATAGCATCTATCCTCTGGACACAAGTTTTTCACCTTTAAGCCACAAGCATCTCCTCAGTATGGCTGACAACTTCATCTGAAAGGGCCTTGCTCTCCGCCTCACTTAATGCAGGCTTTCTCAACTGCATTTTAGGCACCTACGCTTGCAGCAGACACGTATGGCACCCTTTCTGGGCTTATATGGCAACAGCAAATAGGTGGTTAAGAATGGATTTTGTTTTTTAAAAAAGGCCACCACTGACACTTTTCTGCCCGTGCTAATACTGACAGCAGATTTACCATTTGGTAATTCCTCCAATTTTCCGTACTAATGGTAATTCTACAGAAAATTGGAGCAATGTGCGTTTTCAGTACTAATTCCAACAGACAGAATTATTGCTAATGATTGGTGCATGCACCTGTCCACTCATAATATGGACACGAAAGCGGTAATGATAATTCCGTCTGGCAGAATTACTGCAGTACTCACCACCCTTAGGGGTTCCTAATGAGGCCCAATGTCTGCAAGAAGCTGAACACCTGGTGGCAACCTTGTTGAAAAAACGTGTTGGGAAATACTCCACAGCAAGTGGGTTTCACTGACATCTGATAGTTGCCATGGAACCTGCTGGTGACTGGGGTAATGTGGGGCTAAAATGGTCTGTGAGCCAGTAGTTGAACAATGGATCACTGAGGAGCCAAATAGTGGCACACTTCAGCAATCTGGAACAACCTGTGGTGAGCCCCTGATACAAGTAAGAGGACATACAAAACTTGCTGCATGATGGCAGCGACTGTTGGTTGTGAATGAAGAGCATTTCACCCATTTTCTGGATTCTATTGCTGCCACAAAACTTCATGAGTGACCAACGTGTGGATGGGGCTATGGCAGTGTAGGTTTGAAGACTGTTCTCAAGTTCACCATGTGAGAGCTGGAGATTGGAAGTATGATCTATTTGTCCAGCCTATAGAGGGTGGTGAGAGTCATCCAGTGCTCAGCATGTTGAGCCACAGTATGTTTACATATTGATGACCAGCACAGTATACCCTTCTTTGGGAAATTGACTACACCTATTCCTAATTAGATATCAAGATAGAGACAAAGGAATAATCTGGGCAAATCTTTAGAAACATCACGCATATAAGTCTATTCCACTCTTCCCCTGTAGATAGCTGTGATTTTGGCATCTTATTGAAGCATCCTAGCTTTCCCCGGTGATACTATCTCTTGAATTACAAAGCCCTAGGTCTAGATTAGTGTGGGAGAATAAAATGAAATCAGATTAATGGCGGATTGAATCATTTCTATGTTCTTTAAACTATGTTTCAAGAATCTCAAATAAATAAGAGTAATTGTTGGCACAAACTATCTGAACATATTTTTGTTTTCATGTATTCACTTTAGATTTTATTTGGGAATAATTTTTTTATTTGAACATCTTTAATATTATTATGATATTAAGTTACTTTTTTACAATTCAATTTGTTTCACCATTATTGAAACCAATGGTTGAAACTGGTGTGTATCAATTAAATTTACATACATTGCAAATGTTTGCTTTTTTAGGCATCAGTCGATTCAAACTAATATTTTAATGATTGGTCTTATTCCAATAAATCATCACAGTTTAAACGAGTTTCTCTTGGTATTGTCTCATCTTTCTATTACTTTCGTTTTTGTTAGCAATCAGCAAAGATGTCACTGGAAGGGGAAACTAGAGAGTACCAATGGCGACTTGAGAAGGGTTTGAGTGGCTTCTATAACTTATCATTATCAGAGGAATCAAAGCTCATCCTATTCATGGCAATCGTATATTATATATTAGTCTCCACAAGGAATTCTGAGTCACTGTGATTGGCTGGTCTGGGTTGGCGCTGGAGGGGCAGGGGTGAATGCCTAGATGGAATGAGATTAATGTGTACTGGATTATTTCTGTTGGCAGGTTCAATAAAACCAAGTCCCAAGGCGCAACCTATACACACCGTTTTCCCTATACAAGAGCACATGCAAAGGAATACAGCTATGTTAGATCGGCCCATGGGGCCCACATACCCAAGGGTATGCTCTGTAGTGCAGTATTGCAATTCTTAGCCTTGAAGAGGGGGAAAACCATTAGGGGAATTTGTTGTAAAATATCAGGAATTGACAAGAAGAAGGAAGATTGAACTTCGTTGTACTATGTCTCGGGAAACTGACCTTGCAGCCCTCCAGTAAACATGGTCCGTCTTCCCAGTATCTATCCCTGGAATCTTATCCTTCTGCAAAACCACCATTGCTCAGAGAAAAGAAATACCAAGGGATGGACTAACACGCTTGTCACCGCCATATTACATATAGACGTCATCCAGATGAACACAGGGTCTAATAATATTGAGCATGTAATGTACAGTTTAAAGTGAAATATTTGGTAAGGGTCATAGACCTTTGCAACATCTATATAGCTCCTTATGGGACATCATAAGTGCTGCAGTGGCTGAGAAGTGCATTTAATAATCACGGGAGATAATGCGCAAAGGACAATCCTACCCTTAGTGGCAAACTTCTATGTTCAATTGTTGGATTTGTATGTTATCAGGAGTAGCCCTCAAATGACTTGTAGAGCTAAAACAAGAAACACAGTGGTAAAATATATGGGTTCAATTGCCTCCATTTTTGATACAATGGCCTAGAATGGCCAAACCATTTACACTTCACATATGACCCTCATTTGCGGTATATCATGGCATGAGTACCAAATATTCTTATTTAATCTCTGCAGCTGAGTGGGAACTTGTAGAGAACTTGATCATTGAACAGAGAGTTAACAATTATCTTGATCCTCTTGTTATAACTTTAGTTCACCCTGCTAATATTAAAAAACACACTTGTCCCTGTGAGCCACTGCACTGAATTGACAAGGGTAGAAATTAATCGAAATTCAATGAGATGATCCACTTCCGGGAAGGAGGTTCTTATTGCAAGGATCGGTTTGCCAATGGATTCTCACTTGGCAGACAATACGATTGGACCAGGTCATTGCTACTTTTGAGAGTTGTAAACATCTTATAACTGTTGCCAATAATAAAGAACTTACATCGACTAATACCAATTTGGGCCGATCAGGAGTAGAGGGAGGAACACAAATTACAAATGGGTTGATTCTGAAGTCTCTGAATTTAAGAGGCATCTAGGTAGACATTTGAGAGCCACAGCATTTGGGAGAGAGTTGAGTAAGGAGGGAGGGAGGGGATCTAAATATGTCTTATGAAACCTTATAAAACGGAACAAAGAATGAAGCATCCAGGATGGCATGGGTGGACATAAACACTGCCAGTGCTTTAAAGGTAATCTGAGATTTCTGGTCTAAGGCATCCAGGAGTTCAATGGCAACAGTCCTGTTACATGTACATTCCTCAATGAGTAGACTTTTTCTTTTAATTGATATGCTACCTGCTCAAGTCAGAGATCAGTTTCATTAGGATGCACCCTGCTTACGCGGGCCATTAATGTAGCACCATACTGCAGGAGGTAGAAAATGCCATTGCTATACAAAAACGAGCGAGGGTCTTCGTTTGTGATGGGGTCCTTCTGAACTATTTTAGTGTCTACCTGAGATGGGGGGACATCACTTCTGTACGTCTCACTTCTGTACGTTTTTAAGGCTGCCACTGAACATGCATAGTCTTTCAGCAATGGTAGTGGGCTTTGAATGTCCCTCGCTATAAAAAAGGCAACTGAGATGTTTGCAATTGCCCCCCGAGTTTAATTAGAGTGAAATGCATGATCTTCTGTCAGATCATCTTGCAAAGCTTACTAGACCAGCTGACAAAGAGATAATTATCATCAAGGTACAAGATGGGTTCCACGACAGAGTAATTATGGTAGACCAATGCTTAAATACAGACATTGAGAAATATTAATAACTCTACAAGAGAAACTTTTATCTGCGATACAAAGACATCAGAGTGGTGTTCACTTATATGATCCCCAAGAGACGGCCCTAGAAAAATAATGTCAGGTGAAACATAGGATATCTTGGTGGCATGTTCGATACTGCCAAACATGTGAAATTATGTATGATTTCTGTATCTCAAAAGGGAACACAGCAGTGTTTTAAACATATTTCTGGACAAATTAGCACAGAGATGTAAGTAGACCTCAGGCGTGCATTTTAAGGGAAACCAATATGCCTTTTCTGCAATGATGCAGTGATTTGGGCCAATTCAATAAGAATCTAAGTATGAATGCCTTCAATACAAATGTAATGGTCATGGGTTCTAGGAGGGTTAAAAAGTATGTCAAATGTGTTTATAGTTTTTATCTATGGAACGTGAACTATTATGATTACTCGTGGATTTGATTTTCAGCCAATGTACTGCAGCTCAACAGAATGAGAAAAGAGTAATTTTATTTCAAAGGTTGGTGGGATATATATTCGATTCAACAATAAAACTGTGTTCAACTCTTAGTGAAATCCCCACTGGAAGCCAAAAAGTCTAACAACCTATCCAGTACCTTATAAAGTGGCCATTATTTGTTACATGTACTAACTAACTGCCCTGAGGTCACCAGAAAATAAATCTTTCTCTTTAATGAATATTGCAACTTTGGGAGAGTGCACACTCCATTCATGTTCATAAACAGCTGAATGGATATTTTTTATTTATACAGCATGTAAACAAAGGCCCAGAGATATAGTGGTGCTTAACAACACAAACAAACTATTAACAAAAATAAGAGAATCAGATGGAAGTGGAAGTCAAGGAAGGCATAGTTTTAAGGAAACAGGACTGTTTTCAGTCCTTGCATAAACCTGGATAGCGAGGTACATGTTCCCTTGCCCCTCGAAGCATTCCCTTGTGCACCCTCTTCTTAAGAAACCCTCTGCTGACCCGTCTGGCCAGGCTAACAATCACCCAATTTCCATCACTTCTTAAGTTCCTGGAAAAGCTGGCCATCTCACAGCTTAATCTTCACACTAAAACTCTTGGTTGTCTCCAGGACCATCAGTTTGGCTTCAGAGATGCCAGAAGCATGGACACTGCTCTCCTGAACAACTGTGAAGACCTGCTCTCCAACCTTGATTCCAACACCCCCTGTGTCCTCATCCTACTTGATCTCTTTTCTGCCTTTGACATGGTCATCCATGCCATCCTGCCCAACTGTCTCTGTGATAACCTGGGTATCACTGATCAGGCCCTGGCGTGGTTGACTCCTTTCCTCTCCGATCGACACTCCAAGGTCCAACTTGGGTCCTTCCTCTTCTCTATCTTTATCTCTACCTGTGGTGTTCCCCAGGGGTCTAACCTGTCTCCCTGGCTGTTCAACCAATACCTGGCACTTCTTGCCCACCACATTGCCGCTCTCTGTCTCAACTTGCAGTGCTATGTGGATGACACTCAGCTCATTTTCAGGCTCTCTTCAGCCACATCCTCTCCTCTCATCTCTGACTGTCTGTCCTCTATCCAAGAGTGGTGTGCCGCCAATGATCTCTGTCTTAATGCCAGTAAGACTGAGATTCTCCACATTGGCACACATGCTCCCTCCTTTCCTGTCACTCTCTTGCCGGCCTCTCTTGGCCCTCTTCCTTCTCCCACCTTTGAGGCTAAAAACCTTGGGGTCATCTTCGACTCCACTTTCTCTCGTCACATCTCTGATGTCTCTAAGACGTCACACTACCAACTGCACCTCCTCAGAGGTATTCTTCCTTCCCTCTCCTTCCCCCAGAAGCTCACTGTCTCCAGAGCTCTGGTTCTCTCTAGGCTGGACTACTGCAACAGCCTCTTTCAAAAACTGACTGCCTGTTCTCTCTGCCCTCTGCAACTCATCCAAAACAGGACTGCAAGACTTGTCCTTGGCCTCAAGCCCAGGGATCGTATCTCTCCAGGACTGAAATCTCTGCTCTGGCTCCCAGTGTCTGCGGGGATTAAGTTCAAAACCCTCTGCATTGTCCACAAGGCCTTCTGGGGCCTGGGTCCTCAATACCTTCAACTCTCTCTGCCTAAATACCTTCCCTCTCGAGCCCTTCGCTCATCCGCATCCAACTCCCTCAGGGTCAGCCGCATCTCCAAGCAACAAGTTGGTGGAAGATCTCTTTCTTCGGCTGGGCCTCCCTCTGGAACAGCCTCCCTGCCTCTTGGAAACGTGAGGGGAACCATCTTCAGTTCCGGAAGCACCTGAAGACCTTTTTCTTTGCTTTTGCTTTCTCTCCTCCTCTCTCCTGCAGATCTCATGGCTGGAACTGTAATTGCACTGGTCACCTGGCTACCCTGTGTTCTCTGGACCAGGTCACCTCCCTGCCAGTTGCACACTGGCACTCCCCCCTCTGGCAACCCCCTGCACTCTGGGTGCTGTTTCTGTATCCCTACAGCCTCCTACCAGCAGCTGACACCTGATGTCTGGACTTACCCCTGCACTTGCCACCACTAGGCTGCACTTCCTATTTATTGTATTTATTGTTATTTATTTTGTTATTGTTATCCTATGTACTGCACTGCCCCCCTCCCCTTTGCCCCTCCACTTTTCCCTTTTCCCTTTCCCCTGCACTTGCGCGATCCCAATGTCACCTGGCCTAGTAAGATCGTTGTCACTGTCTTCCCTCTGTTTCCCCCTCCCTTGCCTCGTTGCACCTTGAAACACTTGTGTATAGGCGCGTTATAAATGCCACCTCATATCATATCATATCATATAATATCAGGTCTGAGGGTTATGCATTCCAGTTTTTGGGTGCGACGTGTGGAAAATATTCTTGGGCTACATAGGATAGTCTAGTGCAGGGAATTTCCAGGCGACACACATTATTGGACCTCAGTGCTCTTCGATTTGTCAACCAGAAGATGCAATTAGACAAGTACATGGGCCCCTGCCTATTCAGACATTTTATGCATAATACAGTGCACACGAAAGATGATCCTACTACAAATGGGGAGCCAGTATAGAGCCTTCCTGGCTGCTATAATGTGGTCTGATCTCCACAATCCCTCCACTATGCGAACCACATTATTTTGAATAACTTGCAGCCCAGCAAGATCACCTTTGGAAATGCCAACCAGCAGACTGGAACAATAGTCCAATGTAACTCCTGTGATGGCACACGCAATGGTAGTGCCGTTGGTGGTATTCAGAAAAGGGCAGAGCTGTGCAAGCAGTTTCAGGTGGTATGAGGTTCCGGAGACAAGACTGTTTACTTGGACTTTCATGGAAAGCTCTTGATCTAGGAAGACCCCAAGAGTCTTAACCTTAGACTGTTAATAATGGTGAAACCTGATACCTCAAAGAATCGATATTCAAGCATCAATTTGCGCAGTTGGGCATTAGTGCCCAGAACCATTAGTTTGGTTTTGGCATCATTAAGCGCAAGCTTATTTGCTCAAATCTATTATTGGAACTGATCGTAAATGGAGTTCAAAGGCAGGGAGTGAATGGCATATTTCCCTATCAGAAGAACAAGACATTGTAAATCGTCCACATAATTGGCATATATAATGCCTGCTTCATCCAGCTGTTCGAACAGAGGGAGCATAAAGATGTTGAAAATCATAGGTGACACACAAAGCCATGAGCAACCCTGCATGTTAAAGTAAACTCCTCTGACCGTAGCCTTACGCTCTGCTAGAAAGGACTTCAGCCACTGTGTGGCTGATGAGGAGTGGGCTGTGCTATGTAGTCTTTCTGCAAGTATAGTGTGACCCACTAAATCAAAAGCTGCAGATAAATGTAGTACCACAAGAATAGCTGTATTACCTTTCTCCATGATCTTAATTATGTCATTCTTCAAGTCAAGTAAGGTGGATTCGGTGCTGTGGGAACGTCTGAAGCCTGATTGTTTCTGGCCGAGGATGTCTTGTTCCAGAAGAAACTCCTTAATTTGAACCTGAGCAACTTCGTCAAGTATCTTGAGCAGGTAAGGAACGTTAGTAATTGGCCGGTAATTTCCTGGCTCATTTGTATCCAAAGATGGCTTTTTGATGAGTGGAGTAATCCTCGCCTCTTTTATGTCATTAGGGACACAGTTTTCCCTGAATGAGGCATTCACAAATTTGATAACAGCGGGGAACATCTCCTGAATGCAAAAGTGGGACAAACATCTCCTTTGCAGTTCATTGGCTTAAATTTACCCAGGATCTCTGCAAGGTCATGCTCAGATACCGGATGGAACTAAAATCCAGGGAAAGTTGCCCTGGTGCCTAAGGGCACTGTATAGTCCTGACCTCGGCTTTCCCCATTAACTATCAGGTGTTCCTGGATATTTTTAATGTTGTCCCTTAAGGCATCTTGAACAGTCATACACCACTTGGAGTTTTTAATAATCTGAAAGGGTTGAGGACATGGGTCTTCCAGCTCTATAATAATTCTAAAGAGTTCCTTTCTTGGAACTGGATTCTGCTCCCGAAATTCTATAGTCATAGAGAATAGCTGTTCTGTCCCCAATGGAATAGGTCTTTACCCATTGCTTTAGTGTCGGCTGAATATCGGTAGCTTTTTCAGGGTATGTCAATGTGCAAATGCCAGGTATTCTGCAGAATGCAGGTGGGGCAGTTTTTTGATGGTATGTAAAATAAACTGTGCCAATGCAGATGGAGTTTGCTTGCAAAGGTTTCTATATGAAACCTGGCGTATCTCATGAGTAATGTTGATGATGATCAGACCATAGGTAGTGATTATTTTCTATATTCTCAATGGTGGTATTCTGAGTGAGATATTCTACCGTTATTGTGTGTAGGCTGGGAAATATGCTGGTACAAGATCAAGCAGCATGTTCTGGACCAATGTTGACATAGCGCCTGAGGCCTCCATGAAGCCAAAATAGGGTTCTTGCTCTAGGTTTAAGGCTCAGACACATAAAGTCACTGAGATGTGTAAAAAAGTCTGACATGTTGTGTGGGGGTCTATATATCAAAAAGATGTTAATGGTAGAATTGGGATCTATCTCAAATTTTACCCACTGCACTTCGCATTCTGTAATAAAGACATTTGGCCTCATTTCGAGTCCGGCGGTAACCGAGCCGGAAAAACGGGCAGGTTACCGCCGGACTCGTATTACCATTTTGCCTCCGTGATTCCCAGAATTACCGGGCATTACGACCCCTGTGACCCGGGAATTCCGGAGGTGGAATTCTGTAAATCCCCATTCCCATGGAGTCCCATAGGACTCCATGGGGATGGGGACCATGCAAACACTGGTTCCGTCTTTGACAGAGCCAGTGTTTCCATGTCCGCCTGCAGGCGGTTGGTGTTAAACCTGACAGGTCCGACCTGGCGGGAGTGACATTTCCCGCCTGCAGGACTCTTAATCAGCTAGTCCGGAAAGAACAGTGGTGGCGTTTTTACCACCACCATTCTTTCCGGACCGGCAGGGTCGTAATGAGGCCCATTGTCTATTTTGCTAATTTTTAATGTGTTGTCCTAGATCATAGCCATCCCAATGTCCAGGACATTGCATCTCTTGCATCTCTTGCATACCTGGGTCCAATTTTATACTGAGTGAGAATTTGACTGGCCAAGGGGGTTACAGTTCACAAGGTACACCTTAGGGAATTAATGAAAATACATAGGACATCATCGAACTCTGGGATCAACCTGACCAAATTCTCCTCCTGGAATCAGTGTGTCCAGATTGCACAGTGGATTTAGAGACCCAAAGTCAAAGTCTCATAACAACTTGGAAATCACCAGTGGGCTCTGTACATTTCTAGTAAAACACTATCGGGGTAATTCATAGATTTCAGCGCAGAGGCAGCGCACGCGAGCAGCGCAGAGAGGGAGCGCGTGCCAGCGTGCGCGAGCCGTGTGCGCTAAACAGCATTCTGGCGCACCGCGTATTCATGGAATTACAAAGCCATTTTGAGCGCTAGTGCAGAGACCATCCCGCAGCGCCAGATACGCCCCCAAGAACGCCCCTTGTGCATGGAAAAGGCATTGAAATCCCCAATGCAGCGCAAAGGGCCGCGCTAACCCTGCACCAGCTTACAGAGCTGGTACACTGTAATCGTGTGAAAATACTACATGCACCTCGCTCACGGCACACAAAAGCGCGAAAATGTACTGGTGCACCCCTCGAAATATGCGTACCCTGCTCGCGTCAGGTAAATAGCATAGAAAAAGCACCCCCCCTGTGGCGTGGGCTGCCAGTGTGGCATGCCCAGGGTGGATGGGGTGCCTGCGTGTATTTCGGGGGTGCGCGGGGAGTTTCACACGTGATAGGCCTTGGGTGAGAGCGGGGTATGTGTATTTGGGGGATATGAGGGAAGTTTCACACGCGATACTCCAGCTGAGAGCATGGTATGTGTATTTGGGGGGTACGCGGGCAGTCTCACACGCGATAGGCCTTGTGCGAGCGGGGTACGTGCATTTGAGGGATACGCGGGAAGTTTCACATGCGATACTCCAGGCGAGAGCGTGGTACGTGTATTTGGGGGGTACGCGGGGAGTCTCACATGCGATAGGCCTTGTGCGAGCGGGATACATGTATTTTGTGGGTGCATGGGAAGTTTCACACGCGATACTCCAGGCGAGAGCGTGGTACATGTATTTGGGGGTACGCGGGGAGTCTCACACGTGATAGGCCTTGTGCGAGAGGTGTATGTGTATTTTGGGGGTGCGCAGGAAGTTTCACAAGCGATACTCCAGACGAGAGCGGGGTATGTGTATTTCGGGGGTACATGGGGAGTTTCACACGCGATAGGCCTTGTGCGAGCAGGGTACGTGTATTTTGGGGGTGCGCGGGAAGTTTCACACACGATACTCCAGGCGAGAGAGGGGTACGTGTATTTAGGGGGTGCGTGGGGAGTCTCACACGTGATAGGCCGTGTGCGAGCGGGCTATGTGTATTTGGGGGATACGCGGGAAGTTTCACACATGATACTCCAGGCGAGAGCGGGGTATGTGTATTCGGGGATACGCGGGGAGTCTCACACGCGATAGGCATTGTGCGAGCGGGGTACCTGTATTGTGGGGGTGCGCAGGAAGTTTTACACGTGATACTCCAGGTGAGAAAAGGGTACGTGTATTTCCGGGGTACACAGGGAGTTTCACACGCAATAGGCCTTGCGCGAGCGGGGTATGTGTATTTTGGGGGTGCGTGGGAAGTTTCACACGCGATACTCCAGGTGAGAGCAGGGTACGTGTATTTGGGTGGTACACAGGGAGTTTCACAAGCTATTTGGCATCGTGGGCCCTCCCGGGTGTGCGGTTTCCCCCCTCCCCATGTCCTGCAGGCAGCCCAAACCACAGGGGACTACCCTACAACTCTGACCATGCCCTGCAGGCAGCCCACATGGCACCATGCACTTGTGAGCACTCTTGTGAGCCCAGACTCATGTCCCTCCACCCCACCCCCAGTGACGGGCACCTGCCAGCAGGCCCTGACTCATGTCCCCCCACCCATCCACCCACCCCCAGTGACCGGCAACTGCCAGCAGGCTCCGACTCATGTCCCACCACCCATCCACCTACCCCCAGTGAGGGACAACTTCCAGCAGGCCCCAACTCATGTCCCCCTGCACCCCCACCCACCCAGCAGTGAGGGGCACCAGCCAGCAGGCCCCGACTCATGTCCCCCTGCATCCCCACCCACCCAGCAGTGGCGGGCACCTGCCAGCAGGCCCCGACTCATTTCCCCCACCCATCCACCCACCCCTAGTGAGCGGCAACTGCCAGCAGGCCCCGACTCATGTCCCCCTGCACCCCCACCCACCCCCAGTGACGGGGACCTGCCAGCAGGCCTCGGCTCATGTCCCCCTGCACCCCCACCCACCCAGCAGTGATGGGCACCTGCCAGCCGGCCCTGACTCATGTCCCCCTGCACCCTCACCCACCCTGCAGTGGTGGGCACCAGGCAGCAGGCCCCGACTCATGTCGCCCTGCAACCCCACCCACCCAGCAGTGACGGGCACCTGCCAGCAGGCCCCGACTCATGTCGCCCTGCACCCCCACCCACCCCCAGTGAGGGGCAACTGCCAGCAGGCCCGACTCATGTCCCCCCACCCATCCACCCACTCACCCCCAGTGAGGGGCAACTGTCAGCAGGCCCTGACTCATGTCCCCCCAACACGTCATCACGGTCCACACTCATGGCCCTTATTGCCACCCAAATCCCACCCCACGCCACCCCAGTCCAAACACCCAACCAAGTATTCCATCCACTCCGCATTGAAATCCCCATGTCGTGATAGATCCCAAACGACAAGTATGCACATCAATACATGTCCGTCAGACACACACAATGGGGGCAAGTCAATGAGAAAACCCACATCGTGACATGCACGAAACCAACGAGACAATACCACACAAATGAAGAAGTAAATCAAAATGTATTAAATACAAAATCAACAGAATTAAAGAAAATCACACAAGAAAAAAAATAATACACAAAAGGATGGATGTCCAAAATTAATTAAAAATATATGAATGCTGAATCCAAATAAATTCAAACGAAAATGGATCCAAAGGGTTCGTCCATCAAACCAAATCCAAAGGTAAAATAAATAGAAAACCATTGCGCCATGGGGAAAAAAAATCAATGAAGTCAAATCCAGTCCTACAAAAACCCCTACCTAATTAATAACTATATACAAAAAGGCGGGGCATAGTCCATGCGCAACAAATGAAAGAAAAATAGAAAGGAAACCTAACACTAATGAACTATATACAATGGCGGCTGGCAAGTCCTACGGCTCACTTGTTGATTTCCCGGGCCAGGGCATCATCGAACTCCTGTTCAATGTCCTGGAGGGCCTGTTCCCTGTCCCCGAGGTCTCGCAGGGATAATGCCATGTCCACCTCCAACTCCCTGCAAATTTCCTCGAGGCACTCAGCCCGCCTCAGTGCCCTGTGCATGGAGTTCTCTGCCCTGGGCATAGTGAGCCGTGCCTCTTCTGCCCACCGCCGCTCTGCATCTATTTGCTGGCCCAACCGCTGCCACACGGAAGACACTCCCAATCCAGGGTCCTCCTGCCATCCGGCTGATGCCTGCCCCTCTGATGTTGATTGCCCCGAGCCATCATTCCTCCCACCTTGAGCCTGCTGCTGCCACGCATGTGCCATGCCTGTTGATGCCTGCACATCCGCCTCCTGCTGGGGTCCAGTTGTTGGGGTGGCCACCCCTGCTGGACCTCCGACTCCCGACTGTGGAAGGGATGTGTCCTCCACCAGCCTGATCGCTGGGTCAGAGGCAGCTCCACAGGGTGGCCAGGTGATACTTGGCCCGGAAGATGGCACGGAGGATGACTGGCACCTAGGGGGTTCAGTTGAAGAGGGGGTCGGCATAAGGCCCAGCACACAGAGGAAACCAGCCCCGGCAAGGCAACTGAAATAACGTGCAGAGTCCTCACGAGAACCCTGCACGTTATCCCGGATGCCAAGTTGACGCAACGCCACCCCAGCCAGGACAGGCTCAACGTGGTCCCGGATTGCCATGTCCGCAGCGAGAGGAAGGACAGTTGTTGTTAGCGGATCACCTCCCTGAAAACGGGTCTGGACGAAGGCATCCCTGCTGGTGTTGGATGATGCAGTCACAGGATCGGGGACAGGATTACACACAGGCACCTCTGCGGCCACCTGTGCTGCCTCCTGTCCCTGCCCCTGGACTGCACCACTAGCACCAGTGGAACCCCCCCTCCAGACCCTGTGTGTGGCCCCTCCACGGCCTCCTCCTCAACCAAACCCTCCACCAACCTGGATGACTCGGTGACATCTTCCTCCATAGGCCCCTGTGGGGTCTCAGCTGCCCCTTCTGCTGCCCGAGGAGTCCACCTCTGACCTCCGCCTCTTGGACGTACCCTCGGCAGCTGCGGACATGGACGGGGCACCAGACCACTCACTCCCCAACGAGATGACAACCTGGGGGGGGAGCTGGGCCTTGCATCTCTGGCTGGTGATGGGATCCCTGCTGCTGTGCTCCACAGCACCGTCTCTGCCCTCTTCATCAGTTGATGCTGCAGACAGGGAGTGACAGAACACAGCCATCAGGGCACTGTTCAAAGGTCTAATACACACATGACAGTTGCACATGAGTGGCAGTGTCAAACTTCACACATGTCATCACAATCCCCAAAACACCTATCATTTGAACCCACACACATGTGCAAATTAACAGGAATGTTGCAGCAGGCAGCACATCCATACACATACAACATCATGAGCATCCGAAGGTTAGCCTGACGTCACATGCAACACGGGGAGTGCCAAACACATGCACACACACCACCAGACATACATGCATCTGTACATCTCCACCACAGGCAGGTTACCGCTGGACTCGTATTACCATTCTGCCTCCGTGATTAAAGATGTTAATGGTAGAATTGGGATCTATCTCAAATTTTACCCACTCCACTTCGCATTCTGTAATAAAGACATTTGGCCTAATTTCGAGTCCGGCGGTAACCGAGCCGGAAAAACGGGCAGGCTACCGCCGGACTTGTATTACCATTCTGCTTCCGTGATTCCCGGAATTACCGGGCATTACGACCCCGGTGACCCGGGAATTCCGGAGGTGGAATTCTGTAAATCCCCATTCCCATGGAGTCCCATAGGACTCCATGGGGATGGGGACCATGCAAACACTGGTTCCGTCTTTGACAGAGCCAGTGTTTCCATGTCCGCCTGCAGGCGGTTGGTGTTAAACCTGCAAGGTCTGACCTGGCGGGAGTGACATTTCCCGCCTGCAGGACTCTTAATCAGCTAGTCCGGAAAGAGCAGTGGTGGCGTTTTTACCACCACCATTCTTTTCGGACCGGCAGGGTCGTAATGAGGCCCATTGTCTATTTTGCTAATTTTTAATGTGTTGTCCTAGATCATAGCCATCCCAATGTCCAGGACATTGCATCTCTTGCATACCTCGGTCCAATTTTATACTGAGTGAGAATTTGACTGGCCAAGGGGGTTACAGTTCACAAGGTACACCTTAGGGAATTAATGAAAATACATAGGACATCATCGAACTCTGGGATCAACCTGACCAAATTCTCCTCCTGGAATCAGTGTGTCCAGATTGCACAGTGGATTTAGAGACCCAAAGTCAAAGTCTCATAACAACTTGGAAATCACCAATGGGCTCTGTACATTTCTAGTAAAACACTATCGGGGTAATTCATAGATTTCAGCGCAGAGGCAGCGCACGCGAGCAGCGCAGAGAGGGAGCGCGTGCCAACGTGCGCGAGCCGTGTGCGCTAAACAGCATTCTGGCGCACCGCGTATTCATGGAATTACAAAGCCATTTTGAGCGCTGGTGCAGAGACCATCCCGCAGCGCCAGTTACGCCTCCAAGTACATCTCTACCACCTGTCGCACTTAAATCATCAGCATCCATGTCACATCTGCCAATCAGCCTCCTACATGTCAGTGTCACATGCATACATGGTGTATCAAAGTGGCACACATGTCAAATACACACACACATGCACATGTACATTGTGCACATACATGAAGGTGGAACCAGCATCCATGTGTCACACCACAACATGCCACAGTACATACACATAATTATACACATGTGTGCACCAACACATGCATTTGGGCACCATGCATTTGAACACATACACCTTTGATGTGCCTCACACATGACTGGATTCGCATGCGGCAGGCTCATGTCCCTGTACATACACATCCATACATGGCCCTTCCAAGACATATGTGCAACCTGCACACTCCTGCCACACCTCAACATGCAGAGTGTCTAATCAGTAAGCATGGACACTTACCGCTCGACTCCGGAAACGTCTTCCTCTGAAGGATCTGGAGGTGGAGCGCTGGGTGCATGCGTTCCAGGACCCTCATCTGGATGCTGGTAAGGCGGACCCGGCACCCCTCTGTATGCTTTGCCTTCAAGAGGTGCCGGGCCTTGCTGAGGGTCCTGGACCTTCATTTGGCACTGAAGCTGGCAGCCCTCTGCCTCTCTGCTGGGGGGTTGCAAGAAGTCAGCTCTGTACCTTTTGTGAGCCCTTGTAAATATTTGGCTTCATATGCAACCGTTATACAGCACCGTCCATTGCACCTATCACATGAATATTGCAGTAGCCAATAGATGACCAATTATATGCTACCTTTGGGACTTCTGAGCTGGCAGTTCATTCCGAATAGAGAAGCTAACAATTGAAATAAAATTGAATGGTTCCCCAATGTAGGAGGTCCTTTAATTATAGCTAGGAAGTGGAGTTCCTTCCAAGCATTGTATTAATGAATACGTTGGTTGTTTCATAGCACAATGCTACATACAGCGTCAGTGCCGAGTCCCTAGGTAAAGTGATTGATCACATACCTCGAAACGCCGCGTTCTGATTCGGTTGCATTCATGCACGCTAGGCATGTTCGCTATGGCTCAGAGCGCCGGCGACCCATGATGGCCTAGCATACACACACCTAGCACAGATGAGGCCACGCTCATTGTTTTTATGAACGTAAGTTAAAAGCACACGTCACCACGCTGATTACCGATCACGTGAATACCCGTATCCGGTATTTTATGAGAATCGTATTCAGTTTCAGGCAGCACACGGCGCATTGGAGTCAGCCCGTCCACATCGATCCGAGTTGATACGGTGTTAGCAGAAGGAAGCAACAGCGTGGTCCTGATTTTGCAGAGCATCCATTCCGGTGAGTTCGTTTTTGGATGCACTGAGTCCGTAGTCTAGAGAGACATAGAAGCCACAATGGCACGCTGCCCCCTGACTCATTGTATCCTCCTCCTTCTCTTCCACAGTGGACGTTTTCTGCGGTTCTGTTGTAGCAGATGGTAACACAGACCCGAGTCAAGATATTCTCAATCACCTGTTTTTATATATGTGATAGGAAGCTAAAAACCTTTAGGGCGTTGTTGTAAACAGAGCAACATAATTGCTAGATCTTGCACCCCAAATATGAGTAGGGTTCCATCCAGCGATCATATATATATTTTTCAATATATATATATATAAGTTGCTGTTTCCATAGGAAGAGCACTTTTTGGGTGGCTTATAACTTCGCTCTCCCTGGACGGATCCTCACCAAACTTTGCAAAACATGTATTTGGGTCACTCTGAATTTGAAAAGTTTGGTGAGGATTCGTCCAGGGGGGGCAAAGTTATAGGGGGGTCCCAAAACTTTTATTTTTCCCATAGACTGAATGGGAAAAAAATGTTGCTCGCGTCTACAGCCCAAACCACTGGACGGATTTTCACCAAGTTTGGACCAGGAGCAGCGGCTTGGTCCCGAAAGCGTGCTTTTGCAAATTTGGTGAACATCCGTCCAGTAGTTTTTTTTAAAATGACCAAAAAGTAGGTCAAAAAAATTTAGTGATATCGGTGTTCGGTCCGCGGACACACTTCCCTGTTCGCTCCACGGACAGTGTCCTGATTGGCCAATCGGCTTGCGTGATGTTCGCGGACATGCAACGTGATTGCTGATTGGACAGCGTGGAGCGTGAAGCGCGTCAGATTTTCGGTAGCGCCCGCCATCTTGGATTCGCTGACGTCCACGGACACCGCAGTGAAACTTTGTTCAAAATTTGTATTTAGTAGAGTGTGTTGGTGTGTAGGAGTGTTTGGGGAGGGTGGGAGTGTATGAGATAGGATGAAAGTTGTGTTTTTTATGTGTAGGACGTTCTTTTTGTGTTCGATTTGTCTGCGGACATCACAGGTGTTCTGAAATGTTCTAAATAAACTGAATGGGGGGTGTTCTGAGGACTCAATATGTGTCCGTTTTGTTTGCAAGCAAACTGAAACTGTTCTAAGAACACTCGCAGTGTCCTGAAATGTTCGCAAATAAACAAAATGGGGGTGTCCTGAGGACGCTGTCCGTATTGTTCGTTGTCAAGTTGAATATGTTCTAAGAACACTCGCGGTGTCCTGAATTGTTCGCAAATACACAAAATGGGAATGTTCTGAAGACGTTGTCGAACACTCGCTGTGTCCTGAAATGTTCGCAAATATGAATGGGGGTTGTGGCTGACAAGTTGAATGTGTTCTAAGAACACTTGCGGTGTCCGGAAATGTTCACAAATAAACAAAATGGGGATGTCCTGAGGACGCTGTCCGTATTGTTCTCTGTCAAGTTGAATGTGTTCTAAGAACACTCGCGGGTTCCTGAAATGTTCGCAAATAAACAAAATGGGGGTGTTCTGAAGACGTTTTTAAGAACACTCCCGGTGTCCTGGAATGTTCGTAGGGGGTGTCCTGAAGGCATAGTCCGTATTGTTTGCTGGCAAGTTGAATGTGTTCTAAGAACATTCGCAGTGTCCTGAAATGTTCGCAAATAAACAAAATGGGGGTGTCTTGAGGACGCTGTCCGTATTGTTCTCTGTCAAGTTGAATGTGTTCTAAGAACACTCGCGGTGTCCTGAAATCTTCACAAATAAACAAAATGGGGGTATTCTGAAGACGTTTCTAAGAACACTCCCGGTGTCCTGGAATGTTCGTAGGGGGTGTCCTGAAGGCGTAGTCCGTATTGTTCGCTGGCAAGTTGAATGTGTTCTAAGAACACTCGCAGTGTCCTGAAATGTTCGCAAATAAACACAATGGGGGTGTCCTGAGGACGCTGTCCGTCGTTTTCTATGTCAAGTTGAATGTGTTCTTAGAACACTTATGGTGTCCTGAAATGTTCGCAAATAAACGAAATGGGGGTGTTCTGAGGACACTGTCCGTATTGTTCGTTGTCAAGTTGAATGTGTTCTAATAACACTTGCGGTGTCCTGAATTGTTCACAAATAAACAAAATGGGGGTGTTCTGAAGACGTTTCTAAGAACACTTGCGGTGTCCTGGAATGTTCGTAGGGGGTGTCCTGAAGGCGTAGTCCGTATTGTTCGCTGGCAAGTTGAATGTGTTCTAAGAACACTTGCAGTGTCCTGAAATGTTCGCAAATAAACAAATTGGGGGTGTCCTGAGGACACTGTCCGTATTGTTCATTTTCAAGTTGAAAGTGTTCTAAGAACTATCGCGTTGTTCTGAAATGTTCGTAGGGGGTGTCCTGAAAACGCTGTCCGTATTGTTCGCTGGCAAGTTGAAAGTGTTCTAAGAACACTCATAGGGCCTAATTCCGAGTACGGCGCTAACCAATGGCGCTATTAACGCCTTGGTTGACGCCGTACCCGGACCGGCAGCGCCTTGGTGGATGGCGGAATTACCGCCCCATTCCAAGGTTGGCGGGGCGGTAATTCCCCATTCACCAAGGCTCTTCCCCATTCCCAAATGAGCCCCCATAGGGCTCAATGGGAATGCGGAAGATGCAAATAACGGTGACCGTTCATTACGGTCACCGTTATTGGCTTGGAGGCCCCTTTGCGCCCTCGACTTTAATACCTGCTCAAAGCAGGCGTTAAGGGCGAGGGCGCAAAGGGAACTCGGAGTATGGCGGTAAGGGATCACCGCCACCGGTCTCGTTACCGGTGGCCGCTATCCCTTACCGCCATACTCGGAATGAGGCCCATAATGTCAGCGGACATTAAAAGTTTCCATAGACCATAGTTGAAAAGTTTGACTCTATGGATGTGATATGCTGCGGTGGTTGTTGCCAGGGCATACAGTCTTGGGTGCATGGCCATTTGGCCATGCACCCAAGACTGTATGCCCTGGCAACAACCACCGCAGCATATCACATTCATATTTGCTTATAACTTTGGGTGGAAAACAAATGTATAAGGAACAAAGGTATTAGATACTATGGATGTGATATGCTGCTATGGTTCTCCTTATTATTGTATACTTACTGTTTGGTCTAGTAACGGGAGTCCATGTTTTTCTTGTTCATTTCTGTGATAAAAGAAAATAGCATGTTAGTATAAGTATTTTGTAATGATTTATTACATTGTATAATCAATATACTTTTTTTTTTTGGACCCTCATATTTAGTAGATTACAAATCAGAGTACTGTGCAATTTGCTCAGTTCCTGTATTTGTTGCTAAAATCATTGGGCCTGTGGGAGAAAAAAAATCCATGTTGGATTAAAAAAAAACCTTTTTCTGTTATGCTACAGTTTATTTGTTTGTTTGTTTTCAGTGTTCACTTGTTGTTTCTGGCTAATGCTTTATACTTTGGCTTGTTGTATTTTTTTGGAGCAGTAACATATTATTTATTTGTTTTGATATTATAAAATTTTGGAGCAGTTAGATACCAATTGGCGTATTCTAACTGTCTATTTTTTTAATCTATTTCAGTGGTATTGATTTATCTATTTGGATATTGTTAAATTTTGGGACAGTTAGATACCAATTGGTGTATTCTAACTGTGTATTTTTTGGTCTAATTTAGTGGTATTCATTTATCTGACTAGTTGTAGAATCTTTGAGCAGTTAGATAGCTTTTGGAGTATTCTAACAGTTTATATTTTTTTAACACAAGTTTACTTAGGGTTTAAATACAGTTTAGTTATCAAATTTTGGTTTTAAGAACATCAAATAAGCGTTTGTAAGATTTCCTGGTAATCTCTGCTTTAGAGTAATGGTACTATCATTACATTCAAACCATCCACATTTCTTTTTTATATATGCAGTGTAGTGAATTGGTTGTGGCTCCTGCGTGGTAGATTATACCTATTGTTGTGAAGGTTTTCTTACCAAGTGATATTTGACCATGTGTGAATCCAGTCAGCTTGCAGTTGTTTTT
Organism: Ambystoma mexicanum; assembly: GCF_040938575.1. Lineage (NCBI taxonomy): Eukaryota > Metazoa > Chordata > Amphibia > Caudata > Ambystomatidae > Ambystoma > Ambystoma mexicanum. Next base: position 931,260,862 of record NC_090930.1, read on the forward strand.
GGTACCATCTGCATTGTAACGTAGAAGCATTAGTATTATGTATTTACTATGTGTTTGTATTACTAACATGGAGCGATTATCTGAATTGCAGGTAGAGCATAATCTACCATGGTTTGCGTTTTGTACAAGTCGCTGAAATGGAATGGATTCACAATTTGGTATTGATATATATATGAAGCGTTCATTTGGGATTTCTTCTTGTGTCACATTGTTGCAGAGAGTGCATGTATGTTTCCACATGTATGAAATCTGAAAGATTTCATTTATAGGTATGTTTTTGTTTTCCAGTACTTGTAGTAAGTACATTAGAAATTCTTGTGGATCTTCCTGTGAATTTATAGTGAATTTCACCATTCCAGCACATTAGTCCAATTGTTGTCTTATTCCAAAAACACTATACGTGTTGTCAGGATTATTTGCTGCATTTCTGTGAAGTAGTAACATTTGCAAACACAATGTGTCTGTACTGTGTAAGTAAATGTTGTCAACAATTGGTGGTAATTGAAATAGAATATTCATTGCTACATTTGCGTAGCACCTTACACCAACTATATTTGAGAATTTAAATGGTCCAAGTAGTTAGGAATATCAGCGTTTATTTTACTTGCATCAAAGTTGATTAGAAATAGACTGTCAAGTGTACGTAAGCGTGATAGTGCTACATAGCTCATGCCTTCTTTAATTGCAATGATCCTTGACACATTTTTCGCAACATTATAATAAGAATCCCTTGTAATCATATTTCATGAAAAGTACATACACATGTGATGTCATCAGTGAGGTCATCAATGACATTTGTGATGTCATCTTTGATGTCCTGGGTGTTAGTCTTAGCAATGCACGGTGGTGGTGCGAGTTATGGTTGCTTAGCTTACCATAACTGGCGAATTTCAAGGGTTTTTCGGTTTTACTTGGAACCATAACGTCCCTTTAACACATTTTTTCACTGAGAATATATATATATATATATATATATATATATATATATATATTACATGGACGCGGTAGCTTCCATGTAGTTATGGTTAAGTTGGTGTTTCCATAGGAAGAGCACTTTTTGGGTGGCTTATAACTTCGCTCCCTCTGGACGAATCCTCACCAAACTTTGCAAAAAAAGTATATGGCCCAGTCTGAATATTTCTGCAAAGTTTGGAGAGGTTTGGTCCAGGGGGGCAAAGTTATAGGGGGGGTCCCAAAACTTTTGTTTTTTCCTATAGACATAATGGGAAAAAACTTTGCGCCCGGCTACAGCCCGAACCGCTGGACGGATTTACACCAAATTTTTGGCAGGAGTGGCGGCTTGGTCCCGAAAGCGTGCTTTTGAAAATTTGGTGTAAATCCGTCCGGTAGTTTTTTTAAAAAATGACCAAAATGTAAGGCAAAAAAATTAGTGATATCTGTGTTCGCTACGCGGACGGACTTCCCTGTTCGCTACGCGGACAGCACCCCGATTGGCCCATGGGCTTGCGTGATGTCCGCGGACATGCAACATGTTCGCTGATTGGACGGCATGGGGCGTGGAGCGCGTCAGATTTTCTGTGGCGCCCGCCATCTTGTATTCACCGTCGACCGCGTACAGCGCGGTGAAACTTAGATTAAAAATTGTATTTAGTGGAGTGTGTTGGTGTGTAAGAGTGTTTGGGGAGGGTGGGGGAGTATGCGATAGGTTCAATGTTTTGTTTTTTTATGTGCTATACCCTTTTGTTGTGTTCGATTTGTCCACGGAGAACACGGCTGTTCTGACATTTTGTAAATAAACTAAATGGTGGGGAGTTCAGAGGACGGAGTATGTGTCCTTTTTTTGTCCTAATTAGCTCATGATATTTATCCCAATGATCCTTGACAGTTTTTGGTCAGCATTATAAGAATCCCTTGTACAGAGTTTTCATGAAAAGTAAATGCACATGTGATGTCATCAGTGATGTCATCAATGACATTTGTGATGTCATCTTTGATGTCCTGGGTGTTAGTGTTAGCAGTGCACGGTGGCGCGAGTTATGGTTGCTTATCTTACCATAACTGCCGAATTTCAGGGGTTTTTCGGTTTTACTTTGAACCATAACGTCCCTTTAACAAAGTTTTTTTCACTGAATTTCATAAGTTTTTAGTACCGCAACTTAACCATAACGTCCCTTTAACAAAGTTTTTTCACTGAATATATATATATATACAATGTATATATATATATATATATATACAATGTATATATATATATAGTATATATATATATATATATATACATTGATAATAAGACAGCACGAAACAAACTTTGGATGAAGGAATACGTTTACGCTAGACCACAGTATAGCCGTGATAACACTCAGCACCAGATAAATAAGCGACATGAGACCGTTCCGTGACTCAGTTTATAGGGACGGTATAAAACGGCTTAATAAGACCCGACTGATGTTTGTATGTCTTTGTCTCCTTCTCTCTATTTCCATTTGTCTTTCTCTCTTTCTCTAATCATAGAGTGGTTGTTGTCTATTGAGAAGACTTGATACCAAACAGATTCCTGTGCCCAAAGGGAACATTTATACCTTTGTTGACACGGTAAGCCCATCGTGAGGAAAATAACATACTCCTGGGCTAGCAGGTAGCATTGAACTTAGAATCATTATTAATTAACTGTTTTTTGTTGCTCTCCTCCTCTCTTCCTTTGTTTCTGGTTCATCATTTCTGGTTGTCCCCCCCAAAGGTTCTACGGTGCGACTCCAAACTGCCACACTTCACACTGCGTGAAGAATAAGAATATCAGCCTAGTCTGTAACAGGCTAAAGTTAATATTTGAGGCTGTTTTTTGGTTTTAATACAGTTTTGTGTTGTTGGTTCCCCTGAAGAAGTCTACAGACAATTGATAGAATTTGTTGTTGTGAGATAGATGAAACATGTTGGGTTATACACAATGAAAAATAAACAGTGTGGCGAATTGTTATTAGGTTGAAATTGAAGTCCCCTATAGCCAGATCAAGGGAGACTAGAAAGAACAGATTCTTCTGGTTAGGCATCCTCAAATAAGAGGACGTGTCTGTTGCTGCCCAACCAACATTGTATTGCACTTTATTAGCTAATTTGCACATTATCATTGCACTGTGAAATGAATTGGTGATAACACTACACAATTGGTTTTAGTTTTGTATAGGAAGTGTGTGGTTTTATGAACATTTTATGTATGTTTTTATGTTGAATCATTTTTAGGATGAATTTTAGAATATGCAATATGCTAATATTGTAGAATTGTGCCTCTGAAAGTGGTGTGTTTGTAATATTTGTATACATTAATTTCGCAATATATGTGTGTCCTCTTTGACAAAATAAACAAAACTTGGTTTAAAGAAATTTAAAGACTCAGGACCTATTTGGTACATGGCCCCAGTCAGGTATATGATGGACTGAAGAGGGCAAGTGAGGAAGACTGTGTGGTTCTTTAGTTTTGGATTGTCCATAGGCAGACCGAGGGCTGAACCTAGCGGTCTATCAATTAGCCCGATCCAGTCTCTTTATTGTTTGATGGGTTGCCACTGGTGCCAGATGGTGTTGTGTCAGACATGACAACCCCTGAGGCAGGTGTGGGTGAGCAACTGGGTCCTGGGGCTGGGCTGTGGAGTAATGGAATGCCAGTCGGGAGTCTTCTGTTCCAGCAGGGGTGGTCACAGCAACTGGACCCCTGCAGATGGCTGACATGCAGGCACCAAACAGCAGGGCATGTGGCCAGTAGGAAGGCGCGTTCTTTTTCCAGGCAGACAGTGAGTCGCGCACATATTTTTCAACTGTGGTTGCCCCCGTGTGTCGCATACCCGTTCAGAGGTCATTGTAGCCAGCATGTACCACGCGTACGCTTCTTTTTGTGTTTCTGGGTGCCACAGCGTAGTGTGGGTTCTTTATTCCACACACGTGGGCTACCAGGGGTCGCGTGCACGTTAAATTTTGTTTATGGGGTGCCTGAGAATTGCGTGACCTGTCATCTTCCCCCAGGGGTCACCGACAGCCTTGCTAGAGCACTATGGTACGTATTCCATCTAGTACCTTGCCCCTTTCACCCCAATTGCCCAGGACATTTTTTTACTGCACCTCCCATTCGCACAAGAACATCAGTGCCATGGTTGGGAGGCGAACAAGCGGTAAGATAGGCAAAGGTGGCCGACCTCCAAGAGGTGGGCGCGGTAGGGGACATGGCCAGGATGTGCAGGGTGGCGCAAGAGGCCAGTGTGTGGAGGACCAATCAGGGACACCAATGCCCCCCCAATGGGTCGGGGAGATGCAGCTGACACCATCCCAGCTCAGTCCTTGTTAACCCGGCCCATATTGTCAACTGCACCTGGCACAGGATGACTCCCAGGCTGACTTCCGTGTCACGAAGTCAAAGCCACGTGTGGTGGTGAAAGTTGCTGTCACCAGGCCCCGTGGATCTGGGCCAGCAATGTCATCTGCTGCCCCAAGTAGCCAGGGTGAGGAGGCTGCAGGGGCAGCTGCAGCTCAATCCACCCCAGCTCTGAGTCTCCCGGCCCGGGACAGTGTTGGTCTAAGTCCATCACACTGAGGTTGGTCCTGCCAACATCACCCAGCAGCCAATAACTGCAGTGAGACCTTTGGTCATTGTGCCTTTGGCTACTTCCAGTGCCCAGTCCACCTGTGCTTCAGCCTCTACCAACCAGAGCGGCGTAAGCCACTCAGGGTCCGCACCACCACCCAACAGGAAGAAGGGTGCTCTTGCGGTACCGGCCGGGAACCCAGACACGGCTCCCCCCTCCGGCACGTCAAGGAAGCGTAGTTTCAATGATGTGGATCTAGACGCACTTGTGGGCTATGTGTCGGCCAATGGCCGTGAAATGCTGTTGACTGCAGTGTGAAAGACTACAACTGCTCAAGGTAGGGCCCACTGGCAGTGCATCGCGGACCAGATTAGTGTCCTTGGATTTGTCAGGCGCACAGCTGATGATTGCTCTAAGTGGTGGAATGACCTCAAACGCAGAGCAAAGAACAAGCTGGCTTCCAATCATGCCTCTACTCTGGTGACAGGCAGTGGGTCTCCACCAGAGGAGGATGTACTCACAGAACATGAGTCTATCGCTGGAGGCTTCATCACAGAGGATCAAATACAAGGTGTGGGAGACCAGATCTTGAGGCAATGTACGGTGAGTGGCCATGCATGTGTGTGCAAACCATGTGTGTATGTTGCTTGGGTGATGTGTTCTGATTGAGTGCCAAGTGAGGCTGTGTAGTTATGACTGCTATGGGTCACCCATGTGGTGCCTCCAAACCATAGCCCATCCTTGGGTTTGGGTTTTCAAGTATCCCTTCTGACCGCAGTTGACTTTTTGCACCTGATTACTGCACTTGCCCTTCAACTGCCATCTTGCCACAGCATTGTTCAGACTGTTTTCCTGTTCATTCTGCCTGATTGATGAAATCCTTTGCATGTTTACCACACATTTTTGTGCCCTTCTGCCCTAAATGTAACATACTTCAGACATATATTACACCCCACTATGGTCCATATATGTTTCCTTATTATGGGAATGATTTCATCAATCAGGCTGACTGAGTAATGTGCACCTAAACATGGCCTTCACACAATCACTTTGGGTCCCTGTTTGAATGTTGAACATGACAATTGTCTTCTGTCATGTCGGAGTGACCAACCATTGATGTATCCATGTGCCTGCCATCGCTGCATTAGTGAACACTGGCTTTGTTGCAGCGTGTGGTACAGGCGTGTTTTGTCACACTATTTTGCATGTTCTATTTCATGATGTCCATCTCACATGGATGGGTGACAGTACTGATTTGCTACCAAGTGGGTGTCCTTGTAAAATCTGCCATGGCTATGCTACGTGCCATCTGTTTGCTGGCATGTGTCATGTATGTGGATTGTCCATGCCACTCACAGGCTAATGTGTGATGCCATTGCTGTCCAGCATGCAGCACATGTGTTGCTTTTCCATCTTGGAGTTCTCAGTGTCTGCTTTTTGCCTCCCCTTCCAACTCATTTCCAGTGCATGCATGCCAGAGTTATTGTCATGTGTGACATGTGTCATTTATGTACTGGATGTCTGCCCTGTCATGCCTATGTGTGTGGGCTATGGTGCTCATGCCTGTTTTCATTACTTTTCTTTTATGTTTTTGCAGGTGATGAGGCACTAGATGCTGTTGAGGAGTAGGAGATGGTGCAGAGGCAGGAGTACTCACAGCCACAACCAGGCACCAGTGGAGGACGTGGGGTGAGAGTTTCTGGCAGGGATGCTGTTCTGTCCAACCCACCTGCACTGGGGGTAGACCCCTCTATGAGGCATTCAGTGTTGGAAAGTCCACCCGTGGCGGTTACGGATGCAGGGTCACACTCCACAATATTTGCTCCTGTTCCTGGGCCAGCAGATCAAAGGAGGAATGCAGTCCTGCAGCCTCAGGATGTGCCAGCACAGCAAGGTGCACATCACCTTGCCCCAAACAGGTGTGGTGCTCGCCAACGCGGTGGCCGTGCGCCACCAGTCAATACTGTGTGGGAGAACTCCATGTACACTATAGCAGGACAACAGGGGGCATCGTGTGAGATGATGACTCAGGACGCGGATAGGGTGGCCACTTCCATTCTCCCCCCTGAAAGGCAGGTGGAGCTCCAGCAGCAGGCAACAAAGTCAATTTGCAACTCATACAGGGAGGACATGTTGGCGTCCAACGGTGACCGACGGGCTGGACTGGAAACTCTGCGCACAGCTATATCTGAAGAGTCACAGGCCCACAGGGATGCCTTGAGGTTAGAACACAGTCCCTCAGAGATACTCTGGGTGAACTTGAGGTGTCCCACGTATAAGGTCAGAACCGCAGCTGGAGCAGCTAACACGCACACTCTCAGCTGAGCTCCAGGCAACCCGTGAGGAAATCCGGGCACCACGCGAGGCCTTGCAGGCAGAAATGCGTGCTACCCGTGAGGTGCTGCATGGGGATCTCCGTACCATCATCCTGCAGAACCAAACCTTTTAGACGCGCATGCTTGCTGCCATAGAGGAGCATGCCAGAGATTTTCGTGGTCTGCCTCCCATATTCCCCCCACCTTCCGATGTACCACCAGAGGGTGATGACAGCGACGGCTGTTCACCCACTGCAGGGTAGCCGTGCAGGCCATGAGCCCATGGAGGTTTTTTTTTTTCTCAACATCCACGCATGTTGGTGTTGGGGTGCGCCCTGCACCTCGTCCCTCCTGGGTGCCCCCCCCCCCGGTCCACACATGGGCATTTTATTTTTTTTAAAAATCTAATTACTTTTTTTGGGGGGGTTTTAACATTTCATTCCAATTTGCTAAATTAAATTAGTATTTAATCAATTTGTTATCTTTATTTCTTCTTCTTTTTTTCTATTTATTATTTTCATTTTATTTTAATTCTTGATTTGTTATTTTGATTTTCATAATTTTATTTTTATTTGGTTATGCTTCTGATATTTACTTTATCATTTAATTTGTTTATTTTACTTTACATTTACTTTTGCTTTTTCTATATTTGATTTGCATTTACATTTTTGTTCATAACCATTTTCTTTTAGATTGTGAATTAATGTTACAGTGTGTTGCTTTGTGTGGCTCCCGTAGGCATCCACTGTGTATTCCAGCTGGGCACATGGAGGCTTGTCCTGTGTTTGGGTTAGAAACTTGGGTTCCTGACACACACAACTCTCCTGCTTCCCCTTTCCATGGGCTTGCAAAGGGTGTGACCAAGTGACAGTAACTTACACAGAGGCATTGGGCTCCCATAAATTGTGTGGGCAGTCTGTAGTCCAAACTGTGTATACATCCCTAGTGGGGATTGTTGTTAATTTATCCACTGCATGGTGGATTTGTATATGGTTTTACATACAGGACTTTTTGCATATATACATGTAGCTTCTTCATGTCTTAACGAGCCTGTCTCCTTTGCAGATGCAGTTCATGTTGTATGCAGTACACTGCCACATATGCCTACCAGCAACACTCTGCAGTTGGAAGGGGTCGATGTGCTGCCTTAGTCAGGTTGTGACACGTGCATTACTTTAATTTTTTACTGTTATATGTTGCCACTGTTGGATCCTGTACTGATTTTTTTTCTTGCTGGTAAGTATTTGTTAATGTGTGTTGTTTTTTTTTTCATTACAATTGTCAATTGTAATGAAGAGGCAATTGTCTGTGGCCTGTTTCCATTTGAGACGGTGCACTTTGTGACACTTGTGTCATGTGATGTGCATTCATTTGGTTGCTTTCAAATCGCTTGCCATGCCAAGGCGTTTTGGGAAGCTGAGATGCGGTTAGGGAGGGGTTGGGTGACATGCCACTATTTGTTTGTAGTGTTTTGCAAGGGGGTAGTCTTCATGCTGCATGAATGTGTGCCTTTTATTGACACAGCATTGGGCGTGTTTAAGTAGCTAGGGATGCACACAATGTAGCACTTCCAGGTAAACAATCTCAGGGTGGTATGGTTTTGACAGTTGACTGTCCCTTTTGTCATCATCATAAATTGTCGGCTAGTATGTGCCAGGCCTGTGTGCACTCCACAGGGGTGGGATTTTAGGTGAAGAAATTTGCTACAAGCTGGGTACGGGCTGCCTCACCACATGCCCTTTCACCTCCCATGCGCAGCGGCCATGCATGTGGTTGGGGATGTGGGGGCACCACCATGTCCACCAGCACGCCCCGCCGGGTTGCAAAGTTGTGCAGGACACATGCCGCCACTATGATCCTGCACACTACTGGGGGCGCATATAGCAGCTGCCACCAGAGCGGTCAAGTGAGCAAAAGCGTAACTTTAGCACTCTGAATGTGCGCTCCACTATGGCCCGGGTTAGAATATGGGCTGTGTTGTATCTTACCTCGGGTGGTGTGGTGGGGTTCCGTATTGGCATCATCATGTAGGTGCTCAGAGGGTAGGCACTGTCCCCTAGGGAGGTGATAATGGTTGTCATTAGTGGGGTTTTCCCATTTCTCAGTGTCTGACATGCATGCATGTGCAGAGGCATTTATACTCACCAATTAGCCATGCCGCCCAGCTTCCAGGTCCCGGTTTAGGGGTGACATTCGGAATATGAAACTATCATGGCTGGACCCCGGATAGTTGGCATATACTGAGGTGATGATTCCCTTGCCATCGCATACAACCTGCACGTTGATGGAATGCCAGTGCTTGCGGTTTCGATAGATGTGCTCAGTGGCCCTGGGAGGACGTAGAGCCACATGGGTGCAATCAATGGCACCTAGCATTTTGGGGAAGTGTGCCACCCTGTAGAAGTCCTGGACGACAGCCTGCCTTTCTGTAGGTGTTCTGGGCATGTATATGTGCCTGCGGACTGAGGGACGTGCAGTCATGATCGCCAACACCTGGTGTAGGCAGTGTGACTGCGTGGCCTGTGAGACACCCCCAACTTGTCCACTGAAATGACCCAGTAGCCAAGAAGTGCAGTACATTGAGCACCTTTTCCAAGGGGCACAGTGCTTGAGAGCACAGGGTGGGTGATGTGAGGTCATCCTCCCACTCCCTGACCAGTTCTAGGATTATTAGTGGTGGAAACCTGTACCTCCCATACACCTGGTCATTAGGCATCCCAAAAAGGCTGGTCCTGGGTAAAAAAATGCGGGGCCTGGCTATCCTCATCCTCCTGCGGTGTCCCACGACCACTGCTGTGAGGAACGGTATATTCATAGTAGCGTATGAGCTTGTTTGTTGTTTGCGTGCACTTTTATGCTGTGTGGGGCCGCTTACGCCTGCTTAATGCGTCTTTTTTGGCGCACGGGTTTCCCCTGTTCGATTCCATGAATACGTATTGTTAGCGCACATGTGGGCGTTGTGACCATTTACCTCCCATACTTCCCCCGTAACGCCCACATTTTCACACGTTGTTCACCATTCTGCATGTTACGCCCTGTGTTACGCCCACTTTTCTTGTGTGCGCTACACGATGTGTGCTTTCCCTGTGCACGTCATGCACGGCGTTTAGTGACGTGTGCGCCTGCGTGCACCACCCACGGATTTGGCACACATCCCAGGTTTTACACACGCAGCGCATTCCATGAATCGATGAACGGCTGCGTGCGCAGCTTTAGCACACGTGCGCTGAGATTTTCACACTTGCGCTCCCCTTTTCAGCGCACATTTATTCCATGAATTACCCTGAAAGAGGTAGGAAGCTATACCAGGAGAACACGGCTAATATTGTTATGTGTACTCTATACAGGAAATCTGTGCTGATGTCCTTCAGATCAAAGCAGTTAACGATAGATACGCAAAATCTGGGCGAGTGATGCTAAGGGTGAGATAGTTTCTCAGTAGAGATCACGATCAACCTGCTGTTTCTTTGTCTGTTATTCCATGCCCCCACAGGCAAGTTCTTGAATTACTTGATTAAACACGCCAGATTTTGAACAGTGAGGTAGATTGTTTAATGAGTAAAGGAAACTAGAACGTTTTTTCACATGGCTTCCTTTTTAGATGGGCTTGGAAAAAATGGGTAGAGGCATGTAGAGGGAAAGTGATACTAATGTATCAACACAATAGGCGTTCCAGGAGGGACAGAGGACTGCATGCCCAGCATTGAAGAAGGAAAGAGAAAGTAAATTCAGTGTCAGCCTCTTCTGCATTTTATATATAATCATTGAATAACCATTTGCTGTATGGCGACATCTTACAAAAACACTGCTAGCAATATTGAATTGAAAGGCCAGTGGTTCCACTTGACCACAGACCCACACACAATTGTTGTGAAGTGAACCCTTTGTGTACTACAGTAATACAAAAACAATAAACTAATATTGTTTTAACATAATACAACAACTTAAATTATTGATTGGTTTGATTATTTCATTGATGGGTTTAAATATAGTATTTTATGAATTAGATAATGAACCTTTTTTTGCTGACAGTCAATTTGTTGCAACAGAATCACCATTGTAGCCTATTAAATCTTGTTATTTGTAAAAGTATTGCTGACCAAATAAAGATTGAGATGATGCCTCATCTTTTCGCCTACGAATATTAGCGAGCAACCGTGATAAAGGTGTGACGAGGTGTCTCCTACTACACTGCCTCCTTGCCCTTACCTTCGTGTCTTATTGCTAAATGCTCTTTGATTAATAAAACCAAATACAGAGCTCAGTATTCAGACGGATCAGCAGGATCGAAGCTAACATGGTCTGAACACCTGCACTCACCATGCGCCTGACTCCAGCACGGCCATTTTTAAATGTAATCATGTAATGCATTCTCACGTTGCCCCAGCTCAAGATGGAGCAGCTCCTCATGAAGGGACCTCGAGCCCGGCACTTATGATCAGACACTCAAAAGCAAAAGCACCCAAACTGACAGAAAGGAAAGGTTGGCCTAGTCACACATGACAGTTCTTTTTCTGCTGTTTTTGCTCTAAACCTAAACGTATTTGTATATCCTATTTTTCAATTATTTATTTTTTTGTGAATATAATATTTAGAGAACAGATAATATGAAAAACAAATCTTAATCAAAATTACCCAACGTCAACAGCATTACGTCAAACCGCCAAAGCTTCCTGGACCACAAACACATTTGCATTCTCGGAGTATACTATTTGAGAACTAGTTTTGACATTTTCATGGTACTGAAATAGCTTGAGGATTAATGCGGAGCTATAAGTCCTGCCCTGAGGGGCACTGTGTCTGTTTGCATTGGGTTTATCAAATTTGTGAGTCTGATCAGTGCATGCAAAGTTAGGAAGAATTTGCTAAAGGCACTTTTCATTAGACATTGGCGGCATTTGGAAGCAAGAGTTTGAAGGTCACACATGCACCACCTAAAATACATATTCTTAAATGTTATATTATCTTAGCCTTGGGTAATGCTGTCACGGATGGGGGAACGCGATTCACACGTGATACTCCAGGCGAGAGAGGGGTATGTGTATTTCGGGGGTATGCAGGGAGTTTCACATGCAATAGGCCTTGTGCGAGCGGGGTACGTGTATTTTGGGGGTGCGCGGGAAGTTTCACACGCGATATTCCAGGTGAGAGCGGGGTACGTGTATTTGGGGATACGTGGGAAGTTTCACACGTGATACTCCAGGCGAGAGCGGGGTACGTGTATTTGGGGGGTATGCAGGGAGTTTCACAAGCTATTTGGCATTGTGGGCCCTCCCGGGTGTGCGGTTTCCCCCCTCCCCATGCCCTACAGGCATCCCACACCACAGGGGACTACCCTACAACCCTGACCATGCCCTGCAGGCAGCCCACATGGCACCATGCACTTGTGAGCACTCTTGTGAGCCCCGACTCATGTCCCTCCACACCACCCCCAGTGACGGGCACCTGCCAGCAGGCCCCGACTTATGTCCCCCCACCCATCCATCCACACCCAGTGAGCGGCAACTGCCAGCAGGCTCCGACTCATGTCTTCCCACCCATCCACCTAGCCCCAGTGAGGGGCAACTGCCAGCAGGCCCCAACTCATGTCCCCCTGCACCTCCACCCACCCTGCAGTGAGGGGCACCAGCCAGCAGGCCCTGACTCATGTCCCCCTGCACCCCCACCCACCCAGCAGTGACGGGCACCTGCCAGCAGGCCCCAACTCATTTCCCCCCACCCATCCACCCACCCCTAGTGAGGGGCAACTGCCAGCAGGCCCTGACTCATGTCCCCCTGAACCCCCACCCACCCCCAGTGACGGGCACCTGCCAGCAGGCCCCGACTCATGGCCCCCTGCACCCCCACCCACCCAGCATTGACGGGCACCTGCCAGCCGGCCCCGACTCATGCCCCCCTGCACCCCCACCCACCAAGCAGTGACGGGCACCTGGCAGTAGGCCCTGACTCATGGCACCCTGCAAACCCACCCACCCAGCAGTGACGGGCACCTGCCAGCAGGCCCAGACTCATGGCCCCCTGCACCCCCACCCACCCAGCATTGACGGGCACCTGCCAGCCGGCCCCGACTCATGCCCCCCTGCAACCCCACCCACCAAGCAGTGACGGGCACCTGGCAGTAGGCCCTGACTCATGGCACCCTGCAAACCCACCCAGCAGTGACGGGCACCTGCCAACAGGCCCCGACTCATGTCCCCCTGCAACCCCAACAGGCCCCGACTCATGTCCCCCTGCAACCCCACCCACCCCCAGTGAGGGGCAACTGCCAGCAGGCCCCGACTCATGTCCCCCCCAACACGTCATCACGATCCACACTCATGGCCCTTATGGCCACCCAAATCCCACCCCACGCCACCCCAGTCCAAACACCCAACCAAGTATTCCATCCACTCCACATTGAAATCCCCATGTCGTGATAGATCCCAAACCACAAGTATGCACATCAATACATGTCCGTCAGACACACACATGGGGGCAAGTGAATGAGAAAACCCACATCGTGACATGCACAGAACCAATGAGAGAATACCACACAAATGAAGTATTAAATCAAAATGTATTAAATACAAAATCAACGGAATGAAAGAGAATCACACAAGAAAAAAAATAATGTCCAAAATTAATGAAAAATATATGAATGCTGAATACAAATAAATCCAAATGAACATGGCTCCAAAGGGTTTGTCCATCAAACCAAATCCAAAGGTAAAATAAATAGAAAACCATTGCTCCATGGGAAAAAAAATAATCAATGAAGTCAAATCCAGTCCTGAACTATATACAATGTAAAAATCCAGGGTCTATGAGCCCAACAATCCAAAGGAAACCTACAAAAAACCCTACCTAATAAATAACTATACACAAAAAGGTGGGGCTGTTACGCTCACCTGGCTCCCACAGGGGCATCGGTCGGATCCGGACGGCTGAGGTCTCCACCAACGTGATGCGTAGTGCAGAGATGACTGACTGGACTGGCCCTCATAATCTTGTCTGCATGACCCGTAGAAGTATTCTCCTGCAAGTGGAGGGATGGATTCAGCCACCCGTGAATTCAAGTGATGGCACCCCCCACAGTCCTCCCAACTAATCCCCTCTGAAGTGCCCTCACAGCAATCTCACCTTATATTCTTGAAAGATGAGCTCTCCATCCTGCATGGATTGCAGGGGCGCATTGATGCCAGTTACTTCACTGGTTTGAAGGCGTGGGAGAGTTCTGGAGAGTATTGACTCTGAGGTTCCTGGCAAGGTCCAGTAAGTATCAAGTTCATAGAGTTCAATATGTCTGATGTTTCACTCTTTTCCCCCCTTCCTTCCTTGTCTTGCAGTTGAGATCGTGACAAGATGCCCTCGTGGCAGCTGGTGGCGCTGAGGTAAGAGTCTGTATTACCCGACGCTGTCCGGTAAATGTTGCACGTGTTTTACGTGTTGTTTTCTCTCTTTGCAGGTGTGGCACATGAAGATGTGGAGAGTTATAGAATAATGCCTCCGGTGGTAAATCAGGTAAGTCTATGGTGATAAGAGTTATATTTGTTGGTTTTCTCGGCTCACCTTGTTGTTTTCTTTTGTCCCTCAGGTGCGGAGTTCGGCGAAGAAATGATGGAGGCAGCGCCGAATCGAAAGATGCTGCGAGGACTGGTGAGTATGGCGCGGCGCTGCAGCTGGAGATGCGACGCGTACAGAAATTATGTTCTTTCCAGGTCCGGAGGCGAGATGGATCCGGAATCAGGTGAGGAATTCGAAGATAGTTTGTTTTCTAACCTTGTCCTTTTCTTTCCTCTTTGTTTTAGGAGCTCCAGATTCGAGGTGGGCGTGGCAGAAGACTGGATGCAGACTGCAGGCACGGTGAGCGTTACGCTGCTGGATGCAGAATAACGCGAAGCCTGTGCTGTTGTTTGGGCGTGGTTTAAATAGCCTCCAAAGTAGTTCCAGGAAGAAGTTCCCTAGAACCACACCCGAGTAAAAAATAGTCCCTGTAATAAAATAGTCCCATACAGGCCTCACGTTGGCTTGGACTCACTAGCAGCATGGTCTGCATCAGGTAAGTAAAGTCTATGAGCCTGGCGCCTATGGTGCCAGGACTGATTTCTATGATGAGCCTGGCGCCTGAGGCGCCAGGACTGAACCCAAACAGCCCCCAGCTGGGGCTGTTGGGGTTTTAATAAGTATCTGGAAGCCTGCTCCCGGAGCTGATGGGCTTGGTCCTGATGCCCGGGGGTAGGCATCATGACAGGGGCATAGTCCATGCGCTCCAAATGAAAGAAAAATAGAAAGTAAACCTAACACTAATGAACTACATACAATGGCGGCGGGCAAGTCCTATGGCTCACTTGTTGATTTCCTGGGCCAGGGCATCATCGAACTCCTGTTCAACATCCTGGAGGCGGGCCTGTTCCCTGTCCCCGAGGTCTTGCAGGGTTAATGCCATGTCCACATCTAACTCCCTGCAAATTTCCCCGAGGCACTCAGTCCGCCTCAGCACCCTGTGCATGGAGTTCTCCGCCCTGACCATAGTGAGCCGTGCCCCTTCTGCCCACTGCCGCTCCGCATCTATTTGCTGGCCCAACTGCTGCCACACAGAAGACACTCCGAATCCAGGGTCCTCCTGCCCTCCGGCTGATGCCTGCCCCTCTGATGTTAAAGGCCCCGAGCCATCATTGCTCCCACCTGAGCCTGTTGCTGCCGTGCATGTGCCATGCCTGTTGATGGCTGCACGTCCTCCTCCGGCTGGGGTCCAGTTGTTGGGGTGGCCACCTCAGCTGGACCTCTGACTCCCGACTGTGGCAGGGATGTGTTCTCCACCAGCCTGCCCGCTGGGTCAGAGGTAACTCCACAGGTGGCCAGGTGATACTTGGCCCGGAAGATGGCACAGAGGATGACTGGCGCATAGGAGGTTCAGTTGAGGAGGGGGTTGGCATAAGGCCTAACACACAGAGGAACCCAGCACCGGTGATCCCTCCTGGCCAGTCGATGCTGTCAACAAGGCAACTGAAATAACGTGCAGCGTCCTCACAAGAACCCTGCACATTATCCCGGATGCCAAGTTGACGCAACGCCACCCCAGCCAGGTCCCGGATTGCCACATCCGCAGAAGAGGAAGGGCAGTTGTTGTTAGCGGATCCCCTCCCTGAAAACAGGTCTGGACGAAGGCATCCCTGCTGGTGTGGGGTGATGCAGTCACAGGATCGGGGACAGGATTACACACAGGCACCTCCGCGGCCACCTCTGCTGCCTCCTGTCCATGCCTCTGGACTGCACCACTAGCACCAGTGGAATCCCACCCTCCAGACCCCGTGTGTGGCCCTTCCACGGCCTCCTCCTCAAACTAACCCTCCACCAACCTGGATGACTCAGTGCCATCTTCCTCCATAGGCCCCTGTGGGGTCTCAGCTGCCCCTTCTGCTGCCGAGGAGTCCACCTCGGACCTCCGCCTCTTGGTCCTACCCTCGGCAGCTGCGGCCACGGACGCGGAACCAGACCCCTCACTCCTCGACGAGATGACAACCTGGGAGGGGAGCTGGGCATTGTGTCTCCGGCTGGCGGTGAGATCCCTGCCGCTGTGCTCCACAGCACCGTCTCTGCCCTCTTCATCAGCTGATGCTGCAGACAGGGAGAGACAGAATACAGCCATCAGGGCACTGTTCAATGGTCTGATACAAACATGACAGTTGCACATGAGTGGCAGGGTCAAACATCACACATGTCATCATAATCCCCAACACACCTATCATTTGAACCCACACACATGCGCAAATTAACAGGAATGTTGCAGCAGGCAGCACCATCCATACACATACAACATCATGAGCATCCGAAGGTTAGCCTGATGTCACATGCAACACGGGGAGTGCCAAACACATGCACACACACCACCACACATACATGCATCTGTACATCTCCACCACCTGTCGCACTTAAATCATCTGCATCCATGTCACATCTGCCAATCAGCCTCCTACATGTCAGTGTCACATGCATAAATGGTGTATCACAGTGGCACACATGTCAAATACACACACATGCACATGTACATTGGGCACATACATGAAGGTGGAACCAGCATCCATGTGTCACACCACAACATGCCACAGTACATACACATAATTATACACATGTGTGCACCGACACATGCATTTGGGCTCCATACATTTGAACACATACACCATTGATGTGCCTCACACATGACTGGACTCCCATGCGGCAGGCTCATGTCCCTGTACATACACATCCATACATGGCCCTTCCAAGACATATGTGCAACATGCACACTCCTGCCACACCTCAACATGCACAGCGTCTAATCAGTAAGCATGGACACTTACCGCTCGACTCCGGACGGGTCTGCCTCTGAAGGATCTGGAGGTGGAGCGCTGGGTGTATGCGTTCCAGGACCCTCATCTGGACGTTGGTAAGGCGGAACCGGCACCCCTCTGTATGCTTTGCCATCCCGAGGCGCCGAGCCTTGCTGAGGGTCCTGGACCTGAAGTCCTCCCAGCGCTTCCGGACGTGTTGCATGTCGCAGGCTGCCACCCCCTCCACGTTGATGGAAGCGACGATGTCCTTCCAGATCCTCTTCCGTCCTTCATTGTCGGCGCGTGAACTTCCAAGGAGGGCATCAGAATGCCCCAGGACTTGCTCCACCAGGATGCCAACTTCAATGGCACTGAAGCTGGCAGCCCTCTGCCTCTCTGCTGGGGGGTTGCAAGAAGTCTGCTCTGTACCTTTTGTAAGCCCTTGTAAATATTTGGCTACATATGCAACCGTTATACAGCACCGTCCATTGCACCTATCACATGAATATTGCAGTAGCCAATAGAAGGCCAATTATATGCTACCTTTGGGATTTCTGAGCTGGCAGTTCATTCCGATTAGAGAAGCTAACAATTGAAATAAAATTGAATGGTTCCCCAATGTAGGAGGTCCTTTAATTATAGCTAGGAAGTGGAGTTACTTCCAAGCATTGTATTAATGAATACGTTGGTTGTTTCATAGCACAATGCTACATACAGCGTCAGTGCCGAGTCCCGAGGTAAAGTGATTGATCACATACCTCGACTCGCTGCGTTCTGATTCGGTTGCATTCATGCACGCTAGGCATGTTCGCCACGGCTCAGAGCGCCAGCGACCCATGGTGGCCGAGCGTGCACACACCTAGCACAGATGAGGCCACGCCCATTGTTTTAATGAACGTAAGTTAAAAGCACACGTCACCATGCTGAATACCGATCACGTGAATACCCGCATCCAGTATTTTACGAGAATCGTATTCAGTTTCAGGCAGCACACGGCACGTTGGAATCAGCCCGTCCACATCGACTAGAGTTGATGCAGTGTTAGCAGAAGGAAGCAACAGCGTGGTCCTGATTTTGCAGAGCATTAATTCCAGTGAGTTAGTTTTTGGATGCACTGAGTACGTAGTCTAGAGAGACGGTGGGCAGTCATAATGTCGACAACAAAAATGTCGACAGTCAAAATGTCGACAAATAAATGTCGAAAAACAATAATGTCGACAAACAAAAATGTCGACATTTTTTCGATATTTTGTCGAAATTTTGTATTTATTGTAAGAATAAATAAATAAATATATATATAACTAAGATGTGTTGAGTATGAGGGGTGGGGGGTGTGGGGGGTGTGGGGGGTGTGGCAGGGGGGTGTTGGGTGAGGGGGGGTTGGGGGGGACCCCCCCAATAGTAAATGATACTCTTTTTGGTTATTTATTTATTGAAAAAATAAATAAATAAATAAATAAATATATAATTAGAATGTGTTGAGTATGAGGGGTGGGAGGGTGGTTGGGGAGGGTGTGGGGGGGTGGCAGGGGGGTGTTGGGTGAGGGGGGTTGGGGGGGAACCCCCCATTAGTAAATGATACTCTTTTTGGTTATTTATGTATTGAAAAAATAAATAAATAAATAAATATATAATTAGAATGTGTTGAGTATGAGGGGTGGGAGGGTGATGGTGGGGGGTGTGGGGGGGGATGACAGGGGTGTGTTGGGTGAGGTGTTGATAGTTTTAAGTGACTTTTTTTGTCGATATTTTTTTTTCGAAAAAATGACTTTTTACATTATAAGTATAGGATGTTGACATTATTATTTTCGAAAAAAAAATGTCGACATTTTTGTTTGTCGACATTTTTTTTTCCACATTATGACTATAAACCTAGAGAGACATAGAAGCCACAATGGCACGCTGCCGACTGACTCATTGTATACTCCTCCTTCTCTTCCACAGTGGAAGTTTTCTGCAGTTCTGTTGTAGCAGATGGTAACACAGACCCGAGTCAAGATATTCTCAAGCACAAGGATATCTTAATCTGAATACCATATAGGTAAATGGAACTTATCACCTGTTTTTATATATGTGATAGGAAGCTAAAAACCTTTAGGGCGTTGTTGTAAACAGAGCAACATGATTGCTAGATCTTGCACCCCAAATAGGAGTAGCGATCATACATACATTTTTCAAAAACTTAAGTGTATATATATATATATAGGTGACAGGGAGAAGCAACTGAGACAAAAAGAAACAAGGTGTATACTAGATTTTGAAAGTAAACATCCCAACGGGCATAACATTGATGAAGAGTTATACACCTTTTTGGGCAGCTAAAGGAATATTCTTGTCCCTTTCTTTCCTCCTAGTGCTCTGTAACGATATAAGAGATCAAATAGTTGGTTTTAAAGTTTCTGTGTTTTTAACAATTTTTTATGATGTTGGTAATGGTGTGTTTGTTTCGGAGCACATTTGTTGCTTTGCACTATTCTTTCTATACATATGGTAATGGGTGAGTAGAGAAGGGGAGAAGAAGAGCAAGGAGAGGCTAACTGGGAAGTAGATTTAACTAGAAAAACATAGTCTGCAAACTGGATATCGATTTATTAGTGCTGTTATGCATCTGGGGATAATCTTCCATTTATGGTTGGATATATCTAGAATATTATCTCAATTTCGATTATTATGCTGGAATTGGGATTTCCCTTGCACTAAGTACTTCATTAAACAAATAGATAAACAAGTGACCTAGCAGAGATCTAATAATATAAACAATTATACCTGGGACACCAATATTACAGTGACTAAAAGACCTAACAGATTAAGGGTATGCTACAGAGATCCATATTTTGGGGTTTTAGATACTCATTTATATTCTATTAAGGCAGGTATAGATGTTTTTAATTATGCACTAGTCACTTTAAAATCGGAAGAAATAAAGTTAAAAACTTGGGTGGTGAATATTCCACACCCCCCCCAGCTGCTAATGCACAATGCACTTTAAAATTACCTCTAAGAAAAAAATGATCATTCGTATGATTGTATGTCTGTTAGGCAAACTCACTAGGTAAAGATGTCTGCCATGGTTTTGCACTAAGTACAGATAAACAAGTGACCAAGCAGAGATCTAATACTATAAATGATTATACCTTGGACACTAATATTATAATGACTAAAAGACCTAACAGATTAAGGGTGAGCTACAGAGATCCATGTTTTGGGGTTTTAGATACTTATTTATACCCCAGCAAGGTAGTTATAGACGTTTTTAATTATGCACTAGTCACTTTAAAATCGGAAGAAATAAAGTAAAAAACTTGGGTGGTGAATATTTCATACCCCCCCCCCCAGCTGCTAATGCACAACGCACTTTAAATTTACCTCTAGAATCAAAATGCTCATTCGCATGAATGTATGTCTGTCAGGCAAACTTACTAGGCAAAGATGTCTGCCATGGTTTAGGCACGTAATGCAGATCACTAAATGAGGCCTTCTTTGATTTCTATGTTGCCTGCCGTTCTACCCCCTCCTTTCCCTCTCTACTCCTCCTAGCTTCATGTTTTAAAGTGGTGTATGGTGGAGAGGTTGTTTGTTGTGAAAAAGCGGCGAGTTGGCCGCGAAACGCGTCACGCCTCGAGTGCTGCACTTGGGAGGACCCACATTGGGGTCATACTTTCTACTTTCTGAAATGGATTTCCATGATTTTTAAATATTTTTTCCCGTGTGGATCAATAAAAGAAGAAAATTAACAAAACGGAAAGCGGTTGGTGTGGAGTTTTACTTCCCCCCCCCCTCCTTTGTTTGCTGTTTGGTGGAAATTGGGCAAGCATGGCTTTATGGAGAGTGCAGCTCGACTTGGCTACCCTAAGGTAGAATTGACAATATATATATATATATATTCATATTCAGTGAAAAAACTTTGTTAAAAGGGACGTTATGGTTAAGTTGCGCTACTAGAAACCTATCAAATTCAGTAAAAACACTTTGTTAAAGGGACGTTATGGTTTAAAGTAAAACCGAAAAACCCCTGAAATTCGGCAGTTATGGTAAAATAAGCAACCATAACTCGCGCCACCGTGCACTGCTAACACAAACACCCAAGACATCAAAGATGACATCAAAAATGTCATTGATAACATCACTGATGACATCAAATGCCTGGCTCTCCCTTTTTTTCCTTTACTGACATATCTAAGCCACATAGTTTTCTTCAGTAACAGTCAGGAAATAAAAATGGAAAAGGTACTATATTTGTAGATTTAGGGTCAGGTCATATCATATGAAACATATATATAGTGGAAGACACAGGCTTGAAAGAGAGCAATCCTTTCTGTGCATGAAGATAATCATTAGAGTTATCAGCACTTTCACATAGTTTTATTTTTATTACTATACCTTCCTGTATATGCTCATATTTGTATACATTGTACTCACACTCCTTTCCTTAGGGTTCACTGACATCATTTGATACACATACATACAGTAAGTAGCACCTTTGAAACAGAGCAATTATTTCTCTGCATAAAGATAATCAGTTAGGTTATGAACTCTTTCTGCTTCTACTTCTGCTTTTTTGCTTACTTCTCTGTCCCTGTATATACTCATATTTGTATGTGTTGTTGTCTCTTTGTGTTTTGTCTGTATTAAGTGTAATTCTGTATTAAGTGGGTTTTATTAGCTACTTATTACATGTTAGATTATGAATATCGCACCTTCATCATGTATACTGCACACACTGCCTAAGTTTCTGCATGAGTTGCTTAGTATATTGGATAGAACTTCATAATAGAATGCTATTTATATCAATGCATTGCGTAATGCACTAATTAGCTCATGATATTTATTGAAATGATCCTTCACACTTTTTGATCAACATTATAAGAATCCCTCCTACAGAGTTTTCATGAAAAGTAAATGCACATATGATGTCATCAGTGATGTCATCAATGACATTTGTGATGTCATCTTTGATGTCCTGGGTGTTAGTGTTAGCAGTGCATGGTGGCGCGAGTTATGGTTGCTTATCTTACCATAACTGCCGAATTTCAGGGGTTTTTTGGTTTTACTTTGAACCATAACGTCCCTTCAACAAAGTTTTTTACTGAATTTAATAGGTTTTTAGTAGCGCAACTTAACCATAACGTCCCTTTTAACAAAGTTTTTTCACTGAATTTCATAGGTTTTTAGTAGCGCAACTTAACCATAACGTCCCTTTTAACTAAGTTTTTTCACTGAATTTCTTAGGTTTTTAGTAGCGGAACTTAACCATAACGTCCCTTTAACAAAGTTTTTTTACTGAATTTCATATGTTTTTGGTAGCACAATTTAACCATAATATCCCTGACTTTATATACATGTAACATAGAACATACTGAACCCCTAGCTAGTGATTTCAATGTCCGCGGACTACAGCCATGTCCGCGGACATATCGAAAATCTGAGCGTGGTGAATGTAAATTTAAATAGTGTGCCCCATTTCCCCTTTGAGGTTGGCTCTGAAAAGAGACTTTTTTTTTTTTTTTTTTTTTTTTGCAGATGCTTGACAGACACCTGTTATTTTGTATTTTTTTTTCTTACTTTACTCCTAAAATCTTCACATAACCTTCTCCAAAGCAACCCTTACATTCCAAAACAGAATGGCATTTCCTATAAAAGATAAGGAAATGCCATCTTCTTTAAAATAAACAGCATTACTGGAATCAATATTCTCATTTTTACAGAAGAACATACCAGCTCTAAGCATGAAGGCACACATGACTCGGTTGATTACACACCTAGCATTGTTTTGCTGAGTACAAAAAACGGAACTATTGTCCCATATTGCCCTAGGTACTAATCCAGAAACAATTACTTTGGCATTTGGAAGGATTTTCTTTACTGCTTGAACCAAGTGTTCCAAATCTGCCAACAAAGTAGGGGCACTGACATAGCCCAAATGGAAAGCACCATAGTGCAAAACTACCACATGGGGACTGTTTATCCTGCCCATATCTTCACAAACTTGTACAATTCCCTGTACATTGCAGTCAGGCACAGTGCTCCACACCAGCTCCACTCCTTTAACATCGAAATTCTTTGCAACATGCCTGCATTGAGCATACTGTTGTAAACCATGCACAAACATATCTCCGAGCACCAACACCCTGACTTTCTCCACTTCTGCCATCTTCACTACACACAGTCTCTTTGAACACAAATCCACAACCTCAACATCTGATTGGCTGATCCCTACAGTCTTCCTTCCATGCTGGATTTGCTGGAAAACCCCGGATGTAGCACGTCCTGTCCGCGGACCGCATAACTTTTAGACAGCCCTTCTACCATTTCCACTTCATTCTCTGTGCCATTCCCTCATTGGATACAGCTAAGCAGGCACACAACACGGAGAACGTCCTCAAAACACCCACATTTTGTTTATTTTCGAACATTTCAGGACACCGCGAGTGTTCTTAGAACACATTCAACTTGCCAGCGAACAATACGGACAACGTCCTCAGAACACCCCCATTTTCTTTATGTAGGAACATTTCGGGACACCGCGAGTGTTCTTAGAACACTTTCAGCTTGACAACGAACAATACAGACAACGTCTTCAGGACACCCCCTGCGAACATTCCAGGACGCCACAAGTCTATTTAGAACACTTTCAACTTGACACCGAATCCATTCTCTTTATTTACGAACATTTCAGAACAGCCGTGTTGTCCGCAGAAAAATCGAACACAACAAAAGTGTCTAGCACATAAAAAAAACAGAACATTGAACCTATCTCATACTCCCCCACCCTCCCCAAACACTCTTACACACCAACACACTCCACTAAATACAATTTTTAATCCAAGTTTCACCGCGCTGTCCGCGGTCGTCCACGAATGCAAGATGGCGGGCGCCACAGAAAATCTGACGTGCTTCACGCACCACGCCATCCAGTCAGCGAACATGTTGCATGTCCGCGGACATCACGCAAGCCGCTCGGCCAATCAGGGCACTGTCCGCAGAGCAAACCGGGAATTGTGTCCGCGGAGCGAACGGAGATTACACACATTTTTTTGCCTTACATTTTGGTCATTTTAAAAAAAACTACTGGACGGATTTACATCAATTTGCAAAAAGCATGCTTTCGGGACCAAGCTCCCGCTCCTGCCGCAAATTTGGTGTAAATCCGTCCAGCGGTTTGGGCTGTAGGCGTGCGCAAAGTTTTTTCCCATTATGTCTTTGGGAAAAAAACTAAAGTTTTGGGACCCCCCCTATAACTTTGTCTCCCCTGGACCAAACCTCTCCAAACTTTGCAAAAAAATTCAGAGTGGGCCATATACTTTTTTTGCCAAGTTTGGTGAGGATTCGTCCAGAGGGAGCGAAGTTATAAGCCACCCAATAAATGCTCTTCCTATGGAAACACCAACTTAACCATAACTACATGGACGCTACCGCGCCCATGTAATATATATATATATATATATATATTCAGTAAAAAAAACTTTGTTAAAGGGACGTTATGGTTAAGTTGCGCTACTAAAAACCTATGAAATTCAGTGAAAAAACTTTGTTAAAGGGACGTTATGGTTCAAAGTAAAACCGAAAATCCGCTGAAATTCGGCAGTTATGGTAAGACAAGCAACCATAATTCGTGCCGCCACCGTGCACTGCTAACGCTAACACCCAGGACATCAAAGATGACATCACAAATGTCATTGATGACATCACTGATGACATCACGTGGCTGGCTCTCCCTTTTTTTCCTTTCCTGACATATCTAGGCCACATGATTTTCTTCAGTAACAGTCAGGAACTAAAAATTATAAATTACTATATTCGTAGACTTATCTTTCAAGTATGTTCTTAGAATAATTCCCATATGGTCCAGTCATATCATATGAAACATATACATAGGAGAAGTCACAACCTTGAAAGACAGCAATCCTTTTTGTGCATTAAAATTATCAGTAGATTTATCAGCACTTTCTGATACTTTTGATGTGTTTATATTACTGTACTTTCCCTGTATACGCTCATATTTTTATATGTTGTACTCACACTATTTTCCTTAGGGCCCAGACACATCATGTGATATATATAGATAGGGTAAGTAACAGCTTTGAAACAGAGCAATCATTTCTCTCCATAAAGGTAATCAGTTAGGTTATGAACACTTTCTGCTACTATTGCTGTTTCTTTTTCCTACTTCAATTCCCTTGTATATATTCATATTTGTATGTGGTGTTGTCTCTTTGTGATTCGTGTATAATAATGCAATTATGTATTAAGTGGATTTTATTACCTACTTATCACAAGTTTCACTGTACGCAAAACTCTAATATGAAAACAGTTATCATTTCAATATTGAACATGGCAAGCTTATGAATATTGCACCTCCATCATGTATGCTGCCCACAATGCCTATGTTCCTACATGAGTACCTTAGTATACTGGATTGAAGTTAATAATAGAATGCTATTTATATCAATGCATAGCTTAATGCACTGATTAGCACTTGATATTTATTCCAATAATCTTTGACACTTTTTTTATTAACATTACACTAAGAATCCCTTGTACAGACTTTTAATGAAAGGTAAATGCACATGTGATGTCATCAGTGATGTCATCAATGACATTTGTGATGTCATCTTTGATGTCCTGGGTGTTAGTGTTAGCAGTGCACGGTGGTGGCGCGAGTTATGGTTGCTTATCTTACCATAACTGCCGAATTTCAGGGTTTTTTTGGTTTTACTTTGAACCATAACGTCCCTTTAACAAAGTTTTTTCACTGAATTTCATAGGTTTTTAGTAGCGCAACTTAACCATAACGTCCCTTTAACAAAGTTTTTTTTACTGAATTTCATAGGTTTTTAGTAGCGCAACTTAACCATAACGTCCCTTTAACAAAGTTTTTTCACTGAATTTCATAGGTTTTTAGTAGCACAACTTAACCATAATATCC
Organism: Ambystoma mexicanum; assembly: GCF_040938575.1. Classification (NCBI taxonomy): domain Eukaryota; kingdom Metazoa; phylum Chordata; class Amphibia; order Caudata; family Ambystomatidae; genus Ambystoma; species Ambystoma mexicanum. Next base: position 931,286,924 of record NC_090930.1, read on the forward strand.
CTGACTTCATATACATGTAACATAGAACATACTAACCCCCTCGTAGTGATTTTCATGTCCGCGGACTACCACCATGTCCGCGGACATATCGAAAATCTGAGCGTGGTGAATGTTAATTTAAATAGTGTGCCCCATTTCCCCTTTGAAGTTGGCTCTGAAAAGAGCCGTTTTTTTTTTTACAGATGCTTGACAGACACCTGTTATTTTGTATTTTTTTTCTTGTTTTTTTTCTTACTTTACTCCTAAAATCTTCACATAACCTTCTCCAAAGCAACCCTTACATTCCAAAATAGAAAGGCATTTCCTGTAAAAGATAAAGAAATACCATCTTCTTTAAAATTAACAGCATTACTGGCATCAATATTCTCATTGTTACAGAAGAACATACCAGCTCTAAGCATGAAGGCACACATGCCTCGGTTGATGACACACCTAGCAATGTTTTGCTGAGAACAAAAAACTGAACTATTGTCACATATTGCCCTAGGTAGTAATCCAGAAAAAATTACTTTCGCATTTGGAAGGATCTTCATTACGGCTTGAACCAAGCGTTCCAAATCAGCCAACAAAGTAGGGGCACTGACGTTGCCCAAATGGAAAGCACCATAGTGCAAAACTACCACATGCGGACTGATCATCGTGGCCATATCCTCACAAACTTGTACAATTCCCTGTACATTGCAATCAGGAGCAGTGCTCCACACCACCTCCACTCCTTTGACATCAAAGTTCTTTGCAACGTGCCTGCATTCCGCGTACTGCTGTAAACCATGCACAAACATATCTCCGAGCACCAACACCCTGACTTTCTCCACTTCTGCCATCTTCACCACACACAGTCTCTTTCAACACAAATCCACAACCTCGACATCTGATTGGCTGATCCGTACAGTCTTCTTTCCATGTTGGATTTCCTGGAAAAACCCGGATGTGGCACGCTCTGTCCACAAACAGCCGCGGTGTCCGCGGACGGCGTCCACTTTACTCTCTGTGCCATTCCCTCATTGCATACAGCTAAGCAATCACACAATACGAATAACGTCCTCAGAACACCCCCATTTTGTGAATTTTCGAACATTTCAGGACAATTATCATTTCATTATTCAACACATTAACATTACAAATATTATACTTTCATCTTGTACTCTGCACACAATGCTATCTTTCTCCATTAGTAGCTCAGTATACTAGATAGAATCCCATAATACAATGCTATTTATATCAATGCATCGTTCAAAGCACTAATAACGGTATATTTATTGCAATATCCTTGACACTTTTTTCGGAACATTATAATAAAAATCCCTAGTACACAAATTCCATGAAAAGTACATACACGTGATGTCATCAGTGATTTCATCAATACCATTTGCAATGTCATCTTTGATGTCCTGGGTGTTAGTCTTAGCAGTGCACGGTGGTGGCGTGAGTTATTTTTCATAGCTTACCATAACTTGCTATTTTCAGGGGTCTTTCGGCTGTACTTAGAACCATAACGTCCTTTAAACAAACTTTTTTTAATATCACGCAAACAATATACAAACATGGCGTGCAAAAACCAACTTCTACAGATGGCTTTACACAGAATGTTGCAAAGTAAGAATTTATGCTCGTTCACAGTGAAGGTCAGCTGCTTCCATTTTTTTCTCGGCCCCCGGAGAGGCTCACGAAGTGGACTATAAGGTTGTATTGTGTTTTGACCTTGACAGACAGAGATTGTGATGAAAGACTTCTCTTGAAGTAGTGTTGCTAAAACGTAAGAGAAGATAAGTATGAAATTTCTGAAACGAAACCACTTTTATATATTATATCACTATGCGAAAGATCGTTGGCACACGCGGAGTCGTACTTTGGGACTGCACCACTCTTAGACAATGGAAATTGCAATTGTACTGTAAGTAACCCTTTAGATTATTTTATACCAAATATAATTACAATAGCGTAGCATTAAAGACCGCTCAAGTTGAACTTGTTCGTTGAAAGTGGTATAATGTTTTCTACCGCGCACTATCACTGCCGAATTGATCCCCTGTCGTTTAGAGGGCTCTGAAAAAGGCAGACGACACAGGGTGGGTTAATATAAATAATTTAACCGGTCTATAGGCGGTCAAGCGCTCTACTCGCTGTGCCACTACACTGTAGCCTGTCAAGTGGCACAGCGAGTACAACGCTCGCTTTGACATCCGTGCACAGCTTGCTAACGCAGGTTCGAATCCCGGCTAGGCCAAATCCAGCCTTTCATCCTTCCGTGGTCGATAAATGAGCACCACACACCATGGTTAAGAATAAGCACCACTTAGATACCTCACGGTTCTTAGCGCTAAATGAATGGGAAAATATTATTATTTTATTACTAACATACTCCGTTGCACTATCTTCGATAGCAAATAGTTTCATGCCCTAATAAATAAAATGAATATTTTTAATAAAGATCGGCTGGTGAGACTAATTTATGTTTTTTAAAACAGGTATGTTGCCCCATTTTGCCAATGTCACGATTTTCAGACTCCAGCGGATGGATTTTTCAACTGCCAGGTGCAGCTCCATGTAAGCAACTTCATGACCCTCACCATTTTATGGGACAATCGCCAAGGACCAATATGCCCTTACGCAGTACTAGCGGCTAGAAGCAACATACCAACCATTATGGTGGTCTAATGCCTCGTTGTTAGAGCAACCTTCCAATTATCAGTGTGACAATTTACTGCTTTTATCATAAACCAACAGCCTATCTACAGCAAAGAAACAAGCGCGTGGCTCAAAATAAACTTTTGCTGATCGTCAGCAGAGACAGTCGCAAATCGCTGAATATTCACTAAACATTTCATGTGAAATAAATATACTTTACCAAATGTACAATCCTGCTGTTTACTTTTAAACCACAGTTTCATATTCTGAATTGTGGCGCACTGAGTTGTAAGCTGATCTAACACCCTCTGTACCACAAAGGAACATCGCGTGCCTCAACATGAACTTTTGCGGATCGACAACAAAGACAAATGCAAATTGCTGAATATTCTCTAAACATTTGATGTCAAATAAATGTACTTTACAAAATGTACAATCTTGCTGTTTGCTTTTAAATCACTGTTTCATATTCCGAATTGTGGCGCGCTGTGTTGTGATATAATATGTGTTGTCTTCCGGGTTCTGTGTAAAGTCACTTAGGACTGGAGAGGACTGGACGCGTTTGATGACGCACCCTGTAACGTCACGGAGAGAGGCGGGGAATATGAATGCTTTGATAATATCAGGCTGAGGGGCGGGAGATATGATTTAGTGTTGCAAAAGCAAGTCAGCCAGGTCAATAGCGCCAGTCATAGGATTATCACATAATGTCGGCGCACACCAGCCGGATTTATCGTTTCTTTAGTGGACAAAAAGTCGGTTGACGCCCATAGGAAATTGTACTATTAGCGGACAAAAGGAGTGGTCTTAAAACACTTTCACCCTGACAATGAACAATACAAACAATGTTCTCAGAACACCCCCATTTTGTGTAATTGCAACCATTTCGGGACACCGCAAGTGTTCTTAGAACACATTCAACTAGACAGATTACAATACGGACAGCGTCCTGAGGACACCCCCAGTTTGTGTATTTACGAACAATTAAGTACACCGCAAGTGTTCATAGCTCATTTTTACCTTCCTTGTGAACAAAAATGACACATACTCCGTCCTCTAAACACCCCACCATTTAGTTTATTTACAAAATGTCAGAACAGCCGTGTTCTCCACGGACAAATCAAACGCAACAAAAACATCTAGCACATAAAAAAACAAAACATTGAACCTATCTCATACTCCCCCACCCTCCCCAAACACTCTTACACACCAACACAGGGCACTAAATACAATTTTTTATCCACGTTTCACCGCACTGTACGCGGTCGACGGCGAATACAAGATGGCGGGCGCCACAGAAAATCTGATGCGCTCCACACCCCTCGCTGTCCAATCAGCGAACACGTCCAATGTCCACGGACATGAAGCAAGGCCATGGGCCAATCGGGTGCTGTCCGCGGAGCGAACAGGGAAGTCCGTCCACGAAGCGAACACAGATAGCACTAATTTTTTTGCCTTACATTTTGGTTATTTTTAAAAAAACTACTGGACGGATTTACACCAAATTTGCAAAAGCACGCTTTCGGGACCAGGCCGCCTCTACTGCCACAAATTTGGTGCAAATCCGTCTAGCTTTTCGGGATGTAGCCGTGCGCAAAGTTTTTTCCCATTCAGTCTATGGGAAAAAAAAAAGTTTTGGGACCCCCCTATAACTTTCCCCCCCTGGACGAATCCTCACCAAACTTTGCAAAAAAATTCAGAGTGGGCCATATACTTTTTTTTGCAAAGTTTGGTGAGGATTCGTCCAGGGGGAGCGAAGTTATAAGCCGCCCAAAAAGTGCTCTTCCTATGGAAACACCAACTGAACCATAACTACATGGCCGCTACCGCAACCCCCGAGGCAGGTGTGGGTGAGCAACTGGGCTGTGGAGCGATGGAATGCCAGTCGAGAGTCTTCTGTTCCAGCAGGGGTGGTCACAGCTACTGGACCCCTGCAGATGGCTGACGTGCAGGCACCAAACAGCGGGGCATGTGGCCAGCAGGAAGGCACGTTCTTTTTTCCAGGCAGACGGTGAGTTGCGCACATATTTTTCAACTGTGGTTGCCCCGTGTGTCACTTACCCATTCAGAGGTCATTGTAGCCAGCATGTACCATGCGTACGCTTCTTTTTGTGTTTCTGGGTACCACAGCGTAGTGCAGGTTCTTTATTCCACACACGTGGGCTACCAGGAGTCGCGTGCACGTTAAATTTTGTTTACGGGTGCCTGAGCGTTGCGTGACCCCTCATCTTCCCCCAGGGGTCACAGACATCCTTGCTAGAGCACTAGGGTACGTATTACATCTAGTACCCTGCCCCTTTCACCCCAATTGCCCAGGATATTTTTTTACTGCCCCTCCCATTCGCACAAGAACATCAGTGCCATGGTTGGGAGGCGATCAAGCGGTAAGGGAGGCAAAGGTGGCTGACCTCCAAGAGGTGGGCGCGGTAGGGGACATGGCCAGGATGTGCAGGGTGGCCCAAGAGGCCAGTGTATGGAGGACCAATCAGGGACACCTATCCCCCCCAATGGGTCGGGGAGATGCAGCTGACACCATCCCGCTCAGGCCTTGTTAACCCAGCCCATATTGTCAACTGAACCCGGCACAGGATGACTCCCAGGCTGACTTCCGTGTCACGAAGTCAAAGCCACGTGTGGTGGTGAAAGTTGCTGTCACCAGGCCCCGTGGATCTGGGCCAGCAATGTCATCTGCTGCCCCAAGTAGCCAGGGTGAGGAGGCTGCAGGGGCAGCTGCAACTCAATCCACCCCAGCTCCGAGTCTCCCAGCCGGGACAGTGTTGGTCCAAGTCCATCACACCGAGGTTGGTCCTGCCAACATCACCCAGCAGCCAATGCCTGCATTGAGACATTTGGTCATTGTGCCTTTGGCTACTTCCAGTGCCCAGTCCACCTGCGCTTCAGCCCCTACCAACCAGACTGGCGTAAGCCACTCAGGGTTCGCACCACCACCCAACAGGAAGAAGGGTGCTCTTGCGGTACAGGCTGGGACCCCAGACACGGCTCCCCCCTCCGGCACGTCAAGGAAGCGTAGTTTCAATGAGGTGGAACTAGACGCACTTGTGGGCTATGTGTCGGCCAATGGCCATGAAATGCTGGTGACTGCAGGGTGCAAGACTACGACTGCTCAACGTAGGGCCCACTGGCAGTGCATCGCGGACCAGATTAGTGCCCTCGGATTTGTGAGGCGCAGAGCTGATTATTGCTCTAAGTGGTGGAATGACCTCAAACGCAGAGCAAAGAACAAGCTGGCTTCCAATCATGCCTCTACTCTGGTGACTGGCAGTGGGTCTCCACCAGAGGATGAAGTACTCACAGAACATGAGTCTATCGCTGGAGGCTTCATCACAGAGGATCAGATCCAAGGCGTGGGAGACCAGATCTTGAGGCAGTGTCCAGTGAGTGGCCATGCATGTGTGTGCAAACCATGTGTATGTTGCTTGGGTGATGTGTTCTGATTGAGTGCCAGGTGAGGCTGTGTAGTTATGACTGCTATGGGTCATCCATGTGGTGCCTCCAAACCATAGCCCGGCCTTGGGTTTGGGTTTTCAAGTATCCTTTCTGACCGCAGTTGACTTTTTGCACCTGATTACTGCACTTGCCCTTCAACTGCCATCTTGCCACAGCATTGTTCAGACTGTTTTCCTGTTCATTCTGCCTGATTGATGAAATCCTTTGCATGTTTACCACACATTTGTGTGCCCTTCTGCCCTAAATGTGTCATACTTCAGACATATATTACACTCCACTATGGCCCACATATGTTTCCTTATTATGGGAATGATTTCATCAATCAGGCTGACTGAGTAATGTGCACCTAAACATGGCCTTCACACAATCACTTTGGGGCCCTGTTTGAATGTTGAACATGACATTGTCTTCTGTCATGTCTGAGTGACCAACCATTGATGTATCCATGTGCCTGCCAATCGCTGCATTAGTGAACACTGGCTTTGTTGCAGCGTGTGGCACATGAGTGTTTTGTCACACTGTTTTGCATGTTCTTTTTCATGATGTCCATCTCACAACGATGGGTGACAGTACTGATTTGCTACTAAGTGGGTGTCCTTGTCAAATCTGCCATGGCTATGCTACTTGCCATCTGTGTGCTGGCATGTGTCATGTATGTGGATTGTCCATGCCACTCGCAGGTTAATGTGTGATGCCATTGCTATCCAGCATGCAGCACATGTGTTGCTTTTCCATCTTGGAGTCCTCAGTGTCTGCTTTTTGCCTCCCCTTCCAACTCATTTCCAGTGCATGCATGCCAGAGTTATTGTCATGTGTGACATGTGTCATTTATGTACTGGATGTCTGCCTCATCATGCCTATTTGTGTGGGCTGTGGTGCTCATGCCTGTTTTCATTACTTTTCTTTTATGTTTTTGCAGGTGATGAGGCACTAGAGGCTGTTGAGGAGTTGGAGCTGGCGCAGAGGCAGGAGTACTCACAGCTACAACCAGGCACCAGTGGAGGACGTGGGGTGGAGGTGGGTAAAAACCCATTACTCCTACAGACCATTCTGTCCACGGGTGTCTCTGGGTACACCTCCGGAGACCTCTATGAAGCAGGTGCTGAATCTGACATTGAGACATATGTCCCGTCACAGGTGAGTGTTTCTGGCAGGGATGCTGTTCTGTCCAACCCACCTGCACTGGGGGCAGACCCCTCTATGGGGCATTCAGTGTTGGAAAGTCTGCCTGTGGTGGTTACGGATGCAGGGTCACACTCCACAATATTTGCTCCTGTTCCTGGGCCAGCAGATCAAAGGAGGAATGCAGTCCTGCAGCCTCAGGCAGTGCCAGCTCAGCAAGGTGCACATACCTTGCACCAAACAGGTGTGGTGCCCGCCAATGAGGTGGCCGTGCGCAACCAGGCAATACTGTGTGGGAGAACTCCATGTACACTATAGCAGCACAACAGGGGGCATTGTGTCAGATAATGTATCAGGCTGTGGATAGGGTGGCCACTTCCATTCTCCCCCCTGAAAGGCAGGTGGAGCTCCAGCAGCAGGCAACAGAGTCAATTTGCCACTCACGCAGGTAGGACATGTTGGTGTCCAACGGAGACCGACGGGCTGGACTGGAAACTCTGCGCACAGCCATATCTGCAGAGTCACAGGCCCACAGGGATGCCCTGAGGTTAGAACACATGTCCCTCAGAGATACTCTGGGTGAACTTGAGGTGTCCCGAGTATAAGGTCAGAATAGCAGCTGGAGCAGCTAACACGCACACTCTCAGCTGAGCTCCAGGCAACCCGTGAGGAGATCTGGGCATCACGCGAGGCCTTGCAGGCAGAAATGCGTGCTACCCGTGAGGTGCTGCATGGGGATCTCCGTACCATCAACCTGCAGAACCAAACCTTTCAGACCTGCATGCTCTGCCATAGAGGAGAATGCCAGAGCTTTGCGTGGTCTGCCTCCCATATCACGCCCACCTTGTGATGTACCACCAGAGGGTGATGACAGTGACGGCAGTTCTCCCACTGTAGGTAAGCCATGCAAGCCATAAATCCATGGAGGTTTTTTCAACATTCACGCATGTGGGTGTTGGGGTGCGCCCTCTACCTCGTCCCTCCTGGGTGCCCCCCCCCGCTCCGGATTTTTTGTGGGGGTTTTAACATTTCATTCCAATTTGCTAAATTAAATTAGTATTTAATTCATTTGTTATCTTTATTTTTTCTTCTTTTTTCTATTTATTATTTTCATTTTATTTTAATTCTTGATTTGTTATTTTGATTTTCTGGAATTTATTTTTATTTGGTTATGCTTCTGATTTTTACTTTATCATTTTATTTGTTTCTTTTACTTTACATTTACTTTTGCTTTTTCTATATTTGATTTGAATTTACATTTTTGTTCATAACCATTTTCTTTCAGATTGTGAATTAATGTTACAGTGTGTTGCTTTGTGTGGCTCCGTAGGCATCCACTGTGTATTCCAGCTGGGCACATGCAGGCTTGTCCTGTGTTTGGGTTAGAAACTTGGGTTCCTGACACACACAACTCTCCTGCTTCCCCTTTCCATGGGCTCGCAAAGGGTGTGACCAAGTGACAGTAACTTACACAGAGGCATTGGGCTCCCATAAGTTGTGTGGGCAGTCTGTAGACCAAACTGTGTATACATCCCTAGTGGGGATTGTTGTTAATTTCTCCACTGCATGGTGGATTTGTATATGATTTTACATACAGGACTTATTGCGTATATACATGTAGCTTCTTCATGTCTTAACAAGCCTGTCTCCTTTGCAGATGCAGTTCATGTTGTATGCAGTACACTGCCACATATGCCTACCAGCAACACTCTGCAGTTGGAAGGGGTCGATATGCTGCTTTAGTCAGGTTGTGACACTTGCACTACTTTAATTTTTTACTGTCATATGTTGCCACTGTTGGATCCTATACTGATGTTTTTTCTTGCTGGTAAGTATTTGTTAATGTGTGCTGTTTTTATTTTCATTGCTGAGAGGCAATTGTCTGTGGCCTGTTTCCATTTCAGAAGGTGTGCTTTGTGACATTTGTGTCATGTGATGTGAATTCATTTGGTTGCTTTCACATCGCATGCCATGCCATGGTGTGTTGGGTAGCTGAGATGGGGCTGGGTGACATGCCACTATTTGTTTGTAGTGTTTTGCAAGGGGGTAGTCCTTCATGCTGCATGAATGTGTGCCTTTTACTGACAGAGCATTGGGTGTGTTTAAGTAGCTAGGGATGCACACAATGTAGCACTTCCAGGTAAACAATCTCAGGGTGGTATGGTTGTGACAGTTGACTGTCCCTTTTGTCATCATCATAAATTGTCAGCTGGTATGTGCCAGGCCTGTGTGCACTCCACAGGGGTGGGATTTTAGGTGAAGAAATTTGCCACAAGCTGGGTACAGGCTGCCTCACCACGTGCCCTTTCACCTCCCATGCGCAGAGGCCGTGCATGTGGTTGGGGATGTGGGGGCACCACCATGTCCGCCGGCACGCCCCGCCGGGTTGCAACATTGTGCAGGACACATGCCGCCACTATGATCCTGCACACTACTGGGGGCGCATATAGCAGCTGCACACCAGAGCGGTCAAGTGAGCGAAAGCGTGACTTCAGCACTCCGAATGTGCGCTCCACTATGCCCCGGGTTAGAATATGGGCTGTGTTGTATCTTACCTCGGGTGGTGTGGTGGGGTTCCGTATTGGCATCATCATGTAGGTGCTCAGAGGGTAGGCACTGTCCCCTGGGGAGGTGATAATGGTTGTCATTAATGGGGTTTTCCCATTTCTCAGTGTCTGACATGCATGCATGTGCAGAGGCATTTATACTCACCAATTAGCCATGTGCCGCCATGCCGCCCAACTTCCAGGTCCCGGTTTAGGGGTGACATTCGGAATATGAAACTATCATGGCTGGACCACGGATAGTTGGCATATACTGAGGTGATGATTCCCTTGCCATCACATACAACCTGCACGTTGATGGAATGCCAGTGCTTGCGGTTTCGATAGATGTGCTCAGTGGCCCTGAGAGGACAAAGAGCCACATGGGTGCAATCAATGGCACCTAGCACCTTGGGGAAGTGTGCCACCCTGTAGAAGTCCTGGACGACAGCCTGCCTTTCTGTAGGTGTTCTGGGCATGTATATGTGCCTGCGGACTGAGGGGCGTGCAGTCATGATCGCCAACACCTGGTGTAGGCAGTGTGACTGCGTGGCCTGTGAGACACCCCCAACTATGGCACTTGTCTGCTGAAATGACCCAGTAGCCAAGAAGTGCAGTACATTGAGCACCTTTTCCAAGGGGCGCAGTGCTTGGGAGCACAGGGTGGGTGATGTGAGGTCATCCTCCCACTCCCTGACCAGTTCTCGGATTATTAGTGGTGGAAACCTGTACCTCCCATACACCTGGTCATTAGGCATCCCAAAAAAGGCTGGTCCTGGTTAAAAAAATGCAGTGCCTGGCTATCCTCCTCCTGCGGTGTCCCACGACCACTGCTGCGAGGAACGGTATATTCACCGTAGCGTATGAGCTTGTTTGTTGTTTGCGCACACTTTTATACTGCGCGGGGCCGCTTACGCCTGCTTCCTGCTGGCGTACTTGTTTCTGGATTACAGCGTCTTTTTTGCGCACGGGTTTCCCCTGTTTGATTCCATGAATACGTGTTGTTAGGGCGCGTGTGGGCGTTGTGACCATTTACCTCCCGTACTTCCCCTGTAACGCCCACATTTTCACACGTTGTTCACCATTCTGCGTGTTACGCCCTGTGTTCTGCCCACTTTTCTTGTGTGTGCTACACGATGTGCGCTTTCCCTGTGCACGTCACGCACGCTGTTTAGTGACGTGTGCGCCCGCGTGTGCCACCCACGGATTTGGCACACATCCCAGGTTTTACACGCGCAGCGCATTCCATGAATCGATGAACGGCTGCGTGCCCGGCTTTAGCACACGTGCGCTGCGATTTTGACACTTGCGCTCCCCTTTTCGGCGCACATTTATTCCATGAATTACCCTGAAAGAGGTAGGGAGCTATACCAGGAGAACAAGGCTAATATTGTTATGTGTACTCTATACAAGAAATCCGTGCTGATGTCCTTCAGATCAAAGCAGTTACCGATAGATACGCAAAGGCTGGGCGAGTGATGCTGAGGGTGAGATAGTTTCTCATTAGAGACCACGATCAACCTGCTGTTTCTTTGTCTGTTACTCCATGCCCCCACAGGCAAGTTCTTGAATTACTTGATTAAACACGCCAGATTTTGCAGTGAGGTACATCGTTTATTGAGTAAAGGAAACTAGAGCGTTTTTTTTACATGGCTTCCATTTTAGATGGGCTTGGAAAAAATGGGTAGAGGCATGTGGAGGGAAAGTGATACTAATGCATCAACACAATAGTCGTTCCAGGAGGGACAGAGGACTGCATGCCAAGCATTGAAGAAGGAAAGAGAAAGTAAATTCAGTGTCAGCCTCTTCTGCATTTTATATATAATCATTGAATAACCATTTGCTGTATGGCGACATCTTACAAAAACACTGTTAGCAATATTGAATTGAAAGGCCAGTGGTTCCACTTGACCACAGACCCACACACAATTGTTGTGAAGTGAACCCTTTGTGTACTACAGTAATAAAAAAACAATAAACTAATATTGTTTTAACATAATACAACAACTTCAATTATTGATTGGTTTGATTATTTCATTGATGGGTTTAAATATAGTATTTTATGAATTAGATAATGAACCCTTTTTTGCTGACAGTCAATTTGTTGCAAGAGCATCAGCATTGTAGCCTATTTAATCTTATTTGTAAAAGTATTGCTGACCAAATAAAGATTGAGATGATGCCTCATCTTTTCGCCTACGAATATTAGCGAGCAACCGTGATAAAGGTGAGACGAGGTGTCTCCTACTACACTGCCTCCTTTCCCTTACCTTCGTGTCTTATTGCTAAATGCTCTTTGATTAATAAAACCAAATACAGAGCTCAGTATTCAGATGGATCAGCAGGATCGAAGCTAACATGGTCTGAACACCTGCCCTCACCACGTGACTGAGTCCAGCACGGCCATTTTTAAATGCAATCATGTACTGCATTCTCACGTTGCCCCAGCTCAAGATGGAACAGCTTCTCATGAAGGGACCTCGAGCCCGGCACTTATGATCAGACACTCAAAAGCAAAAGCGCCCAAACTGACAGAAAATAGAGGTTGGCCTAGTCACACATGACAGTTCTTTTTCTGCTGTTTTTGCTCTAAACCTAAACGTATTTGTATATCCTATTTTTCGATTATTTATTTTTTTGTGGATATAATATTTAGAGAACAGATAATATGAAAAACAAATCTTAATCAAAATTACCCAACGTCAAAAGCATTACGTCCAACCGCCAAAGCTTCCTGGACCACACACACATTTGCATTCTCGGAGTATACTATTTGAGAACTAGATTTGACATTTTCATGGTACTGAAATAGCTTTGGGATTAATGTGGAGCTATAAGCCCTGCCCTGAGGGGCACTGTGTCTGTTTGCATTGGTTTATCAATGCAAAGTTAGGAAGAATTTGCTAAAGGCACTTTTCATTAGACAGTGGTGGCATTTGGAAGCAAGAGTTTGAAGGTCACACGTGCACCACCTAAAATACATATTCTTATATGTAATATTATTTTAGCCTTGGGTAATGCTGTCACGAAGTAATTATACATGGGAAGGGGGAAATGAGAGAATGAAACCGACCACTTAAAAAGCCATTTCTGCTTGTGGTCCGATATCTTCTTTTTCAAACGAATGTTAAAGAACATGGCAGTAAATGGCTATGGAAGTATTCATTTATGATCTGATAGAAAGATGCAGGCCATCCAACACGCCCCCTTCAGCTATACATGCTGACCATCATATTTCAAGCAATGAGGAACACATAACGCTTCATAAAGTTTTGAAAACTAGAGAGGTGATTTAGAAGTCTTTAGGCATTAGGCTGCTCTTACCTGTCCATCCCCATTGGTCCATCCAAGTGATAAAACCGGAAGCTGGGGAATGTGCAATCCATACGGGCCCATTTGTAACTTCAGTTTACGCAGCAAAAGCCTTGTCCGACAACGCTGGATGCTTCACGTGATGTTGTCTATTATTTAATGAGTACCCTCCCTACTATGGGTAGACATTAAATCTGTTGCATTGTAGAGAAAAGGCCCAGTGACATCAATGTCTGTAAATGCCCACACAGCGCTGCTCAGTGGCCATTTACAAGTTTTGGGTGGGCCTTGCCCACTCAGGCCCTACCCTGTCTACGCCTCTGGTGAAGCCACATGTGTCCATAAAATTCCTGTTGTGTGCGTTTTTGGATATAAAATACATCACTCATTCAGCTGTCTGTTTCCTTCATGTTGAGCCCCATGTCTGAAAGTCCGGAGTCCTGCAAAGGAGTCCCCTTCCTTCCTCGCCTCTGTCCCTCATTCTCTGTCATCATGTGCCCACCTACCCTCCTCTTCTTGCCATCACCCTCCCTTCCAGCCAGAGCTCACTGCTTCTCCATGCAGCTAAACTCTTTTGCAAGAACCTGAATTTGGTTTCCCATAGTTGTCCAATGGCTCCATGTCATGCGTGATGCCTTCAGCCACTTCTGGCTTTAGACAAGTCATGCTTGACTTGTAATCCCGTTTTTCGGCCTACAATGCAGAGCTTGCACTATGCAAACAACACTGGGATTGGATGAAGGAGTCACGCATGAAATGGGGAATGTCGTGGGGCCACTTGGCAGTTACGTATGTGACCAGCCCCACAACCTACACAAGAATAGGGATCCCTGCTTGTATTGAAGAGCTCTCCAAACTGTGGTTTGTAAATAACCATAAACCGTTGGAGTATGAGCATGTGCACAATGTCCTTTCATTATCTTTCTCGTACTCGTTCAAGTATCATATATTCTCCTAATTTTCAGCAGCGTCCTTTTGCATGATTCTTTTAAAGAACTAACTAAACTTCTCTCCTTTCATGCCTACCTCGATTTCAACACGCATGCCACCATTTTCCAACTACACATCTCTCCCCTCTATCAGTCCTCTATCTCTGCCAACGTGAGAAACGAAAGAGCTCAACTAGCTTTTGTAGGTACATGTGAGGGAAGCAAGTCTGTTTCTCTCACTGACACAATAACAATGCTTGTAAAAAAAAACTCAGCCAGTTAATGATCTACTGAACAGATCTCTGTGTCATCCACATTTAGAAGGTTGGAGTCCTATTGAAAGGGGTTCACTAGCCTCATCTAATTGTTTGTGGAAATTGGAACAAGAAAGAATATAAGCATTAATTATATGATATCACATTTGGAATCAACCCACACAGAATGCTCTCTGAGCTGGGAAAACACTCGAGTCCTGTGTCAGTGTCTCACGGCTGACATAGACAGGGTCATTGATGAAGCTCTTACTTTTTGTATAGCTACTCAAAAATGAAAAACAAAAGCACTGAAAGGTGCAGATATAGAAGAAACAACTTGCGTGAAGAACATGTTGTCATTGGATGGACTTGGAAGAGTTTATAGACTTCATAATATGTCATTCACAAAAAAAAAACCTAGAAGACTTTCCAAAATGCTGATGGCTATTTCGCCTTTATTTGCAAAATAGAGAGAGGTTGTTGCACAACTGTGCCATGGTGTCATTACATAATTAAATGCTCTACAAATGTCTGACTGGACCAAGCATCAATATCCTTAGGGGTTAGCATGAAAGGATTGTCTTCTTTCTGTTTGCCACATGGTTATGGACTCAGTAGCATGGTCTTACCTTATAGAAGCTTCTAGAGGCCCTTCATTCCTCATCATCCAATTAATGGGGGACCATAGGCACAAGCTGTTCAGCCTTCTCGGGAAGTAAAACAGTATGGTTGATCACAATAAACTCTGGCAAGGGTGACTACAGACCTTATAACCCTCTGCAACTAATTATGCATTGCCAACAACATGAATACTTGGTTGTCCAACAGGAAGCAGTACATGCCATGATACGGCAATCACTTAAATTCCGTTAAAAGCAATCCAATACTGGTAATATACAATTGGAAAACAGATCGATGGCATAACACCTAACAATGTAAATAGAATGAAAACAAGCAGACAATAATATATTTCAATTTAAAAGCGTCCATATGGGGTAATAAGAAAATAAACATCATGAGGGTAATTCATGGAATGATTGTGCACCGAAATGTGTGGCGCAAGCGTGAAAAAGTAAGCGCATGTGTGAGATTCGCACACAAGCGATTCATGGAAGGCTCTGTGCGTGGCTGTCCCGGGAGCTGCGCCAAATCCGTGCTAACCTTACATGTCACTGCGACTTTCCAAACACTGTGCATGACAGGCACAGAGAAAGCGCACAACTTCTAGCGCACACACCTAAAAAAGGTGGCTGAACACGCGGAATGGGGAACAATGCACAAAAATGTGGGCATAACGGGGGAAGCACCGCTGTGAAATACACGCGCGCCGACATGCTCGCGAACAACATGTATTCATGGAATCAAATAGGAAAAACCCGTGCACGCCAAAAGCCACGCACATGCACAAATACGTCCTCCACACAAAAGCAGGCAGAAGCACCCCCGTGCAGTATAAAAGTGCATGCAAACAAACACGCAGATACAGCTACGATGAATGTCCTATTTCTCGCAGCAGTGATCGTGGGACACCGCAGGAGAAGGAGAATACCCCGGCTCGCATTATTTTGACCAGGACCAGCTTTTTTGGGATGCCTAATGACCAGGTCTATGGCAGGTAGAGGTTTCCACCTCATATCTTCCTAGACCTGGTCACTGAGTGGGAGGATGACCTCACATCACCCACCTTGTGCTCCCAAGCACTGAACCCCTTGGAAAAGGTGCTAAATGTCCTGCATTTTTTGGCTACTGGGTCATTTCAGTGGACAACTGCCATAGTCGGGGGCGTCTCACAGCCCACGCAGTCATGCTGCCTACACTAGGTGTTGGCAATCATGACTGCGCGCCCCTCAGTCG
The DNA here is from genome assembly GCF_040938575.1 of Ambystoma mexicanum. Taxonomy (NCBI): domain Eukaryota; kingdom Metazoa; phylum Chordata; class Amphibia; order Caudata; family Ambystomatidae; genus Ambystoma; species Ambystoma mexicanum. The sequence continues at coordinate 931,303,034 of NC_090930.1, forward strand.
GCAGGCACATATACATGCCCAGAACACCCGCAGAAGGGCAGGCAGTGGTCGAGGACTTCTACAGGGTGGCACACCTCCCCAAAGTGCTCGGGGCCATAGATTGTACCCATGTGGCCCTGCGTCCACTTAGGGCCACTGAGAACATCTACCGCAACCGCAAGCACTGGCATTCCATCAACGTGCAGGTTGCATGCAATGTCAAGGGAATCATCACCTCTGTCTATGCCAACTATCCAGGGTCCACCCATGACAGTTTCATACACAGAATGTCCACCCTGAGCAGGGGCCTGTAAGCTGGGAAGCATGGCAACACATGGCTCATTGGTTAGTACAAATGCCTGTGCACATGCATGCATGTCACACACAGACAAATACACCAGCCCAACTAATGACAACCATTATCACCTCACCAGGGGACAGTGCCTACCCCCTGAGCACCTACATAATGATGCCCATGTGGAACCCCACCACACTGTTGGGGAGAAGCTGGACCCCCCCCCAGGGCAGTGGGGGGCCAGCAGCCATACCCTCACCAGCTATGGGAGGCCCCAACACCTCCCATATGGCCCCCAGAAATGCAACAGAGTCCCAAGCAGGCAGCAGCATGTTCCAAACTGCGTTTATTTCTGGGCAGCAAAAAAAGAAAAAAAAACACAGAGCATCGTGCACATCGCGAGTTCAGGCGCCGTCTCCCCCGGGGCTGGCTTGCAAGCCAGCTTTGTAATCACACTGCAGGCTGACCTCACAGAATTGGATCAGCTCCCAGAAACCTATCTCCTCCTGCTATTGGCTGCTAAGTGGTAGGTTACCTATGTAGCCCTTATAGTGAGACTGACAATTGGATATTAACCTTTTGCGTCAGTGGGTTGATTTAGCTGTGCCAGCCCCCATTACCTAATTCTACCTTGTTGCAATATGACCTTGTTCCCATAACTTTTTAGCTGAACAAGCAGTTCGCACCTGGGCTCTGGGCGCAGATTGGCTGGGCTGCGCCATTCTTGTTACAATATATGTTTCAAATGTTGTGCGAGTCCTTGAGAAAATGACTTTCTTTCCCAGAAAGAAAAAAAAAACACACTGGGTTGCCGTGATTTATTCGCATTTGTGGCAGTCTTATCTTGAATGTGTGGCCTTGGCAGTTCGGGGGTTTTGCGAGGAATGTTTGTCTGCAGAAAGCAATTTTATCTTGAATGTGCGGCCTTGGCAGGTCGGATGTTTTGCTGAAGGCTTCTGCAGCCAGTGTTCAGTGAGGGTAATGAACTTGGCTGTAATTTTCCTGAAACATGGCTTTACACTGTGCAATTAGACCATGTTAATTCATATAGGCATTTGCAAGCCTTTAAACAGGGATTTCTATGTTTGTAGATTCTGATATTGCAGCATTGATTCTAATGTAGCATGGAAGTTGCACTGTTGGTGAAGTGGGTGTGTTTCAGCATATTTGTCACCCATGGGTGCGCTGGGGCCTGGTTCAAATGATAAGTGCGCTCCTTGTTCTTCCTGCTGTTCTTCTATATATGCGCTTGGGGTGAGGGGGCATGGGTTTGGTCTCGATTTTCCCTCTTCAGTCCCCCCTCTGGTCGACTTTCGACCACACCACCAAGCAACATTCACCTCCTTCCGGTCTGCATATCTTTGCCAATTCCTTGAAGTGTCTATAATTTTTTGCATTGTTGTTGATGAACAGTACATATAGGAGTGTTCTCCTTCTGTGTTCCACAACACTCATTTCCCTTCGTACATCCTCTGATCACAGGGAGTGGACACCTTTATTACTGCTGGAACCATGTTGCACACCGCTATCTTAGTCCGGCTCTTCCTTTCACCATGTCTCTTATTTGCATTCCGATGTCTTCTCCTGTTGTTCTCTTACACCTTGCAATGTATCTCTATCTTGCACAATGATGCTGTGCTCGGTACTAGTCCTTCCGTTATCACCTTCAATCAACCAGGCAGTCATGATGTCATCCATTACCATGCAAGCACTAGCTAGTTCTTTGCTTTCTCTTTTCAGATGCATTTTTTGCTGATCATTCTTTAGTATGCTGGTACTTCACCCAATCATTCTTCTGTCTTGCTCGAGAAGTAATTCCCCCCTCTTTTTACTCCTCTGTCTTTTTCTCTTCTTCCGTTGTTTTCCATCTTGATGAATGTGTCACTCTTCACATCTTCCTTGGTCATCACCAACAAGGGCATGCTGATGCGCACCAATGAACACTCTCCTCCCCAATTCAGTGGTAGTTTCTCTTGATCTTTGGATGCATGTGCTCAATAGTAGTCCATAAGCAGTGATGTTCCTGCTCTCATCTCGCAACTTCTCTCAACCTTCTTGCATCCAGAATGATTGTCCACTTCTTGTCACTGTTGTGCTGGTAATATAACGTTGGTACCTTAACAGTATACGTCCTTCTTCATTCTCCACCCAAGTGACCATCTTTGCTCTTTTGTCTCACTCCGTTAGGCACTTATCATATTTTTTGTCTCTTTTATTTTATTTTTTCTTCTCTCTTTTTGTTTTTCTTTCTTCTTTTATTATTTATTTATTTATTTTTTTCTTTATTTATTTTATTTTTTTTTCTTCAATCTCAATGTTGCTGTCTTCCCTTGCAATCTTCTTCGCACCTTGGGATACATGGGCGTCGTGCTCTGCTATAGTAATTTCTGTTGTAATCAATTCTCTTCCGGCATATGTTAAAGGACAGTCAGGACAGCTCTCTCCAGTGGTGTCCCTACCAATTTTGTACATGTGTGCATGTTGTTGGTCACTTCTGCTATGTGTGTTATGTGTATGTTTTACTCCCTTTGTGTCTGCCCTTAACTCTCCTTACTTTAGCAGCAGCTTTTCCTTACCCACTGACGCCGTAACTCTTCCTGCTTAGGTTAGGGAATGTTAGCAGGGGATACAGCGGTAATGCTCACTATTACATATAATTTTCAAAGTACCACCCCCATTATTTCGTTCATCATTAATAGTCCCATCGTGAAAGTAAAAGTCCTTATTTGCGTGCCCATAACCACTTACGCTGCTGGGTCCTTGCAGCTGATGAGATGATAAAGTAGCCCGCCTGAAAATCGCAAGAAAGGCGTTTATACGTTAGTACTTGTTAGTAACCTCAAGCTCCGCGAACTAAACAATCACTAAGGGCAAAAATCAAACCTCCCCCTGGACATTTCGTGTTTTCAAAATTTCTCAATATGGGTAGGGAAAATCTTGGGCTGTTTATTCAATGGAAGCAAGGAAATATACTTCAGGGAAACATGCTCTAAGGGGTCTGAGGTTCTTGATAGGGTGGGCAATTGAGTGGGGAATGCTTCACAATGTTTTAATCAGTAGGCCTCACAGTTTCTAATGGAAGATAACATTAAGGACATTTCCTACACATTTCTAACAGCATACATACGCAACAACCTGCATGTGCGGGGAAAAGAGAAGGAACAAAACAGTGTTACAGCTGTAGGTGCACAAAATGTAATATGAAACTCAATTAAACTTTGGAAATGCGTGTGTCAGTCCCTATTCTAGTTGCTAGTGTGCGTTGGACCATAGGATGGCCATGTTTCCCTAACTCGGGAGTGTTCGTGCTATTTTGCAGTTCATGAAAATCTCTTGCGTTGGCCCTGTTGATCGTTGCTCCCTCGTTGGCAGGGTGGCCACCGCTTTGTAGGGCTTGACGCCTTACGCTTCTAACAAAGTCTGTCAGGAGGGGAAAATGTCCCACTGTAGTCCATAGCCATTGGCTGTTGGTTGTCCGTTGTCTTCAGGCCTGCCCTGGGTCCTTTATATCTGGCGAGAAATGAAATGGAAGCGCTTGAGACCTGAGAATTTACATATTCTTCAATTTCTTGACCTAACCTCTCTTCACTACTCTCACACTATTCAGTGTCCTAGTGGGAGGAGCCAATGGTACACCTATGCACCATCCTGTCACCACCTGGTGGCGTTCAATGGCGGTCTGACTGTAAATTGTTACACAATTCGAAATGTACCCAGAAAATGGGTAGGCACTTAATTTATGTGAAGATACTCATTGCACACTCGGATCATATATACGCAATTTAGGTGCTAGTGTACAAATGGGCCTTTGGATCTTTATATTTACTGTGCTTTTGTTGTAAGCTATTTATAGTGCGTGCCTTTGTCCCGTGGGGCATCAGGCACTGACAAGCTAAATAGGGAAACATCAGGGTGGTAAATTTGTCATATAGGGTGGCTGTGTTTCTAAATTAAGTGCACCATGTTACTTAGTTAAGATAATCGCAGGGTTTTTAAATCTTTTTTTTTTTCTATGGCTCCTCTCTCACTTCTCAGGGCGTGCCTCGCAGTGAACTGCAGGCACTTTAAGCTGGTACTAATGAAATCCGCTACCAATTATTCGCTACCTGTCTCTCCCCCCTCTTTTGTATTTATTTATTTATTTACTTATTTATTTCCTCTTTTCTTTCAAACCCAACCCTCACAATTTACTCCCACTCTCTCTATCCCACCCCATGTCCACTTTTTAAACCCTACCTACTCTGTTAATTACTCATTTAGTCTAGTATTTTATAACTCCACTACTGTAATTACTGTTACATTTAAACAATATATTTCTCCCCCCATTATCTGCTCTCAAATTTTAATACAACCATCATGCTCCAGTTCGTGCAGCAATGACCTCTTTCCCTATGTGTGTTGGCTAATGCATTTGTGCCAGTGCTATTTTCAAAAGCGCTAGTGGCATTACCACTTGCACTGTCATTTTGTCGCCAAATTAATTCTGTTGGGAACATGGATCATCCACCCTTTACCCCTATTTCTCTCCTCCTGTGGTGAACTGTCAATGAAATGTAGCCCCCCCCCCTCAAGTGCACCTTCTTCCACCTTGTGTGTCTTATTTAATTGTTCTGTGTTAATCGTGTATTCATGAGCCCAGTCTCCTCACTGAAAGATGTGTGCTCAAAATGTAGCTAAATGTACTCTCTTGTGAAGCGCTATCATTATGCACCCCCCTCTGTACCGTGTACCCCCATTATCCTTAAACAATCTTCCTTACTTTCAACATGTGTATGTCTGGTGTTTAACAAGTTATGGATTTCTCTGTTAATAAGGTGGTCATATCCACATCGCTCATGATGTCACAAATGTCTCTTCCCTAATGCATGGCCTAGTCGCCCCACTGTCACCCAGAAAAGAAAATGTTTTGATACCTATCACCACCCCTATGCAATTGTCCTCTGCATTATTGAGTGTGCGTGAGTGTGTGTGTCGGCGCGCGTCTCGCCCGCTCTGTTGGGGAGGTGGAGCATGAGTGTGTGTGGCAGAGTGAGTCAAATCAAGTTTCTCTTGGGCTGTTCTATTAGCGGTATAATGTCAATCTATGTCCTTTGAATGGTTTGTTCCCCATCAGGAAGACCCCACCCAGTCATGTAACCGGTACCATTGCTATTGTGTCAGTGTTCTGTATGGGTGCTGGCTGCTGTGCAGTGCCCCTGTGTTGTCATTCTAGTCAGTCCTGGGGTAGTGGTGCTGTCATTTGTTGTGTCTGTACATGTAGTGGTGACAGCACCTGCGTTGGTGCTTGTGGTGTCTGCTGAAATGGTCCCATCCTGCCCCATGTATCCTCCCCACATGGGCGGTGCATATTGTGGTGATTGTTGACACTGCTATTGTGATTCTTGTGCGTGTGTGTTGAAGTTGTTTTTAACTGCCCCTCCCATTGCATACTTTAATAATTTATTTTGTGCCTACTTGTCCTCATCTGCCTTTCTCTGCCCCTGTGTCATCAAATTTACACTCCCGGAGGTTCAGAAGGGTGAGTCCCCTCTTCCCTCTGCTCGTGCTGGTTCAGCATCAGCTGACCCCTTGCATCTTCCCTTTCCTTCGTGCACACAGTTCAACTGTAGCCATGTGCTTTTAAAGCTATTCCCGTGTAAGTGCTGTGTATGTGTGTCCTTAGCGATTGCTGCACGCTTCTGGAGAAGCCGCCTATGAGCAGCCATGGTCTTTTTTAATTTACCTTCAGTACTTTTGAATCTTTGCACACTATGTTTTACTGACTTATTTCGGCATGGAAGCTGTGTGCTACACAACAGGTGAAGGGGAATCGTTTCTGTATTGTGTGATACATTTTACCTCTATTCAATTCGAAAATTTCGATAGTCCGCTGTTCAGGGAGCAAAAGTTAGAAGATAATTGAACATTTTTCAACTTCTGTGAGCCTTCTTGGCTCCGCACCTTAGCCAGTGCACTCCACGTGCAGCCCATCTTCACCAAACCATTGCCTTCTCCGGCACACCCCCACAATCTTGCGCATGTGTCTTCCACACACCGCCTCTGGGTCACCTATTCTCCAAATCCAAAACCACACCACTATCTCCTCACCATCAAAACTCTGTGTCCTATGCATCAATCTGAAGGTGACGTCACCAAACTAAAAACACAGTGCAAATGAACAGACAAATGTGCATACACAGAACAATAACCCATTTCTCCCAACCCCACAAAAATCCCAAAATAAAACCCCACAATCCCCACAGCTGTCTTCCTGTCTCAACTGGAACAAGGTAAACCACAATAAAAACTCTTATAATTGGACTGCACACGCTGCGTCGCCTAACGTGTGATACGCTCCTCACCAGGGGACCTTAACCAGCCAACTATCATCCACTCACTGAACTAAAACGCTCAATTAGCAGGGAACCTCATCTACTCATTGATCTATAACGTCAATTCATAGGAAATCCAGACCCCGTACATGAAATCACCATCCAGACCAATCAGCGCGGCACTCCTGTTCTATATGTAGGGAGTCACTACCCCACCCAATAGGTTCAAAAACACAAGAAGGGACCACTGCCACCGCCCCAGTCCCAACTACAATTCACATGCCGATCACCACCAATGCGCTGAATTTTGCGACAATGTACAATCACCCACCACCCAATTTACAATCCCTCCCTCAGTTTCTACCCAAACAAAAGAACTTAACATTTCTGCAACATACAGATCAACAATGCATCATAATATTTTAAACATTTCCCCCGCTCAAAGCCCATGTTGCTGGTTGACTTACATTTTCCTATGCTGCACTGGCAGTTGCTCCGCTGCTGGACACCCCCTCAAGGCGCTTCACCGGACCCCTTCTCCTGCAGGGCTCCCACCTGCCCTCAAGCGGGGTATTTCCAAGTGGCCCCCGAAGCCTTTAGCCGGTTACGCGTTTTCCGGTGGTCTTCAGGTGCAGGCGAGGGTCCCACAGCTTCCTTGAGTCGGCGGCAGGGAGTTCAGTTCAACGCAGGGCTTGCGCAGGCAGTGCTCATTCACCCATGTTACAATGAGCAATGAGCCTCACAGAGGGCACCAACTTGTTGGGGAGAAGCTGGACCCCCCCCAGGGCAGTGGGGGGCCAGCAGCCATACCCTCACCAGCTATGGGAGGCCCCAACACCTCCCATATGGCCCCCAGAAATGCAACTGAGTCCCAAGCAGGCAGCAGCATGTTCCAAACTGCGTTTATTTCTGGGCAGCAAAAAAGAAAAAAAAACACAGAGCATCGTGCACATTGCGAGTTCAGGCGCCGTCTCCCCCGGGGCTGGCTTGCAAGCCAGCTTTGTAATCACACTGCAGGCTGACCTCACAGAATTGGATCAGCTCCCAGAAATCTCCTCCTGCTATGGGCTGCTAAGTGGTAGGTTACCTATGTAGCCCTTATAGTGAGACTGACAATTGGATATTAACCTTTTGCGTCAGTGGGTTGATTTAGCTGTGCCAGCCCCCATTACCTAATTCTACCTTGTTGCAATATGACCTTGTTCCCATAACTTTTTAGCTGAACAAGCAGTTCGCACCTGGGCTCTGGGCGCAGATTGGCTGGGCTGCGCCATTCTTGTTACAATTTATGTTTCAAATGTTGTGCGAGTCCTTGAGAAAATGTCTTTCTTTCCCAGAAAGAAAAAAAAAACACACTGGGTTGCCGTGATTTATTCGCATTTGTGGCAGTCTTATCTTGAATGTGTGGCCTTGGCAGTTCGGGGGTTTTGCGAGGAATGTTTGTCTGCAGAAAGCAATTTTATCTTGAATGTGCGGCCTTGGCAGGTCGGATGTTTTGCTGAAGGCTTCTGCAGCCAGTGTTCAGTGAGGGAAATGAACTTGGCTGTAATTTTCCTGAAACATGGCTTTACACTGTGCAATTAGACCATGTTAATTCATATAGGCATTTGCAAGCCTTTAAACAGGGATTTTTATGTTTGTAGATTCTGATATTGCAGCATTGATTCTAATGTAGCATGGAAGTTGCACTGTTGGTGAAGTGGGTGTGTTTCAGCATATTTGTCACCCATGGGTGCGCTGGGGCCTGGTTCAAATGATAAGTGCGCTCCTTGTTCTTCCTGCTGTTCTTCTATATATGCGCTTGGGGTGAGGGGGCATGGGTTTGGTCTCGATTTTCCCTCTTCAACACCACCCCAGGTAAAATACAACACAGCCCATATTGCAACCAGGGCCATAGTGGAGAGCACATTTGGAGTGCTAAAGTCATGATACCGCTCCCTTGACCACTCTGGTGGGCAGCTACTGTATGCACCACCAGTGGTGTGCAGGATCATTGTGGCAGCATGTGCCCTGCATAACGTTGTGACACAGCGGGGCATACCGGTGGACATAGTGGTTCCCCCACATCCCCAACCACACGCACAGGCGCTGCGCATGGGAAAGGAAAAGGCATGTGGCCAGTCAACCCATACCCAGCTTGTGGCCACATTCTTCGCCTAAACTCCCACCACTGTAGAGTGCACACAGGCCTGGCACATACCAGCTGAAAATCGATGATGACAAAGGGACAGTCAACTGTCACAACCTTACCACCCTGAGAATGTGTCCATGGAAGTGCTACATTGTGTGCATCCCTAGTCACTTAAACATAACCAATCCTGTGTGACCAAAAGGAACACATGCAAGGTGCATATCCAAGCACCCCCTGCAAAATAGGGCATGAAAATACTGGTATGTCACCTGAACCCTCCCGACCCCCAAGACCCCCGTCCGCCACACCATGCCATGGCATGCATGGCAAAACAGCCAACCAAATGCACAGCACATGGCACAATCGCCATGAAGTGCCACATGAGAAATGTAAACAGGCACGAGACAATTACATGTGACATTGAAACTGATGAAATGACTGACCAAAACCTCCCACCCATAAAAAGTGTGGCACAAATGCATGCCACCAGCAGTAGAAGCAACAAAACTCAAAATGCCTTTTGCCATGCGCATCGGGCAATAGAAATTTGGAAATAGAAACACTGTGTGCTGTGTGTGTGTCCCCTGCAACACACTGCTCACCAGACAGCACAGTGAGTGTGCTGTGCGTTGGTGAAAGCCCTTGAGCATCATGAAAAATAAGTACAATCAACCAAAAGTACCCTGTGATGTATGTACACGATCAAGGAATTGAAAGTGATCATGCACTGCAGGGACACAGCACGCCTGATAAGGCAATCTGGGTGCACGTGTGTGCATGTTGTTGTCGGTGGTGTGGGGGTGCATTGTCTAAGTGTTTGTGTCAGTAGGGACATGCACTGAATACATGCATGTGAAATGAAGCGACCCTCAGTGTTCAGTACACAGCACATGTGAACATTGCCCTTGTGGACTCCCCAGTGTGTTAAACCACACCAATCCCCTGACACCTCAAAAGCAAACCCAACACAGGATCATCCATTGACCAGCAGAACACTTCATGTACAGAGTACCCCACATTGACAATTTCAGACAGTGACCAATCACTGTAGCCCAAGTGTCCCAATGTGACATTGTCACCACATGGACACCTCCGATCATCAGTGTGTGTTTCACAGCCAAAGGGTGCACAGTACCACCTACAGCAGGAAGTGTGTCAACAACATAGACATGCAAGTCATAAAAAATCATCACATGCAACATGATGAAATGCACAGACAACAAAATATTCACCAAAATGCAGACATGCATTGGAGAAACCATCCGGAATCCCCACTAGGGATGTACACACAATTACGACTGCAGACTGGCCACAAATATGACGGAAGCCCAAAACCCCTGTGTAAAATGCTGTCACATCGAGCCATCCTTGCGAGCCAATGGAAAGGGGAAGCAGGAGTGGCATATGTGTCAGGACCCCAAGCCACAAACACATACACGAGACAAGCCTGTATGGGCCCAGCCGGAACACACAGTTCATGATTTCAAATGCCACAAAGCACCACACTGTCGCATTAATGCACTATAGACAAAAAATAATAGAAAACAAATGGCCACATATGATCCGGGGGGCAGGGGAGAGGACCCAGGAGTGGTGAGGTACAGGGTGCACCTCAACACCCACATGTGTTGATGTTGAGAAAAAAAGAAAATCCTTCATGGACTCAACGCCTGCACAGCCTGACCTGTGTGAGAGATAAGTCGTCGTCATCACCCTCTGGATGTAAATCAGAAGGTGGACGTGGCACAGTTGCCTTACCATGCCTATCCACAGCAAGCCCCTCCACGGCAGCAAGCATGTGGGTCTGGTAAGCCCGGTCCTGCATGGCTATGGCACGTAGGTCTACATGTAGCACATCACGTGATACACGTGCTTCTTCCTGCAAGGTCTCATGTGTATGACAGAGTTCTGCCTGCATGGCCTCACATGACATATGGAGCACCTCCCGGCTTGCATGGAGTTCAGCCGAGATGGTGTTTTGAAGCGCTCCATCCTCTCTTCTAACTGCGTCCTCTGGGTCATCATGAACACACCCAGAGTAAATCTGAGGGATTAGTGTTCTTCCCTCAGGGCCTCCCTGTGTGCCTCTACCTGAGCAGCAAGTGCTTCACGCAGAGCCACCATTTCAGCCTGGTGTGCCCTGTTGGAGGCCGCCATGCCCAGCCTGAGTGAGCTGCACGTAGACCACGTTGCCTGCTGCTGTAGCTCCACCTGCGTCTCTGGGGGGAGGATAGAACGGCAAACACTTTCCATGCCTTGAGCCATCATCTCAACTCCTCCCCCTGTTGCTGTGCTATGGCATACATGGCATGCTCCCACTCAGTGGTACCCGGTGGTACACGGCCACCGCGTTGCCAGACACTACACCTGCTGGGCCCAAGGAGCCATTGTCTTTGCTGGGTTGGCACTGCCCACGGCTGCAGGACTGCATCCCTCCGTCGCTTTGATGCCCCAGGAACATGAGTGACTGATGTGGAGTGTGACCCTGCACCCATAACCACCACAGGCGGACATTCCAACACTGCCTGGACCCTTGAGGGCACTACCCTCACTACAGGTGTCACAGACAGAAGATCATCCACTGTAGGATCACTCATCGGTGATGACACGTCATGATGCACATCCAATTCAACATTGTGGTCAGAGAGTCCATCAGAGCTTGACTCATAGTCAGCCCTGGACACGATGGTCTGGAGAAAAACTGGGTTTTTCTGGTCTACCACCCCACGACCACCACTGGTGCTAGGTTGTTGACGTAAACCCACTACCGTGTCTGCAATCACATCCTCATCCTCTGCCTCCAGTGCCTCATTACCTGTAACGTAAACAAAAGAAAGATGAGCACACATGTCAGCAGCACATACCACACACATAGACATCACAACATCGACAGCCAACACATGAAGCAGTCATGTCACACACAACTCAAACTCCGACATGCATCCAGTGGCATTGCAATGCAAGGGTATCCCAAAAGCAGAAATGGATGTGTGTAAAATGTGAAGCCTACACATGTACTGCATGTTGCATATCACCTGCATCACACACAACCTCTGGCAGGCACAGATCCAAGCCAGAAATGAGAGATGGCAACAAATAGATGGCACATAGCATAAGCATGGCGGAACACCCAAAAAGCCGCAGCTGCAAGTGAAACCAAACACACCATGACACATGTAATAATCATGTTGACATGCAGCACTATACAACCATCACCAATACAGAGTACATGTGTCACAGGATGCACCTACGCTAGTGTGTTTCAATACAGTGAAGGGATGAACATGGGAACATACATTCCAGGTCACTTTGACATAGAGGCATTGCATAGGCATGTTGAAGGCCGGAACATGGTACAGAAGTGAGTGGGTGCAGTGCATGTGTACCGCCTCAACTTCCAAAATTAACAGGTACGTAGTGATGTCAATCTCTAAACATGACAGCAGTGTAAGGGCAAGTGCAACCATCATGTGCATAGTGCATGCACTGGGTTGCATGGATACAGTGAACCCCCCACCGTTTGGGGAATTGCAGGGAGGCAGAGCACGGCAATGAAAGGTTGACCAGAGAACTGTGCATTGGCAGACACGGTTGGCATGCGTCAATTGCATCTCGTCAGTCAAATACCACCACAGCAGATGAGAAGTGGACATTAAGCAGGACACATGAGGAACCATCAGTAGTACACCCATGCATGCAGAAGCCACGACACCAGTTGAACAGTGGCAGGGGGCCTGTAACAGTGTGAGGCATGTGCATGACACAGATGAGGTGACCCTAAACTTGTGCGTGATGAGACACAGACCCAGAGTGAGCATCAAATGGATGACCAAATACCATGACACATTATCCTGAAAATGTACTACAATGATCAGCCTGTCAAGGACCCATAGGGGCATACATAGAATGCACATGGAGCATGAATGGGCACTCATGTCCACGGGGAGCCACTGCCATCTGCACAGTCCGAGTGAGACACATTGCACCAAGGAGAAAGGATGTACACCACAGTACGTGTTTTGCAGGTTTGCAGAGGGGAGTGTGCATGTACACAGGAATGGGGAACAAGCAATTGCAGAAGTCCAACATGTGACTCACCAGTGTCCTGTTGAATTGGAAATGCTGGGGTTTTGAGAGTCAAGGAAGTGAGCCTGTGAGGAGGACCACCTTGCAGGCTGTCCACACATACATGGCAGTCATGTGATGAGATTCACTCCATGGATTAGTTCTGCCTCGATGAACTCTGCAGCGATCTCCTCATGACAAGTGAGTGCATCCTCCTCTGTTGCTGGCCCACTGCCAGTCATTTGAGTCATGTCATAATTGAAGGCATGCTTTTTTTTGCGCAGCGTCGGAGGTCATTCCAACGCTTGCATCAGTCTTGAGCTGTGCGCACCAGAAATCCCATGGCATTCACACCATCCGCAATATACTGCCAGTGGACCCAACAATTGGCAGGCGTAGTATGGCACTGTGGGCCCACCAGTATATTGCGTTTGTGTGCCGTCACATAGCCCACAAGGAAGTCCAGTTCCTGCTTGTTGAAAGGCTTCTTCCTTGACTTGCCAGATGGGTCCCAGCCTCTTGCACAGAAGCTTGCTTCCTCCTCTTGGGCGGTGGTATGGACCCTGAGTGGCCAATGTGGCCCTGATCAGTAGGGGCAGTGAAGCTGGTGGACTGGACCAAGGGAGTGGTTGGCGGAACCAGGACGGAACATCTGACTTGAGTCAGTGGCTGCTAGGTGCTGTTGCCAGGACTCACTGCCACATCTGCCACAGTGCCAAGGTCTGTGACTGACACAGGACTGGCTGGCAGACTCACAGCCGGGGTGGTGTTGGCTGCATCTGCCCATGCAGTTACCACCACCTGGCTGCTAGGGGCAGCAGATGTCACCACTGCCCCAGATACATGTGCCTCAGTCACAGCAACCCTGGACACACATGGCCTGTGCTTCCTGACCACCTGGAATTCTGCCTGGGAGTCCTCAGGTTCCAACACATCATGTGCTGGCTGACCCCGAGCCTGGGTGATGGTCGCCACAGCTGCACCTGCAGCTACCACTACCAGTGAGCCCGTGACAGCAGATCTAACTGACTGTCAGGTCATGTGGGCGCCTGGGTCGGATGCAACAGCTGCATCTCCCAGAGCCACAGGGGGTGGTGGCATGGCTGCACCAACACGTGGCTGGATATCCTGCCCCAGTGGTCCACCCTGCCACGTCCCCGACCACACACAACACTGGGAGGATGCCCAACTTTGCTGCCCTTTACCTTTGGTGGCCTCCCAACGATGGCACAGATGGTATATTCCCAATGGGAGGTGCACTCAACAATTGTCCTGGGCAATTGGGGTGAAGGGGGCAAAGTACGTGATTTTAGATGCACCCCTGTGCTCCTGCAAGGCTGTCCGTGACCCCTGGGGATAAACGATGGGTCACACAATGCTCAGGCACCCCAGAAAATTATAATAAACGTGCACACAACCCTCGGTAGCCCACGTGCCTGGAATAAACCTCCCGCAGTACGCTGTGACACCAAGGGACACCAAAAATGTGTACGCATGGAACACGCAGGCTACTGTGACCTCGAAAATGGGTACACGATGCACAGGGGGAACCACAGTGGGAAAAATAGCATGCAAGACTCACCGTCTGCCTTGTGTGGAAATGAAAAATACAAGCGCTTGTGTGCGTAGGCAACACTCCCGCCAAAAGAAGAAGTATAAACTCTATCTTCTTTGAAGTAATCACGTGTGAAACCACAAGAGGAGTTAACACATGCGTCGGTCTCCATGAAAAGCATGTACAGCGAACTGCTTATCCGTTGGACCTTTAACCCCTGCCAAAGGCAACGCCCGCGCACGTAATGTAAACTCGCGTGTTTATGCGCTAAGGGCCTTTCCTCGGATTACACACAATCTCACGCTATTGTGCTGTGTTTGCATGTGCGGATTCACTCTGCATCAAGCTGGCCACGCGACAACACACGGAAGACCACACTCCTGCCCAGTAGCCATTTACCTGCCCTCAGAGCCAGGGGGGGCCTCCTATGAGCCATCTGCTGCTGCCTGCCTGCTGCCAATGTCCCCTGCTATTTGGTGCCTGCACATCAGCCATTGCCAGGGTTCCAGTTGCTGTGACCACCCCTGCTGGAACAGAAGACTCCCGACTGGTGTTCCATTGCTCCATAGCCCAGCCCCAGGACACAGTGGCCAACCCACACCTGCCTTGGGGTTGCCATGTCGGGCCAAACTCCATCTGGGATCAGTGGCAACCCCCCGGAAGAGAGGCAGACGGCTGCCAGCTTCACTGCAAAAGAAGTTGGCATCCTGGTGGATCAAGTCCTTGGGCATTATGATGCCCTCTTCGGATGAGCATGCGCTGACAAGAATGGATGGGAGAGGATCTGGTTGGACACTGTGGGTGGCATCAACGCGGAGGGGGTGGCACCCCACAACTTCAAACACGTCCATAAACTCTGGGAGGACTTCAAGTCCAGGACCCTCAAGAAGGCCCGGTGCCTCTTGGACGCAGCGGATGCAGTTGAGCTCCGGGTCCTGCTTACCACCAACCAGATGAGGGTCCTGGAGCGCTTTCGCCCAGCGCTTCACCTCCAGGTCCTTTAGAGGCAGACCCGTCTGGAGTCGAGCGGTAAGTGTCCATGCATTCTCAATCGACACAGTGCATGTTGAGGTGTGGAAGCAGTGTGCAACTTGGACAAATGTCTGACATGGCCCATGTATGGATGTGTATGTGCCGGGACATGACCGTGCTGCATGTGAGTCCAGTCATGTGTGCTGCACATCAATGGTGTATGTGTTCCGATGCATGATGTACAACTTCATGTGAAGATGCACACATGATTGCATGCCTCTGTATGTACTCAGCCATGTTTGGAGTGTGACACATGGATGCTCGTCCCACCTTCATGTACGTGCACAATGTACATGTGTGTGTGTTTGTATGGTATGTGTGTGACTGTGAGACGCCATGGATGCATGTGACACAGACATCTAGGTACCCAATTGGCAGATGTGACATAGTTGACGATGATTGCACTGTAACAGGAGGTAGAGATGGTCAGATGCATGTCTGTCTGGTGGCGTGTGTGCATGTGAATGGCATGCTCCGTGATGCTTGTGATGTCATGCCACCATTAGGATGTTCATGCAGTTCCATGTGAATGGATGCAGATGCCTGTTGCACGTTCCCTGCTTGTTCGTGCATGTGTTTGGGTTCAATTGACCTGAGTGATGGGGAGTGTGATGCCGTGTGTGATGTTTGACACTGCCACTCATGTGCAATAGTTATGTGTCTAGCAGAGCATTGTACTATGTCCTGATGCCTGTGTTCTTTCTCTCCCTGTCTGCAGTGTCGACTGATGAAGAGGGCCGAGACGGCGCTGTGGAGCCCAGCGGCAGGGATGCCACCTCCAGCCCGAGACGCAAAGCCCTGTCCCCCTCCCAGGTAATAATATCTTCCGGGAGTGAGGGAACTGGTGCCGCATCCATGGCCGCAGCTGCCGAGGGGAGGTCCAAGAGGCCAAGGTTGGATGTGGATTCCTCAGCAGAAGAAGGGGCAGGTGAGCACCCACAGAGGCATACTACAGAAGACGGCACAGAGTCATCCAGGTGGGTGAGGTTGCGTTTGAGGAGGAGGCGGTATCAGACCCTTGCATGGGGCCTCGAGAGGGTGGTTCCACTGGTGCAAGTGATGCAGTCCAGGGACAGGGGCAGGAGGCAGCACAGGTGGCCGTGGAGGTGCCTGTGTGTAATCCTGTTCCTGATCCTGTGACTGTATCATCCTGCACCAGTAGGGATGCCTCTGTCCAGGCCTGTTCGCAGGAAGGGGATGTGTCTACATCAACTGACCTTCCTCTACCTGCAGACATGTCAATCCGTGACTGGGTTGAGCATCTGAAAGTCAGTGTCGCGTTGAGCACTCTGGGGATTCAGGATGATGTGTGTTGTTCCAGGCAAGACAACGCACATCATTTCGAACACCTGTGTGGCCGCGTCGACTTGCTAGGACAGGTCGTTGGCACTTCCTCTGTGAGCTGGGTGCTCTTGCGATCCCCTCCTCATCTGCACACCCTATGCGCCAGTCATCCTCCGTGCCGTCTTCCCTCCCATGTGTCACCTGGGCACCCTGTGGACCTGCCCCATCCACCACGGCCAGGCTGGTGGTGATCACATCCCCAGGGGCGTAGGAGACAAATAAAATCTGGGGGGGACATCTTGGGGTCTTTGCTTTATTAATGTATTTATTTATTTATTTATTGTGTTTTAGTCAAAGAACTCGACTTTTCACAAAATTAGAATTAAAATAGAAGTACGTATTAAATTACAAATATCACTGTATAAAACAAGAGAAAAGAAGAAACGAAAACAGAAGAAAATTAAAGGATGGAGCAGCAAAGAACATATCTTTGTATGTTGCATTTCTGGATTTTTCACCTGACTATGAGCTCATGGTAAGATAGAGGAAATAACAATTACTTCCATTGGAGGGGCGTGGCTAACCGCCATGTGAAGAAGACGGGTCCTTGTGGAGCTCCGCTAGATGTGTCCATGATTTGCTGCCATTTCGACTTTTTAAGCCTCTAAATCATCCCGAAGCGTCTCTACATGTGCCTGCATTCGCCCTGACCACCTACAGCGATTCCTGGGGCTGTCCACACTTTCGCCGCAGTGTAATTCCCGGGCAGCAGGGAAGCGAAATGACGAGCTGGAAATGGTGCCCGTTGTATGCAACCTCGCGTAACACGGCGTGCGAGTGAGGAAAGCTGCCGATCGGGCCACTGAGGACGGCGGAGCAGACGGGGGCCCCTGTGTGTGCCCCGAGACCAGGAGAGGAGTGCGGGCTGCGCGCCGGGCTGTCTGTGGCGGCGTGCCCGTGTGCGCTGGCTGCCTGCGGCGTGGAGCGGCCCTGGGGGGGAGGAGGTGCTCCGCTGCAGGCCCCAACGACGACGAGTGGAGCAGTGCGGCAGCGCCGCGGTACCAGGCTGCATCGTGGTGTGCTGACCCGGTCCCGAGCAACGTTGGACCAGTGAGGTTAGTGGAACGCAGGAGCGCACCCGCGAGCCTACTCAAGCGAAGCCCCACCGCGATGATACGTGGTGCTTAGGGGCGCACCCGGGGGGGGGACTTCCTTCTCTCATCTCCCCGGTGTCGCTAGCGAGCACCCCTCCAGGAGTCACCAGAACGCAGGGCCTAGACAGCAGCCCAGCGAGGGGGAACATTACTGTGCACTCGGAATAAACACGCACACGGCGACTTCCCGCTGGGCCCATCACTAACGCGAATTTGGCCCAACCCCCTGAAGGGGGTCCTGCTGCCCGTGTGCTGGACATAAAACCCCAATGCTAACAGCCCCTCAGGCACGGGCATACACAACTACTGGCCAGTTTATAAGCCTGCCTCACAGGAAGGGGACACTGAATAAACCGACATAATAGACTTCCACTTCGAATCCATTCCCCGGCAGAACACACCCACGGGGCTCGAACTCTGGCACTCCACCACGGTGGGAGCAGCTACACCGCAGCCCGTTAAGTAAGCCGCCTCAGTGGCCCACAAACAAGGCGTACGCAACATACCCTGGGTGTGCCTAAGCTCCCTGTGCCCCCCTCAGATATGTCCTCAAAAGGGGCGAGTCCTTGTGGAGCTCCGCTAGATGTGTCCATGATTTGCTGCCATTTCGACTTTTTAAGCCTCTAAATCATCCCGAAGCGTCTCTACATGTGCCTGCATTCGCCCTGACCACCTACAGCGATTCCTGGGGCTGTCCACACTTTCGCCGCAGTGTAATTCCCGGGCAGCAGGGAAGCGAAATGACGAGCTGGAAATGGCGCCCGTTGTATGCAACCTCGCGTAACACGGCGTGCGAGTGAGGAAAGCTGCCGATCGGGCCACTGAGGACGGCGGAGCAGACGGGGGCCCCTGTGTGTGCCCCGAGACCAGGAGAGGAGTGCGGGCTGCGCGCCGGGCTGTCTGTGGCGGAGTGCCCGTGTGCGCTGGCTGCCTGCGGCGTGGAGCGGCCCTGGGGGGGAGGAGGTGCTCCGCTGCAGGCCCCAACGACGACGAGTGGAGCAGTGCGGCAGCGCCGCGGTACCAGGCTGCATCGTGGTGTGCTGACCCGGTCCCGAGCAACAGATCTAAACAGCGCCAGACCACCATGGAGACATACACTGCCGGGGGGTCCGCTGGCCCAACCACTGCCAATAAGAGCATTGCTGAAGCGCTACCTGACCCCTCTGCTGTGGTAGACGAACCGAACAATTCCCAGCTCCCCGAAGCCATCAAGGCATTACAGACAACAATGGAAAATAAAATAGACGCTGTGGCCATCGATCTGGGCCTACTGCGTCAGGATGTACGGACCATTGCAGGCAGGACTGACGCACTTGAAACACAGGTCTGGGAAAACACGGCTGCCAAAACACAGCTCCTTAAGGACGTTGATGAACTGCAGCAAAGGATGAAGAACCTCGAAGACAGAGCCGAGGAGGCAGAAGGGCGGGCGCGCCGAAACAATATTAGACTTTTAGGCCTGCCGGAGGGCACCGAGGGATCGGACCCGACAGACTATGTAGAGAATCTCCTTCTACAGGAAATAGGGGCCGAAAAACTCACACAAGGCTTCACAATCGAGAGAGCCCACCGATCCCTTGCAAGGCGCCCCCCCCCCTTGGTGCTCCACCCTGGCCACTAATTGCCAAAGTGCTCAACTACAAGTACAGGGAGACCATCCTAGCTTTTTCCAGATCCGGTGGCCAAATTCAAAGGGGTTCTGCAAAAATAGCCATTTACCCTGACTACACCTTTCAGGTCCAAATGAAAAGAGCGCAATTTATCTACTCCAAAGCACGACTCAAAAATGCTGGATTACGCTACATGCTCTTGGACCCGGCAAAATTCAAAGTGATTCACAACAACAAAACACTCCTTTTCGATAACCCCGAGGAGGCCCGCGAATGGATGGATGGGATACAGCTTCCAGACATCGAAGTAAAAGGACGCAGATCGCGCCAGGCCACACCAAACTGACCACGGATGGAGTCATGCTCCACACACACATGGGAACAACGCGGCTAAACTCTGAATGCAGCAAGATTGATTCTTTAAGCAAGCTACACCGAGGATATTTCGTTCACTCTTCTGACCCCTGAAGTTTCTCTTTTTTCTTTTCTTTTTTCTGGGTAGTTCTACCCGCCCGTAGGGCACCCGAAGACCAATGAATGGTCCAACGGAGCGGAAACGGGACTGTCATAACGGGAGAAACCCCGCTGGACCTGTTCAAAGTTTGGGGAGTTTACAGTTACCGGGGGGTGGGAAACGGGATGTTGGTGTCATGGAGGGGGGAGGGGACACAGGGATTTACTTTTATAGTTGGGTACCACGAACTAAAATTACCAAGACCACGGGAACTCTTTATACGCAATGCTGGAACAGCCGGACCTCAAGTTCAGATCGCCTCAACCGTCTGCCCACACAGCACCAATGGATGACACAGTCAAGATCGTCACTTGGAATGTTAGAGGCCTGAATAGTTTTGTTAAACAAAGACGTGTTCAATCCTACCTCAAGTGATGGAAAGTCGGAATCGCCCTACTACAGGAGACCCACTTGACCGCTAAGAAGCTTGAAGCCCTGTCCAGGTCCTGGCGAGGCACCCTGATAGGCTCCTCTTACTCCTCCTATGCCAGAGGGGTCTTAATATGGATAGCCCCTTCGGTCCCCTTTAAGCTTACTAGCTCCAAATTAGACAACGAGGGGAGGATGGTCATGGTATGTGGCTCTATTGAAGGCAGAGAGCTGTGTCTAATTAGCACCTACGCACCCAATCATGACGCAACTGTTTTTTTCTGCTCTCTTTATTCACGGCTCACCCCTTATATGAACACAATCATAATTTGGGGAGGGGATCATAATTGCACCCACGACCCTACACGGGACAGATCCGACACTAAACACGACCGCTCCTCCCCCCGGCCAAAATCCTGTCCAAGTTGGTCCAACAGCTTCAACTCTGTGATATCTGGAGAGATCAGCACTCTGTGAAACGCGAGTATTCCTTTTACTCCCCGCCGCACGCCGTGCACACCAGGCTGGATTACTTATTTCTTAGCCAAACACACCAATCTGCATTTGTTGACGCACATTATTTGCCGCAAGTGCTATCGGACCACTCCTCCCTGCTGATTACTTGGGAGGTGTTCCCGCCTAGGCCCCCTATACCCACATGGAGACTGAGAGCAGAGGCCCTCCTCGACACTGTCTTCAGAGAACACATTAGGGATAGCTCAGAAGAATATTGGCAACTTAAGCTTAATAGCGTCAAACACATGAGCACCACCTGGGAGGCATATAAAGTAGTTATGAGGGGGGAAATGATTGCTGCGGTTGGGGGTGCCCAGAGATCCATCACAGCCCTGTTGGAGCAAGCTGATAGTGACCTGAAGGCCCTGGAATCTAAGGCTGACTCATCCCCTGATTATTTACGTAGGATCACCGAACTTAAACAAACTTGCCTGACCCATTGGGAATCCCTGGGCAAATTAAGTCACGCCAAACACACAGAAAGAATCCACGTCCTGGGGGACAAACCGGGGAAGCTCTTAGCGTGGCTTTATAAAAGGGAAACCCCCAGACCACCCGTTTGCTACATAATCACACCTGACGGCACTACTGTGCATACCCAACAGGAAATAAATTCGGTCTTCTCCAACTTCTATTGTAACCTGTACTCCGAAACCCTGCTCCCTTCTGACACGCAGATCGAGGACGCTCTCGAAGCCATTAACCTGCCCACGCTGGACTCACACATGGCTGAGACCCTTGACAAACCTATTACCCCTGACAAGGTCAAGATGGTAATCAGATCGCTGCCTGCTGGGAAGACCCGGGCTCTGACGGCCTCCCCGGGGAGTTTTATAAGACTTATGAGGACACACTCGCCCCGATATTGACCAAGGTCTATAACGAGGCCTTCGAGCGTGGCTTCCTCCCGGACTCCCTGAGTGAGGCCGTGATAATACCCCTGCTCAAGCCAGGGAAGGTTGGAGACGAGTGCGGCTCATATAGGCCCCTCTCTATGTTGAATGTAGACTGCAAGATCCTCACGGCACTGCTTGCCAACAGACTACGCAGAGTGATCCCTTTGTTGATCCACCAAGATCAGACTGGTTACGTCCCCGGACGTTCCATTACTGAAAATCTGCGCAGGTTACATCATATTATTTATAGTACAGAGGGGAGCCCACAGAAGCTCGCAGTGGCGTCACTGGACGCCACCAAGGCTTTTGATTCCGTGAGGTGGGACTGGTTGTACGCTACTATGGCTAAAACGGGGATAGGTCCTGTATTTCTGAAATGGACGCAGTTAGTCTATGCTAACCCCACCGCAAGGGTACGCACCAATAGAACTTACTCTGAAAAGTGGCCCCTGCGCAGGGGCACCCGACAAGGTTGTCCCCTGTCTCCCATGCTCTACATCATCGCTGCAGGACCTGTAGCGGCCTACCTGAGACAGGAATACGGGGATGGAGGCATTCATATTAACGGAGCCACTCACCTTGTCTCCATGTACGCCGATGACACCCTCTTATACCTTCGGGACCCCGAACACCTCCTACCTTATATTCTGGAAACTCTGGACTGCTTCCACAAGCACACCGGGATCCAAATCAACAAGAGTAAATCCTGCCTCTTCCCCCTAGCTGCAATACACAGTGAATGTTACGGGTCTCTCCCTCCCCTTGATCTGAAATGGCAAGCAACCTCCTTCAAATATTTAGGGATAACTATACACAGGATCCCCACTACAGAACATATCCTTAACACCGTTAGGGCCAAGGACTCGCTTTCTAAGTCTGTGGACTTTTGGGGCCGGCTCCCGTTCTCAATGGCAGGAAGGGCGGGCCTCCTCAAAATGGTAGCCCTCCCTCGCTTACTGCATACCTTCACCAACGTTCCCTACTACATCCCTCCCTCATTCTTCAGGGACCTCAATAAACTTTGCAGGGGCTTCCTTTGGGGGGGTGGCAGACACAGGGTGGCACTAGAGACCCTCCAGAGGCCATACGAGAAGGGCGGACTGAAGATCCCAAACTTCGAACTATATTTTCTCGCTGGTCAATTGAGACATGTTGTGCAGTGGATGGCTGACGAGGACACAATAGACACGCGCCTTCTTCAGCCAGCCCTCCCCCAGCTACAACTCAGGGACCTACTCTGGACTAGAGGGGGCGCCCTTGAACACTGCCCTTACCTCGCCAAGCTTGGGACAGGCCTCTGGGAAAAGAGCGGTCACACAGGCCTTGAGTGGTAGGTGGCCTGAGGTTACTGACCAAATGGAGGAGAATGTATGCATCGAAATGATCCTGAACGCTGCTGAAGGCGGCCATGAGACCTCTCGTATCTACGAAGCCCTACTTGTTTTCGAAGACTCCGATTGGGGGGACATTATCCATTACCACAAAAAAATCTCCCATAATGCCCGCTTACAGCTCATCCAACTGTATATAATCAACAGAGCGTACCTCACCCCAGAAGCTATATCTAGATTCACCGGCGCTGGCACCCAACTTTGCCCCAAATGCAGCGAAACCGAGGTTGGTATGACACATATGTTTTGGGGCTGCCCAGTGCTCAGAGAGTTCTGGGTACGAGTAAAGGAAAGAGTGGCCGGAGCGGACATTGACATTGAGGTGGAAGACCCCTCGGCATGTATCCTGGGCAGGTTTAAGCGCTGCAGGAAGAACAAACCACTAAATAAACTCAAAAACCTCATATACATTACGGCCAAAAGGTGCATAGCCATGAGCTGGAAAAGCCCCAGAGGCCCGCCTATATCCTTATGGTGGGGCGACCTTTTAAAATGGACCAAGGCTGAAACGGCGGCATGGGAGACGGCGATTCAGGTGCAAAGATTGGACTCTAGCGACGAGCTACAACGTTGGGTGGCTCTAACAGTACCCTTGCTTTATCCTGAGCCACCTGAGAAGGAACCAGATGGCGATACCGACCGGAACGTCTGTTAGAACTCTTGAGGAACTTTGTTCTTACCATGGTCTTGGTGGGGGGAAGGAGGAGGGAGGGGAGTGGGGAGTTGGGTGTTTATTTTCTCAGGTCATTTATGATATGCTTTTCTGTTACGAATGATGATGTTCCTGCTACTTGAGATACGGAAAATAAAAAATATATTTTAAAAAAAAAAAAAATTACTTCCATTGGGCCACAGCTAGGACGCCAGCTCGTTAAGAGGCAGATCACCTGTAAGTGGACTCCTGCCAAATAAAGGAGTTGAAGCCTTTTCTACCAACTGCAAGTTGTTACTTTTTTTGTGTGGGGCAAGGAGACGTATGCGTCTCTTGGAATGGAAAGATGGGGGTTTCAAAGAAAGACGAAGTCTTGTTTGTACCTCTGAGTAAGCCCTGTTATGGGAGTAGTTGGACCAGGTGTGTGATGTTGCTGCTTTGACTGTCCTCCGGGGGGAGGGGAGGTACAGCAAACAAGGAGGATGATCGATCGCGGCCACATGTGTCGGACCCGGGGGATGCCTAGTAGGTGGGGTATATGTGGACCCAGAGGGTGGCCAGAGGGGCAGCCCGCTATGTGGTCTGCCCCTCTAGCACCCCTGCCAGGGCCAGGCCAGCCTATCACGATGAGTCTGGTCACTCTTATTCCATCGTATGCTCGCTTCAGAGCCTAGCCTTTCTTTGCCTTTGTTATTCGGAATGCAGAGCTGGACTCTGTTCGTTTCTCGTTTAACATTTGCTGCAAAGCCTGATCTATTTGAATCTCTCATATGTTAATAGGACAGCAGAGCATGGGTCCTCTGCCCTGTGACATTATTCAGTTGGGGCCTGATGGCAGGTTGCCGTTACTGGTGGGGGGACATGAGTCAGGGCCTGCTTGCAGGTTGCCGTCACTGGTGGGGGTTTTGGGGACATGACTTGGGGCCTGCTGGCAGGTTGCCATCACTAGTGGGGGTGGGGGGGTATGAGTCGGGGCCTGCGGGCAGGTTGCTGTTATTGATGGCTCTGTTGTGGTGTGGGCTGCCTGCTGGCATGCTCACAGGTGATGGGGGGATCCATTGTGGTGTGGGCTGCCTGCTTGCATGCTCATGGGTGATGGGGGCTCTGTTGTGGTGTGGGCTGCCTGCTGGCATGCTCACGGGTGATGGGGGGATCTGTCATGGTGTGGGCTGCCTGCAGGTATGCTCAGGGGTGATGGGGGGATCCGTTGTAGTGTGGGCTGTCTGCTGGCATGCTCACGGGTGATGGGGGGCTTCATTGTGGTGTGGGCTGCCTGCAGGCATGCTCACGGGTGATGGGGGGCTCCATTGTGGTGTGGGCTGCCTGCAGGCATGCTCACGGGTGATGGAGGGCTCTGTTGTGGTGTGGGCTGCCTGCAGGCATGCTCACGGGTGATGGGGGGCTCCGTTGTGATGTGGGCTGCTTGCAAGGTGTGTTTGCGGGTGTTCCAAGCATACGCATACTTTTACACGTGATTTGGCTGGCGCGAGCGGCATACGTGTATTCCGAGTGGTGCGTGAGAAATTTATACATGCCATTAGGCTGGTGCGAGCAGGGTACACTTATTCCGAGGGGTGCGCAAGGAGCTTTACATGTGATTTGGCTGGCGTGAGTGGGTATGCGTATTCCAAGGGGTGCACAAGGACTTTTACACGCGATTTGGCTGGCGAGAGCGTGGTACTCGTATTCCGTGGGGTGCGCAAGGAGTTTTACCCATGATTTGGCTGGCACGAGAAGGGTAGGCGAGCATTTTTAGCGCAATTTCTTTGTTGGGGGGCTGTATGCTGGTTCACTGGACTTTGCGCCATATTGTGGATTTGTGCAGCTGTTTTTGCTGCAAGGGGTGGTGTTAGGGGCGTAACTGACGCTGCTGGATGGTCGCTGCGCCATGGCTGGATATGGATGGGGAATCCATTAATACGGGGTGCATGGAAATGGGATTTAGCACACGCGGCTGGCGCACAATGGCACACTCTCCCTCTCTGTGCCAGCCATGTGCGCTACTTCTGCAAAGAAATCTATTAATTACTGACTTTGGGCCTCATTACGACCCTGGCGGAAATGGAAAAATGATGGCGGAAATGCAATACCGCCATCGAACACCGCTCGTTGCGATTATGACCCGTCACCGTAAAGTACGATGCCATTAGCGACACCGCAGTGAACGGCAACGCTAACTGCACCAAGTACGCGCACGCGCGCCTTGCAAAACCGGAATCACCGCCATGGCGCAACGGTACGCGAATTCTGACCCTAGCGGACATGTACTGAACGCCATCAAGCACGTCGTAAAGTACCATTCCGCCATGGCGAGAAATACGGCATCGTGAACCAACCGTAAATGGCCCACTGAGTGCCTGTACTCCACTCCCTGGCCACATTGCACAACTCCTGGCAGGCGCAATGTACTCACACTATGCAACCAGTGAAATCTACAATTCACCCATGCATGCCAACGTAGAAAAGCATGCAGGGGCTCAAAGCGCCCCGTGAGTGGGCATCCATGTACGGCATGTCACCATAGCCGTACTGATGCAGCACAGGCATGTGAAGGTACAATACATCAAAATGAAAATCAAGAACACATGACACAAAACAACAGTAGTCCCCCATCGCTTGCCACCAGCGCAAGGCAACATCCAAAACAGCATCCTGAGGGGGATTGCACCAGCCCTGTACTCTTGCCAGTAAACAAACCAACCATCAGCAGAAGCATGTACCACACAAGTTGGCAGAGTGACTGAGCAGCCAGGCTCATCCCAAGAGGGGCCGATGGGAGCTGCAGGGCACAGATGGCATCAATACAGAAGCTATTCCAATGGACATGACCCCAGTCCCCCTCCAACAAACGCACGCAAACACAGTCACCTGTGACCAGCCACATTCTGAACATCCCATCATTCCACCAATCGACCTGGCTGACAGGCACCAGTCGGCCAAAAGCCAATCCCCCGCCCCTGAACAGCACATCATGTAAACAGTCACAATGGCAGCCCCTATCCGTGACCATACTGTGCTACGTAGGCAAACGCGGCCAGTACTGTACCACACAACTCAACTCAGAAGGCGGAACACAATGCAGATCATCTCGCAATACATACCGCCACAAATCGAAAATCGCCACATCACCTGCAAAGAACAACGCAACACGACAAATATCGGAATACAATTTAAATGCACATCCAAATGACAAAGGCCCCACAGCAATTTGCAAAATAACACCAAAACAACCATCATCACCGAGGGCTGCATCTGCAATAATTGACCAGCTTCCACTTGTGTGACGCCCTGTACCATCATGGCACACAGGGCCTACATCAACGTTCCAAAAGGCAACATGGAAGCGGCAAGAACCGCAGGTCCGTCCCATGAGGCAGGCACTAGTCGAGCTGAAAGGCCGAAATGTTGCACCTAGCCACCAGTACAGCGTAAGGGCATGTGGCCCATTGGCGATCGTCCCATAAGATCGAAATGGTGCTCCACTGATTCACCCGAAGCTGCAGGAGTCGAGAGTAAAAACCATCTGGAGGAGTGGCGTAGAGATGGCATCTGCAATAGGGCAGGAGATACCTGTCACCCAAAAGAAACACAAATTAACCGATTGCATTACGGGACTCATGATGCATTACAATCTTCATTCAACACACCAAATCCACACCCATATGCATGCTAGCCCACTCCAAAGGAATATACACACCCCTAAATCAGTATCGAATCATAACGAAATCAATCGAGGTAAATACACCATTGGCAACGTCGGTTACTGTGCATGCGTCCGTCAAGATAGAACCCATGACATGGGATTAGTAACGTGCCTAGACACAAGTGTATGAAGGCGCGTCGAGACAGGGAGGATCCGACAAGGGCAGATAGACGTAAGTCCCACTATGGCAGCCTTGCATCACATAGCGCAGGGGAAGGGGAGTGATTCAAAAAACCCATGTACATGGCAGACCCTAAACGGAATCATCAGTCCATGCATCCATTCATCATTCCCTCATCCCGCAATGAAAACGCATGAATATTCACTCACATAATATGTGAAACTTCCATCGCGTCTGTGCGTAATGCAGTCTGCAAAAACCACTGTGCTCCTGGCTGGATCTGTAGTGTTGTGAAGCAAGATGGATTCGGGAACGTCCTGCCTTATCGTCCACTACGCTATTGCGCATCCCATTCAATTCATATCATTCATTGCCTGCTCGTTATGGGCCATGTCCCAAGGACATTCTACAATAGAACGTTACATTTCCAGCCAGACCTGTGGGCGTATCCTCGCCGCTACTTCAAAACCAAAAATGCTGGCCTTCGAATTCCTCACTTGCAACATTACGTCGAAAAGGCTTCTGTGAACGCTTGCATTCACAATTACATCAATGTAGTGCGGCTGTGTGTCATAATGCTAACTGGCTGCAATCACAAATGGGACGCCACGCCCGTCGGTGAAGTACGTTACTGTGCTGCATGAGGGTCGGCCATCGATCGAGCCCTACATACCACTGACTCTTCACAGGTATGTAAGCGGCTGCAATCATAGCATGTGTAACAATGGGAGCATAGCATGAAAATCAGTCAAAGTACATCACACTGCCATCGGGATTTGATACATGATTCCAATCCCAAGATGCCATGCGGCCAAATGCAGCCTTACGTGCGGGACGTGCTCGGCCAGAAGGGATTGCATCTGCCACAGATTCATTCAATCAGCACAGGTGGAGGCCATACAGGCCGACAGCACATATATAGCAGACCCAAACCCCTCCCACAACCACTCCCACTCCAAAATGCTACCGGCAGGACTAGCGATGTTGGGCCTGGGGGACCAGATAGCACTGCAAGTGCTACAACTACAAGAAGACGACGAACAACAACAGGTACAACAACCGGGCGCACAGGGGAGACGGAGGAGAAGGAGGAGGAGGAGGGCAAGGCAGGGTCAGCAAGGCCCACAAGCACTGCCACTACCACCACGCAGGCGGCCCGCAATCCCACGCCTCCGAGCCGATCCGTTCAACCTCACTGCTGAGCAGATCCACACCCTCTACCGTTTGGACCGGGACACCATAATCGCCATTGTGGACATGACACATGCTGACCTCGTGAGCATGATAGATAGCCCAACCGCCATCCCACCCCTACTGAAGGTGGTGTCTGCACTCCACTTCCTGGCCACAGGCACCTACCAGCACACAGTGGGACAGTTGCATGGCATTTCACAGCCACTGTTCTCACGGACACTCTTCCAAGTGCACGATGCCCTCCTGAAGCACGCCGACGACCACATCACACTACCACGCACGTACCAGGAGATTACCAACGCAAAAGTGGGATTCCATGCACTTGGCGGCATCCCGGGTTGCATTGGTGCCATCGACTGCACCCATGTTGAATTGGTTGTCCCACATGCCATGGAGGTCCAGTACCGCAACCGGAAACAATTTCATTCAATCAATGTGCAAATGGTGTGTGACTCCAACAAGATATTTACGCATTGTTGTGCCAGATTTCCAGGATCTACCCATGATTCTATGGTCCTGAGGAACACAAGAATACCACGCTACATGGAGCGACACGCAGGGCACAGATCCTGGCTACTCGGTGAGTCTCATTCCATGCATGACATCGTGGCCCATTTGATGCGTCAATGACCTTGCAGGAGGGGGGGGGGGCTACTTAGCACTATCATTCCACTGACACCCTTTATTCGTCTCATACAGGTGATGCCGGGTATCCACTGAAGAGATGGCTCCTTACACCAATCCGGAACCCACAGAACGAGCATGAGGAGGACTACAACCATGCCCACTCACGTACCCGTGTGGTCATTGAACAGGCATTCGGCCTACTGAAGGCTCGTTTCCGCAGCCTCAGCAGGTCTGGCGGGGCACTCATGTACAGCCATGAGAGGTTTCTAAGATGGTCATGGCATGTGTCATGCTGCACAACATGTGCATACGTAGGAATGTGCCCATGCCCCCTGACGCTGTACTGCATGCACCTGAAGATGATGATGATGATGAGGGTGGGGATGTGGAGGCACCTCAAGGAGTCCATGAGGCACAGGATGCACGTGCAATCCGACAGAGCATCATAGATGCATGCTTCTAGCAACCACGCATGGTGCCTATTACACGGAAAGGGGACCTGTGGCACTGTGTGTGTGTAGTACAGGCACATTGTGGACTGTACGCCTATGAAGGCCTCGTACGCAAATATCAATGTCCACACATGTCATTGGATGATAATGAGATGCTGTATTGTTAATGTGATTTGATTTATACACCCTATGGACCCGCCACCCAGTGAAGCCCAACACACCCCCTCCACCCTACTACCTCCCCCCCCAACACCAGTGTCCAAATATGCATGCTGTCCGTGGTTGGACGCTATTGCAAGCCCCCTCTACGGGTATCAGGGGCACCCCTGCCCGTGGAGCGCAGGTTCCTGCCAGATCTGCGTTGGGGGCTGCCCTGGACGGAACTTGCCACGGATGATGTCTCTGCCTGCTCGCGTCCATGCATGTCTCTGAGGGTTTGTGAGAGCTCCGAGAGCACACGGCGCACAGCAGCAAGTTCAGCACAAACGTCTTTGGACGTCGCATGCAGTTCCCCCCTCAGGCTCTCGGTGCTTTTCTCCATTTGTGCTCTCAGGCTCTCGGTGCTTTTCTCCATTTGTGCTCTCAGGCTCTCGGTGCTTTTCTCCATTTGTGCTCTCAGGCTCTCGGTGCTTTTCTCCATTTCTCCCCTGAGGCTCTCACTACTTTTCTCTATTTGTGCCCTGAGTGTCTCGGTGGATGTTTCCATGGCTGCCCTGGAACCCCCGCATTCATTTGCATGGTCCTTGAGTAGCGTGGACACTTCCTGCTGTTGCTCGATCAGCAGGTCGAGGGACTGTTGCCTCTGCTGGGCCATGGACATTTGCGGTGGTGTGACAGGGGGGCTGCTCAACACATGTTGCCTTGGCACAGGACTTGTGGGGGTTGGCCAGTCGTCGTCTTCAGGGTGCCCCTGCGTGGTTTCGTCATGGTGTAGGGGATGGAACATGCAGGGGGATTGGGAAAGGTCATGGATGGTACCTACGTCGCCAGCACTGTTTTCCGTGTCGGAGCATGCTGGCATGACAGCTGTGTCACCTATGGTGCTGCTACCACCAGAGGCAGTGCCATCAGATACGTTCTTTGGGGGGACCTGTGGTGCTGGGGTTGTGGACTTGCTGGCTGCTGGGGTGCCTGTTGCAGTCCCCTCCAGTGTGCTGCCACTTGATTCCTGCTGCTGCCGTGTCTTGATCCTTGCAGCTGAGGTGGAGGCTCTTGGGACGTTGGTCCTGGCCCTCTTTGCAGGCGTGCTGGTAGGGGTGTCCTGCAGCTCGTCGTTGGTATCGGACCCTGTGGTGGAGTAAAGAGGGGCGAGCGTTAGTTATGGGTCTGTCGGATTTGGAATGGCAACGTATCAAATGCATTGGGGTGGTACATGAGGCTGATTTGGGACTGGGCCTTGGAGGTGGTCTCATTTTCGTGTGGATTGAGGAGGCATTCATTTGGCTGCCTGCAGTTAGGGGGTGCATGCTGCACATGTAGGGGTTGTTTATGGCATCTTGATTGATTTGTTTATTCATTCTGACTTTTAGAGGGCGCTGTCAGGGCAAAGTATGTATTGCACTATGGGGTCACATGGTACTGCACATGTTCGTGGTTTGTGGATTTCGCATTGTTTCTCTTGGCCAACCTACCTGATTCTCCGGTTGTCGGCACTCCTTTCTCCATCCCTCCGACTCCCTCTATGCTCTCCATTCCTATGGTGGAGGCGCAGATATCCTCCCAGGGGGTCAACTTGATGGGCGACTCTGAACCCCCCCCGGTAGCTGTGGCGATGTTCCTGTTCGCAGAAAGTATGCTGCGTACGCGGATCCGCAGGTCGTCCCACCGCTTGCGACATTGCTGTGGCGTGCGGGGTGTTGTCCCCACCGCACTTACGCGCTGTGCCACCAGGGCCCATATGGCCTTCTTGTTGGCAAGGGCCGTCCTGGTCATTTGACTGGAGAAGACGACGGCGGCATTTTCCTGGAGGGTCTCGGTGAGCACGGTCAGTTCCTCTCGGGAGAAGTGTACCTGCCGCTTGCGGTCACACGCTTTCTTGGCTACCTTTCCCATATTTATTTTTTTAACTGGGGTTGCTAACGGGTTGGGATGTGTGTCAGGGTCGGATTTTTAATGGTTGTGTGGGGATTCGGATTTTATAGTTGTGCGGCGTGCTGTTTCCCGTTCCGGCCACATGCTTTTACTTCCGTTTCCGTATATTTACGGTGCCCGTAATTTGCGGTGCCCGCTCGTTACGGTGACCGCTCATTACGGTGACCGCTAAGATGGGTGGCGGTATTGCACCTGGTGCAGCGTACGGCGGCGGTAAGGGCCGTTTTGGGGTCATTTCCGCCATCGCAGCCTTTCGGATTCCGCCATGGCGTAATGCTCGTGCCCGATGGGTCGTAATTAGCCGCACTTTGCTCCTTCGTGCAATGGCGGAAACGCTATTTACGCTGTTGCGGTCCGGTCAGTCACTTTCCGCCAGGGTCGTAATGAGGGCCTTTATATGTAGTAGCAAAACTGGGGAGTGCAGCGGAACAGATAATATACAGACAAATACGTAGCAAGTTGTTGCATTATGCTCCGTATGTTTCTTGTGCCCAAGCACTAGTAACATCAGTGCTTAGCTGGAGAGATCTGAGTGCAGTAGAACATTCGCGAATGCTGCAAGCTTTCAAGATTCGGAATAAAGTGCAATGACGAATTGATTTAAACCTGGGGCAAAAAATATAAATAAAGTATTGTTTCTTTGAGCGCACGATAAAATGTACAAAGATTCATTGTGTCTGTATCTCGAAACCATTTTGCCAGGGCAGTCACAATATACGTGAAGCTCAAAGCATGCCAGCCATCTTCATGCTTGTAGGGTCCGTTACTCAGACAAGATACTTTTCAATGGAGCCAAAAGAACTTACCATTTAAGACTCTCTATTTGATATCTTGCATAAATCAACATCGTCTCTTTGACCATTGACTCTAATCTTCAGTATATTTATAAACGGGTACAGAAACTAGTTGACATGCAAGGGCGTGTGTTACCAATCTTCACAATTCAAAATGCATAGTTCAGTTTTGATAAAGGCCCTCCAAGATACTTTAATAGATGAATTGAGACTGCAGATGTTTCTTAGTATTCTTTCGGTAAGAACAGCTTTGGAATGCCTACCAAAATTTTTGGACAATAATTTGAATTTGTTTTCAATAAATTCCTGATTTAATATGGTGTGAGTTGCAAAACATGATGTGGATGGAGGAGCGTCAGCCGCCTCTCGAGATAGGGGGCCTCATTACAAGTCTGGCGGTAGCCATGCGTATAAACCGGCAGGTTACCGCTGGACCCATAATACCATTACGCCTCAGTGATTGCCGGAATCACCGGGGCATTACAACCCGGTAATTCGAGAGGCGGAATTTTGTAAATCCCCATTCCCATGGAGTCTGATAGGGCTCCATGGGGATGGGGACCATGGAAACACTGGTTCCGTCTATGACAGAGCCAGTGTTTCCATGTCCGCCTGCAGGCGGGTGGAATTAATCCTGCCAGGTCAGACCTGGCGGAAGTGATACCTCCCGCCTGCAGCACTCAGAATCAGCCGGTCTGGAAACAACAGTGGCAGCGGTTTTACCACCACCGTTCTTTCCAGACCGGCAGGGTCGTAATGAGGCCTAGGGTCTTTCTGCTGTTTTCAAGACATCGACCTATCCCCCCAAAGCTGTGCCCCATATCTAGCAATTGCACAAGACTTTATCTCGTAAATGCCCAATAGTATTTCATTTTGCTGAGTCTGCAATGTTCGAGCAAGTTGAAGGATGCCACCATTGGCCTGGCATGTGGTTGTAGCTTATTTCTTTAAATCAATCATGCCTCTAATGCTTTCATTAAAGGTAACCACAAGATATATGAATACCATAACTCATTCAGGTCTGGAGGCAGCAATGTGCCAGTGTTTTGCTAAGGGCCAAGAACTGAACATTTAGTCTTAGCAACATGAATTGGTAACTCAAACTCTAGCATGAACTTGACACATTTATTGATAAAGTTCTGCAATGTGAATGAGGATCTACCCTATAATACACTGTTGTATGTGAAGCTCAGCACCATTTTCAGTAACCCCCTACATAAAGAACATTTAAATTCCCAAACACTAACTCCTCTTGTAGTGACTAAACAGACGGGTGCCAAGATTCAATGTGTACAAATGGCTATTTTAATGGGAAAACATTCACTGCACTCCACTAGGCATAGCCACAGTATTCTGATGCAATATAAGAATGATCAAGATCAATGGATGAACACTTATGTCCGTCCAAGAGCTCTATAACCTTGTCCGGTTAGCCATCACAAAGAAATATCCATGAAGACGGGAGACATCCTAGAAAAGAAATATGTTCCTGTCAGGAGAGAAGCATGCATGACCTGATTGCGGGCTCCACAGATCCTCTCTAAAGCCAACATGATATATGGCCAATATATCTCAGTTATGCACCTATTGTGCCAGACTTCAGTACTGTAGTCTAGAAACCAATTTCGATGTGGCATCTACAAGGGATAGTGGTCTAATATGTAAGCACACTATCAATCACATTTTTTAAATAGTGGGGATATAATTGCCCTGTACCATATGCTAAGAATGTCAACGTTCTGTCAAATAAAGTGAAAAACACTTCTAAAAAAATGCTGTTGTCTTTACCGGTAAGTACTCTTATTATTCCTTTACACATGTAACTGAGTCACTTAGGGATTGATCATGAAGTTCAATTGAAACCAATGTGTTATTGGTTAAGACATGGTTGCAGTAAGTCTCTTACTGTTTAAAATCAAATTGTTCATGATAAGTGCATCATGATAAATGTGTTCTTAAGAATGTATTGTTAGATCATTTGGTGGAAATTCTTACCCATATTGGGAAGCATGCCATCCAGGTGGTGAAGTCAGCATACTTCAGTTTATTGAAGAGATGTTTGATAGGTGCTATGTTCATTCTTTGCACGTTTTATTTTTGCAGCACTTTTTTCAGAAAAATGTTTGCTGAAATAAATCATCAATTTCTTTTTCTATATGGGGGCCCAATCCCCCCTCCCATATTATTTATCCCTATAGACCACCCCACCCTACCCCTTATATGCCCTCTCCTCTGACCCCCCATATTCTTTGATGTTTTTTTCGTTAACAACGTTTCGGCAAAGAGTGCCTTGTAAAAAACAGGGGATGAATGAACGTTGTACCGTTTGATGGAACCAGGTGGAAACCCCTGATGGGTACATACCTTTTGAACAAGTCATGCTTCAGCCACAAGGTCTATTTAGAGTGCATTAAACCCTCTCACATGGAAAATGTGTTCTTTTAACTTCGAGCAGGCTTTCTCCCGTTAGCCAGTTTTATGGCTAAGTGGTATGTTGGTAACAAGTAACTGTGCTCATTGCTTGATAGCCATACAAGACTAAGCCCATTTCATTGCTTGACAGTCAGAAGACAAAGCCCATTTGGTTGCTTTTAAGCCCACTGAATTAGGAAAAAGTGGCTTAGAGTAATACTAAAATATTGTAGTGTAAGATCTATAAAGAAGGCTATCAGTATGTGTAAATAAACAGCATGCAAGGATGTGACTTTTGCTTTGGCTGGATATTTAAAACTAGCTTTGTCTACGAGATTAAAAAACTTGATTTAGAGATGTAATACTTTGATTTTTGTGATAGCTTTGAGTTGGCTATAGCTAAGAAGCTGATTTTTATTTTATGTGGGTGATGGTTTTATGTACATGGAAAGCCCTATAAAAAAGCACTACAAACATCACAACTATTCTATAGATTTTTTTTCTGGGCGTAAAATTGGTGATTACATTGTGACATTACACCTGCCTTGATTTATCAAAATGACTGTAAAACTATCAATTTTTATTATATTTTAATTATACTTTTAGATTAAGAGTATGCTAGGATGATGGAAATTGTTGCAACAGGTGAAAGTGACCACAGAGCAGTGACCCTAGTCTTAGATGTAAAGTGGAAGGTTAGCACGATCACTGATATGGCTTAGGGTATGGGCCCATCAAACAAAGAGAGATATTCAGATGAGAAGATTATAAGCTAAACAACATTGTTCCTATGATGTATCAAAAATGAATTCACATCTTGGATACTGTCTGAAATATTCATTAGGCTAACCATAGAACTCCCATGGCAGGTTCCATCCTTATACCCCTATTCACAATACTGGACAGAACACTCTCTGCCGATCAAACAGTTAAGGTAGAAGTAGAAATGGTTTGACAAAGACTGTAGGGAAAAAGAGCAATCTAATGAAAGCATTAAAATCAGTTAACCAAACTGAAGATGCAGTTACAAATGCGAGGAGATAATATAAGGCCTCGATTAAGCAAACAACTGATTCCTGAATCAGAAGAAAATTAGGAAGCCCTGAAGTTCGACACAAAGTACAATGATTCCTGGGCATTTTGGGAATTAACTTATCTAGGTTTATTGTCTGACGGTAACCCATTATGCATCAAAATAACTGAGAGTATCTAATAAAGTGACAACTTGATATCCTTGATTAGTGCTCAGACCAAGTATGTTCTCCTTGAATTTGATCTATTAGAATGCCCATTCCAGGAAAAGGCCCGAGCGCCAGATAGGTTCCTGGTGGACCTTTAAAAGGATGAATTATTGGTGTGGGCCCCTTATTTTCTGCTGCTCATAAATGCTATAATTAAACTTGGTAAGACGCTGGCATCAAGGAAACCTGCTGAGATTGTACTAATCTATGAAAAAGGTGGTTGTGAAAATCCCGGCAAATACCGACCAATCTTGATCCTAGACGCGAGTACTAAAGCGTCTGGTAAAGTACTCTTATTCTGAGTAGTGGCGTAGATTAATGAAAGGAATGCCGTATGTCATCTCTAGTACTTCCCCAAGGGTGTGAGTACTATATATCATCAATATTGCTCTAATAATGAACAGATATATTTAAATTAAAGAGGGAGCATTATACTGGATATTTATTGATCTAAAGGCTGCATTTGATGGGATTTGAAGATCAGAACTGTAGAGAGCTATGATTAAGAAGAAAATACTGTGTCTAAAAGCAATCATTGAATTGTAAGACAATAGTATGGCATCTGTACAGGGGGTAAAACAAAAAAGAGAGACCTAGGCTCAATAGCCTTCGTGTGGGCCGCACTCCCTTTCTACCCACTTTGAGTTTAAACATTTGTTTTGTGCTTAAATATAAACTTCAACATTACTGTAACCATTTAAATCTGGTTTAATTTTTGAAAGATAATGATCTGTGTTGTCAGATCATAAAGTTAGTATTTCATTTCTTCAATTAGGCTAGCACAGAGACTGGGGCAAACAGTAACTCATTGGGCTAATGCATTTCGGAAGTAATTC
The DNA here is from genome assembly GCF_040938575.1 of Ambystoma mexicanum. Taxonomy (NCBI): domain Eukaryota; kingdom Metazoa; phylum Chordata; class Amphibia; order Caudata; family Ambystomatidae; genus Ambystoma; species Ambystoma mexicanum. Next base: position 931,340,259 of record NC_090930.1, read on the forward strand.
CTTCTTCAGAGCCCGGTTATAAATTCTAACAAAGTAGTATTCAAAATATCATGTTCAATAGTGCATTGCACCAAATCCAAATAATAATTCCATATTTAAAAGTAACATAACAATATGGTGTGCAATATTTCAAAATACACAGGGCGCCCAAAAGTACAAACAAACATGCAACAATATGTAAAAAGAGAAAACATGAAAAAATAAAATGAGTCAGTGAATAACATAGAACATAGAGACGTAAACAAATTGGCTAGAATGCAAAAATAGGCTTCAATCGTTCACATTCTTCATGAGATAGCCAGTTTCCAATTTAGACATATCTTTCAACCATTCAAATAAGTGTGCGTAATTTTATGTCGTATATGCATGCAATTCTGTGTTTTAGCAGTTTGTTTTTAACAGCTTTAGCAATCTAGCATTGGCTTAATATTATCTCCACTATGTTCCCTTGCTTTGGTGGAAATGGCATGCCGTGCACCCCATTATTTTAATCAATTGCTCAATTAGTGAACTAATCCGCTCTGTGTATTAATGAAATCGGGACTGTGCATGTTTCCGTGCACCCATTATGACTGACCTGTTTGCCGTATTTGGTAGCTTGCACGGAAAGTTCTGTGTTGTGTTGGTCGAGATGCAATGCTAAATAACAAATGCTTAAATTTAGTATTCCTTGTGTAGACTTATCTTTAATTTGTAACAGTTTGCTGATGAGCTTACCTTCAAGTGGAGGGAGCTCGGTCCTACTCCTGCAAATGCGATCCGTAAACCTGGTTGCTACAACGTTGTTCCCAAAATGGCCGCGCGTCTATGGACGCGTTGCTAAGACTACGTTTAATATCAAATTGGCCGTGAACACGTCGGCCATTCTGGAAGGGGCACACTTGTGATTGTGTATTAATAGATTACTGCTACAATTAACCAAAATCAAGCGATTAATTGGGAAGAATTTCTAATGCGCTATAATTGCAATAAACATGATGTGTGTTTACAATCATGTAGATGGTATGCAGTAACAATTGTTATTAGTATTTCAATTGGTGAATAATTATTTTGGGATCATAGAATCTCCCGCAGTGCTTACATATGAAGCAAAAATGGGAACAGATCCTTAACAAGTGCTCTCTTGACTTGATTTTGCTAACTATCAAAGAACTTTCAACTAATTTACTCAATTTGGAACAAGAAATACAAGTTCTATCGGAAGAAATTACAGCATTAACAAGCACGGACACGCTCCAGGAAATACTCATAGATAGCAACAAACGACTAGAAGGATACAAAGCAGATTTAGAAGCTAGAAAAATCAGAAAATTCAGATGAGACACATTTGATTACCTACGAGACGAAGTATATACATGGGCAGACAAATACCAAAACCAGCCACAGAGACCACGCAATCCTAATCCTAATTCTGACAACATCAGCTCAGATACAGACTCCAACAGAGATGAGCAAACTTCACAAGCACCACAACAAAGTACAGGAGAAGGGCGAGACGCCCTGGCTCACATAAAACTTTGTACATAAAATAGTGAATGTTATATGCATTCCAAACATTATAATATTCTCAGTATTGATATGGTTGATCCCAGATCACTTTAGTACTATATAAAACATAATATTTGATTCTAAAAAACTAAAATGTGCAAAGTCGGCAAAGCAATTAATAGAAAACCAAATTCTAAAGTGTCCTGTTTCTTGGTTATCCCTCTCAAACCAGCCTACAGCAGACCCTATTTTTACGTTTTTGGTCATTAAGCGACTTGCTTTGATTTTCTCACAATATTGTTTATACTGTTGAAATACACGGTGTCATTGTCTAACATGAAGTAATATTTAGCAACACTGTGTTCAGGAAAAACAATACTGCATTATTGTACAGGTGTATTGTCTACATACCACATGAATTTTGCAGACACACCTTTGAATGTTTCAGTTTATGTTCCACAGGACACTTTAGAATTTGGTTTTCTATTCATTGGAAAAATGTTGGATTCATTGCCTGTCTATCACCAATGTACATGTACTTTTGGAAATTGATATCTACTTAACATTTGAATATTTTGTTTTGTATTGAAAACAACATGTGCATGGTTTACTTTTTTGCTTTCGATTTTTCAATACCTACATGTGTGACCTAATTAAAATAAAGGACACTGTAGTTTAACTCCCGTATTTGGATCAGTACCTCCTTCCAGGAATGCATACTTGCTATGATGTACTACCACCAATGTGGAGGTCTCTGTAAATTACATCTGCAGTAAATCACTGCAGATCTAAAACGTTTGAGGACAGGACCACCCCCTTGTACAAAGTGTCCAGGAGAGAGCACCTGATGGTTTTTTTGTACTTGTTGGAGACCACAAAGGCATTTTCTATGACCACTGCAGCTCCCCCACCACCACCATCTGGAGGGCCTGGAGAGGGGAACAGGCGTGGTGATACAGAAGAGGATCAAGAGGAAGATGAAGATGAGGTACTGGAAGTCCCTCTCTTCAGCTCCTGTCATGAGTACTGGGTGTAGCAGCTATTTACCACCATTGAGGGTGTACCAAAGACTCAGGCAGACAAGATTCGATACACTGAGTGCAGGTTTGTATTCCTAACGGACCACCTCCATGCGGCGTCACCTCAAGTCTAAACACAAGGGGGCAGTGTGAAAAGTTGTACCTTTCGACGGGACGAGTAGGCTGACACCCACTACCTCTTCCTCATCATCTGCTCCTGTCACCACAAGGGACTCTTCTGTGGGGCAGAAGATCACAGCAGGAGCCTTGCAAACCATGCATAGCAACATTGACCCTTACCTTTCGAGGGTGACAGTACTGTGTATGTACCACGACACACCGCTCTGTAGAGGGGAGCAGTTTTAGAGTGTTTTCGAGGCTGCCGTCAAGGAGCACAAGAAACACTGTCCCCTATCTGATTAAGGCCCACCCAAAATCTTCCTTTCTCCACCGGCCCCTTCGCGTCCCTTTGGTTGGTGCCCATTCACTTCCTTCCCTTGTCTCTCATGCAAAAAAAGCCTAAACAATATGTAAAACACAGAAAACACAGAAAACACAAAAAACGGTTCCTTTAGGAGCCAGCCTTCAAAGTTCAAACTTAGAAGTAACAAAAAAGGTTACAGGCCCCTATGCAGCCTGTGGAGTCCACAGAAGCAGAGTAGTCTGCGGACTTCAGAAAAATGTGTTTGCCGGTGAAATCAAAAACATTGAACTCTTTTGTGTGAGAAAGTGGTGGCTCTGAAAATAACCTTTTTTGAATTTTTTGTTTTTGAAAAAAATGGATCATTTGTTAAAGCAAACTAAAGCATATTCCACTCAACTGAACTATTTCTTTAAACTTGCAAAAAGTAGGCATTTTGTTTTCCCGGTGTTTCCATGTATTTTATTTGCACCCACTGAAAAATGCTTTATATATTTACAAAAACTGCTTGAAAGCATTTTGAATGGTTTGCAGAAAAATCTGATTACCCGCATCAGTAAGATGTACTCCAGCTCTGCAGAAAATGTTGGCAATGTCAAATTTAATGTTTTCGTTATGGAAAGACGTCATGCCAACATCTCCGAAAAACACACAAGCAGCCTTTTTGACATTGCACCTCACTTTCTCCATTTTTGGACCAAATGAACTTGAGCGCATTCACATCTGTCTCCGGGCAATGCGAGCAAAAAATCAGTCTTGAATTGGGGAACATTTCCTTCAATTTGTTAAATGTTTCCTTTGTTGCAAACTGCAGTGACATTCCAGTCACATACTCTAAACTGTTCCCTCCACAATGAACAATGATAATGTCCGGATGTTTCAGTGTTACCATATGTACACAAAATGGGAACAAGTCCACCCACTTCATGACATGCACTCCATACCATTCTACATGAACATCATCAAATGCAAGATTTTCAGCCATTCCACAGTGCTCAGCATACACCTTCAGCCAATGGTTCCACAAGTTCCCCACACTCCATATACTCTGCTTCCTGAAACGCATAGCCAAAGCCATAGCCATCTGAAGTCCTCTCAGCAAACAAAGCTTATCTCCCTCCTTGTATACCACACCCAGAAAACCTGATTGGCTAATCACCTGGGCTTCAGAGTCTCATTTCCATACCTGGCATCCTCAAAAGACCTGGATGTGGCATGTGCCATCCACGGACTACAGCAGTGTCCGCGGCCAGATCGTCTAATGAAGGGGGTGGGAGGGAAATTAAATACAATGTAAGTTATTTAATCTTTAATTGTGGCTCTGAAAAGAACCATTTTTTGTTTTTTCAGTTTTGATTTTTGTTGGGGACTTTTTCGTTTTTTTCCTACAACTAATTAGACATCTTTTCACATGCACTCCACATCATTTTCACAGGAACATTCTGAGTGCATTTCAAAAAGTTATGTGCACCATCGGTCACAATGTTCTCATTTGGAAAATATGTCATCCCAACACCATTCAAAAATGAGCATACCCCTTTGTTTACAAGGTGCCTTCCTGCTTCACATTGGGGACAAAACACATTGGTGAATCTACATACTGCCCTATGTGGTATGTGTGAAAAGATCATATTTCTACATGGAAATAGTTCCATTAGTGCTTGCACCATATGTTTCAATGCAAACTGCAAAGATATTGCACTGATGTAGCACAACCTATGCCCTCCACAATGTACAACAATGAAATCTGGACATTGAAAATTAAACATGTTTTTTGCAATATGCAAATTAACTCTCCCAGTTTTTGCCGGGCACACCATACAAAGAAATCTCCACTCCCTCCAATCCAATGTTAGCAGAAATGCCACACATTTCTGTGTACCCTTTCAGATTCAGCATCCAAGAATCTCCCACCATCCACACAGTAAGCCTTCTCATAACAGCAACCACAATCATCTTGCCTACACACAGCAATGAAATGAACTGCTACCCTATCTTCCTATAAATCACAACCTGAACACCTAATTGGCTAATCACCACAGTCCCCTTTCCATGCCAGCCATCCATAAAAGACTCGAGTTTTCTTTTAATGAGCATTTTCATCCCAGTTTAAAAATACATATTTTCAATTCTAACAGCACTGTCTGTGTCTTTTTTGTGAAAGAAAAGAAAATCACATGTACAAGATTTCTACAGCTTGTTTAAATGACAGATCCTGTGTGAAAGTTCAACATATTGACAGTAGATGCATGCTTGGCAAAATGACCCATTATAACCTACCAAGAGTTATTTTTTCTGTTCATTCTGTCACTTTTTATAGCACTCTGCCACTAACAAAGTTACACTAGAACTCTCACAATCCAAAGTGAAAGCAGACGTTGCAAGTATGTTGCTAAAGCATGGCATCCACTTGGAATGAAAAATAGCAAAATGCAATGCGTTTAAAAAGCACTATTCGAAGTACAACTAATAAATGCATGTATACATTTACAACAGTACTGTGTGTAATATCTAAAAAATAAATGTAACAAGATAAATAAAAGAACGGGCAGCTGGTGGCAAGTGTAGGGTGAGTGCAGGCGTAAGTGCTGGCGGGGGATTGTGGGGATAGAGAAAACAGTCCCCAGTTGCAGGGGTTGCTGGGGAGGAAGTGCAGGGATTGGGCCCAAGTTCAGATGGGTGGCTAGGTAACCAGTGCAGTCTCAGTATCAGCCAGGACTTTAGCAGGGGAGAGGGGAGGGAAAGCAGAAGCAAAGAGGAAGGTTTTCAGGTGCTTCCGGAACCAAAGATGGTTCTCCTCAAGTTTCAGGGCGGCAGGGAGGCTGTTCCAGAGGGAGGCCCCAGCCGAAGAGAGAGATCTACCACAAACTCATTGCTTGGAGAAGCGACTGACCCTGAGGGAGTTGGAGGCAGATGAGCAAAGAGCTGAAGAGGGAAGATATTTAGGAAGAGAGAGTTGAAGGTATTGATGCCCCAGAAGGCCCTGTGGGCGATGCAGAGGGTTTTGAACTTAATTCTCGCAGCCACTGGGAGCTAGTGCAGAGATTTCAGTCCTGGAGAATACGATCCCTGGACTTGACGCTCAGGACAAGTCTTCCAGTCCTGTTAAACTACCGCCACATCAAAATGCTAGGAACACACCATTCCACTATACGGAATCTTCTGCAGAGACTGTCCCATGCAAAAAATCCTGCTTTACAACTGCAATATTTTAATAACATTCTCTTACATGGAACAGCCAAAGGACTCCTTCAACAAATAGAACACATCCAAAGTAAATATTTTGGAAGTGAAGATGACTTATAAAATTCAGTAACCTTAGAAAACATTAGCGAAAACCTTACAAACACCAATCTTCTAACAAACAAATATAAACAAATAGCAAAGTTTAAAAGCACATCTGCTAAAGTTCCAAACTAAGTATGCGTGTGCTGTCGCAAAAGTTTTATAAAAAGAGCACAACAATTGCAGATATGACTTACAAAATAGAGGACAGCGAGGAATCCCAATGGTTCCATTGCTTTATATTTTATAACAGAAAATAAATACAAAATAAGTGACCCCTCAAAACTTTGCACATTTTGTATTACAAAGCTTAACAATAACCAAATGCCATCACATGCTGTCACTAATAACTTGGAAATATCCCCACTTCCAAAAGTTCTCCTCCCGCTTAATTTGTATGAGAGCATTATAATACAAATAGTACACCCATTTCAAGCTACAACACGCCTTCAACCCAAAACAGCCAAATTGCCTACTACTGAATTATTAAACGGCATTTGTGACAAAGTAGTATATTTGCCATTAGATCTTAACGAAAATTTAGAAACTCTAGGAGTGCAACGGCCAATAGATGAATCTTTGATTATCCTAGTTAAACGTGTTCCAACAAAAGACAACCAAAATTGGCAACAACTAGTAGACTTAAACAAAGTTAGGAAAGTCCTACAATATCTAAAATAAAACAATGAGTACTGCAAAGATATAAACATTGAAGAGAACTGAAGAGAAACCACCCAATTAGGATTCATCACCAACTGGCCAATTTGAATGTGTAGATCCTATTACTGCAGCCAATTGGATCAGTATACAATTCACCCGCTGCACTCCAAAGACACCATAAATGATGCATTAGAAACATATAAATATGGCAAGACAAATGATCTTCAATCAGCATGTTCCTTTCCTCTACTCATTCCTACAGGAAAAGGAGGAAGATATGATGAAAGACCCACACAAATAACAGCATCAGAACATTGCTCTTTACGAATGTATTCTGAAGACCATAGATTCAGACAAAATGTAGAAATGTAGAATACAAATTCCACCTCCTGTTCGAAAGTGAACTATCAACTATATGTTACAGAGGTGCACATACATTAAAAACAGGCTCTAATTTTTTAAACATGTCTGCTACCAAACTGCTTCAAAAGGTAAAAGACAAGGATGAAGTTTTGCAGTCAAGTATCACAAATCTCTTTGCAAACATGCATGATACAAAAAAATACTGGTTCCGATGTCATGCTGATGTACATTGTATGCTAAGGAACCTCGGCCCACCCACATGGTTTGTTACTTTAAGTTGTGCAGAATATGCATGGGATGACTTGCATGGCTTCTTATGCATAGCAAACCAAAATAAAGAAGGAATAGACATAGAAACAGCAGGAGAACTCTATTCTCTTGACGCTGTAAATGTATAAAAATACTTTCACCACTGCTTTATTGCCATGCAGCACTTCATCTTTAATATTAGTATCGCTCCCCTCGGAGAAGTGGAACACTTCTTTTGGAGAAAAGAATATCAATCCAGAGGAGTACCACACATCCACATGCTTTTGTGGATAAAAGATGCTCCTGAATTTCGTCATGACAGTGAAGCCACTGTTTTTCAGTTTATTCACAAATACATATCCAGTAACACCCCTTCAGAAACCACGCATACTGAGCTACGTACACACATTTAATGCTTCCAAAAACATAAGTGTAGCAAATACTGCCAACGTAGATATAAAAACAAAGGTAAATACTACACCAAATGCTGCTTTGGTTTTGCTAGACCGATTTCAGCAAAAGGACAAGTAACCAGCTTGATGTATTCTGTTAAACACAGTGTCAAAGCCAAATCACCTAAAAACACATACATCATTAAAAGAAACAAAGCTTCAAAGTACATCAATGATTACAATGCAATAATTGCCCTCTTGTGGAATGCAAACATAGATATGTGGCTGCGAACTCTCAAGTGGTTAACAACCACTGAACAGGTTATCAGGCCTTGTTCTGTCGAGAGAGGGGCGCCCGCTACCTTTGCAAACTAAATTTCAAGGAACCTGGGATTGGTAACCCTAGGTCTCCTGGGGGCAACCAGTTGTGGTCTCCCTCTCACTGTGCTTAGAGAGGCATCAGCTTCACCTCACTGATGATCCCCAACAAGGGTGAAACACGTGTATGGGGTTGCTGGTGGTACTCTCGTTCAGGTTGGAGTTGCCATTGCATTTCGGTGCTGGACTGTCCCTGGGCAGGACAAAGACTGATGTGCAAATGGATATTTCCCATCTGTGAAAGGCACAGTGAGTAAAAGCAGTGGCTGCGAACTCTCAAGTGGTTAACAACCACTGAACAGGTTATCAGGCCTTGTTCTGTCGAGAGAGGGGCGCCCGCTACCTTTGCAAACTAAATTTCAAGGAACCTGGGATTGGTAACCCTAGGTCTCCTGGGGGCACCCAGACGTGGTCTCCCTCTCACTGTGCTTAGAGAGGCATCAGCTTCACCTCACTGATGATCCCCAACAAGGGTGAAACACGTGTATGGGGTTGCTGGTGGTACTCTCGTTCAGGTTGGAGTTGCCATTGCATTTCGGTGCTGGACTGTCCCTGGGCAGGACAAAGACTGATGTGCAAATGGATATTTCCCATCTGTGAAAGGCACAGTGAGTAAAAGCAGTGGCTGCGAACTCTCAAGTGGTTAACAACCACTGAACAGGTTATCAGGCCTTGTTCTGTCGAGAGAGGGGCGCCCGCTACCTTTGCAAACTAAATTTCAAGGAACCTGGGATTGGTAACCCTAGGTCTCCTGGGGGCAACCAGACGTGGTCTCCCTCTCACTGTGCTTAGAGAGGCATCAGCTTCACCTCACTGATGATCCCCAACAAGGGTGAAATACGTGTATGGGGTTGCTGGTGGTACTCTCGTTCAGGTTGGAGTTGCCATTGCATTTCGGTGCTGGACTGTCCCTGGGCAGGACAAAGACTGATGTGCAAATGGATATTTCCCATCTGTGAAAGGCACAGTGAGTAAAAGCAGTGGCTGCGAACTCTCAAGTGGTTAACAACCACTGAACAGGTTATCAGGCCTTGTTCTGTCGAGAGAGGGGCGCCCGCTACCTTTGCAAACTAAATTTCAAGGAACCTGGGATTGGTAACCCTAGGTCTCCTGGGGGCAACCAGACGTGGTCTCCCTCTCACTGTGCTTAGAGAGGCATCAGCTTCACCTCACTGATGATCCCCAACAAGGGTGAAACACGTGTATGGGGTTGCTGGTGGTACTCTCGTTCAGGTTGGAGTTGCCATTGCATTTCGGTGCTGGACTGTCCCTGGGCAGGGCAAAGACTGATGTGCAAATGGATATTTCCCATCTGTGAAAGGCACAGTGATCAAAAGCAGTGGCTGCGAACTCTCAAGTGGTTAAAACCACTGAACAGGTTATCAGGCCTTGTTCTGTCGAGAGAGGGGCGCCCGCTACCTTGGCAAACTAAATTTCAAGGAACCTGGGATTGGTAACCCTAGGTCTCCTGGGGGCAACCAGACGTGGTCTCCCTCTCACTGTGCTTAGAGAGGCATCAGCTTCACCTCACTGATGATCCCCAACAAGGGTGAAACACGTGTATGGGGTTGCTGGTGGTACTCTCGTTCAGGTTGGAGTTGCCATTGCATTTCGGTGCTGGACTGTCCCTGGGCAGGACAAAGACTGATGTGCAAATGGATATTTCCCATCTGTGAAAGGCACAGTGAGTAAAAGCAGTGGCTGCGAACTCTCAAGTGGTTAACAACCACTGAACAGGTTATCAGGCCTTGTTCTGTCGAGAGAGGGGCGCCCGCTACCTTTGCAAACTAAATTTCAAGGAACCTGGGATTGGTAACCCTAGGTCTCCTGGGGGCAACCAGACGTGGTCTCCCTCTCACTGTGCTTAGAGAGGCATCAGCTTCACCTCACTGATGATCCCCAACAAGGGTGAAACACGTGTATGGGGTTGCTGGTGGTACTCTCGTTCAGGTTGGAGTTGCCATTGCATTTCGGTGCTGGACTGTCCCTGGGCAGGACAAAGACTGATGTGCAAATGGATATTTCCCATCTGTGAAAGGCACAGTGAGTAAAAGCAGTGGCTGCGAACTCTCAAGTGGTTAACAACCACTGAACAGGTTATCAGGCCTTGTTCTGTCGAGAGAGGGGCGCCCGCTACCTTTGCAAACTAAATTTCAAGGAACCTGGGATCGGTAACCCTAGGTCTCCTGGGGGCAACCAGACGTGGTCTCCCTCTCACTGTGCTTAGAGAGGCATCATCTTCACCTCACTGATGATCCCCAACAAGGGTGAAACACGTGTATGGGGTTGCTGGTGGTACTCTCGTTCAGGTTGGAGTTGCCATTGCATTTCGGTGCTGGATTGTCCCTGGGCAGGACAAAGACTGATGTGCAAATGGATATTTCCCATCTGTGAAAGGCACAGTGAGTAAAAGCAGTGGCTGCGAACTCTCAAGTTGTTAACAACCACTGAACAGGTTATCAGGCCTTGTTCTGTCGAGAGAGGGGCGCCCGCTACCTTTGCAAACTAAATTTCAAGGAACCTGGGATTGGTAACCCTAGGTCTCCTGGGGGCAACCAGACGTGGTCTCCCTCTCACTGTGCTTAGAGAGGCATCAGCTTCACCTCACTGATGATCCCCAACAAGGGTGAAACACGTGTATGGGGTTGCTGGTGGTACTCTCGTTCAGGTTGGAGTTGCCATTGCATTTCGGTGCTGGACTGTCCCTGGGCAGGGCAAAGACTGATGTGCAAATGGATATTTCCCATCTGTGAAAGGCACAGTGAGTAAAAGCAGTGGCTGCGAACTCTCAAGTGGTTAACAACCACTGAACAGGTTATCAGGCCTTGTTCTGTCGAGAGAGGGGCGCCCGCTACCTTGGCAAACTAAATTTCAAGGAACCTGGGATTGGTAACCCTAGGTCTCCTGGGGGCAACCAGACGTGGTCTCCCTCTCACTGTGCTTAGAGAGGCATCAGCTTCACCTCACTGATGATCCCCAACAAGGGTGAAACACGTGTATGGGGTTGCTGGTGGTACTCTCGTTCAGGTTGGAGTTGCCATTGCATTTCGGTGCTGGACTGTCCCTGGGCAGGACAAAGACTGATGTGCAAATGGATATTTCCCATCTGTGAAAGGCACAGTGAGTAAAAGCAGTGGCTGCGAACTCTCAAGTGGTTAACAACCACTGAACAGGTTATCAGGCCTTGTTCTGTCGAGAGAGGGGCGCCCGCTACCTTTGCAAACTAAATTTCAAGGAACCTGGGATTGGTAACCCTAGGTCTCCTGGGGGCAACCAGACGTGGTCTCCCTCTCACTGTGCTTAGAGAGGCATCAGCTTCACCTCACTGATGATCCCCAACAAGGGTGAAACATGTGTATGGGGTTGCTGGTGGTACTCTCGTTCAGGTTGGAGTTGCCATTGCATTTCGGTGCTGGACTGTCCCTGGGCAGGACAAAGACTGATGTGCAAATGGATATTTCCCATCTGTGAAAGGCACAGTGAGTAAAAGCAGTGGCTGCGAACTCTCAAGTGGTTAACAACCACTGAACAGGTTATCAGGCCTTGTTCTGTCGAGAGAGGGGCGCCCGCTACCTTTGCAAACTAAATTTCAAGGAACCTGGGATCGGTAACCCTAGGTCTCCTGGGGGCAACCAGACGTGGTCTCCCTCTCACTGTGCTTAGAGAGGCATCAGCTTCACCTCACTGATGATCCCCAACAAGGGTGAAACACGTGTATGGGGTTGCTGGTGGTACTCTCGTTCAGGTTGGAGTTGCCATTGCATTTCGGTGCTGGACTGTCCCTGGGCAGGACAAAGACTGATGTGCAAATGGATATTTCCCATCTGTGAAAGGCACAGTGAGTAAAAGCAGTGGCTGCGAACTCTCAAGTGGTTAACAACCACTGAACAGGTTATCAGGCCTTGTTCTGTCGAGAGAGGGGCGCCCGCTACCTTGGCAAACTAAATTTCAAGGAACCTGGGATTGGTAACCCTAGGTCTCCTGGGGGCAACCAGACGTGGTCTCCCTCTCACTGTGCTTAGAGAGGCATCAGCTTCACCTCACTGATGATCCCCAACAAGGGTGAAACACGTGTATAGGGTTGCTGGTGGTACTCCCGTTCAGGTTGGAGTTGCCATTGCATTTCGGTGCTGGACTGTCCCTGGGCAGGACAAAGACTGATGTGCAAATGGATATTTCCCATCTGTGAAAGGCACAGTGAGTAAAAGTAGTGGCTGCGAACTCTCAAGTGGTTAACAACCACTGAACAGGTTATCAGGCCTTGTTCTGTCGAGAGAGGGGCGCCCGCTACCTTTGCAAACTAAATTTCAAGGAACCTGGGATTGGTAACCCTAGGTCTCCTGGGGGCAACCAGACGTGGTCTCCCTCTCACTGTGCTTAGAGAGGCATCAGCTTCACCTCACTGATGATCCCCAACAAGGGTGAAACACGTGTATGGGGTTGCTGGTGGTACTCTCGTTCAGGTTGGAGTTGCCATTGCATTTCGGTGCTGGACTGTCCCTGGGCAGGACAAAGACTGATGTGCAAATGGATATTTCCCATCTGTGAAAGGCACAGTGAGTAAAAGCAGTGGCTGCGAACTCTCAAGTGGTTAACAACCACTGAACAGGTTATCAGGCCTTGTTCTGTCGAGAGAGGGGCGCCCGCTACCTTTGCAAACTAAATTTCAAGGAACCTGGGATCGGAAACCCTAGGTCTCCTGGGGGCAACCAGACGTGGTCTCCCTATCACTGTGCTTAGAGAGGCATCAGCTTCACCTCACTGATGATCCCCAACAAGGGTGAAACACGTGTATGGGGTTGCTGGTGGTACTCTCGTTCAGGTTGGAGTTGCCATTGCATTTCGGTGCTGGACTGTCCCTGGGCAGGACAAAGACTGATGTGCAAATGGATATTTCCCATCTGTGAAAGGCACAGTGAGTAAAAGCAGTGCCTGCGAACTCTCAAGTGGTTAACAACCACTGAACAGGTTATCAGGCCTTGTTCTGTCGAGAGAGGGGCGCCCGCTACCTTTGCAAACTAAATTTCAAGGAACCTGGGATTGGTAACCCTAGGTCTCCTGGGGGCAACCAGACGTGGTCTCCCTCTCACTGTGCTTAGAGAGGCATCAGCTTCACCTCACTGATGATCCCCAACAAGGGTGAAACACGTGTATGGGGTTGCTGGTGGTACTCTCGTTCAGGTTGGAGTTGCCATTGCATTTCGGTGCTGGACTGTCCCTGGGCAGGACAAAGACTGATGTGCAAATGGATATTTCCCATCTGTGAAAGGCACAGTGAGTAAAAGCAGTGGCTGCGAACTCTCAAGTGGTTAACAACCACTGAACAGGTTATCAGGCCTTGTTCTGTCGAGAGAGGGGCGCCCGCTACCTTGGCAAACTAAATTTCAAGGAACCTGGGATTGGTAACCCTAGGTCTCCTGGGGGCAACCAGACGTGGTCTCCCTCTCACTGTGCTTAGAGAGGCATCAGCTTCACCTCACTGATGATCCCCAACAAGGGTGAAACACGTGTATGCGGTTGCTGGTGGTACTCTCGTTCAGGTTGGAGTTGCCATTGCATTTCGGTGCTGGACTGTCCCTGGGCAGGACAAAGACTGATGTGCAAATGGATATTTCCCATCTGTGAAAGGCACAGTGAGTAAAAGCAGTGGCTGCAAACTCTCAAGTGGTTAATAACCACTGAACAGGTTATCAGGCCTTGTTCTGTCGAGAGAGGGGCGCCCGCTACCTTTGCAAACTAAACATAGATATACAATCTATTGTAGACAAGTCCACTGCTGTTGCAAGTTAGGTCACAGGCTATCTCACCAAAGCTGAGAAAACAGAGCTAAAAGAAGTCTGGGATGACATTTCATCTAATAAAGCACTGTCACAAAAATTGTATAGCTTTGGCATAAAAATGCTGTCCCATAGAGAATGTGGATGCTACAAAACTGCAGACCATTTAACAGGCCCATCCTTATAATGCAAATATGAACACATAGTCTGGCTAAGCCTTGATCCAGCTGCACCCAGAAAAAGAGTGCTGAAATCCTACCAAGACAGATAGACAATAGCCAGCAATGATCCCAACAGCCAGGACATTTTAAAAAACATTGTATTAGACACATATTATCCAAACAGAAGTACTGCTTTGGAAAACATGTGCCTATACCACATATCCCAAAACTATTCCTACAAAAATAATATCAAATCAGATGAAAAAACAGGAAAATATGTTTCATTTCATTTCATTTCATTTCATTTTTATATAGCGCCAGTAGCCCAAGGGCATCAGGGCGCTTTAAACGAACAGAGACACACATAGAACACAGAAAGAGGCCAGTCCAAAGCTGAACCCTGAAGATGTCCCTGATCCAACTTATCCCGGTTCATCATCTGAAGAGATATGTTTTCAAACCCTTCCTGAAAGCAAGAAGGTTTGTTTCAGACCTGAGTGTTTCCGGAACACTATTCCACAAGCTGGGCGCCTGAACCAAAAAGGAGCTGCCCAACCCCGATTTCAGCTTGAACTTGGGAACGATCAACAGGCATTTACCCCCGGAGCGAAGACTTCTACTGGGGGTGTGAAGCACTAACCTCTTTTTTAAATTCTCTGGAGCAGAGCCATAAAGGCATTTATGAACCAGGCAGAGAGCTTTAAATTTTATACGATCCTCTACTCTTAGCCAGTGTAACGCCATTCTATCTTTAGTGACATGGTCTCTTTTCCTCAAATTTTTGACCAGCCTAACCGCGTTATTCTGAATCACCTGGCAACTAGAGACATCCCTAGAGGAAGCCCCTAGCATCAGGGCAGTACCATAGTCAAGTCTTGATAATATAATGGCTCTGGCTATGGTAGCCATGTTGCCCTCATTAAGGTAAGGCTTAATGGCTTTCATGAGCCTTAAGTAATATGCCGTGTTTTTTTGTAGATAGCTAGTCTGAGCATGAGAGTCTACCACTGCGTTAACCATCATTCCCAGGGTCTTCACTTTCTGGACTACCTGGATAGAGGCGTTCTTGATTTTAAATGACTTATGCTCTGCCCCCAAGTTGGCAAGCTCACGACTAGATCCAAACAGCATAAGCTCAGTTTTGGAGTCGTTCAGACACATCCAATTTGTCTGCATCCAAGCATTAATTATCTTATAGACCCTGGCTATTACTTCACTGTCTGCGTCATGATGGCTGCCATCCAGTTCCAATATGAGTTGGGTGTCGTCTGCGTAATTTGTAAACGACACCCACCCCCCCTCACCAGTAAGCTGCACAGAGTGCGCATGTATATGTTAAACAGCATTGGGGACAGGCTGGCCCCTTGTGGGACTCCAAATAAAATATCACAGGGATCGGAGAAGCTACTGCCCCAATGGACTCTGGCTTGACGGTCCGAAAGGAAGGACAGAAGCCAATCTATGGCTCCTTCTGAACATCCCACATTCTCTCTGAGTGCCTTGATGAGAAGGTGGTGATCCACTAGGTCAAAGGCGGCACTTAAATCTAAAAGTATTAACACTCCTAACTTGCCTTTATCTATTAAGCTAAGCACCTGGTTCTGCAGATCCAGCATGGCTGTTTCCGTACTATGGGAGGCTCTAAATCCCGATTGTTGCCGATGCAGGATCTCCTCGTTTTCAACAAATTGTTGCAGTTGTTGTGTAGCAACCTTGTCCAATAGCTTGAGAACAAAGTTTGAGTTGGTTATTGGGCGAAGATTCGCAGGATCTTTAGGATCCAGACCTGCTTTTTTGACAAGAGGGGTGATAGTAACTTTCTTAATGTCTCTCGGCATTGGGCGCAAAGGTAGCTTTATGTTGGAGAATGATGCTAGGAGGCAGGATATTTTCTGCACAAGTGGTTGGTTTCATGTTGTTCAACACCTCTAACATCTCTGCCTCTGAGATGGAGCTAAATTTGAAGAACTGTCCTCTGACAAGAGTCTCCGTTAGTGGGGGATCAGTGTCTTGTTTAGCGATAAGTCTGGCTCTGATATGTGTTCTCAGCTTGTGAAGGAAGCCTTTTCAAACTTAGCAAAACCCATCTTAATTAATCATATAAAAATGTCATTTAAAACTCTTCAACGTAGAGAACTGTATTACATGGCCCTTCTGCAACCATAGAGAAAATAAGATATATTAGGTAACCATGACTCATTTGAAGCTGCATTCAAAGCAAATGAAAGCAATATAACAAATGTCAATTTCTTTCAATACAAAAACAAACATGTTGAACAATGAACATCAAGAAGAGGATGACTTTCAAGCACAACTAGATGAAGACACTCCTGAGGGCAACCAACCTTCTCTTACAGGCAGCCAAGAACCACTTGGAGAGCCATTCATTCTAAATGAAGCAGAAATAGCCATGACTGAAGTAGAAAATACCATGTCTCAATATGAACAATCAAAAGAAAACTTGCTCAAATCACAGTTAAATGACGAGCAATTTAGCATTTACCTAGAAGTGACTGAAGAAATTGAACATGGTATGAAGCATGAAAGTCAAACTTGTAGCTGTCAAAATTATAATCCCCGGCTCCTCTATGTAAGTGGTTAAGCTGGTTCTGGAAAAACATTCTTAATTACAAGCACCAGCAAATTCCTCCAAAGCTTAACAAACAACAACCTTTCAGTTGTTGTAACAGTCCCCTCAGGTTTAGCTGCTGACAACATAGGAGGTGATACACACAACTATTGCTCCTTCCAGTATAACACCAAAACAAATTAGAGTGCTACAAACTATCAGCAGAAGCTGCTACTGAAGTATGCAGAATTCTGAAACAAATGAAAATGTTCCTAATAGATAAGGTAAGTATGGTTTCCAACCTAATGTTGGCTTTAATACATCTCAGATAGCAAGATGTCCTTCAAACGGACTAGGAAGAACTCTTTGGAGGAAAACACGGTATTGTTTTTGGAGATAACCTACATTTAACACCAGTGAAAGGTGAACCTATTTTTAAAACCTTAGGACACAAACAGTGCTGCAACACACTTGGCAGCATAGGAAATGTAAATCCCTGCAAGATTTCCAATACTTAGAACTAACTCAAAACATGTGTCAGTCTTCAGACCTCACCTATGCTAACATTTTAAAAAGCATTCGAAATGGTCATCTTTCTGAAGATACACAATCCATCTTAAATAGTAGACTCATCCATGAGCAATATGGGCATAGCCCACCTGCTCCTGATGCCATGGAACAATTAGCACTCAAAATATAAAATGCATTTCCTTAATGCCAACCCTAGAAAGCTGTACAATGTTAAAAAAAGAAATGCAACCAATAGTGCATATTAGCTCCACAGACAAACTGGAAGTGCACGGCAAGACACTCCCTATATGTAAACAAGCAAAAGCACGGCTAATTAACTTAGAAAAATGTATCTCCAGCACAGCTGGTTTGGAGAAAATGTTAATATTGTGTTTAAACTGCAGAGTAATTCTGAAACGTAACCTTGACGTGGAGCAAGGTTTAGTCAGGTGAGCAATTAGTACAGTTTTTGGCTTCCAGACGTATCCACATTACAAAAACATTCAGTTTGTCAACATTCACTTTGACAAACATTCAGACATTAAAAGGATAGGATGTTCAACAGCATGATTCCTTCTTCTCAAAGACATGTATGTACGCAGAGAGCAATTATCTCTGTCTCTTGCATATGCAGTCACTATTCACAAATCACAAGGTCTATCCCTAGATCAGGCATTAATTGACACTGGCAGCACAGTCTTTAAAGACGTGATGAGTTATGTGGCACTTTCACATCTAAGTACACTCAAAGTACACTCAAAGTACACACATCTAAGTACACTCTAGTCAATTTTGATGCAAACAAAGTCAATGCTGTAATTCCTTGCATCCTAGAGTACAACAGACGATGTGCACTCTGTACACCCCATCTTGATATGTACCCAGTACCTCAAAATGGTACAGTTTTAAAAAGAAATTAAAGCAAACAGAACTTATAAGAGATCTCCCAACAGTACCATGAAACAAAAAACAACTACTACTCCATCAAGCAGTACAACCACAAAACTATCTAGTGCAAATACAATACCGCTTACCCTCGGCAGTTCAGAGATAGCCCACAAACCACAAAAAACCCAGCCCTCAATATGCTCAAAGAGTTCAAATTTACAAAAATCATTGCTTCCTTGAAACCTTCGAGATGCCAATGCGACATATGCCCGGCACAAATAATTAAAGAAGCAGCTAGAGACCTTGCCCCATTTATCATTAAATTAATAAATGCATCTCCAAGGACATACCAGGTACCTACAAACCTTAAAGACACATGGGTTCTCCCCATACTAAAGAAAACTACACTTGACCCTACTATCCCAAGCAATTATAGGCCTATAACAACTGTACCCTTCTTACTTAAAATAATTGATAAAGCCACATACCTCCAAATCCAGCATTACCTAGAGGCTAATAATCTCTTAGGGCTTAGACAATCGGACTTCAGGCCTCTCCACGGAACGGAAATTGCATTAATCGATCTGCAAATGCAAATTGATCTATTGAAAGATAAACGACAATGTGCTCTACTCCTCTAGTTAGACCTCTCAGCCGCCTTTGATTTGGTGGACCATAACATACTCTTCAAACACTTACCATCAGCAGCAAACTTCTCACAAGAGGCCACAGACTGGATCAAATCCTTTCTAAGCAACAGATTGATTAGAGTCTTCTCGCCCTCTGCCGCTGCAGACCCAGTCCCCATTATATTTGGAGTGCCACTCGAAGGTTTGTGTGTCTCTCGAACCATGTACAATGTATTTATGAAGCCTCTATTTGATAAACTAGATCATCTGGGTATCATCTACACGAATTAGGTAGATGACACCAGATACTCATACCTCTATCAGGAAACTATGACCAGGACCATGCCTTACTAAACAAAATATACCTCATCATTCAGGCAAGGATGCCAGCTCACAGCCTCTGCCTGAATGATGAGAAGACTGAAATCCTAATTCTAGGTGCCCCTACCAACTTGAACAAACTAGACTCCCAGTATTCGTCCTTTAACATAGATGGCAATATCATTAAAATGGCTAAGGAAACTAAAACTCTAGGCTTTTACCTAGATTCCACCTTGAACCTCAGGAAACAAGTCAATGCGACCGCCTCAGCTAAAGCCTACACATGTAAGCTCATACATGCCTGTAAACCAAACCTTTCTACCAACAGCTGCATCATACTAGCAAGAGCATTAATCCTGTCAAAACTTTTTTTATTGCAACACACTTTATGCAGGAGCAAGCAAACAAGTACTGAACAAACTTCAAACCTTACTAAACAATGCTCTAAGAACAGCCTTGAGCATCCCAAGGAGAGATTATGGGCCTCATTACGACCCAGGCGGTAAGTTACCGCTTGGGCCGTGACTTTACCACCATGGCGTAAACTACGTTTACGCCATGGTGGTTGGTGGACTTACCGCCCCATTCCGACCTTGGCGGGGCGGTAAGTCCCCAATCCCCATTTACCCTTCCCCATTCCCATTTTTGCCCCATAGGGCATAATGGGAGTGGGGAAGGCGTTAATTACGCCACCGTAAATTACGGTGGCGTAATTAACTCCATGGTCCCTTAGCGCCATGGATTTTAACACCTGCTAAAAGCAGGTGTTAAATCCGCCATGGCGCTAAGGGACCTCGTACTCAGGCGGTAAGGGTCGGCGCTGTTTACGCTGCCGTAAACCCCTTACCGCCTGGGTCGTAATGAGGCCCTATATCTCTGAAACCAGAAGGAACCACAAATGGCTTTCCATGAAAGACAGGATCTACTACAAATTAGTTTCCATTACGCATAAATTCCTTAGCAATGCTGCACCACAGTACTTAAAAGAAAAAATCACCATGAAATCTTCATCCAGACCGACGAGGTCTGTCAACTCCTTCTGTATCTCAGTTCCACGATTAAACCTAAAAAGAGCTGGCGGCAAAAGCTTCCCTGTTTAAGCCGCTCAAGCCTGGAACACTCTCGCCCTTCATCTGGGCTTCGACCAGACCTTCCAAAGCTTTAGGTCTAACACCAAAAAATGACTATACATAAACGTTACTATCTTCCCGATCGCATACAGTAGCAGTGTCTATCCACCTCTCCTCTCTTTTGAAAATGCACTTATCCCTTGACTCTTGTAAATCATTTACTGTCATTGCCATTTTGTATGTATCCACTGTGATTTTAAGCTGTCTTGTAATGTGTCCAGATACCCTAAGGTGTGGTGCGCTCTATAAATCAATAAAACAAACAAACAAACAACTGCACATCCATCAGCAGATATACAGATAAATAATTCTTCTAAAGAAACAAATGGAGGTCCAGCAAATGAGACAGAGACAGAACTCTCTGGTCAATTGACATTTTCCAAAACAACCGGTTTAGATTGCTATGGACATTTAGCAATCAATCTTCTGTTCCAATTGCCACCAATTGTTCAAAACATTTACTTGAACGGCTCAGACCAGTTGTGTTTGCAAATGCTTGTCATTCATAGAAATGCCACAAATAATCCTGACAACACTTACAGTGTCTCAGGAAAAAGGCAATACTTGGACTACTCTGCTGAAATAGTAAAATTCACCATAAACTCAGAGGAAGATCCACAGAAAGTTCTAATGTGCTTACTGAAAGCACTGGAAACCAAAAACATACCTATAAATGAAATCTTCCAGATTCCATACATGTGGAAACATACATTTACTCTTTGCAACCATGTTTCACAAGAGCACATCCCTAATGAACGTTTTGTGCATGTATCTATACCAAATTTTTAGTCCATTCCATTTCATCAGCTGCTGGAAAATACAAATTGTGCCATATTATGCACTTTTTGCAATTCAGACTATCATTTCAACTTGCACATAAACTCACATAGCCAATATCTGATACTAATGCTTTTAAGGTACAACGCAGATGGTACCAAAAACAACTGAAAGCTTACTAGCTTCAGACAAATATCTCTTGGCAAGAAAACCTTCACAACAGTAGGCATAATCTACCATACTGGTGTCACAACCACTGTAGGTCACTATACTGCATACAATAAAAAAAGATGTGGTTGTTTGAATGAAACAACACATCTCTTACTGTAAAACAGAGGTTACCAGCAAATTTAACAAATGCCTACTTAATATTCCTTAAACCTAAATTTAGCCACTGACCTGTGAAACTATCAAATGTTAGTGCATTTCAAACATTCCCTTGAGTACTGCACACTTCAAACAAATATACTGTGAAAGTTAAACTTACATAAATGTAGTATGTTTTTTTATGCTTTATAGATTTTTTTTCCCAATGACCCAATGATTATGCAAACAGAAACAAGAACTGTGCAGAATAGAGAGTGATGTTGTTTGTAACATAGTAATTAGAATGTACTGATTATGAGTGTCTACAAAGTTTAGTCACTGACCTGTAGAATTATCAACAGTTAGAAGATGCCAACTGGTACCTAACTGCATCCATATTACTGCAATTCTACTTTTGAACAGCAAAATAGTTAGAATGCACCAACAGGTATCGAACTGCTTCAAAAAATAGCCTTCAAAAGTATCAAACTATCTACAGTTAGAATATGCCAACTGGTATCTAACTGCATCCATAATACTGCAATGCTACTTTTGAATAGCAAGATAGTTAGAATATGCCAACAAGTATCTAACTGCTTCAAGAAATACCCTTCAGAACTATTAAACTATCAACAGTTAGAATACACCAACTGGTATCTAACTACTTCAAATTATCCTTCATTACAATTCATTGCAAATACACCATTACAATTCGTCCTAATGCAACACTGCTTGTAACAATACATACAATCATTTTTGCACTTTAAACTTTCCCTTAAGTACTGCACACTTCAAACCAACATACTGTGAAACTTAAACTCACATACGTGTAGTAGTTTTTTTTATCCTGTATGGATTTTCTTTCCCAATGACCCAATGATTAGGCAAACAGAAACAGCAACTGTGCAGAACACAGAGTCATGTTGTTTCAAACATAGTAGTTGGAACATACTAATTATGAGGGTCTAAAAAGTACATGAATATGTAAGATTGTATGCAATGAGAAATTGTACACTATCCTGCCTAACATATTATACCGTGTTTTTTTCACAGAGAAAGAAGCAATCATTTCTCCTGCATTACCATGTACAATAAACTCAACCTGTACCCCCAATGGTACAGCAATCGCATTATGTCACCATGTTACAAATACTGTGTAGTGCCCCTACACTATCTGTAATTACTATCCACATATTATTATAATGGTTGTATCCAGTGGCCATATTCAATTTGTATGCACATACTATTATAATGGTTTGGCCAGTGGCTACAACCACCACAGCATAATATGGCCATGCACCCAGGAATCTGGCCAATGGCCACAACCACCACACCACAACTCACCCTGAACCTCCCAATTCAAATGATGTCTGCAGACATAGAAATGGACAGCCAACCCTATTTTTCACCTATGAGAATATCCTCATATCATCTACTTTCCACTTCCTTACCCTGACCAAGCCCTCTTTCAGTCACCAAAAAATCTCAAATGTGTGTCTCAATCTATCCGCCCAAGCCCTCTTTCAGTCACACAAAAATCCCAAATGTGTATCTCAAGCTGTCCGCCCAAGACCCTGTCCCCTGACTACCACTGTGTCCACGGACTGCCGTGCCAATCGTTTCCACTCCCCCACCCTTCCCAGACCCTCTTTCCAACACCAAATGACCCAAAATGTGTTTTCCTGACTTTTTCCCCACCAATATGCCCGTGTTCAGTGCGGCTGTCCGCAGACCCAACATGGCGGGTGTTGTGGAAAATATGACACACCTCCTGTTTCTTAGTGACCAATCAGCAGCTGCGTCTGATGTCCGCAAACCTCACGTTGCTCCCTGAACCAATCAGAGGCCTATCCACGGACCGAACAGGGAAGTGAGTCTGCAGACCAAACCCAGGTCTCAGTTAATATTTTTACCTAGTTTTAGGCCATTTTAAAAATAAAATACTGGACAGATTTACACAAAAGTTACAAAAGCACGGTTTCAGGACCAAGCCGCCACACCTGCCTCAAATTTGGTGAAAATCCCCCCAGCGGTTTGGGCTGTAGACTTGAACAAAATGTTATTTCCATTGCGTGTCTAATGAAAAAACTTAAATGTTGGGACCCTGTCAGATCTCCAGGCCATCCTAACACGGCATTAGGGAAAAGACGTGTAATACCACCATTTAAGTATAGGCACGTCCGCAATCAGAACATGCTTAATCGCAAAAAAAAATGCGGGCCGTGGGAAAATAACACTCTTACCCAGAATGCCACATGGTGCCTGGAAGGTAGCCTGGCAACGCTTGCGTCCTCTGCACTGCAGGATGTCTCGCCCTGCTCTGACAGTATCACGCAAAAGCAGTCACATGATCCTTCCTTCATAAGCTTCTCCCATGGAATCTGCCGGTGCTTCTGAACATACTTTGGTGGCGTTATGGATTTGCTATTCTGTTTCTGACCTTTTTGATTCTCGTTTTCCTGACCATCCTTACCCCTTTCATTGCCCTCCTTTTTATGAACACGGACCGCTACTGTTTTGCCTTTTGAACTCCGAATTTGCTCTCGCTGCCTGCATCCTGCCTGACCACGGACCGCTACTGTTTGGCCTTTTGAACTCCGAATTTGCTCTCGCTGCCTGCACCCTGCCTGACCACGGATTGCTACGGTTTTTGCCTTGAACTCTGATTTTGCCTGCTTGCACCCTGCCTGATATCGGATCAAATTTGGATTTGCCTTGGATTATGTTGAGTACTTTGCTGCCTGCACATTGCCTGACTATGGACCGCTCCTGAACCGCACTGGATTCTGTTTTGTCTTCTTGCTCCACACGGAACTTTGTACAGGACTTGGGAACATTTGTTTTCTTGGACTCACGAGTACAAGGACTAGAGACTTCTTGGTGTACTTCATGGGTTTCTTTTTTGTTCTCGCCTGAAAATCAATGAGGGATCTTGCCACGCACTTCTGCTGCTCCTGAACTCTATGTTAACGTCGGACAGGAGTCCAATACGGTAAGACTGCTAACCTGGTATTAGTGATATCTTGATATTAGTGATATTCATTCTGCCAGTTATTTATACTTTGCTTTCTTCACTTAGAACTCAGGTGCCTGCATCATACAATCTGTGTCTAACACTGCCATACCTGAAAGAGCAGGTTAGTGGGTACATTGTGTATGTATTAGAGTATTGGCTCATTTGTATACGCTTTACTGATAACTTGCCTTGCTTTCAGCTGGTGGTGTGTCCTCCTGCCTACCGTGTGTCCACTCCTACGGCGCCTGGGTCATCAGTCTCCTGTCTTTCCATTAATAGACCATTCTGGTTGTAGGTTCTAAAAATCAGACAGGTACATTATTTGGAAGACTTTGTCTTCTACACGACGAGGCAACTCGCTCCATTTCAAGCATTCATTGCTCTGACAGACCCCCATATAACTTTGATCCCCTGTGACAAAACCTCACCAAACTTCTTAGAATCAATCCGACAGGGCCATACACTTTTTATGCAGTTTGGTAAGGATTCGTTCAGGGGGGCAAAGGTATAAGCCACCCAAAAAGTGCTCTTCCTATAGGTTGAGCAACTTAATCATAACTACAGGGCAGCTTCCACAGGCCTTGTAATATATATGAGAGTAACTTGATTTTTGGGGATTATATATAAAAGAAAGATAATGATATCTTGAATTCACCGGCCCAAGATGAGACAGGAAGGTTGCACACGGTTGCACACTATATAATTCCATATAAAAGAGGTAAGGATTCCTACTGGCAGGACAAGATAGAAGAGTGAACATCAAATACCTAGAAGGGGTAATAAAAAGAGAGGAGAATATTTCCACACAGGTAGTGGGTGGAAACGTGTATAGGGGGACAAAGTGAACATGCACAAATGTAAATGATTATAATATGTTTGTATAAGAGTTTGTGTTGTGTTTAGACTAATAAATATAAGATGATAGTAAACCATTAAAACTAAAGCGCTTATGTAAGCAATTCCTAACCAAAAGATTGATCTCAATCCTGAGGGTAAAATAAAAATAAATATAAAAACACATCAAGAAATTAACTTAAAAAATAATATTAAAGCAACAATATGATACAAGTTGATAGAAGGTATAAATAAAGGTCCAAATATAACATTATGACATAAGGTTGACGAAGAAAGGTGTGCATAAAATATTCTGATTTTCAAATAATGAGCAGCAATGGATGGTGCTTGTTCCAACTGATCAGTGTAATATGTGATAAAATAAAGAAAATTAATGAAAGGCCAAGAAAATATGGACAGCCAAGACTGACCTGTCAGTACGAGAGAACTTTTGTCAAAATTGCGCAAAAGAACATATGAAAGTAACAAGAACAGTATTTGTATGTTTATGTAAAGATGTTGATTTATGTATTACAGATAAAAAATGTCATTTTTGGAGTGCAGGAGGAATGTATATATGGCCTTAATGGAGGATAGTGATACAATGAGAAGAAACATTATGAAAAAGGTCAATACTAGTGGACAAATAGAGAGAAAAAAGGTAAGCACCAGTCGGCACATCAAGTGTGTGAATCACTTTATTGATCATTATCAGGAGAAAGAAGACCCAGGAAAGTACAGAAAAAGGTAGTAAAGGATACAGTATTTTTAATCAGATAGCATGTTTTCCCAAGAAAGGTATAAGGAGGTGTAAGCACAGAATAGTATATAGATGTGAGTATGGCCATATCGAGTGAAGAGAATGAAGAAGACCTTTGGATGGAGGTGGAGTAAACTTTTCATGATTATGATGATAGAATGTATTGATGAATGGTAAATGCATGAAACTGCAGAGATAGGCAAAACATTGTATGCCTATATGCCACACTTGCATGCACTTAATAGGATCAGTGTGTCTGTACAATAGCATGGGTAGGTAGATTAGTGTACGTAGGGCAACAAAAGTGTTAATTATGTCTCAACAAAACAAATGCAGCAAAGAAAGAAGAGATAGCGGTCCCACACCATCAGGAGGACTACAAAAGTACAGAGAACATTTTCAGCATAGAACAGAAGATTAAAAAACAGGCCTGCCACTACACCATGTTAATACACAAAATAATAATTAATTAAAGTGCACCATCCCTTCTATTTTTAAAGAAAACAAGCTTGCATTCTACTTGGCCAAAGATATAAAGAGATGACCCGAGCAACATCATGTTAAAGAAAAACATGAGCGACAAAGGCCTATTTTAGGGAAATACTGTTTGCTTTGCTAGTTTATCATGATTTTGTCTCTATTTAGGTTTCTGCAGGGAGCAAAAACAATGTTAGTCATGGATGTGCCAAGAAGAGAGAAGAGGAGCTGCTAAAGAAGACAACATCCTTTTTTTAAACAAAAGAGATCATATTTTTGGGGGGATTTGTTAAGTTGTCTGTTTTGTATTTTATTATTTGTATTATAAATAAGGGGACAATGTAACCCCAGTGGTTTGAAGAATGTCACAACCACAGAGAAAAGCTTTATCAAAAATACAAGAGACAATTAAAAAGGAAAAGTTTGGTGATGACGGTTGGGTTTTTACACAGCACTAAGAAGGATAACATGGAGTGGGAGTCCATGAAAAGGTGGGGCAAGTGAAAGTAAAACAACTTATGTGTTTGCTTTTTGGTCTTATGGCATGGCACACCAAGGTATAAGCATATATGAACATAGGTGACACTAAGGTATGAATGAGAGGGAGAAAGAAGCAGCCATTCTATTAGATTAGAAAAAGAAGAAATTCAGAAGCATTTATTTTAGGAGGTAGGAGTGCTTTAAAGAAAAGGACACACTAAAGCATGATGTTTAGATTTTAGGAGGAAGTACATATGATAAAATGTATTTATTTTTCAAGAAACTCATACAGTTGTTATGTTACAGATGGACGGGCAGTACCTGCACCCCAAGTGGCTAAAGACAACTGATCCTGCGAGCGGGGAGAAAAGCCTATGTTGTCATGAAAAGGGTTTTGTTGCGACTAATTACTAGCTTTATCAAATTCCCCAATCCTAGTGTCTCACAGAACATTTAATATCCCCTTTAATGGCTATCTTGTTCAAAGAAGAGGAAGAATGGCCTATGAATTAATGGGCACTTGCAGTAGCGCTTGCAGTAGCTGAGAAGCAGCCAAAAAGACACATACATGATGCATGGACTAATTGAAAAAGTCCTTGGACCTGGAATAAGGAAAGAAAAGAATCGGGTGGAAGATGCGCAGCCGGAAGACAAATAAGATGACAGCCAGAAGATGAACTAGTAGTGAATGGGCAATAAGGCAGTGAACAAGAAAGTGTTGTGGGGTGGGGTGAAAGAGAAAATATGAATGTATAAAAGTGTCTTAAAAGGAAGTAACAGTAAAAAATGGGCTAGTGTGTTCCCTCAAGGGATAGCAAATGTTGGTCTAACGATATCTCCCAATTCTCATGGTGGCCGAAATCACTTGCGGTGCATGTTATTTAACATTTAATTGGGTAACGGGTGGAAACAATGTGGGAGAAACAAAGTTACTTTTTGGGGACACATACATACATACAAGGATTAAAAGAGGGCAAACATATGCCACAACTTTTGGAGAAAGAAAAAGGAAACATAAATATATATTAGATTAGGAGAATGCAATAGGATTGGAGGCACTATTGGTTCTTTAGAAGTGTCTTTCATGATACCTCCCAGGTTGAGATAGAGCATTGCATTGAGGGGGGTGACTGAGATAGGGATGAATAGGTACACTGCATATGAAGGAGGGTAGACACTAGGTACAAGGTTGGGTAGTGGTTGAATATTGAATGCTGGTTGAATATCGGCCAGAGGGGGAATGTATAGGTGGTGCCAATCCCTCCCCCCTCAATTGATATATAGATCAAATAGTAGGTAGGTCAAATAGTCCACTCTCCTGTCCATCATTGAAGACATCAGAATTAGATTGCCTTTATTAAAAGTAAAAAGTACATTAGAATTAAGGATCACTGCACTGGTTTGGGGTAGCACAGGAAATGAAGTGTACGTGTATATTACACACACTCCATAGGCCGCAGGGATATATTATGAACAATGTGTCTACAAAATGAAAATGCTAAATAAATGCTTGCTGATAGAAGAAAAGCAAAGTGTCAGATAAATATGTATTTTAAAATGGATACTCAATGCAAATGGTTTCCAGTCCTAAGCCAGGTGTGGGGAATTATAAATCAAGCCAAGGGTGTTGAGATAAGCAAGAAAGACTGACACATTGATTTTGGCAGCAAAATCAGCAACATGGAACATTTAGGATTGCTGATGATGGGAGTAAAACAGTTTTGGCAGTATATTGTAACAAGATATGATGTTTGTAGGTTAAAACATTTACTTTTGTGCATCAGAGAAAAGCTGGGGATGCCAGTTGTGCTAATGTGGAATTATTGTGTATGTGTGATAAGTTATCCAATGGTAATGAAGGGATGTTTGCACTTTAATTAAATTTGTCTATCAAAGTCTACCATTCACAAAGTGCTTATTTGTATACTAATGTTGCATAATCTTTGAAAATCTATAAAGATAGGTTGGCTGCAGAGATGCATTGATTGTGTTCTTTTCCTTGATGAACAAAGACACATTTTGACTCCCATGAATCTGTTTTTCCAAGTCTCTGCCTAATGGATGGGAGCATGAAAATCCATGGATGTCTGATGGAGGCATGAGGTGTGTGGGGAAAGACACCCTATACACATCTTTTAGATAAGGAGCAACAGCAGAATGCACAAATCCTTTCCAATACGAAGGGGGGTTAGACAAGGATGCATCCTGGCTGCTACCCTGTATAATTTGTTCTTTGCCGGGGTAATTGATGAATTACTGCTCCATACATTTGATGCCCCTGTATTGGTGAATTAATGGATTTATGTATTAATGTTTGCGTATTACGCTGTACTTATCTCCAGCACTCTTGTGGATTGATGGAAATGAAAGGACCATTTTGTTAGCTATTGTGTTTGTCAAAGCCTAATGATAAAGAAAGATAATACCAAATTATTTAGTTGCCAATAAAGTCATAGTTCCCATTCTCAATTACATCTATTTCTAGGGCAAACCAGAAATTTGGATGTTCCATTCTTTGACTACCTAGGAGTTAGGTTGAGATGTGATCAGAAAAGGAACCATCACATTTGAAAAGCAAAAATGGCTGTAGGGAGAAAAAGCAACGCAATGCTGAGCTTATTCAAATCTTTTGGTAACAATATTGTACCCCTGGACTTGGAAATATATAGAGCACAGGATTTAGCAGTGGTCTTTAACGAAGCAGATCCTGTGGGTCATTGAAATACCTCTATTCTACTCATAACCAAAAACAATTTTTAACAAAGGTTATTTTCAATTTCTCAAGTACATCTAATACTCTTCTTCATGTGGGACCTGTTCATACATCTACTGATGATCAATTAGTGCCACTTTATTGAGTGCGCATATGGTCATGTAACACACTAACGAAGTATAGAGACAACCTTATAGATTTGCTGGGCTATCAGAATGTACTTTTTCTTCCTAGGTTGGAACACATCAGAGATCACCTGAAGTGTTTGAACCTAGAGCTCTTGAAGTAGAGCTATGATCAAATCCTCTTGGTATAACTAAGAGTGGGCAGCTCATTCTTGATGCCCAGGCTGATTGGAGCATGGGGAAGTCTATTAATAAGCTCCTGTATCGTTCTACATGGTATGCCTATTTATACATCAAGTAGGACAACTCTATTGAAGAGTACTTATGTTGTATTAATAATTAAGTTCAAAGGTCCTTATATTTGAAAATGTGAGTGGGTATAATGCCAATTGCTTCCTTTAAGGCCTGTTGGAATAAATCTAATTCAGATTGTTTTCTCCTTTTATGTCCAATTTATAATAATTTGCAATAATTGTATATCACATAATGGCATTTGAAACAAAAATAATAATTTATGCAGTAAACATTTAAATCAATTTTCATTTAATAGAATGTGTGCACCTTGATTGTGGCTGAAGAATTCTGTAAAAAAAAAATCCAGAGCAAATGATATGGTGTTTCCAGTCTCTTCCTATATTGATTGGTAAGGCATGGTTGAGGAGATAGAGATTTCTTGAACTGATGTGACCCATATGATTTTGCGTATAATGGAATTGTTAAGCTTTAAGGTTTTAGGCTGATTGAAATTTAAAGCAGCACAGAGACTATGCATTAATGTAGTGCTGTGCAATTATTATAGACTGTTGAATACTTACGTTATGTAAGGATTGCTATTGGTTTTTTAAACAAATTTTATTCTCTTTTAATGGGGTAATATTTGTTATACATTTATTCAATATGAGGTGTATACATGTGTACTTTGATGCTTCAATGACTGAAATAAAGATTAGTCTTTTAAATAGATGTATACATGTATGTTTTATTGTATGTTTTATGACATTTTATACATCTTTAGATTCTATTATGTATTTTGACTTATTATATTTATTGATTAATTTTTCACTTTTGCACTTTAGATATTTTATCTTTGTAGTATTTATTGATTAGTCCCATCTAAGTGGCCAGTTGAAAAATATGATTTTTGAATCATTGAATTACTGAATGATTTTATCTTATGGTATGTTGTTGGCTATTTCACCCAAAGTAAACATTATTAATGATGATAACCAATAAACAAAGAAATACAAATGTCAACAGAATGTTTGCAAAGATCTTACGGAATGGCATCTGGAACTGGGCTCTTGTGACCAAGTTGGGATTGCAAGGCTTCTCTGACTTCTAGGATAGAACATTCCAGGGAGGTAGAACTAGAAGACCCAGATGACACATCATTGGGATTTACATTATATACAGTCATGAAATTATCTATCTAGACAGAGAATCACAATACACTAAACACCAAGGCAGTACTAGAGTCGGTATTGCACAAAATTACTGAATGCCAAAAGTCTGACCCAATTTTTCTGCAGATATATATGTGGGGGGGGGTAATGTTAAAAAAATATGTATAGGGGTAAGGTGGGGGGGCTTTGGGGGGTCTCCCCTCACATATATTTTTGCAGAAAAATGGAAGAAAAAAAAGTCAGACTTTTTTTATCAACTTTATTTAATAATTATACAAAACAGAATACATCTGAGTAACAACAGAATGGGAACAAGCAAAAGATTACTCCATATACATCAGTGCAACAAAATGCAAATTACTACTAAAGTAACAGCTATTCAAAACGAAATCCGAAAACATCCCCACCCTCATATCTCATGGCAAGACGTGATAACACAAAACACAAAATAAAAGGACAAAACATACACCCCTACCAATCCCCAACCTCAATATCCACAAAATAAACCAAAGCCTACACCTCATCCAAATGAATCCCTGAATGGCCCCCATCTCCCTCGTACTCAGTTTCCCGATGTTGTCAAACTGCCTGAGTCTTCTCATACCAAGAGAGCGTCCGCATATCCGACACCCAGTTCTCGCAATGTGGCTTCTTCCTGGATTTCCACACCTTCATTATTTGTTTTATGGCCATCAACAATGCTCTATCAATCCATTTCGAACAATCCCACATCTCCACACTTCGTCTACCAGTTGAAAGGAAAATCACTGACAGAAAAGTACGAGGCAGTGTCATTCTAGTTACCATATCAATGCAATCCAAAACTTCTCTCCAAAAGTCCAGCACTCTACTACACTCCCAGAGCATATGTAGATAGGTCCCTCTCGAGCCCCCACACCCCCAGCACAGATCTACATCAGCCAAGCCTCTCTACTTCATTTTCACTGGTGTCCAATAAATACGTCCTAAAAAACGTTGGTGAATATACCTCAGATTTAAATCAACCTTGGCCCTCACCGAAGCCCTCCAGCTATTATCCCACAAGCCATCAGAAAGATCAGTTTCCAATTCAGACACCCACTTCATTCGCAACTGACCCCAGGAACTCCTCATACAGTCCTGCAAAGGCATCAACCTAACATATGTAGAAACTGTCCTAGGAGACGTAGCAAAAATCTCACAAATCTGAGGTCTACCACTCAAAGGTCCGCTCAACATTTGCAATCTTTCCATCAGCAACCTCTCCAAAAGCCCATATCTACCCACCTCTCTATTATGCCGACTATAACGATTAGCTAATTCTTCAAACGGAACCATCATCCCCCCTCTCCATACATCCCCTATTTTCAGAATGCCCCTGTTAGCCCAGCCCCTCCAATTAAGCATTTTATTATTAATTTCTAAACCCGGATTCAGCCAAATAGAGGCTGAATCATACAAATACAAGGATTGCCCACACCCCAGAATCCAACTAACCAACACTGACTTAGAAATCACTAGAGTCTCCAATTTTGTACCAGAATTTGCCAACCTCCCATATGAATATAAAGAGTCCAGGGAAAAGGGATGCAGCATTTCCTTTTCCATTAAAAGCCAATATGGGTCTGATCCCCGCCCTTCCTCAAAGTAATAAGAAACCTTCTTCAATAAAAATCCCCTACAATAATTCTCCAATACCGGATAACCAAAGCCCCCATCTTTAACTCTACGCATCAAAATAAATCGTGGAATTTTTGGCCTATTACCTTTTCCCCATAGGAAGTCCATAAAAATCCTATCAATGCTCCAGAGCACTCTTTTAGTAAATTTAAGGGGAAGTGATTGAATAAAATACAGGACCTTTGGCAACAGCATCATCTTGATAGCATTGATTCTTGCCCAGATGCTTAGAGTCAATCTTTCCCATCTTTGTACATCCTTCAGCAGAATTTCTCTCAATTTGTCTACATTGCATTCTACCGTTCTCTTAATATCGCGCACCAAGTAGACTCCTAAATATTTCACCGAAACATCAGCCCATTGGCAATTCCAATCCAACAACCTCCCATTCACCGGGTTCAACTGAAGCGGGAAAACTACTGTTTTACCCCAGTTCACTTTATAGCCAGACAATTCTCCCACCTCTTGCAACATATTCCTCAATAAGGGTCCACCCACCTCTGGATTCCTCAAGACCACTGTCAGATCGTCAGCATATGCTAGGACTTTCACCTCATCATTTCTCAACTTCCAACCACAGATATTCTGCTCCTGCCTAAAATAAGCCAACAACGGCTCCAGGACCAGATTAAACAAAAGGGGCGAAAGAGGACACCCCTGTCTCGTACCTCTATACAACCGAAAAGCCTGAGACAAAACATTATTAACCCATATTTTAGCCGAGATATTGTGTTGCAATGCACCTATAGCATTCAGAAATTGTGGGCCAAAGCCCATCGAAGCAGTGTGAAATTTAGAAACGACCAATTCACACAATCAAATGCTTTTTCAGCATCAAAAAAAATCAAACATATATCCTCCACCTTAGCACGAGACTTTTGGTAGTCTGACATTTGCATTCGATCATTTCACGCAGTTCCACTAGAGTCACTATCGGAAGCAGCTTTTTCAAAGTGAGATAAGCCCTTCAAGACTAGTCGAACCTCAATTTTCTGTAAGAGGGCTTGTAAATCATCCTCTTTTCAGAAATTAGAAGTCTGTCAATCAGATCTTTTTTAATGTGGTCAACAACTCGGCCTTAGCTATGAGGAACTGGGTAAAAAGCCCATCTTCCTAACAATATAAATATTGGCAGAAGAAATATAAAGCCTGATGTCTGATATAAATGTTAAAAGGGAGCTCACTAAAATCAATAATGTTGTCAAGATATCTAAGTAGATTTATCCACGGAATAATCTCATTAACAGTCAGTGATTCCGCTAGAGATTTTTATAATTCACAATTCATGATGTCAATGTGGTGTTTTCCCTTAACGTTAAATGCAGATATGCACTCAGTCAATTGCATAGAAAGAGAAATGGACAGGAGCAAATTACCACTTTTACTTTTCTCCAGACATATCATATCCTCTCCTAAAAACTACTTGCACCCACTAACATGGACAATTTTAGAGGTGAACCTGCAATGACAACCCTTTTCTTCACCTGTGTGGTCAGAACCCATTCATTCATTCATTCATTCATTCATTCATTCAACCAATGAATGGAAGCCCATTCAGTTAAAAACTGGTGGAAATGAAAACCAGAGATATTAGATCTAGAATCAAGCATGCAATTGAAAGAGTACATTTGTCGGAAGCACCTATGAATTGGTGGGCCTTGAAAAATGCCCTGAATGATTGGACAAATGGTGGTCACAGGAATGGCGGGGAAAGGGCCAATATGGGCCTGACTGACTTTGTTGAAAGAGCTTTCTGCAGGCACACGGACAATGGTGTAATGCTGCAACTGCCGCTGCAATTCCGGCCAAATGGCATCAGGGAAGTAAACAAAAAGGTCAAGGGGGGAGAGCTATCTGAGCTGAGGATTAGACTTGTCTCATGGAATTCTTGAGGTTTTGTTCACTTGTTCACTTGCAGAGGCATGGGAATGATTGACTTCTAATTCAAGTATATTTCTCCAGGAAACTTGATGGTCTGTTTGTCCTGTTATAGATGGTTATGATACGTTCTCTCAGACAGCCAGGGCTGGGGAAGTGGGAATGCCCTGTGGCACATTAATGAACACAATGCGTACAGGTCAGGGACTGAGGGTTGAGTTGATTCCTAATATGCCCTTTGGGATCCTGGTGGTAGAGCTAAAGAGAAAAAGCCCACTCATAAACCTTCTTTTAATGAATATTTGCTAGCATAGGGGGGTGTCAGACCTGGATGTTTCCCTGGGTCAAATTGAAGAACGTATAATGGCTTGGAAATGTTCAAATGAGGGTGGCCCTGTGTTGGTGGCAGAGGATTTAAAATCTGATTGTCCGGATTCCTTTCCAGGGGATGATGAATGCAACGTTACCTTTGACCTCAAACCACTTAATTTTAAGGCATCAGCAGGGCTAAAATGGGTGGTGTCAATGGTGTCTATGGACTTGCATATGATAAACAAGTTAGATAAAGTTTCGGGGAAGCCTATGCACACATGGCAGAGAGGTAGTGGTACTTCGGTACTTGATTACGTTTTTGCAGACAATGCACTCTTAGATGCATGTGCAGACTTTGAAGTGGTCCCGAACTACTCTTATGACCACTGCATGGTCTGCACAAAGTTTGATATATGTTACACAGCTGTTGGGTGTAGTTCCTTAAAATACATCTCTGTGAACAGTGGAGGAAACAGAGTGAAATGGTCAATGGGGACCATGACCAGATTCAATCAAGGTATGTCGATGATGAAGTCTGTCACCACATATGAGAGGAAACGTGAATGTTTGAGAGTCCAAAATTACTCAAAAACCCTACAAAGGTGTGCCCCCAAAGAGCTTTACTCAGGGGGGAAGACTATGGAAGGAAGGGAAAACCTCCCAAACCCATAAATATAACAAGTTTGGCAGAGAAAGTCACAAAACCACAGCGCTTGTATGAATACATATTAAGAGTGCACATAGGCTGCAGGTGCCTGAGAGGTGTGGGAGTACTGCCACGTACAACCCACTGTTGTGGAAACAAATTGAGCATGG
The DNA here is from genome assembly GCF_040938575.1 of Ambystoma mexicanum. Taxonomy (NCBI): domain Eukaryota; kingdom Metazoa; phylum Chordata; class Amphibia; order Caudata; family Ambystomatidae; genus Ambystoma; species Ambystoma mexicanum. The sequence goes on from NC_090930.1 coordinate 931,376,055, forward strand.
GCAATTCTCAGTCGCAGAGAGAGAAAAAACTCGAGAGAGTTTTCTGGCACTGCCCTTCATTCAATTAATCTTAGGTCCCATCTCCCATTTACAGCCTCGGATGAAGAGTCGGTTTAGACTCGAAACACGTGTCAGGCTACTTTGCAAATAAATCCATCAGACTTATAACCACATCTCTCTTCAATTGCTTGCAACACATACCTATATTGCACTCTTGGGCGCAGTGCGACTGAGAATTGCCCGTGCTCCATAAATATAACAAGCATTTGGTGACAGTGAGACGGGAGCTGCGAAAGAGTCTGAGACAGATAGAGAAAAGTTATGTTGACCAACTCAATAAAAATACTTAAGTGTCGTTATTGAAACAAGGGTATAAAAACTTCTGTAAACATCACAGAGCAACCCTTGCACAGAGAGATGCTGAGGGCATGCTCACAATTTTGATTTAAAAAGATACCTGCTCTTTCTGGGCAGCAGTAAATGCACTGGAACAAAGTCCGATTCTCATCCAGCAGAGAGTATGTGGGTTAATCATTTTGAGTTATTGTACTCCTCAATCACAGCCCAATCAGGGTGCATAAAGAAAGATCAGATGAAAGGCATACCTTTTAAAGATAATCTCAACATGGATCCTGATTCAATAAGGACAATGATCAAGAAGGCAAAGGCCTCAACAGCGCCCACCAGACCAAGTGGACTTACGAACTACCTTTTAAGGAACAACCCTAATACATCGTCTGTGGTCCTTTCCTTCTTGTTCTCCAGTATAATGGATAGTGGCTCATTTCCCGAGTCTTGGATGTGCTTTTATGTTGTCCCTATTTTTAAGAAGGGCGACAAATGGGACCCGAGAAAGTATAGGCCCATCTCCCGGTCAGATGTAGAAAGTAAAATCTTTGCAGCCCTTCTATTACGACATCTTGAGGACTGGGTAGCTTCGTCAGGGAGATTGGACAAATTTCATATGGTTTTCTGGCAGGGTCATTCAACTAACATCAGTGAAGCTGTGATCAGGGAGTTTCAGGAGAGTACCAGGGGGACCCAAACATTCAATTTATTTATAGCTTCAATAGATCTCTCAGCGGCCGTTGATCGGGTAGACCAATCAAGGCTTTGGGCAAAGCTGAAAAAATAGGGCCTTTCTCAGGGCCTCTTAACACTGATAATTGCTTTGCACGATTACTCAGGCATTTATGTATGCCTCGATCAAAAAGGGAATCTCTCCTGGGAAGTTACCTGTAATGTAATACACTCTTCGTCTTTTCATCACGAGGCGTTGCGCGAGCTCACCTCGTGATGGAAGGACGAATGGAATGTTATGACACGCGGCAAGAACGAGCGTTTCAAATGCAGCCGTTCAGTTGCTGCCCATGGTCGGTGGGGCCTGTCCACATATACTTTAGTTCTAGTAAATAATTAAATATTCTGTTTACCTCATAAGTTTCCTGGTCTTTCCTCCGGCACTTCAAGTGGCGACGAGGATGGGATAGGCATGGATATACTGGGACCTATTCATTGTGATGGTAAGCAACAATTTTGCTTGGTGGTCATAGACCTTCTGACCAGATGGGTGGAAGTTTTAATTAAGCCTAACATGAATGCAAAGATAGTTATAGAATTTCTGTCAGAAATATGTGCCAGAGAAGGTTTCCCAAGAAGCATTTTAACAGACAATGGTGTCCAGTTCAGGTAAAGAGAAATGGAGAAATTCTGTGCCAATAATTCCATTGTACACAAAACAAGCGCAATATACCATCCACAAACGAATGGAGTAGTTGAGAGATTCAACAAAGTTCTCAAAGACGCCATTCGCTGGGCGTGGGGTAATGGGCTTAGCTGGGAAGAAGCAGTAAGAAGAAAAATAATTGCTCATTGTTTCACGCCACATAGTACAACAGGTTTATCGCCTTTTGAATTGAGTAGAGGATGCAAAGCAAATACCAAATTGACCCCATCCTGGTTGGGGAGGGAGACTGTGGTGAGGAAAGATTTTGGAGAAGCGGTAGAAAACATCAGGGATACACAGATTAAGAACAAAGTAGCTCATGACAGTCATGTAAAGAAAGGAAAAGAGAGTGAGGTCCCAAGAGTGGGGGGTTTAGTAAGAATTAAATTACCTGCAGTACTAAGAGATGGACCTTGCAAATGGTCCAAACCAGTGTGTGTGATTGAAGTTTTCAAACACGCGGTGAGGGTGCAAGATGGCAGAGTTTGGAATATGGAAAGGGTGTGTGTGATGAAATCGTGCAGAAGTGGGATGAATGGAGAAACAATGTGCAGAGAACAACCAAGTCATAGTAGTAGTGAAGACATGAAAGAGAATGGTGAACATGTGAGACCAATGTTGAATAGAAAGGCAATGTCACTAATTTCCTTGCCAAAAGTAAAATCAGATTCTTCACGTGTATCAAGAACAGGAAGGATAATCCGCAAACCAGACCACATGAAGGACTTTGTCTAAAAATACGGAGTATGCAGAACGAAGAAGAGATCTTATCAAACTATTGTTCAAATAACAGCAAGAAATTAAGGAGGGGAGATGTGTAATGTAATGCACTCTTCGAAGAAGAGATCTTATTAAACTATTGTTCAAATAACAGCAAGAAATTAAGGAGGGGAGATGTGTAATGTAATACACTCTTCGTCTTTTCATCAGGAGGCGTTGCGCGAGCTCACCTCGTGATGGAAGGACGAATGGAATGTTATGACACGCGACAAGAACGAGCGTTTCAAATGCAGCCGTTCAGTTGCTGCCCATGGTCGGTGGGGCCTGTCCACATATACTTTAGTTCTAGTAAATAATTAAATATTCTGTTTACCTCATAAGTTTCCTGGTCTTTCCTCCGGCACTTCATTACCATCAATACTGGATTGAGGCAGGGATGCATGTTGGCTCCCTGCTTCTATAACTTATATGTGTCAGACATAGGGGCCAATCTGAATTCAGCAGGCCTGATTCCCCCTAAGTTGGGGGTGGTAAAAACTCTGTGGCTATCATATGCCAATGATTTCCTCAATTTTTGATCGTTCTCGAGTTGAAATGAGGAGGTTGTTGCATGCCTTTACCAACTGTGCAAAAACCAATGGACTTAAAATACATCCATCAGAAACTAAAATTCTGGAACTCTCACAAGGAGGGAAGCATTGTCTGAGTAAATGGAAGCTCGCGAATCATCCGGTGGGAGGAGTGACAAGCTTAACTTTCCTGGGATTCCATTTTTCTTCAAAAGCTGAGAGCCAATTGTGAATCCATACTAAGTGACCTAGGCCTCGACAGTGGTGAGCTAAGGTTGAACCCGGTGAAGGTTAAGAAAGGGCTGTATAAGTGGGATTTGACAAATACCATTAATTTGTTCCATGGCTATTCTTCCCTGAGTCATCTGTCCAGTGCGCACAAGCTTAAAAAGTGAGATAGCACCAATTTGATGCTATTCCCAAACTGCCGCTTTTGTTTGCTCATTGTGATGCTCTGCTGGAATTTGTTCCCTACAAGGGAGATTTTGATAAGGTACGGATAAATAGATTCAACAGAAAAAGTGTGTAGACTCTGTAAAGGGAACCGGTCTATAGAATGATTGAGCATTTGTTTATGGAATGTGAGGCTTACGGTGGGAAAGAAATGTATATTTTAAGAAGAAAATTGAATCCCATGATGTTCTTGAGGTGACAGATCCATGAAAAAGTTTGTTGAAAGCGGTGAGAACCTCAGAAGCTGTGGCGGTGGCAGCAGTCATAAAATCCTGGCACTCATTTAACATAGAGGATGAAAGTTAACAAAAAAGATGGAAAGGTACTTAGCCAAGGGCAAAGGATGTAACATTTGTTAACGTTTTATATGTTTTATGTCATTCCAAGTTGTGAACCTGGTAGACGTTTTACTTAGTTATGTTTTGTAAAGGTTTGTAATAAACCAAATACAATATAAAAAATAAAATAAAAAAAAAATGACATCCCTCGAGTTCTTCAAATAGCATTTCCCCAATGTGGGTATAGGGCATATGAAAAAAATGACATATTTGGAAAGGAGCTCCAAAAGTGAACTGCAAGTTGAAACAATCGGCCTACCTGGAGGGGGCGTAGTAGACTTATGTGCCCTGGCGAGCAAATAGAACAACAGTTTCCAAGAATTCTTAGGATTCTTGGAATTCTTAGGCTCATCTCACTTACTCTCTACTTATCCCATTATCCCCACCATCTCTTTCAACTCATTGATAATATTCCTTCTCCATGTCTGCCTGATCCCTTACTCTGCTCCTCCGTATCTGCCTCTGATTTTGCTGACTACTTTATCAATAAGATTTCCTTCCTCTGCTCTGCCTTTTTACTCCCCTCCAGCCCCCTTTGTTCCCTTTTTCGTTTTCATCTGGCTGCTTCTAAGCCCCCCTTCGCTCCCTCCTGCTTTCATTCTTTTCCTCTGCTTGCACTTCTTCACTGGAATTTGCTTTCCCTTACTTTCTGCTCTTCTCGCACTTACCACATTCGTCATAACCATCTAAAGGCTCATCTCTCCTCTCCCTTCTCTCTGACTCTTAACACTTGACAGATCAGTGTATCCCTTTACTTCTTAATCAGTGTACTGCTTTTTAACTTTGTATAAAGTGCTTATCCAAAAAGCTCTATAAAAATCCCAATAAATACAAATAAATACCACCTTAAGAGTATATTTGGGAGGGCTAGCTGGCTGTACAAAGCCTACTGCAACAGAGACTCTGGTACCCAGGAACCTGCACATTAAAGGTGACAGAAGCCTCTATTTACTCCCTACAAACGTTCCTTGTTTGGAAGAGCAGAATAAAGGATTCCACATACCCCTGAGACCTTGGCCTGAGTTTTCCAGCAACCACAGGACCAAGGAATTACCCCATGACCATCCTTCCATATATGAACCACCAATACACTGATTTGGGAACCTTAGATGCCATCCAAACTGCTGCAAAAGAACCACTGGAGCCATTGTACCTTCTCCACATCTCTCAGTTTCACTTGATGCTGATGCTCCACGCTCTCTGAATCTGAGACCTGCCATGTCTTCTAATGTCCCCAACTTAAAGCAGCCTCCCAGGTCATCAGCTTCTTCAGGCTCCAAGACGTCACCACTGCTGTACTACAAGGTCTTGCTGAGCCAGTTGAGCCTTCTGACTGTAGAAGGCAAGTCTCTGAATCTACAAACCTAAGGCTGCTGAGTCATCCAGCATCAACAACCCAACACCACTGTCTATTTACAGCATGTTTGGCCCACAAGCCATCACCACTGTCAAACAGCACCACATTGTTGGAACCTGTCAGCGATGCAACCTGACGCAAACCAGGCCCGGCACCGGAGGCACCCAGGCTTCTGGTTTGATACCTAAAAGCCTGGCTCAACACTATTGAGTCCCAAAGACAAGAGCGTTAGGTAATGGATGATACTCTGTGCCTCTGGTCTGCCTTAAAAGTCCCTAGTGACAATTAAGTCTCCTTCTCTACACTTCAAATGGCAATATCAATAACCTATCAATAACTTGGAAATGTACTGAAATATTTGCGTGAGCACCCCTGTCTACAATCCCAAAGGGCCCTTTAATTCGAAAGTCTGCTTTTTCTGTGTTTTCCTTACTGAGTTGGTCAGCAGTGTTTCCATAAATTGCTTGATTTTTTGTTAGTTTAATTAAAGATCCTATTTTTATGAGAACTGCTTCTGTATTTGCAAACACCCCTCCTGAAGTGAATAACCTTCCCTCCGTCCACGTTACCAAAAGAGGTGAAGGAGGAATACCTGTCAAGTTCTGCCTGTTCCTTCTCTATGATTGGATCTCGTCTGGTTTGGTAGTAGTGTGGGGCTGAGTGGGTGCTTTAACCACTACACATGCCTGCACTTCTGCAGACCAGTTGTCATTTAGTCACATACTCCAAATCTTTTAAACCTGGCCAGGTTGCCATTTTTCAATTTTTTATCTCATTGAAAAAGAGCAATATGTCCAAATGTCACTATAAGGTACAGTACAGAGAACATGGAGCAACATGCTGCCTGCCATCAGCCTCGTCCCATATCTCCTGTGATTCTGAAAAGAAAAGATCTAAAGATGTCTTGCTTTGAGGACAATCATATGTTCCAATTATCTACAGAACCTCTCTGAATCAGAATGGATCCTCTGGGCTTCCCTAGTCTATATCCTCTGCCTGTCAACGTTTCTATTCCTTCCCTCCATATCTCGGTAACTGTTTGTTAAATATTATATCCTTCTAATAGTGTCCTTATTATTGTAGACTAGCACTGTAATCCCTTGTAAATGTTTTGGCTGCATCCCAGGAAGTGCTGAGCTACATAAAACCCCATACTTACATTTGATTGACCACATGTTGCCAGGCGAATCACAAATTATGTCACCTTGTTTAATTACAAGTACAAAATGGTTATGTTACAGCAGATAAGTACTCTTAGCTTGGGCTGGGACATATAATTCCATACAAAGTAATACTTTTTTTATTGTACACACTCAATGTGTTCACAGGTACTTCAATCATACTTTTATAAATATAATACATGCATACTATTAGCTGTTGCTTATTAGCACCCTGCAAGGGGGTGTTACAGCCTCCCAAACAATCAGGCGGCTCAGAACAGGGACTTAATTACATGGTAAAACCCCTCCCCTGAGCCTCCTCGGAGCTGGAGGCCACCAGCTTTCCTCGCCGGGAATCAGGATAGCGCTCGCCCCGTGTACCCTTCTGCTTCCCCCATCCCCACCCTCCTTTAACAAATCTCCAATGCCCCCTAATCCCGGCCCACTTACCAGGCACTGCCTGGTCCCTCGCCGGCACTGCGAACACTAATGTTCCCAGCTTGTCCCTGTCATGGCAATGGCTGCCATGAAAAGGAAGAAGGGACTACATCTAGTTCCCTTCTCACTGATCCATGGTGGTCATCTGATTTGTAGTTTTTTCTCGCCATGCCTATACTTGAGAAAAACACTCTTAGTACCCCGGTACTACGTGCCAGGGTACTAATGTCATATTATATTATGTTGAAGGATCTTATACCGTGCACTGTTGCCACTGCGTGGTCTCTTGGCAGCAATATAACCGTTGCAGGGGGGCGTGAGTTTCAAACTTATGCCACAGAGGCATCATTATCTGATCGGTATAGCCTCCCCACTCAGGTTATATTGCTTAATTAAATGTAGGGAGCGATTCAGAAAATGAAGGTTTACGCCAATAAACTGTTAAACTCACAACGAGGTGTAATCTAGGCATACGTGGTGTGCAGCCTAATCACTAAATCAAACACAAGTGCAAATGACATACATTTCTCTGGTCACGTGGAGCCTATGCTATGGGGACTACGTGGCCCCATGTGATACAGTGCATTGCTCAAATAATGAAGAGGCTCTTGCCAATTACTGTCAGCAGTCAAAATCATGAAGTCAAACACCTGTTCAAATAACACTACCTTCTGGTGGTTTTTGAAACAGCACCCTGCTAGGCTGGGCCATACCTCAATATTTAATCTGGCAGAGCCGCACGGGAGACTTTAAATCCCACACATGGCTTCCCAGCCTGAAGATGGCGTGTAATGAATATTGCAGGCGTCGTCTTGCATGTGTTCCTGGGAGGGAATGAAAATGCCCTATAAAACTCCGGCTGACCTTAAAGGCAGGCACATCTGCAGGCCTCATGCTGCTTGCTGGCAGATTCTGTAGCACGATCGGCAGCCCAGCATTTCCAAGCTTTCTATTAATTTCTCGCTTGGCTAGGACGAACCACTGGGGACTATTTGAAAACCAGGCTACTTTTCTCGGGATTTTACAAATGGTTCTTTTTGGACTTGCCTGAAATTCTTATTCGCGGGCCCTTTGGTGTGCTATAAAACAGAGATAGATAAGTCAGTATGTCAGTACACATCTGAGCTGTGATCAAGCTTGGCAATGGAACGCAAGGAAAACAAACAGGAGCCACTGCATTTAAGAAAAGAGAGAGTAGCATCAATTACGTTTATTATAATTAACAATAAGGAACATCCATACACATGTAATGAAATAGGTATGTAAGTTGGAGGGAACAAAAAAAAGATTGGAAAATAAATCTTTAAGCAGTATTATGTATGGGAGGTTTTCGCTCATCCAATTGCCTGCTCTTTTTGTAAGCATTGCACTCAATGAAAAACAACATTGTGTTTGTGAATGCCTTGGAAAGCCCTAACCTTTCCAATCAGGTTGCAGTTGCTAACCAACATGCTTGGTTAAAACGGTCTGGCAGAGCAGCCATGCTGGCACTGAGTGCATGTGGCTGTCTTAATGCAATCACCCTCAATCAAGATCAACTGGTGTTCTCTGCTTTCCTCATGACACCCACCAGACTAAGTACTCACATCGTAACTTCTAAAGGCATCCAGACACAATTCCACTTCGGCCTGCTTCCATCCTGCTCTCCTGTGTCTGTGCTAATTACTCAATCGCAAGTAAACCCCAACTTACAACCTGTTGTGTACTGCGTACACGAAGTACGCATCCGCGAGCAGCTACGGGGCTCGCGCATGCGCGTTAGTTTAATAAAGGCGGTGCTCGGCAGTTCGCGCCGGAGACCGGAGCCATCACACGTCTCCGGCGTGTCTTCCCTGCATGTATGGGTGCGTGTGGCTGTATGCGTGTGTGACGGCTGGAGGCCGACCCCGAGCACATACAAAATTGGCGATGAGGCGGGATCGGAGCTGTTCTTCCCGTTTTCCGACGACACCAGCGAAACGAAGCACAACTCCGCAGTCGCGGACCCGCTCTAACAGCCGGCGGCCATTTTGAGTGCTCACTCACTACGACACACGCAGTGGTTGCGGCCCATTCCGGGTGCTCGTGCGCCATCTGCCCGTTGCAAGCAGTTGCAGCAATTTTTGGACACTCCACAGCCCAGCTGAACCAGGGCTGTGACACAGAAAGTGGCAGAAGAGCCAACAGGTAGACTCTGCCACAGTTGGGAGTCGGATCACCCATCAACCTGCCAAGACAATACTGTGAGTACCTATCGTGATGGGTGAAGAAACAGATGATGAGGGCGCCGTTGCCCCAATACCACGCAGAGTGCGCACCACTCTGGCTCCCATGCCCGAATTTGATACTACGGGGCCCCCATCAAAACTTGGCCCAAAATGGCTCACATGGGTCAAAAGACTGGAAATGATGTTCAGAGCCTCGGGGGAGACAGAAGACGAGGCAAAGATCGCCATCATGATGTACTCCGCAGGCACTGAAGTCCAGAAAATATATGACTCCCTTGACATTCCAGTGGCGACGTATGACGCTGTCAAGCAAGCACTTCGGGATCACTTCCTACCATTAGCAAATGTTGATTTCGACAGGTTTGTCATGGGGGCAGAAAAACAACGAAGCGAAGAGTCACTGGACCAGTTTTGTGCCCGTTTGAGACACCTAGCGAGCTCCTGCAGGTGGGTCAACGAAGAGGAAATGGTCCGCAACCAACTGTTGCAAGGTTGCTGCTCAGGAAAACTTAGGAGGCAAGTCCTGAGGGAACCAGGGCTGACCCTCCGGCAAATCCTGGACATGGGAAGAGCGTATGAGCTGGCGGAGGCCAGAGGATCAAAAATGGACGCAGCCACGCATCCCAAGAATGAGGAGGAGGCTCTAGCAGTCGGACGGTTCACACCTGGGAAGGCCAGATGGACACCGAAGAAGGGAGAAGGACCCATGACTTCAGGTACCCCTCAGTCGTGCTCCTATTGTGGATATGACCTCCCACACAGGGGCGAATGCTCAGCCAAATCACGAACATGCGGCAGGTGTGGGATACCGGGGGATTACGCCAGGATGTGTAGGGCCGCCATGCCCGTGGCAGCAAGCTGAGGACCAGAGAGGGCCGGTAGAGGTGGCGCTCGCACGGCAAGGGGCATATCGTCCCTTGAACAGGTGCACGACCTACACATTGCCGAAGAAGAGGAAGAAGAGGAGGAAGAAATGTTCTTCATTTCCAGCATCGCAAATGGCCCTGGTACTAGACGAAGACCCATATGTACTGTGGACATTGGAGAGATTCCCACCCCAGTCCTCATTGACACGGGAGCTTCAGTCTGCGTACTGGCGGACAGACATTACAACGCACTGGCAGGCCCACCAACCCTGTCGCCCTCCAAAGCCCAGATATACGCTTTTGGTGAAGATACTCCGCTACCCATCCAAGGGGTATTTGTAGCCCCAGTGACCCATGGCCAAAACAGCATCAAAGCGAGGTTTTTTGTAACTAACGTCAGTCCGCACTCTCTTTTAAGCTGCGCAGCATCTGAAGCACTCGACCTGGTTCATTTCACTTTTGCTGTGTATCACACAGATCTGGACAGCCTGCTGACACGCTTTGAGAAGCTCTTCAGGGGCATAGGGAAACTGAAGGCTGAGCCAATAAGGCTCCACATTGATGAGTCAGTCAGACCAACGGCGCTGAAACATCGTCGCATACCGTTTCATCTGAGGGCTCAGGTGGAAAAGGAGCTGCAAGACTTAGTGGAACGAGATATCATTGAAAAGGTGGAAGGGCCCACCCCGTGGGCCTCTCCTATTGTAGTCGCCCCAAAGCCCAAACAGCCTGGGGCTGTACGCATTTGCATAGACATGAGACTTCCTAATCTGGCCATAAAAAGAGAACGTCATCTCACTCCCACTCTGGACGACATCGTTGGAGAACTTCAGGGTGCAAAATTCTTTTCGAAACTAGACCTGAGAGCGGGTTATCACCAGTTGGAGCTCCACCCAGAGTCTAGATATATTACAACCTTTACAACACACGAAGGACTGTATCAATATAAAAGGCTCAGTTTTGGAATTTCCTCGGCGGCAGAAGTCTTCCAAAATGCCATCAGGGGGCTCTGTCCGGACTAAAAGGAGTAATAAACATGTCAGACGATATCCTAGTCTTTGCCAAATCTGAAGCAGAGCATATCAAGCGTCTGGAAAACACTTTTCACAGGCTCCACAACCTCGGCCTGACGCTGCACCAAGAAAAGTGCGAATTCCTGAAGGACAGCCTGGAATTTTTTGGATTTGTCTTCCATGCGGGAGGCATATCCCTAGATCCTGAGAAGGTGAGAGACATATGAGAGGCGTCACCTCCCACGTCCCTGCAGAAGTCCGCAGTTTCTTAGGGATGGTGAACTACTGTGGGCGGTTTATTCGAGACTTAGCATCTCTCTCTGAACCCCTGAGAGCACTCACGAGGAATGAAGTGGCATGGACGTGGACTGGAAAGGAACAGAGAGCATTCACGGCCATCAAGGATGCCCTGTCTGAACAAGACACCATGGCGTATTTCAACCCAGCCCGGGAGTCCGAAATCATAGTGATCCATGCGACCCGTTGCATACGCCATCAAGGCTCTTACAGACACAGAGAGAAGATATTCTCAAATTGAACGCGAAGCCCTTGCAATACTATGGGGCTGTAAACATTTTAGATTATATATTCTGGGGAAACCTGTTGTAGTGGTGACGGACCACAAGCCCCTACTGCCCATTCTGGCAGGCGCTTCGTCCAAACCGCCACCTCGGATAGAGAGGTGGATGCTATCCCTCATGGAGTACGGGGTGAAGCCACCCCGACGCAGGAAGACCCAGAGACACTACGGAGGTTGCAAACTGTATGGACACCATTCACATGGTCGTCGAGTCAGCGCTTCCCATTGCTTTGACAAGACAAGAAATTGCCAACGAATCGAACTCAGATGAGGCGTTTCTGAGAGTGAAAGGTGCGGTAGCCACAGGAGCATGGCGGGAGCTCCTTCTGAACAATGCCCGGAGAAACGCAGAAACGCAAAGGGACTTGCAATTGCTCTGGGGTGCACGACAGGAACTGTCAGTGACTGCCGATGGTCTCCTGCTGAGAGGGCACCGGATTGTGATCCCCAGGTCGCTCGTGCCGAAGGTCCTTCAGTTGGCACACAACGGACACCAAGGGATGACCAGAATGAAGGCACGTCTCAGACTCAAAGTTTGGTTCCCCGAATTGGAAAAGAGAGTGGAAAAGTATGCAAGGGCATGCATCCCGTGCCAAGCAACGAGCCTGGCGGAGAAGGGACCCCCGATTCAGACCATGGCAAGGAGCGATTTACCCTGGGGGACAGTACATGCCGATTTTGGCTCTGCCGGAAGAGGACTACACTTCCTAGTAGTGACTGACCAATGGTCCCGATATCCAGAGGTGGAACTGGTCGAGTCCCAGGCCACTGACCACACCACCCTGGCCTTGGACAAGATATTTGCTACCCATGGGTTTCCCCTCGAGTTATGTTCCGACAATGGGACACCTTTCCAAGGACAATCGTTTGCTCGATACTGCGAAGAGAGAGGCATAAAACACCGAAAGGTCACCCCACTATGGCCAAGAGCCAATGGAGAAGTGGAGCGCTTCATGCGGACACTAAACAAGGTGTTTTGCATATCCGAAAATGGAGGTGAAGACCTCCGACGGAATTTGTTCGACTTTCTCCGGGAGTATCGCACAACACCGCATCGATCAACTGGAATAGCCCCTGCGGAGGCACTTTTCAAGAGGATCCCAAGAGGACTCATACCGGAGTCAGAGGGGAGACAACCAGGAGTGATCGACAATGACCAAGTACAACTAGAAAGGTCATGGAGAAACGAGAATGAAACAGCGCGGAGAAGACTGCCAGAAAAACAGATCGCGGTTGGGGATACCGTGTTGGTACGAAACAGAAGAGCAGAAGGAAAGCTGTCGACAACGTACGAGACCCAACCACTGGGGGTAACACACGTGAAAGGTACAATGCTCACCGCAGCCAATGCCAGAGGAACCGTCACCCGAAACGTGTCGTTTTTCAAGCGCATCTAGGCCGCTAGTGACGAGGCAACAGCAGAACAAGTCCCGGAACAAGGGGAAGAGACAAGGGTGGAAGAAGCTACCCCAACTGCAGATCACGAGACATCAGAGGCCCCTGGTGACGGTGCACCACGATACCCGAGCAGGGCCGGACGACGACTTCCCCAGAGGTTCAGAGACTTTATCATGGACCCTGCACTATAGGCGGGGAAAGGTGTTGTTGCAAATCCGAAGAAGGAACCAGGTTGTACTTCTGCAGTCCGTTGTTAATTGTTGTTGTTTCTGCAGTGAAGTGTTAATTGTTTGTTTCCGGGGAAAAGGAGGGATGTTGTGTACTGCGTACACGAAGTACGCATGCGCGAGCAGCTACGGGGCTCGCGCATGCGCGTTGGTTTAATAAAGGCGGTGCCCGGCAGTTCGCGCCGGAGACCGGAGCCATCACACGTCTCCGGCGTGTCTTCCCTGCATGTATGGGTGCGTGTGGCTGTATGCGTGTGTGACGGCAGTAGGCCGACCCCCAGCACATACAAAACAACCTATGCTTAACACGCGGAACGCCTTTTTATATTGAGGACCATATATTGACCATGTGCCTGTAACTCACCTGATATGACTCTTCCATCCCTGCGCTGAGTATGATATGTACCTGTAACCCACTCAATTTAACCCTAAGCATTGCGGGTAGCATGTTTTCCAACCGTGCCTTGATGCCTGAGAGTTTAGTGTAAATGCAAATGTTAAAATAAATAAATAAATGCATGTCTTGACTTAACTGCTTCTGCTCGCCTTTGCCACTTGCTACCTTCTACATCTATTGGAATAGCTTGACATACTGCAAGCTCTTCAACTCACCTATCACCTGCTGGCCTGTCACTCCTTGCCGCTTAATTCCCTTGTGTGCTTGTCTTCATTGATTGCCCCATTTCACTCAGACTCCTCACGAATCTATCAACACATGATACTGTATGCACCCATCCCTCTCTCAATTGCGTATTGATCCTCTGATAGCCTTAGTTTGCATACTTGTTGTCGCAGAACTTTACATACCCGTTGCCTCACGTGTTACTTGGTGCAGATATGATATAATATGATATGGCATTTGTAACGCGCCTATACACAGGTGTTTCAAGGCGCGACGAGGCAGGGAGGGGGGAACAAGGGGAAGACAGACAACGATCCTACTAGGCCAGGTATCATTCAGACCGCGCAAGTGCAGGGGTAGGTGAAGGGAAAAGTGCAAGGGGAAGGGGAGGGGGGAAGTGCAGTACAAGTAAGTAGAATAAAAAAAATATATATATATATATATAAAATAAATAAATAATTAGGGCCAGCTGGTGGCAAGTGCAAGGTAAGTGCAGACAAGTGCTGGGAAGGGGGGGCTGTAGGGATACAGAGACAGTCCCACAGTGCAGGGGTTGCCAGGGAGGCAGTGCAAGTGGAGAGTGGCTGGGCCCAGGTCCGAGGTCGGTGAGAGTGGGCCAGTTGCAGATTCAATGCAATTTCAATGAAGAATTTAGCAGGGGAGAGGGACAGAGAAAGCAGAAGCAAAGAGGAAGGTTTTAAGGTGCTTCCTGAACCGGAGATGGTTCTCCTCAAATTTCAGGGAGGCAGGAAGGCTGTTCCAGAGGGAGGCCCCTGCCGCGGAGAGAGATCTACCCCCAGCTCGTTGCTTTGAGAAGCGGCTGACCCTGAGGGTGTTGGAGACAGATGAGCGAAGGGCTCGGGAAGGAATATATTTAGGAAGAGAGAGTTGAAGGTATTTAGGCCCCAGGCCCCAGAAGGCCTTGTGGACAATGCAGAGGGTTTTGAACTTAATCCTCGCAGCAACTGGGAGCCAATGTAGAGATTTCAGTCCTGGAGAGATACGGTCCCTGGGCTTGAGGCCAAGGACAAGTCTCGCAGTTCTGTTCTGGATGAGTTGCAGAGGGCGGAGAGTGGAGGCAGGCAGATTAAGATAGAGGCTGTTACAGTAGTCCAGCTTCGAGAGAACCAGGGCTCGGGAGACAGTGAGCTTCTGGGGGAAGGAGAGGAAGGGAAGAATACCTCTGAGGAGGTGCAGCTGGTAGTTTGACTTCTTAGAGACGTCAGATATGTGAGGAGAGAAGGAGAGTGTGGAGTCGAAGATGACCCAGAGGTTTTTTGCCTTGCAGGTAGGAGCAGGAAGAGGGCCAAGAGAGGCCGGCCAGGGAGCTGCAGGGAAGGACGGAGTGCGTGTGCTGATGAGTAGAATCTCAGTCTTACTGGCATTAAGGCAGAGGTCATTGGCGGCACACCATTCCTGGATAGCAGACAGACAGTCAGAGATGAGGGAAGGAGAGGAGGAGGCCGAGGGTAGCCTGAAAATGAGCTGGGTATCGTCCGCATAGCACTGAAAGTTGGGGCAGAGGGCGGCGATGTAGTGGGCAAGGAGTGCCAGATACTGGTTGAAAAGCCAGGGAGAGAGATTAGATCCCTGGGGAACACCACAGGTGGAGAAGAAGACGTCAGAGAGGAAGGACCCAAGCTGGAGCTGGGAGGGTTGATTGGAAAGGAAAGAAGTCAGCCACGCCAGAGCCTGACCAGTGATACCCAGGTTCTCACGGAGACGGTTGAGCAGGATGGCATGGTTGACAGTGTCAAAGGCAGACGAGAGATCGAGCAGAATGAGAACACAAGGGGTGTTGGAGTCGAGGTTCAAGAGCAGGTCCTCACGGATGTTCAGGAGAGCAGTTTCCGTGCTTCTGGCCGCTCTGAAGCCAGATTGATGGTCATGAAGACTACCAACAGATTCAGCATGGAGGTTAAGCTGGGAGATGGCCAGTTTCTCCAGGAGCTTGCCCAGGAAGGGAGTGATGGAGATTGGGCGATAGTTACCCGGGCAAGAGGGGTCGGAAGAGGGTTTCTTAAGAAGAGGGTGCACAAGGGAGTGCTTGAGGGGGGATGGGAAGACTCCAGACGCGAAGGAGTGGTTGCAAAAGTCAGCCAGGGCAGGAGCCAGGGAGTCGATGTGGTCCTTGATAGTTTTGGAGCAACATGGGTGAACCTGTTTAGACGAGACTTTCATAGATCGGACTTGTCTGGAAACCTCGTCAGCAGAAAAAAGGGGAAAGGTAGAGAAGGAGGGAGGAGGGGTGGCTGCAGAAGGGCCAGAGGAAGAGCCGGGAAAAGAGGGAGGGAGGTGATAGGAGGAGAGTGAGAACAGGATGTCCTGAGTTTTAGAGATGAAGTGAGAGGCCAATGCCGTGCAGAGGGCCTGGGAGGGGCAAGGATATCAAGAGTATCAGATATAGCAGAGTGGAGCATGGAGAGGGCTGCGTCAGGGTGGGAGTCAGCCGAAGGGGGAGGGGGGCGAGAAGGTGGCAGCGAAAGCCTCAACTGACACGCGCTTCATGGGTCGGATGGCCAAGAAGGTGGGTGGCGATGATGAGGGTGGCTTTGCCTGAGGGGTAGGGAGGGTGAGGTGGTAGGATAGGAGAAAGTGATCACTCCAAGAGAGAGGAGTGGAGAGAGGGACGGAGAGGGGAAGGTCAGAAGAGATCAGAGCATCAAGAGTGTGCCCTGCAGAATGAGTAGTTCCAGACGGGAGAATAGAGAGTGAGAGAGAGTCGCAGAGGTCACGAAAGAGTCCAGTGGGGGGACAGGAGGCATCCAGGTGGATGTTGAAGTCACCAAGAAAGAGGAGTTGAGTGGTAGCGGACAGGAGTGAGGAGGAGAGGTCAGCCCACTCAGAGAGGAAGGAGGACATTTGACCAGGTGGCCGATAGATAGTAGCCATGGTAAGGGAATGGCTAGGAGAGAGAGAGAGTCGGCAGACAAGACATTCAAAAGAGGAGTAGGTCTGCGTAGGAGTGACAGTGGCAGGAATCCACTCAGGGAAGATAAGGGCAACACCCCCCCTGCACGGTTAGGCCTGGGCACGGAGAGGATCATGTAACCGTCAGGTAGGAGTGTGTCAAAGCTAGTGACAGAGCTGGCTGTGAACTCTGTCTCAGTGAGACCGAGACGTCAAGGTCCAGTTCCTCAAGAAGGTGACAGATATCAGAGGAATGCTTGATGGCAGAGCGAGAGTTAAGAGTGGCAATGTGGAGACGGTTGCCATCCTTGAAGGACTTCTGGGGAGGGGTACAAATCAGAGGTACGCCCTGCGTAGGTGTAGAAGAAGGAGGTGAAGAAGGAGCACGAGAGGGGGCAGGGAGGGAGGGTAGAGGCAAGGTAGACGAGGACAGAGGAGGGGGGACAGCAGGGGAGGAAAGGAAGTTGATGAGGCGTGGGAAGCGTCGGTCAAAGAGGTGAAGGTTGGACTGAGGGCCTTGGATCAAGACGGTCCCATTAGGGTAGACATTAATGATGGCCTTAGATGAGTGGAAGGAGGCCAAGAGGACATCCCAACGGGTGCCACCATTAATGGGAGAAGAGGAAAAAGGAGAGAGCACGGAGACCATATGAAGGGTCCATAGCTCAGGCGAAGGCACGAAAAAGAGGATGTCAGTGAGAGTTTCCTTAGAGCAGGCACTAGTGTAGGTGTCAGCTATGGGGAGGCCTGAGTTGGAGACCAGGATGTCCTTTTTAAACTTTTTCCTACCAGATTTAGTAAGGAGAGCAGGATAGTCAATAGAGAAGCAGTTAGAGAAGATAGGCGAGATAGAGAGCACCATGGAGTAGGAGGGGTTGGGGGGGGGACAGACGATGCGAGAGCACGCAGACAGGAAGAGAGCGGCAAGCACAGGTTACCACATTTCAGAACAAACAACAGTATGCGAATTAGGTACACAGTGGTGAGGCCACCTAAGTTTGAGAGTCCTGCGAGGGGAGAAAAAACCCTAGTTTACCACATTCCAGAACAGACAACAGTATGCAAATTAGGTACACAGTGGTGAGGCCACCTAAGTTTGAGAGTCCTGCGAGGGGAGAAAAACCCTAGTTTACCACATTTCAGAACAGACAACAGTATGCAAATTAGGTACACAGTGGTGAGGCCACCTAGGTTTGAGAGTCCTGCGAGGGGAGAAAAAACCCTAGTTTACCACATTTCAGAACAGACAACCCTAGTTTACAACAACTGTGACACAATGAGGTGAGGACAACATGCGAATGCAGTGGCCAGGTGTAGGTGGGGTGGCCGGGCGAGGATGGAGAAAGCAAGTACTGGTGCCAAGCGTCCCCTGCGGACATCTGCAGACACACAGGGAGCCGCAACTGTAGGAGTCGCCCTTGGCCTTGGGGCCCTTAGCCGCAGGGGGCTGCCGGGCAGAGGGCTGCCCAGGAGGGGGGTGGTTATAGGAAGAGCGAGGAGAGGAAGGGGAGGGGAGGGGGTGTGGGCAGGCAGGGAGGTGGGAGCGAGAGGAGGACCAGGAAGTGGGAGGGGAGAGCAGGCACAAACAACGCGCTCAGAGCGTGGATGCAATATTCAGTAAAATGCACAAATCAATTCACTGAGGCCCGATGGGCCAGGCAGGGCATCCAAGGCCTGCAGTTCCCTCAAGGGCTACCGGCGACCGCTCTCCCACGCTCAGCTGAACAAAGAAGCGAGCAGGGGGAGTGGGCTTTGTGTAGCCCAGGAGGGAGGAAGCCACACAGCCAATCAGAGGGGGGGGTGGGCGGGCAGGGAGGCGGGAGCTAGAGGAGGACCAGGAAGTGGGAGGGGAGAGCAGGCACAAACAACGCGCTCAGAGCGTGGATGCAATATTCAGTAAAATGCACAAATCAACTCACTGAGGCCCGATGGGCCAGGCAGGGCATCCAAGGCCTGCAGTTCCCTCAAGGGCTACCGGCAACCGCTCTCCCACGCTCAGCTGAACATGGGAGTCATGATAGACAACATAGCTAATATGGAGGTTAGCCGTATTTTATTGTGCCTCACGTACTACTAAATAACATGGCCTAGTCATGAGAAGCTATTCTCAACATGTTCCCACTCGGCTGTGTATTGAGGTCCTCTGCCCTTTCTCACACCACTTCCTGTCCAGTCTTTGTCACTGAAAATCGTGTTCAGTTACCAATCATGACCCACATCTTCGAATGGCTCACTCCCATACACTCCTTTGATGCTTTCAGTATTTATTTCACATGCCTTGGATGAGACATCTCACTGTGCGCCTCGAATGTTGAGGGCCGTGCATCTTTCTCCGGAATCTAGAAGTCTTCTACTTTCTCTGGGTGCACATGTTCCCTCTTGATGTTACTATTAGACATGCAGAATGGGGCAAGATATTTATTGAAGAGTGATGCATTTTGAGTGACAGCCTGTTCTGGTGTTTCGGTCTTGACCATTATCCCTTGAACTTTGGCTATGGTGAGTGTGTGTAATTGATTAGGGTACTTGATTAGTGTGTTTGATACTGCTTCACCAGCACGTGGTCTCCTTCTTCCGGTACTCCTGTCTGGCCCTTCTTCTCTGATCCTCGAACACATCTGCTCTCTTTTTGGCTTCTTGAACCCTTTCCTTCTTACCCTCCTGCTCATGTGGTGATTGGAGCTCGTGACGTGGTCGTCTCTTTCTGGCCTTCCATCCCAGCACGGGTTCAGAAAGGTACTTCCCTGTGCAACTGTGAGTGGCATTCCTGTATGCTCATAGCATGGCACACAGTGCCTGATTCAAGGACGTCTCTCAAATCTCACTCCTTTGCACCATCTTCTTGATGGAGCTGATGAAGCACACCATCATTCCATTGGCCTGGGGGCAGAGGGGCGTGACCTTTATGTGTGTCATCCCCATATACTTTGCAAAGACTGCAATTCTCATCACATTGAAATGTGTCCCATTGTTCACTTTCATAATTTTGGGAATTCTCTGTGCTGAGAAAGCTTCATCCAGTAGAGGAATCACCAGACTGACTGATGTGATGGTGTCTGCATCACAATGTCACATATGGACTAATCATCCATTAACAACACTACGCTTTTGCTTAACTTGAGGGGACCAGAAAAGTCGCATGACACATTCTGCCAGATGGTCTAGCGCAGTGTTGTCATCTGAGGAGATCTCAGCTTGTCCTGTTGGTTAGTAAACTGACACAGGTGACACATTCTTACTGTTCTGTCAACCATATGATCCAGTGTTCTCAGGCACATTGTGTTGCTTATTCGTTTCTTAGACTCTCCAATTCTTCAATGTGCTATGTGAACGATGCCAATTACCCTTTGCAGCAGTTCTTTGGGAATCGACGTTCTTGGGCGCCTCAGTAACATACTCTCCTGTGTTTCTGTGAGTTCGCTTTGTAAATGTATAAACGCTTGCTACTCTGCTGGATCTATCATCTGTGACATTCTGCCACCTTGGCGTTCTAATCACTTGAAGTAGAATCTGTAGTGTAGGTTCATTGTCCCTCTACTCTGCCACCTGCTAGGTTAGCAGGGGAAACTTGTTGCTTGCAATGCGAAGTTCAGTATTCATATGTCAGTAATGTCTGTCTGGTAAAACCATTTAAGGGGTCTCTTGACATGTAATCCGCAGGGTTGTATTCTTTGCCTTGCTTGTGAACTATGTTAGAATCTTATTTGAGTCCCCACACTGTGTTGTTGACCGCTCACAGACTCGCTGACGATTAGTGGGTTCTCTCGGTGGTGTACTAAATGTTTCATAGTCCTTAATATATTGGGCACAGTAGCTTGCCATGCCCAGAGACGAACTCATATGCCCACGCTTCACCAGCCTCAACTTTGTCACGCATTCTGTTACCCCTGCTCTCTTGCATTATGGAAGGTAAGGGGGGACCTGTTTCCCATTCTCATTGGTAAACCCCTGCAATCAACTGGGTTACCTATGCTACCGATATCCCCCGCTGCTGGGCCACTTTTTCGGCTCTCCTTGTATCCTGACCTCAACACTGACTATGAGTTTGACTTTTCTCAGCAGCCCCCCCCATAAAAGGAGGCACAGCTTTGCCATTATTTGCGTCCATACCTATTATTTCATTCCAGTAATCTTGCATTCCTGAAGTAGCCCCCGTAACAGGAGACACAGATTTTGCCAGTATTTGCCACTATTTGCATTCATACTTACTGTGTCATTCCTGGTATCTCTCACGCCTGATGTAGCCCACGTGATATGAGGTGCGGCTTTGCAGTGTCTACATTCATACTTATTTTAGTTTCCCCCTGCTCCAGAAGGCGGGAGACACCAACTCAAAAGCTGGAGCAGACTTCAATTAGATCAGCTCAGGTATTTAGAACCAATAGATGAAGGTCCTATGAGTGTGGATTTTACTCCATTGACCTTATTCTCATGTTATATTTTACCAAAATACTCCCTGTTGTTCTGTATGGATCAGAAATATGTACTAGTAACAGGTCTTGTGAAATTGAAAAGCTGGAGAGACACATTATGAGGGGCTTGTTACGGGTTCCAAAATACGCTTCGGTAGAATAAAATTTTCCTTGAGTTTGAAGTCAGAGGGATCCAGGCTAAGCTACTGTTTTGATGTTTTTCATTATATTGAAAGTTAGCCAATGCTCCCAGTACCAGTCTATAAGAACTTCTCTGGAATACTGATACAGTTTAGGAGCATCCTGTAAGCTGTGGGGCGTTGGATGATTTCCAACTGGCTTAGACTGAATGGGGACAAAGCAGAGGTACTTGTAACTGTACCTTCATCTGCTGCTGCCCTGTGGACCCCCTCTTTCTGGCCTCTCACATTGTGATCCTTTCCCTCTCCAGTGGTGACTGTGAGGGACCTGGGGGTGAAGATGTCCTCTTCTCTCTCGATGAAAGCCCAAATTGGCACCATCTATCAGGGAGGACATCTACAGCTTAAAATACTCTGGATGGTCCTTCCGTTCCTTTCAAGACACCTTCACGCAGCAGTGGTAGCCTCACTGGTAATGGACTGCTGTAATTTGCTATATTTGGCGCAGTCTTTACATCCTATCAAGCGCCTTCAGCGGCTTCAGAATCTGACGGCTCGGATGGCCACTGGCTCACCGTTTGGTACGCATACTTCTCCTATCCTGCGTAACCTTCACTGGCTCCCAGTGGCAAAAAAAAAAAGCATACCTGAATCCCTGCCAGGGGACGAAGGTGGCCTCCAGCCGTGTGGAAGCACCTCATTGGCTGAGTGGCTGTCACGCCCCTGCCGGGGACAAAGGCATGGAATCCAAGGGATTCCCGGCTGGGTAATGCCCGGGCGAGGGCCAATCAGAGTGGTTCTTTCATTCTGATTCTCCCTCGCCGGGTACTAATGATATATATATATATATATATACACACATATATATATATATGTATATATATTACACAGCTTGCAGTAGCAGGCATGTAGTTATGGTTAAGTTGCTCAACTCATAGGATGAGCACCTTTGGGACAGCTTATAACTTCGCTCTCCCTAGATGAATCATTATCAAACTTTGCAAAAAAAGTATATGGCCCGCTCTGATTTTTTTTGGCATAGACGCAATGGAAAAAAAAATTGCTCAAGCCTACTGCTGGACAGATTTTCACCAAATTTGCAGCAGGAGCGGCGGCTTGGTCCCGAAAGCATGCCTTTGTAAATATGGTGGAAATCCATCCAGTATTTTTTGTTAAAAAAAGGCAAAATGTAGGTCCCCAAATATGTGTGATATCTGGGTCCGCTCCGCAGATCCATTTCCCTGTTCACTCGATGGATAGGACACCGATTGATCCGGATGGCCACATGATGTCCGTGGACATACGATGCACCCGCTGATTGGCTGGATGGAAGCATGATGTGCGTTATATTTTTCCAAAACGCTGGCCATTTATCAGCAGATATCCGCGAATAGCGTGATGGGGAACAAGGCTGGGAATCATGTTTTGGGGCATTTGGTGTTGGGAAGAGGGGCTGGGAAGGTTGGGGGAGTGAAAGGTGGTTGATATGATGTATTTGTTTAGGTGGAAGAGGACAGTATGGTGTTCGCGGCAGTCCGCGGATACAGAGGTAGTCCGCGGACAGGTCCTTGGGTGGGCAGCTTGTCTGGTGAATGCAGGGAGGCTTTATTAGGGTAGGTGAGTGGAATGTAGGTGATATGATGATGTTTGCATAGGTTACAGATAGGCCATGCACCAAGAATCTAGTCACTGGCACAACTACTGCATATGGCCATACCAGCAAGATTGTATTGACAAGTATTGCAGTAGGTAGTGTTTGGTGGGCAGTTGGAGAAGCATGTTTGGGCTTATTTGGTGATTGCAAGAGGGCTTCTTAGGGTAGGGGAATGGAGTCTGGATGATATGGTGATATTGCAATTGGTGTAAAATGGAGTTGCCGGTGTACTTTGATATATCTAGATGGCGTTCGAATTGGGAAGTTAAGGGCAAATTGCTGTGTGGCCAGATTCTTGGGTGCATGGGTGTATTATGCTGTGGTGGTTGTGGCCAGTCCCTAGACTCTTGGGTGAATGGGCAGAGGCTGTTGGTCGTAGGCCATGCACCCAAGAGTCTAGGGACTGGCCTCAACCACCACAGCACAATATGCCCATGCACCCAAGAATCTGGCCACTGTCCACAAGCATTGTAATAATACATGTACATAAATTGAGTTTGGCTATTAGAAAGAAGCATTACAATAATCTGTGTGTAGTCATTACACATACTGTATAGGCAGTGTATACCTTTTGGAACACATAGACACATACCATTGAAGTGGAAATGGTACTTTGCTACCGTCCTTTTAACAATGTTTTGCAGTAGGTAGTGTTTGGTGGGCAGTTGAAGAAACATGTTTGGGCTTATTTGATGACTGCAAGAAGGCTTCTTAGAGTAGGGGAATGGAGTTGGGATGATATGATGATATTGCCATTGGTGAAAAATAGGGTTGGCAGTGCACATTGAAATCTGCAGATGGTGTCCAGATTGGGAAGTTAAGGGCAAATTGTTGTGTGGCCTGATTCTTGGGTGCATGACTGTATTATGCTGTGGTGGTTGTCGCCAGTCCCAAAACTCTTGGGAGGCATGCACCCGAGAATCAGCCCACTGGTTGGAAGTACTGCAATAATATGTGTACAGAAGTGGACAGGGCCTTTGGCGGCTCGCTTATGTGTGTGGGTTGTGGGCACTGGCCACATTCTTGAGTGCATGGCTGTATTATGTTGTGATGGTTGTGGCCTGCTCCTAGACTCGTGGGTGCATGAGAGTCTGCACAGTGGTTGCAAGAACTGTAATAGTATGTGTACAGAAGTGGACAGTGCCTCGGGCGCCTGCCTTATGTGAGTGGTTTGTGGCCACTGGCCAGGTTCTTGGATGCATGGCTGTATTATGCTGTGGTGGTTGTGGCCAGCCACCAGACTCTTGGGTGCATGCCCGGAGGCCATGCACCCAAGAGTCTGCCGACTGGCTGCAAGTACTGTAATAGTATGTGTACAGAGGTGGACAGGACCTCTGGTGGCTGGTTTAAGTGTTTGGGTTGTGGAAACTGTCCACATTCTTGAGTTCATGGCTGTATTATGTTGTGATGGTTGTGGCTGCCCCTACCCACATGGGTGCATGAAAGTCTGCCCACTGGTTGAAAGAACTGTAACAGTATGTGTACAGAAGTGGACAGGACCTCTGGTGGCTGGTTTATGTGTGTGGGTTGAGGGAACTGGACATATTCTTGGGTGTATGGCTGTATTATTCTGTGGTGGTTGTGGCCTGCCCCTACCCTCTTGGTTGCATGAGAGTCTGCCCACTGGTTGCAAGAACTGTAACAGTATGTGTACAGAAATGGACAGGACTTCGGGCGCCTGGCTTATGTGTGTGGGTTGTGGCCACTGAACAGATTCTTGGGTGCATAGCTATATTATGCTGTGGTGGTTGTGGCCAGCCACTAGACTCTTGTTGCATGGCCATAGGCCATGCAATCAAGAGTCTGCCCACTGGCTTGAAGTACTGTAATAATATGTCCACAGAGATGGACAGGGCCTTGGGCAGCTTGCTTATGTGTGTGGATCTTGGTCACTGGCCAGATTGTTAGGTGCATGGCTGTATTATTCCGGGGTGGTTGTGGCCTGCCCCTAGACTATTGGGTGCCTTTTATGCACCCAAGAGTCTGCCCACTGGCTGCAAGTACTGTAATAGTATGTGTTAGAGAAGTGGACAGGGCCTTTAGCGGCTGGCTTGTGTGTTTGGGTTGTGGTCACTGGCCAGATTATTGGGTACATGGCGGTATTGTGCTGGGGTGGTTGTGGCCAGCACCTACACTCTTGAGGGAATGGCCGGAGCCACGCACCCAAGAGTCTGGCCTCTGGCTGCAAGTACTGTAATACTATGTGAAGTGGAATTTGGATATTGGAAAAAAAACATTACAATAATATGTGTACAGAAGTGCATAGACTAAGCCTTTGGGCAGACAGCTTATGTGGTGAGTGCAGGCAAGCTTCATTAGGTTAGGGGAGTGGAATGTAGACGATGATAGGAGGATGTTTGGATAGGTTCAAAATAGACAATACGTCGAAGAATCTAGGCACTGGTAGAATGACTGCACTATCATACGGCCATGCAACCAAGACTTTACCCACAACTTTTGCAGTAGCTACTGTTTGGTGGCCAGTTGCAGAAACCTGTTTGGGCTTATTTGGTGACTGCATGAGGGATTCCTACAGTACGGGAGTGGAGTCTGCATGCTATGGTGATATTGGCATTGGGGAAATATAGGGTTGGTGGGCTACTTCAATATGTGCAGATAGTGTTCAAATTGGGACGGTAAGTGTTCATTGTTGTGTGTGGGTTGTGGCTACTAGCCAGATTCTTGGGTGCATGGCGGTATTATGCTGTGGTGGTTGTGGCCAGCCCGTAGACTCTTGGGTGCATGGCTGGAGACCCTAGGCCATAGGCCATGCGCCCAAGAGTCTAGGGGCTGGCCACAACCACCACAGCATAATACCGCCATGCACCCAAGAATGTGAACACTGGCATAAGCATTGCACAAACATATGTATAGAAATGCAATTTGCGCATTACAAAGAAGCATGACACCAATAAGCGTATACTCACTATGCATATTGTTCAAGATCTGCATACTTTTTGGAACAGTGACAGAATAACATTGAAGTGGTGAAGTGGAAATAGCACTTTTGAATATTGTGTCATTGTGGGCAGACATTTTGTATGTTGCATGTGGAAATGCAGGAGAACTCTTTGTTTCATTGTCTGTGAAAAAAAAACAGCATAACATGTCGGGGTAGGTATTTCATATTGTCACATTGTACACAATTTCACATATGCATTTACTTTGTGGACCCTCATAATTAGTACATTACAAGTACTATGCTTCAAACAAGTTAACTGTGCAATGTGCTCAGTTCCTGTGTTCGGTTGCATAATCATTGGGTCTGTGGGAAAAAAATCCATGCAGGATAAAAAAAATCTAGTACATTTATTCGAAGTTATTTGTCACACTATGTTTCATTGAAGTGTGCAGTACTTATAGGAATGTTTAAGGTGCACATCTATGTGGTTTTGCTGTTACAAACACTGGGGCAGTAGGAGGAATTGAAAGAGTGTATGTGTTTTGCTTTTTGGGAGTGGTGGTAGTATTGTTACAGTTAGATAACAGTTGGCGTATTCTGTTTATCCATTTTCACTTTTTAACACTATCCGTTTATGCAGTTTGATTCCTGTTGGTTTATTGTAAGTACTGTACTATTGAAAACTAATAATGCCGTATTGTTGGGGCAGTTAGATAACTGTTGGTGTATTCTAACTGTTGCTAGTTTCACAGTTCTCAACTTTGAACTATTGAAGCAATTTCATTCTTGAAGGTGGATGTTAGCAGTTTGACTGCTGGAAGTAACATTGTAGTACTGTGGGTGTACTAAGATATCGGTTGGTGTATTCTGCCTGTTGATAGATTACGAGTCTTGAAGGGCATCTTCAGAAGAACATTCATTTTTTCTGGTAGATTTTAAGGTTTGTAGTGGGAAATAATATTGCAGTATTATGGTTGTAGTCAGATACCAGTTGGCGTATTCTAACTGTTCACAGTTTCACAGATTTGCAGGGTAAGTTTTGAAGCACCTTCATTCCTATTGGCGGATTTAAATTTTCCACTATTGCCAAGTGACATTGTAGTATTATGGGTGCCGTTAGATCCCAATTGCCATATGCATTGCAGTGGTATGGGTACAGTTAGAGAGCAGTTGGCTTATTCTAACAGTTGATAGTTTCACAGGTTAGTGAGTACAGTTTGTAAACCCTCATACTCAGTACTTTTTAAGTACTATTGGTGAAACAATATTAGTGTGTGTTTTCCGCAGTTGTTGTTTCTGTGTCTATAATCATTGGGTCATTGGGGAAAAAACTGTACAGCAGTGCAACTGATGTACTCACAGGCCAGTTGGTATATGCTAAATTGTTACAGTTTCACAGGGCAGAATGGTATTTTTTGTTTGCAGTTCCATACCTGTTGGTGGCTATCGGGTAGTAGGCTATGCTACTGTTATAGGTCACTGAGTATATTTTGGTTTCAGGAATATTAAGTAGGCATTTGCTAGATTTGCTGGTAATCTCTACTTTAGAGTAACGGAAGTATCATTACATTCAAACCACCCACACTTCTTTTTAATGTATCTCGTATAGTGACCTACGCTGGTTGTGGCACCTGTGTGATAGATTATGCCTATTGTTGTGAAGGCTTTCTTGCTGAGCGATACTTGCCCGTGTGTGAAGCTAGTAAGCTTGCAGTTGTTTTTGGTTTACATGCTGCCACCACCTATATGTTTTGGAAGTCCGCAGACTACCGCGCTGTCCTCAGACTTTGCGGAGTGCGCAGGGGCCTGCACCATTTTATGGTTCTTCTATTTTTACACTGTGAAAAGTGGTTTTGGAAAGGAAATGTATTGTAAAATGACAATAATCTGTGCAATTTGTAAATTGTATTAATGAATAAGGAAATTATGTACTTTGTAAAAGTTGATTAATCAACTATATGCAAATAAAAAAAATATATGCTGTGAACTGAGCCATTTTAATTTGCTCATCTTTGCTGGTCTGTGTCCTGTAAAAGTTTGTCAGGGCCTGATGCAGCAGCCTATTATACTGCCGCATATCAACATTTGCAGAGGTAACCTCCTGCATCATTCGAGCTTGCCACATTTCATGTTCTTGTTCTACCCAATCACCTTTAATAAACAATTTGGATAGGAGGTGCTTCCTGGCCATACTGATTTATATGGTGATCATTCTGAAATGTCTTCTGCACCGTATATACTCTCTATGCTAGGTCCAAATTCTCAACCCTGTTCCTGTTTAGTATCCACTCACAATGACATTATAAAATCAACACTTTTATCTCTACACCACCCTGGAACCCATGGTATAGGTCTGAGTGGCACCTAAACAATGCAAATACAACTTTCCATCCACTGCAGTGCAATTACACCAAAATTAATAATCTGCTTCTACCGCACTGCCACAAGTAAAAAATCTTTCTAATCCCTACCACAAGCCCCCAGATTTGTTGTGTTATATGAGGTGGTCACACTAAACTCAGGGAGTTCCTTTCTCCCCAAGCAAGGTGGCATGCACCCAAAGCGCTTATACAGATTCAACTTTAGTGAGGCCTCCAACCCATCTTGCACCAACCTCAAGAAATACCCTATGTACCACTAATAAGTTAAGAACCAGGCTGGTGTATAGTAAGAATATATATTTATTTAACGTTTGACAAAATGGAATAGAAAATAACATCCACCACCAATGATGTGGCACTGCACAATATCACAACTCCAAACTACTTTCCATTATTAAATCAACACAGATAAAATTTTGAATAATGCAGTCACAACTTACATCAGATTTAATTGCAAATTACCCATGTGGGATGCATTGACCCACTAGGCTCTACCCTTCAACATCACTGTGCGCGGCTTTCACCAGAACCAACAGAATGGCAGCAAAAAGCCCTGTGCGCAGTGAAACCGGAAAATGGGATGCCAATCTACTTTGCTTGGGTCAGTGGTAGAACAGGAGACCACACTGCCAAAACCTGTCATTGGGCTGCCCACAGAGGGAAATGGAACTATCTGAAAAGGCAGTGCTTCATTGCAAGGAAACCCAGAAGTGCTCTGAAATCCGTTTTTCCTTTGCTGTTGAAATTGCGAAATAATGGTTCCCAAACATCAGAAAAGATCCAACATCCTTGATGGGTGTTAACAATCATCTTATTTAAGGAATCCACATAAGCGCACTATGTCAGGAAAAACAGAATCTATCAGAGAATATCCACATTAAAAAGTGTGGTTGTTGGTGGCAATCTGTCAGAATATGGGCGCAGTTCCGCTCGCCGCTGTATCAAAGCTGTCATTGAAGTACACTGGCAGTTTAAACTTGTACATTAAAGTCAAACTGTTGAAAAGAAGTGACTTGCCATCAAAAGCAATATAGGTTGCCACTATTTAATCTCTATATTTTAAAAAGACTGGAATTAGAGATCTGTTTGCCTATTTTGAAATGTAAAGTTTATTTTAGCAAAGACAATTTTAAACAAAGTGTGTTAAAGTAACCTCTGATGCCAGCCACAGAACTTCAAAGGCAAATTCCACAGCGTGCCCCAAGCAAAGGTGCCTTCCTTTTGCTCTCTGCCCCAGGAACTCTTAGTCAGATGCTAATGAAAAAGGGAGGGGATTTTGCTCTACTGCTCTGGGGATAGACAATAGACTTCCTGGATTGAAAGGGTATGCAAATTCAAGTGTCAACAGAAACTACTGCCAGCAGGAAGAGAGGCCTGGATTGCTCTTGGCCCAGCAAAACTTTGGGGGCGGGCCAGAGAGATATGTGTATCCTTAACCCACATGAAAGTTTCTTTTTGAAAAAGACTCACAGAGAACTGTGCACAATTGTTCAAATCTGTAAAAGATAGTGTTGTTAACATGAAAATCCTGGTCACATTTGGCAACTACTTTGAACTCTGTGATATGTTCAGAGACATGACTACAGAAATTGTGATTCTGTAGCAGTAGTGATGAGGCTAGAAATATGAAACTTCACAGGATTATGCCCACATGTCATGCGCATATATGTATAAAAATGTGGACACATCTGACTTTGGGTACCCAACCAAAAGCGCCAAAAACTGTCAAATCTGAACCGAAGCTCTCACCAAGATGGAACTCAGACGGATACTTGCTCCACTAAATCTGTGATGTAAATATGTTATTGCTAGCAAGTTGATAATATTGTAAATATGCTTTATATGAAAAATAGATTTACTGTGCAGAAACAAAGGGGAGGTCCTCCCTGGATTGTTAAAATACAGCATCATCATGACACCAGATTTCCTTCTCAAATCAGGGGAGAGGACAGACCCTAACCAATAGGATTCCTAGAGCGTGTGCCTAGTATAAATCAGCCTACCCATCCCTTTGTTAAATACATAAATAGAGATAGCTTAGGACCTAGACAGACATACATTTACCCGTCATCTGATTGCTGGTGGAGCACTTTGCAAGAGAAATACAAGACTGCAGAACATTGAAAGCAGAGAGGCCCTATTCCAAAGCTGAACCCTTCTCAGCTTGGCCTTTAACATCCTGAAACCTGATTTTACCCCAGACCTCCAAGGGGAAACAAGCCAAAAAGAACAGCCTGGCTGTGCTGTTTCTGCTTTCTTGCTAAGAATTCTTCCTAGAATCCAGAGATCCAAACCAGTAGAGCAGAACTGTAACCAGATAGCTGCAACCCAGAACCAACCCGTCAGATCCAGTCCAGAGTGCCGTGCAGTGTCCAGAGTGCCGTGCTGAGTGCAGAACCC
Organism: Ambystoma mexicanum; assembly: GCF_040938575.1. Taxonomy (NCBI): domain Eukaryota; kingdom Metazoa; phylum Chordata; class Amphibia; order Caudata; family Ambystomatidae; genus Ambystoma; species Ambystoma mexicanum. The sequence continues at coordinate 931,406,528 of NC_090930.1, forward strand.
GAGCACCCTGAATTCCGTCCGGTGGGCTAGCAGAATTCCTGTCCAGAAATCTTTGACCAGATCCCTGAAGGGTCCATTCCAAACAGTAGTAGTGAGTATAGCATAGAATTTCCCATAGCAAGTATCTTATTCATAAGTAATCCTATCCAAACCCTTCTATCATATCCAGAACTGCATTGTAGAAAATCTTTTTTCTTACCTGTATCTTTCTCTCATTCCTAAAGTCCTTTGATAATAGTAGTGTTAAAATCATCTTTGCGCTAATATATTTGCTGAGGAAAGACAAGCGCCTCGGCAGGTAGAAACCATCCGGAGACGTCGCTGGATTGGTGGCTGTGCTGTCATGTAGCTTGTGGCTTCATAGCCTCCCTAGTGTAAAGAAATCTTGTTTGTAATGTTCAAAAGCGCATCTTTCATTTGAAAATGTTGACTCTTTCTGAGAAAAACCGACCTCTACTAAAACCTTCATAACATTTGTACAATGTAACTCCTTCTAGTTTTCACGCAATCTTGCTTATCGCGCATGGAAAAGTTTGTGGCAAATTTTTCATTTGGCTCAATTTTATCACATGTAAAACAGCTGTTCTTTGCATACGACCTCAGTATTCAGTTTTGAACCTGCTAGTGACTCAATAATCATTTCTAGGGTTTATCTGAAACTATACAAAGCGGCTCCCACTAGTTGTGAATCCAATTTAGTGAATTCAATCAATTTTTCAGTGTTTTTAACCATTCATTCAAAGCCACATTCAAAAGCATTTGACCCGTTTGCAATCATTCCTGTTTCTCGCTGTGTTTGCTGGGGGAAGTTGGGATTGAAACTGTATTTGTTGAGTTTGTATTCCTGAAACCTGTTTTCTCCCCTTCCATCTCTCTATCTTGCATATTGGGGGGATTGAGTAATGTGCAGGGGGAAAGAGTGACATTGCATTTGACTGAACCCGCACAAAGTTTTATTGTATGCTGCATTATTTTTCCTATCCATACTCCTTCTGAAAAAAGAGATTGTTGATTGTAACATCATCCCATTGGTGAACATTGTATAAATATTAAATAGTGTGATATATATATTGTGAAATCCATAAAATAAATCTTTTAACTTTGCAAAACAGCCTGCTTCCTGGTTCGGTGAGACCGGGGGGGGGGATTCAAAGAGAGGGTCCATGATATAAGGGTACTTCATTCAGAAATAAAATAACTTATAGACAAAAATATATATTTAAGGGTTTTAATTGTGCATCCCACGCTAGGCATTGACTTAGGTGAAGTGCTGAGTTGAAATCACTTACAAGATTGGGGGCTCGTCGTGGGATTTCTGAATTAGATATACCACTTGTGACAGTCTAATACAGTGTGCCAACTAACGGGGTACATACTCCCTATTTCCAGAATGGCGACTTTGGTAGAAATGAATATGGCTAAAGAACACCTATTGCATAAATAGTTTGTAAGAGGTGAATGGACAGAGCAGGATCAGAATGTGTGGTTGCAGGCAATCACAGAACAGATCACTCCAACAGGGCTAGACTCATGGCAAGACCAGGGTCCATTACATATGGAAAACAAAATTGAGGTGTGCCGGTGTGGTGAGGTGCTGGGTTAGAACTAAATTTGAAAAGACAAACTAAAGTCAATGCGACCCTTACAAACCAAATAAGATTGGGTTGCTGCACGAAAGAGGGACCAGCAGTCACCTCAAAAACTGCTAATAGATACAAACACTTGTAAAATGTCACCTCTAAATGATTGCGCAGCCCTAAGTGAATGGTAAACATCCTATTCAAATTGAATGTGTAACTGGACAACAAATACAGTGAAACAAAGAGTCCAAAGCAATAGATTATTCAGTCAAAAAACGCTGTTGAAACAGATTTTATGAATTGATGCAAAAACAAGACTGCCAACACGTGTTTCGACCCAAAACAACGGGTTCTTTTCAAGGCAAGACTGTGGTGTTGGTATGATTCATATACATTCCAATACAGCAAAATATTATATAATCATGCCATAAGGATAAGAACATTTGAAATATAAACAAAATTAACCAGCAGAGGAAGAAGAGGGGGCCAGAGTTAAAGAAGAGAAATGCAACCAAGAAAGAAAAAAGCCCATATGGACATTACATCATGTCAAAGAGCAAAGCAACCATTTCAATGTGAAAAGTAAATAAGGAGTAAATAAAAAACATTTGATTTGTTACCATATGTTGTCGAGCCAAATATCGCGGTCGAAGTGTCCATATGTGAATATCCATATAATGAAAACAAAATAATATGTAAAAAAGAGAGAAAACACCATAAGCCTGAATCCTAAGTGAATAAACAACTGATACATTTTAACAATTTATTAATCCCATGTACACGCATAGTGCAAAGGTAACAGACTATTGTGCCAAGGATCAAAAGGCTCATCCCTCATGCGCCTCATGGTGGTAAAATGTATTATTACATTGTCACCCGTGTGTGATATAAATGTTAAAATGAGTAAATGTTTTACCGTATGTTATTCAAACTGAGTTGGAAAACCCAAGCCCTCCTTAGGGGCAGATATATGGGCCAATTCTAAAATAGTTGATTCTCCTCAAGAATATAAACGGCAAATAACTGAAAAATACATAAACAAAGAAACCCAAGACATGTGTTGGCTTGACAAGAGATCGACATATGACTTAAATGGGTTGTCAAAAATATTCAAATGCGTAAAAATAATGGACAGCGATACCTGAAGCAGTCTCTGTTACTGATACATTGTGGTACATTCCCAGAACATGGGAGTTTGTTCAAATGTTGCAACTGCCAAAAAAAGACAATGTATCAAAACCCAATTCCACAGGTAGGTTGAATAACATAAATATTTGTAAGAATCAGTCTAACAGTGAGATACTCTGAAAGTACTGTCAAGCCCATACCTGTAAGTTCAGGGGCTGGTTCCCAATGTGGCCAGAGTCAAAACGCTTCACAAAATCAGTGTGTGCAGTTCATTCCTTCCAGGTGTTTAGAGAAAAGAACCTAAAAATGTGTCACGTGACTCAGTCATGTGGTTAAATTTAGCGCAAGGAATTATGGTAATGGTAGTCCTTGTATTAAGTAAGGCAAGCGCTTGCATCTTGTTTGTGCCCTAGACAATGTCTACATGTGTTAACACAACTATTAAATATTAAATAAAAGTCTAATGCATAATAAGATGTAATGGCAGTGTGCATGCGAAATAAAAATAAATATAAAAAAGAAAAAAATTTAAAATTGAAAAAATTGAAAAATCAAAATTCTCTGGAATGTTTAATGACGGCGAGGGACGGATGAGCAATTTGATACTGGCAAAGATTCCTGACGGTCTTGGTTGTTTAAATTTGACTAGATGTAAATACATGAAAACAAACAAGGAATAATGAAAATGCAGTTGCTGCAAGTATAGGAAATATGCACCAGCATTTGTGTAAAGCATTACAAAAATACATTTAGCTCCGTGTCCGTGTTGAGACCAAGACTGGTACAACGAAGTTTGGCGATGGTGCCTGCCTCAAGCTGACGTAAAAGTAATTGACGGTCCCCGCCTCTTGGGTGGGAATGCGATTGAATGAGCCAGATGAACTTAAGATCTTTTACTGAATCCATTTGATGATTCTGTTGCCAATGCAGGGCAAGTGGTAGCTTTGGATCTTGGCTCTTCAGGTGTGCAAAATGTTTTCGAATGCGGACTCGCAGTTCTCTTATAGTAGAACCAACATATACTTTGCGGCATACGCATAAAATGGCGTACACCACAAATTTCGATTTATAATTGATAAAAACGGAAATGTGAATTGACAAAAACATGGTGGCAATTGAATGTATTTTGGATAAGAGCATATTAGCAAAAATTGCATAGAACACATTTGAAAAAACCAACAGGTTTGGGTGGAAGCCAAGTTAAACGCTGTGCATGAGTAGGCTTTGGTTGTAAGAACGAAGGGCAGAGTTTGTTGCGCAATGTTTTGTTACGAGTAAAGATGAGTCTGGGTGTAGCCGAGACATATGGCAAAAGGTCTGGGTCAAGTCTCAACAAATGCCAATGTTTGCTTAACAGGCGATAGAGCATTCAATGGTCTTCTGAATCTTTCGTTATGAACTGTACATACTCCAGACTTGGTCTGGTGGGTTCTGTATTCGTAACCAACGTCTGATCCTGAGTGAATGTGTTGATACGGTTGAACCCTTGCTTAATGCATTGACTACTGTATCCCCCTTCATGGAACCTCCGCCTAATCATGCGACACTCATGTTGAAAAGCCATGTCAGTACTGCAATTACGTCTCGCACGATAGAATTCTCCAAATGGAATGTTAGAGATGACGGATTTTTTATGGCAGCTGGAGGCATGCAACATAACATTAACTGCGGTGGGTTTCCGAAAGGTTTGAGTTTGTAGTTCACCATTCACAATGTTAATCTGGAGATCAAGGAATTCCATAGACTGAGAGCTCACATGTCCAGAAAATTCTATGCCAAAATTATTACGATTAAGATATTCAGGGAGCCAAGGAGGGAGTCCCACAAATGGGACCCCTCACTCCCCTGACTGCATCAGCCCCCACTACAAGGAGAACAGACCCATCCTGGGTTATGTGTGGACTCTTCCAGCCCAAGGGGGGGAATCCAACCAAAAAGCAGCTAACCCAGGGAACTTCCCTCCTCACTTCCCCCAGGAGGGCAGTAATTCCCTAAATCCTGGACAGAACTTCTTCCCCAGGTACCCACAAAACTTTCAACCCCAAAACAATCCATCCTTCTTTCCCCATGTTCCTGAGCCCAGACAACCCAATCTGGGAGAGGGGAGGCCAAGGGTGGAGGGGTACCCACATTTTCCAAACCCGGGGTATTTTCAGAGAAGGTATTTTCAGAGAAGGTAGAGCTACCCTTCCCGGGATCAGCCCAGGGGAGAGAACAGGACCCCATATCAGCCTGAGCAGGTGTCACAACTAGAGCGCCAGGTCCAAAACATGGCACAGGATCTGGGTTGCATGCTGAGTGCTCAACAGAACCCTCAGATGAGCATGCTGGTGCAAAATGCCTCAAACTCCGGACCTGGTGCTCCAGAGCAATGACGGGGGAAGAACCCCGACAACCCACCAGTTCCCAGGGAGGAGGCACAAGGGGAAGGGGGTTGTAAAGCCTTGGAGGAAGCTTCCTTCCACACTTGTAAAAAGCCCCTGGAATCCCAGGAACCAGAAATAAAAATCTCCTGCACCTGAAAGTCTGCCACCCAAGGAGCAGACGGGGGGTAGGAGAAACAAAGAACCCAAAGAGACCCATTTTGAGGAGGAGGTACAAGTCTTCCAATTTGAAGGAGAGGGATCCTCAGAGGATTCTGGAAAAAGGATCTTCTCCTTCAGAGATGGGGAACTCCTCCCAAAGACAAATGGGTCCCAAAGGATCCAAATCCAGACTGGGTAGATGTGGGGACTGAGCTAGAGCCTCCCATCATCCAACCCCAGAATCATCAGCAGGAAAATCCCCTGGTTCAAACCCAGTCTGGCGACTGCCTCCAAAAAGGGGCAGGGCGGCCCAACACCGGAACCAGGGGAACCCAAAACTTCTCCCATATCTAGTTGCCAGCTTTTCTTTTGCGATTCCCAAGACTCCAAACAGAATTCTGCCCAAATCACCTCTCTATCAGTGTCCAAAACCAAGAAATTAACACACCAGTTGTCCAAAAATGTACATTATCTGTGCCCCCTTGAGTAGAAGGAGGGAAGATTCTATGCCCCGGTCCAGACACAGGGGAAGGGTACAATTTTGGCACTGGTGGACACTAGATCCCAAGCTACCCTTCTGTCAAAAAGGGCCTTTGATAAACTAAATTCGGGAAGGGGGAGAATTACCAAATTCCTCTCACCCCTCTTCGTGGACAACTTCAGAATTTTGACAGGAAGGAAATTCCCATCGAGGGGACTGCGGATTTGGACATTAAAATTGGGCGACACAAGGTGAAGCACCCGGTCATAGTTGTAACTCCAGAGGGCACCCCTTGTTTACTAGGGAATGACCTCCTGCGAAGGTTGTCACCCCTAATAGATTGCGTAAACAAGGTACTCTGGACCCAGACTAACCGACCAATAAAATTAAAACAGAGAGTCAACCATGTTAGTTTAAACGGCACCTGCCACATGGTTGAACAAAAATCTGGCCAAGTAGAATTACACTTCCAGAACAACCGAATCCCAGACGTGACAGTAATAGCAGTAGGACAACAAACTGGTGATGGGGTTCCTCTCTATTTCTGGAAATACTCTGAAATTCTTTACAACTTCACAATTAGAAATTTCCACTCCTATAGTCCAGAAAGTTCCAAAATCAGCTCAAATCCTGGCTGATATTCAGCAAATTGGAGAGCAATTGTTCATCCCTATTCAGTTATATGAGGGGAAGGACTCAGTTCTCGCCCGAGTGTGTGTGAACAACGGTAATAGCATCATCAGCGAAGCCATGTTCCGCAAACTCCCAAAAGATCCAGCCATTCCCACATTTAAACTGATAGACAAATGGGAAATGGATCTGGAAACACCCAATTCTAAACATCTCCTGCCAAGCAGGTGTATGCTCAAAATCTCCATAGGCAACAAGAGCATAGGCCATAATTGTTGGGACGTGCGAGACGTCACTACCGCCTTTTATTTAGGCAGTTACATTCTCAATCGCTTTGCCATTAGTTTGGACCTAATAAACTTCAAAGCTTCGTACCAATTAGCGGATAATCCCCTGGGTTTGATGACCCAGAGAAAGCATTTAGGTCAGCTCAATTGCTACCTTATGCAGTAGAAATTCAGATTGGAGAGGAAGTCACCATCCCAGAAAGGACCCGACAGAAATTGAAAAACCCTGATGCCTATATTCATGTAGATGCTTACTTACAACAGCAAACCCAACACCACTAGTCAATATAGAACATGACACCATTCCAATAGAGGTGGATAACAGCGACTTAAAGATTATCTCTCTAGCCGCCGGCACCATTATTGGAATGGCGGTTGATGACCGACATTTTCCATAGATTTAGGTAATGAACTGTTAGGACAAATCCCCAAGGACTGTTTTGACAGTGATAGTGATGACAACACAACACCAGACAGGATCTTTACCCAGCATGGGGGGAATTTCCTGGTGTACACTTCCTGCCCTTATGGTAAGGAAGATGTGACCTGTGACATCAGGAGGGATGAGGTGATTTTCTAGGTCCATGAGGGCTGCCTTCCCCACCTGAAGCCACCAGTCCAAATCAGCACATTGACCAGATACTTCACCCAGCTGGAGGAGGCCGCTGAGATAGCAAAACCAGAAGTCTTTCCAGGCTTCACGAAGATGGTTGAAGAGAGAGTCAACCTAGCTGATGCCTGTGAGGCTCTGAGGCAGAAGCAAAAATTGAGACAAGTTTTCTTGGATTTTCAAGATCTCTTTGCGGTGGACTCATATGACTGTGGTCGCACCGACATACACACAACAACAATTCCTATCGACCCTGGCATGACTCCAGTGTTTGTGAAGCAATATCACTTGCCTCTCGCATCAATGGAGTCCCTTACTGAAATAATTAAGAACCTTGAGTCCCGTGGGATAATCCGTCCAGGCCACAGCACCTTCTATAATCCGGTGCTGGGGATTTTGAAGCCAAATGGCCAGTGGAGACACTGTGCCGACCTTAGGGAGCTCAACAAACGGGTCCATACTTCCCTATGGCCTCATCCCTACATAGACCAAGGGCTGGTCCAGATCCAGGGGTCACAGGTATTCACTGCAATAGACCTAACCAATGGGTACTGGACTGTACCTGTCAGTAGGGAAGACCAATACAGGCTGGCCTTTACCTTCGGGGGGCAGCAGTACACATGGACCCGGACTCCCTTTGGATACATCAACTCCGGCAATGAATTCAAAATTTTTCTGCATAAGGCCATGCCCGACCTGGGTGAAAGGGGGGCCTATGTAGATGATGTTCTCATCAAAAGCCCAACTGTGGAGGAACACATAGCTGAGATCCGTTATGTCCTGACACAGTTGAGGGCTGCTGGAGCAAAACTTTCCTTTCAAAAGGCACAGTGGTGTCGAACCTGTGTCAATTTCTTGGGGCATGAGATTAGTCCTCAGGGTCTCTGTCACCAGGAAAAGAAAGTGGAAGCACTCCAGAAATTGAAGGACCCCACAACTCTGTGGGAACTAAGGAGCCTCCTTGGACTGACTAATTACAGCAGAAAGTTCATTGAGGACTACGCAGAGATCACAAAATCCATCTTTTGAAGGGGGGGTCAAGTGGGAGTGGGGTCCAGAACAAGCCGAGGCAGAAAGACAACTCAAAAGAAGCCTCTCCCAAGTGCCTTGCCTTGCTGACCCTGTCAAAAACAAGAGTTTGTCTTGGAGACAGGGTTCTCAAATACATGCTTGACTGCAGTATTATACCAAAAGCATGACAAGGTCAATAAAGTAATCTCCTATGTGAGTAAAACGTTATCCTCTGTGGAGGAAAAATTCAACGATTGTGAGAAGGCACTCCTGGCAACGGTGTGGGCATTGAAGAATTACCACCTGTTTATCCAGGGGGAACACATCATAATGGAGACTCCACACCAGCCTCTGCAATATCTCCAAAGTGACAGAAGCTGGGCCGGAAATGTGAGTAATTCCCGAATTACTTCCTGGATTCTGTCAATTCAAGGCTTTCCTGTGGAGGTCAGATGTGGCCAAAACAAGAAGAGTCCCCTCCCGTAAGGTCTGGCTGACTTGCATGATTGTGCCAGAGAAAACTGTCTCAAGGACAAAAGTCTTAAAATCAAAGACAACATGGAGGCATACCTTTATTCCCCACAAAAAGTCTATGAAGAAGACAAGTGTGAGGGAATGCCCACTGCCTATAAAAATGGATGCTCATACCATCTTGACAACAATGGGGAAAAAGAACTTGTGGCCGCACTAGGGAATGCATGGGCGAATGACGCCCCAGAACCCTCTGCTGGGTACAAGATTGGTCCCCGAAGTAGTCAAGTGGCAGAGTTGATGGCTGTGCATCAAGCCATCTTCACTGCTGTCCAACACCAACTCCACAAACTGGTCATAATCACTGATTTGGATTATATAAAAAACTGGTTAACTGGAAAACCAGAGTCATGTTATGTGCTAACAACAAACCATTGAAACCATTGAAACTAATTCAAAATATTGATGATCTGGTCACCTCAAATGGGATGACCATCTACTGGAAAAAGATCAAGGGTCATTCCATAGTAGGGGGACCAGACAAAGCTGGAAATGACCTAGCTGATCAGCTGGCCAAAACGGGAGCCATCCAAGGGGATCTACTGGAGATCGAGTCCCTGTTGGGGGAAATCCAGGTCACTGCTATGACTAGGTCCCAGACAAATGCTCACATTGAACTCTCAACTGCACAATGCAGTAAGGAGATCCCAGATGCTGATTTGATTACGGCTCAAAAAGGGATCCAATAATTGGTACGTTTTATCAACACATTGAGGACCCTGAGAACTTTCCCCTGACGGATACCGATTACATAGGGAAAGAGGACCTCAGAGTGTTGATGATATGTCCAAAAATGTTCCGAATCCAAGACGGGTTGTTGGTAAGGAGATCCCTTGCTGGCCATGATCAGTGAGTGGACCCTACCTCATTCCGAAGCCTGATGTTAAGTCACGCCCATGATGTGACCACAGCCGGTCATAGGGGGTTTCATACAACACTTGAAATCTTAAGAGAGGTTGCATACTGGCCGCACATGGGGCAGGACCTCGACCAATACTTAAAGGGGTGTCTTGTGTGTGCACAATTTCAGCCAACATCCCTCTCACACTGTGCGCCTCTCCAAAAGAGGGGGATGACACTGCCATGGTCAGATTTGCAAGTGATTTTATCGGGCCCGTGATACGCTCCTCTAGGGGAAACAAGTACATGTTGACCGTGACATGCTTGTTTACTAAGTGGGTGGAATGTCTCCTGGCCCCAAATTGCAAGGCAAAAACAGGAACTGCCCTGATGATCAACCACATCTTCTCACGTTTTGGACTACCTCAAAGGAACGAGTCAGACCGAGGTAGCCGCTTCACTAGCGAAGTAATAACAAAGATGTGGGAGATACTTGGGGTCAAAAGGAAATTACACATTGCCTAGCCTCTAGTAGAGCAGTGGAGCGATACAACAAGACAATTGTGAGCATATTAAAAAAGTCTGTGGCTGATTCTGGGCCAACTAGGGATATTCGATTACCCCTTGTCCTGATGGCCATCAGATCTACCCCTTCATCTGCAACTAAAATGTCACCGTTTGAGCTGATGACTGGACGCAGGATGGTGCTTCCCCAGCATCTGCTCTACGGAAACCAAAAGCAGACATTGATCACTGCCTCCACAACTCATGAGTATGTTGAAAATCTGAGAAAACACCTTCAACATGATTTTGCCTATGCTCAGCAAAATCTAGAAAGATCTGCAGACAGCATGAAGACCCACTATGACTTAAAGACTACTAGAAAAGAATACCATGTAGGAAACCGGGTCTACTTATACAATATCCAAAGGAACCAGGCCAAACAGCGCACATTTTTGCCTAGCTAGAGGGGTCATTTTAAAATTGTAAACAAAATCTCACCAGTCGCCTACAAAATCTGTATCCCCAAAGGCAGTATGGCAGAGGGGGAAGATAAGTGGGTCCATATCAACAAACTGAAGTGTTGCCATCCTAGGCACACTCTGCAGCAACTGGAGGAGTCTCCTGGAACCCCAGAGGGGGTCACTCCGGCTCCCTAGAATTCCCACTAAAAATATCCCATCTATATTGGGAATAAATTGCAAATAGAAAAATGTTTCCTGATATGTCAAATGTATGTGTCCGCCCCACTACATCAATAGTGGTGGGGAAATGTCTACAAATATGTTTTTGCTTTGTCATCGTAGTAAATTGGAAACCATGGAGACTAAAACCAAGGAGGACCACATAGGGACGGGAAGGAAAGATCCAAGGGGCCCGGGGTATCGCTCCATACTCACATCAGGACTGGGCGAGGAGAACTGGTCGATCCACCACTGATGGGAGAAGCTGGTGAATTTTGACATTTGGACCATAAAGAAAAGAAACTGATCAACCCAGTCTCGCGACTTCTCTTGATGGATGGTCAACTCTAAATTGTGAGGGGGGCTTGTGGGATGCATTGACCCACTAGGCTCTGCCCTGCAAGATCCCTGTGCGCTGCTTTCACCAGAACCAACAGAATTGCCCAAAAAGCCCTGTGCACATTGAAACCGGAAAATGGGATGCCAATCAACTTTGCCTGTGTCCGTGGTAGAACAGGATACCACACTGCCAAAACCTGTCATTGGGCTGCCCACAGAGGGAAATGGAACTACCTGAAAAGGCAGTGCTTCATTGCAAGGAAACCCAGAAGTGCTCTGAAATCCGTTTTTCCTTGGCTGTTGAAATTGCAAAATGATGGTGCCCAAACATCAGAAAAGATCCAACATCCTTGATGGGTGTTAATCATCACCTTATTTAAGGAATCCACATAAGCGCACTATGTCGGGAAAAGCAGAATCTATCAAAGAATATCCACATTAAAAAGTGTGCTTGTTGGTGGAAATCTGTCAGAATATGGGCGCAGTACCGCTGGCCGCCTGTATCAAAGCTGTCATTGAAGTACACTGGCACTTTTAAACTTGTACATTAAAATCAAACTGTTGAAAAGAAGTGTCTTGCCATCAAAAGCAATATAGATTGCCACTATTAAATCTCTATGTTTTAAAAAGACTGGAATTAGATATCTGGTTGCCTATTTTGAAATGTAAAGTTTATTTTAACAAAGACAATTTTAAACAAAGTGTGTTAAAGTAACCTCTGATGCCAGCCACAGAACTTCAAAGGCAAATTCCACATCATGCCCCAAACAAAGGTGCCTTCCTTTTGCTCTCTGCCCCAGGAACTCTCAGTCAGATGCTAATGAAAAGGGGAGGGGATTTTGCTCTGCTGCTCTGGGGATAGACAATAGACTTCCTGGATTGAAAGGGTATGCAAATTCAAGTGTCAACAGAAAATACTGCCAGTAGGAAGAGAGGCCTGGATTGCTCTTGGCCCAGCAAAACTTTTGGGGCAGGCCAGACAGATATGTGTATCCTTAACCCACAAGAAAGTATCTTTTTGAAAAAGATTCACAGAGAACTGTGCAAAATTGTAAAAATCTGTAAAAGATAGTGTTGTTAACATGAAAATCCTGGTCACATTTTGAAACTACTTTGAACTCTGTGCTATGTTCAGAGACATGACTAAAGAAATTGTGATTTTGTAGCAGTAGTGATGAGGCTAGAAATATGAAACTTCAGAGGATTATGCCCACATGTCATGCGCATATATGTATAAAAATGTGGACACATCTGACTTTGGGTACCCAAACAAAAGCGCAAAGAACTGTCAAATCTGAACCGAAGCTCTCACCGAGATGGAACTCGAACGTATTCTTGCTCCACTAAATCTGTGATGTAAATATGTTATTGCTAGCAAGTTGGTAATATTGTTAATATGCTTTATATGAAAAATAGATTTACTGTGCAGAAACAAAGGGGAGGTCCTCCCTGGATTGTTAAATACAGCATCATCATGACACCAGATTTCCTTATCAAATCAGGGGAGAGGACAGACCCTAACCAATAGGATTCCTAGAAGGTGTGCCTAGTATAACTCAGCCTACCCACCCTTTTTGGAAATACATAAATAGATATAGCTTAGTACCTACACAGACACACATTCACCCATCAACTGATTGCTGGCAGAGCACTTTGCAAGAGGAATCCAAGACTCCAGAACTTTGAAAGCAGAGAGGCCCAATCCCAAAGCTTAACCCTTCTCAGCTTGGCCTTTAAAATCCTGAAACCTGATTTTACCCAAGACCTCCAAGGGGAAACAAACCAAAAATAACAGCCTGGCTGTGCTGTTTCTGCTTTCTTGCTAAGAATTCTTGCTAGAATCCAGAGATCCAAACCAGTAAAGCAGAGCTGTAACCAGATAGCTGCAACCCAGAACCAACCCATCAGATCCAGTCCAGAGTGCTGTGCAGTGTCCAGAGTGCCATGCTGAGTGCAGAACCCGAGCGCCCTGAATTCTGTCCGGTGGGCTAGGAGAATTCCAGTCCAGAAATCTTTTACCAGATCCCTAACGGGTCCATTCAAATCAATAGTAGTGAGTATCTATAGCATAGAATTGTCCATAGCAAGTATTCTATTCATAAGTTATCCTATCCAAACCCTTCTATCCTATCCCGAACTGCATTGTAGAAAATCTTTTGTCTTACCAGAATCTTTCTCTCATTCCTATGATAATAGTAGTTTTAAAATTATCTTTGCGCTAATATATTTGCTGAAGAAAGACAAGGGTCTCGGCAGGTAGAAACCGTCCGGAGACGTCGGTGGATTGGTGGCTGTGCTGTCGTGTAGCTTGTGGCTTCATAGCCTCCTTAGTGTAAAGAAATCTTCTTTGTAATGTTCAAAATCTCATCTTTCATTTGGAAATTTTGACTCTTTCTGAGAAAAAACGACCTCTACTAAAACCTTCATAACTTCCATACCATGTATGCTAGAAACTAAATTTAAGTGTCAAATTGAAGCTATCATTCGCAGCTTTCTAATCTAGTTTTCCCGAAATCACACTTCTCGCGTGCAGAAAAGTTTGCCGTGAATTTTTCGTTTGGCTCAATTTCATTAAGTGTAAAACATCTGTTCTTTGCATCCGACCTCAGAATTCATTTTTCAACCTGCTAGTGACTCAATAATCATTTCTAGGGTTTATCTGAAACTATACAAAGCAGCTCCCACTAGTTGTGAATCCAATTTAGTGAATTAAATCAATTTTTCAGTGTTTTTAACCATTTATTCAAAGCCACATTCAAAAGCATTTGACCCGTTTGCAATCATTCCTGTTTCTCGCTGTGTTTGCTGGGGGAAGTTTGGATTGAAACTGTATTTGTTGAGTTTGTATTCCTGAAACCTGTTTTCTCTCCTTCCATCTCTTTATCTTACATATTGAGGGGATTGAGTAGTGTGCAGGGGGAAAGAGTGACATTGCATTTGACTGAACCCACACAAAGTTGTATTCTATGCTGCATTATTTTTCCTATCCATACTCCATCTGATTAAAGAGATTGTTGATTGTAACATCACCCCATTGGTGATCATTGTATAAATATTAAATAGTGTGATATATATATTGTGAAATCCATAAAATAAATCTTTTAACTTTGCAAAACAGCCTGCTTCCTGGTTCAGTGACACCGGGGGGGGGATTCAAAGAGAGGGGCGTGATATAAGCATACATCATTCAGAAATAAAAGAATTTATAGACAAAAATATATAATTAAGGGTTTCAATTTTGCATCCCACGCTAGGCATTGACTTAGGTGAAGTGCTGGTTTGAAATCACTTATACCCAATATAAAACATTCACAATACAATGGAAACATCATTTTGGCTTTATTTTGAGAAATGCAAAGTTTGAGAAAGAAATGCAATGGGAAAACCATGTTGGCCTTATTATTAGAAAGGCAATGTCTGGAGAAGGACTCAAATGGGGAAATCGTTTTTAGCCTTTTGTTTGAATTGCAAGGTTGGGAAAAGGAACTCAAAAGGAACATTGTTTTTTAACACACCTACAACTGAGATTCTGGGTTTGGATGCAAGGGAATCAATGGGAAATTTTGTTTTACCTCCTCCACATTCACTTGAAACTGAGTGTTTTAGGATTGCTTCTTTTGGGATTCAGGATCCCTCTTTTGGACAGAAGTCGGACATGAACAGTCACCCAAGTCTTAATTGTCTATACCGGCGCTAACACACTGGGCATGAACTTTGTTAGTTTCAAACTCTAACAGCACTCATCCCGTGATTTTCTATAAGGGAATTAATTGATAATTGATTTAACTTCAATTTAATGTGCTAATGATCTACACAGCAGCCACCATCCCCATAATTTTAATGGAAATGACTAAGATGGCTGTTCCAAACACAACACAATTCAATTGAAATGGATAGGGTGATTTTAAACGGGGGAATACATTTGAATTGGATTTAATACAATATGCCAAGGGCCTACTCAGTTTCACCCACTACCCGTTAATGGAAAGGGATAAGGACAGGTAGCGCCCCACACAATTGATGGCTTTTGGATTAATCAACTTACGTGGGAGGCCTTTCTATGGGGCATCGAGAGAACCCACAGGGCTCCGCTGAGGACATTACTGATCTGGTGAAGGGCTTCAGTCAAGGATTTTCTCCTGCACCCAGACTTCATCTTGCTCCTCTGATAGGGTCTCAGCTAGCTTCTAGATTTCCCTTGTTTCTGTCTCTAATGCTAGTTTTTACTCGCAAGAGACCGGCAGTAGATTACCTCCAGGAATAAAGTGAAAAAAGCCCTGTTCTGATGCAAAATTGACCTCTTATAGGGCTGATGACACTCTTACATTATCATATTTCTCACAGTAAGGATTGGCTAGCACTCTCCCTTCACCCACCCTCCCAGACACCCATTGGCTGCTGATAGGACCAGAAGTTGGGAGGTATGGGTTATGGAAGCTGAAGGAGGAGGAAAAATACATCATCCAAAAATGATAGGTGGGTTTTACCTTTTTGAGTCCTGATAATCTAACAACATGGCAGCTATGTTAATTTTTCAGATAACTACATAAATCTATATATTTTATGGCAAGTCAGACAATACTAATTTTATTTCGGCACACCCTTCCTGGGCAGAATAGTTACAACTCTGACACTACATACTTCAAACAATAATTTCACCGTCTACCACTTCAGCAAATTTTCTTTTTATATGGTCCCAACTTAATATGAATCCAGACTGAGCTCACTGGGACACACAATGCTATTTTTATTTAAGAAAAGGTGCCCAAGTCTTAAACATATGGCAATGCATCATTTGAGATGTAGTTTAATTTCTGGCCCCCAACTATTCCTCTCGAAGTTTCTACTTCTTCTTAAATATGTGGCCAGGCCATCTGCTTGGGCCAATGTTTATTCTACCCTCTTCTTTTGAGCTTCAAAGGGTCTTTGCTCCGGGCTATTGCACACTTTATGGGGACTTGACCTTAAAGGTCATTTCTGTTGGTCATGTTATCTGTAAATCTCTGCAGTCCCAATCTCTCTTGCAACATTTCTTATATTTTTAACTGACGCTCCAAGTCTGTTTCCTTGATAAACCCAGCCCCAGAGGTCTTGGGTCGAGGTTTGAGCTTAGAGAGAAAAACAAGTTGTTGTTCACAATTCTGAAAGGCTAGCATATTACATTTACCAACCGTGTACATGTAACTTTCCATCCTGCACCAGGGCCTGCCGGCAAGAAATAAACTCTTTCTTTACATAATATTCGAACAGAAATAAGTTCCCTCTGGATATTAGTTACACAGATAGGTCATAATTACATAAGAAACCAGTGTTCACTTTTGCCCAAAAACGAAATAGGTCTTTCCCTGTAAAATGTTGTCATTTTATGTGCTGAAATTAAGTCTCTTTATTCCTAAAAATACAGTCTGTCATTTGACTTAATTTCTTAAATGTAAGGCATAATTCCTCCTTTTTAACTTCAAAATGCCCATTGTTTAAAATGTATCTTTTCTTTCCATGTGCACCGTTGCAGTTTTGAATCTGTCAAAGTGGGCATTTTCCATTGTTACACAAAATCAGCATCTGCAATGCCACAAATCTTTGTGGAATCCATGGGACAATATTTCAGTTCTGAGTCTGACTTTTCTTCAGCTGAGTGTCTGTACATTCTAACAAAATGGAGCGAGGAACATTCGCACTAATTCACTAGGCCTTATCTCGAAATCACTGTTTTGTACTGGCTTTTATGTTGCAATGGAACTCCACACTTAGCCAGCTTCACTGTCACAATGGGGCCTAGCATGGCCTCTCCATCTCTGTCGCTCTGGGGCTGCCTTTTTACCCCACAATGTACTGTGGTAGAAATATGGTGGATGCAATTCGGCACATCTCTGTCATGTTGGTAAACAGTGACATAACTCAATTTCAGCAACATCATGTCTTCATATAGGGCAATTTACTAGCTTGAGTTGATCATTTAGTGGTTCAATTTAAGGTGTTTTTCAAGCTAGTGCTTTACAGAAAAACAAATGTGGCTTGTGTAGCTGCAAAAGCATGATTCAGGAAAATGTCCTTCAGATCTTTGGTAGATATTATAATTGCAACATTACATGTGGAATTGACATAACAAATGGTGGGGAAAATACCAACTGTCCCTTGCAGACTAAAGTTTCTGATTTGGTAACTGTGAGCAAAAAGACAAATACAAATATCACAGTTTCAGCATTTTCACAATTTTGCCCTTGGTAGGATGTATGGCCTGCTTGATCGCAGAACTCAAATGCAACCTATGTGTGCATCTATGTCAGGACGTTGGGCTCTACCCCACATTGATGCCTCTCATTTCTCTTGCCTTAGCCTCTGAGGCACACTGCTCTGTAATCAAAAGGATATATTTCCAAACAGGCAGGTTCCTTGGAATGGCCTATATGGTGGAAGCAGTGTCAATCACATGCTGCCCACCCTGATATGTAACTGACTCTGCCGTAATGCTGCATGCATAAAGGCCCATGCTTTGTTGGGAAGTATTTTGAATCCTCCGTTTGTGAACTTACCTCTACTTACCCCTCTTCCACCGCAAAGAAAAATACGGAGGTCTATGGCACTTTCTATCCCTCTCATTCTTCACACCTCTTGAACTGCACTAGCAGATGCATGACTCTCTGGCTCTTTTAGTGACGCACAGAGCATTCTCATCTCTCCCACCTTTCTCCCTTAGGCTAGCTTTTAGCAAACTGGGAAGAGAGGATGGAGCTAAATCAGACACGTTTCATCCAGTCTGCATCCACACCGGATCTGTTGGAGGCATGGTCCTGTTGGGAAGTCTACCAGTTCCCTAACAGACCAATCTGCCGCTGCTTATATATTCATCCATCCAATTGCACAGCAGAGTAGCGTTGCCGTACTGCATCCTACGCGGTCATAGCACTCTCAATGATCACTATAGCAGCACTGGAATGTGGAGAAATGGGAATGATTATGAGAGAGCAGGCGAACGAAGAAGGGTCCTTCACATAACTCTATGCTCTACATGCTATTGATGTTCACCCAGTGCTTCCAGTTTGGCCCTGCCATTGTGTAGTCTGACGGTTTCCTTACAGACATATCCAACAGAAACCTATCCCTCATGCCAATCAACGCCTTATCTCCACCACGAAAACACATCCACTTCCGTCTTTTAGTCAATGAAGAATGCTGCCAGCCAGAGTGTGCGTGTCTTCTCTATGGCAGTCTGTGCTCCAGCTCAGCCTCTATGATCTTGGCGTCAAACACTTCTATTCAGCCGGACTTCTGCGAATACCAATTTGAAGCTGAAGTGCAGACACCCCTATTGCTCCTATGACGTTATTCCCCCATAAGAAGCCACATATAGCTCAGTGGTGCAGTTGTTGTTCACCTGGAACTTGCATCTCATATAAAGCTTGTATGTTTCCCTGATCTTGTACCACTCTGTGGCAAAGATAATACTAAAAGTGGAATCATTGTTTTGCCTTTCTGCAGGGTTTATGAAGGCACTAGAAACTTAGAAACATTCACATGTATTAGCATTATTGGCTTTGCTGCTGTCTTTTTTCCCCAGCTGATGTCACCAGACATATTTGTTTATTGCTTCTTGGCCATAGTTGCACAGTGAGAGTTAAGAGCTGGTGAGGAGAAATCAATCCAAGGACCTTTTTGGCACAGAAGTGCTTTGTAAGTACGGCCCTTACTGGATATTAATATACCGCGTCTACCACAAATAAATAAGCTAATCCTAGTTACGGTACAGAAGCATGACCCTAAACCTGGAGTCCTGCAGGAACCGGAAACCCCGTGGCCAGGTATTTCCTCATCGCAGCGTGAAACCATCCCCCTGATACTTAAGTCATTGAGCAACTGGAAGCCGCGTGGCTTGAGGTGGACTGCGGTGCAATGATGCAGAGCTGGCACGAGCGCATGGCGTGCACACATCAGCACTTGACCACAGTCTTCGGGTTCACCTCTGCCCGGTCCTTTCATCTGCACCACCACTTTCCATTCCTTCATCTTCCTAGGGCACCACTGAGGCAAACATCCTATTTACTCTTCCCCGCCTGAGGCATGCAGGGAGGGCACCTGGCCGCTGAGGAAAAACAGCATTTTTGTTGGAAGCAATGAAAGGCCCACATTTATTATTTATTACATATAAAGTGTCTGGATATTTTTAGAAGCCATGGCTGCTAATAGAGACAAGAAGGCTCTTCCACTTCACCTATGATAGGAATTTTCGATTATAATGGTGTGCTTGTGGTTCCATTATAATGATCCTGGAGCAGGCGAGGGGCAATGGCGCCAACACTGATTTAAATGGGTCTGCTGGTCCTGATTGATGGCTGTGACGCAGCTAGGCGTGCCATGAGTTCAGCGTCAGCGTTCATCGCATGTTTTTTTTTTTAAAAAAAATATTTCCTTTAGTTAACAAAAAATAAAATCACGATTTTAATGAAGTCGAAGACATAGGATGACATGGCTTAAACAAGAGGATTTGATTGCTTCGTTGACACTAGTGGAGCTGGAGAAAGGAGCCGGGGTGGGTAGTAGTGCCCCCCCCCCCCCAGACCAAGGCTCCTTTCACATCCCTCTGCACCTGCCCTGCCACCCACCCACAAGGTACTGAAATGGTACTGACCGATGCACCAAGAAGAGCCCATCACCCCCTTTAGCACCAAGACCTGCCTCTGCGTGTACATAAATCTACGACAGAACTGAGCAGAGAGGCTGTCTAGCTCTCCCACAATGCCTAACGAAGTGAGGGCATAGCCGTGCACTGATTTAATCGCTGCATAATTTGGGAAAGAGTTCAGAGGTGCTGAGCTAATGAAGCGTCTTAACGCCATTCCCGTGCTCTGCTTTATGGCAAGGATAATAACCTACGTTTGTGTTAATTAGAAGCCCGTGGCTGTTCTGCCCTTTGCAAACTACATTAACTATGAACATGCACTTAATAGTCCAGACTATTTATTACTAAACACCATGCTGTCATTTGCTTGTTTAGACTTAAATACATAAATTGAATCTGCAATGTTGCCCGCGGGAAAGGAAACTGAATTGGCGAACGTTTATATAGATTACTCATGTGGGTAAGAGAGGTGAAAGGCTGCTTTGTTTTGAAACACTGTTGCTATCAGTGGTTGAAGTGTACGAAAATAAATAGTGGATCTATGATCTCTGCTGGCCTGTTTCCCCTCCCCACAAACCCTATTGCTATCCCCCTCCCACGCAACATACACACCTCTAAACAAATGCGCCTGCTGTTTAAGAGAAAGTTCAGTGCCTGCTGTTTAAGGGAACGTTCAGTCTAGTGCACTGAAGTGCAAATGTCAACTTCTTCCTCCACTTTTAAAACAAAACTATTCTGGAACGGTATCATTTTAAAATAAAAGTATAGGAACAATAAAACTTAATTTAAAAAAGTTGAGCACCACATTTGTGATGTCATCTTTGATGTCCTGGGTGTTAGTCTTAGCAATGCACCGCGGTGGCGCGAGTTATGGTTGCTTAGCTTACCATAACTGGCGAATTTCAGGGGTTTTTCGGTTTTACTTGGAACCATAACGTCCTTTAACAAGTTTTTTTCACTGAATTTCATAGGTTTTTAGTAGCGCAACTTAACCATAACGTCCGTTTAACAAAGTTTTTTTCACTGAATTTCATAGGTTTTTAGTAGTGCAACTTAACCATAACGTCCCTTTAACAACGTTTTTTCACTGAATTTCATAGGTTTTTAGCAGTGCAACTTAGCAATCATACCTCTGACTTTATGTACATGTAACATGTAACATACTGAACCCCCTCTACTGAATTTGATGTCCGGGAACACTTCTAATGTCTGCGGACATATGCGGACAACAGCAGCACTACCCAAATAGTCTGGGGGATATGTTTAATTGTTATATCATAACATATGAACATTGTACACATTCACAAAACAGCACACATACACATTATATGTAGTAATAAATAAGAAGTGTAACCCATATATATAACACATTAACCATTCATTTAAAAACAATATGTTCTAAAATGGAATATACCAAAAAAAGAAAGATAGGCTTCCAACATGATTACCTCACAGAAACTCCACAACTAAGAGCAACAGCAGATCTATAGACCAGTAAGAACACACCTTACCAGAAGCTAGTAAGTGTACTGCATTTTACTCATATATTTCTAAACTTTCTGTATTAGATACAAAAAAAGTGATTTTTTTTTCTCACAGAAATGTCTAGTACTCTAGAGTGGCTAGTGGAGCATTTCCCACGTGAGGAAATGTCTGAAGATAGTGAACCTAATGGTAGACACTTTACTATATAAACCAATGAATAAATATTATTTTATATACATTTAACATATACATTTTGTTTTGTACAGACCATACAAACATTGAAAATAGTAAACAAAAAGAAATATTGGATAAGACTCTCCAGCACATGGAAGAAAAAATGGACCTACTCATGGCAAATTTCAACAATTAAAAAAACTTTGTGGAGGATCACTTGAAACAAAAAACCACATACCATTGTCCCACATGTACCTGTCCCCCCTCACCATATCCCAGTCAATTATCCCCAAACCCTCTCCATGAACCAAAACGTTTTGATGAGACTTCCATCCCTTCTTCACCTCATATGAATCTTATTGAAACCTCCAATTCTCCTGTGTTTGTCTCAGTTTCTGCTTCACATTCTCTGTCATAAATTTAACATCCATATATAATAAAGTAAAATTATTATAGAGTGTCCTAATTCATTTATTTATTTATTTATTTTTTTAAAGCAGTTCAGATGTCCGCAGACAGCGCGGATTTCCGGAATGTCCATGAAGAAACAAAAATGGAGGTGTCCTAAGAACACTATACCTGTCCGTACTGTTCGCTAGCAAGTTGAAACTGTTCTAAGAACACACGAGATATCTGGGATATCCGCAATTAACCAAAATGGAGATGTTCTAAGAACATTATGCCTGTCTGTAATGTTCGCAAACAAGTCCAATCTGTTCTTAGAGCACATTTGGTGTCTGAGATGTCCGTAATCAAAGTAACACACGCAGTGTCCTGAAAAGTTCGTAAGTAAACAAAATGAGGGTGTCCTGAGGTCGCTAGACCTGTCCGTGCTGTTCGTAGGCAGATTGAAACTGTTCTAAGAACACATCAAGTGTTCCGGAATGTTTGTAAATAAACAAAATAGGGGTGTCCTGAGGACGCTGTCCGTATTGTTTGCAGGCGAGTTGAAACTGTTGTAAGAACACAGGCAATATCCTGAAATGTTCGTAAATAAACAAAATGGGGGTGTCCTGAAGACGATGTCCATATTGTTTGCAGGCGAGTTGAAACTGTTCTAAGAACACAAGTAATATCCTGAAATGTTAGTAAATAATCAAAATGGGGGTGTCCTGAGGATGTTGTCTGTATTGTTTGCAGGCGAGTTGAAACTATTCTAAGAACACACGCGGTGTCCTGAGATGTTCATAAATAAACAAAATGGGGGTGTCCCGAGGACGCTATGCCTGTCCGTATTGTTCACAAGCGGATTGAAACTGTTCTAAGAACAAACGCCTGTTTGTAACTTTTCGTTTCGCTTGTGTCGCACTTTTAATTAGTTTCAGGACCCGAACAGTGTCTGTGTTATGCTCACCTGACTCCCACGGAGGCGCTGGCCTGGTTCGCGCTGCTGTGACCTCTTCTAAGGTGATGCGCAGGGTTCGGAAGACGGACTGGACCGGGCCCCCAAATCTGGCTTGTCTGGCTCGAAGAAGTAACCTTCTGTAGGCAAAAATAGGGAATTAACTGTCTGCGGGGTAATGCAGTCGGCCTCCCACTTTCCCCTCTCACCCTCCTTGAAACCCTTCTGTGATTTCTCGTAGCGTCTCACCTTAGGGTCTGGAAGGACGAGCTCTCCATCCTGCTTCTGATGCAGGGGCGCGTTGGTATCCAGTTACTTCACTGGATTTTCGGATTGGTGAGAACCAAACTTGCTTGGCTTCCAGGTAAGTTTTTTGATAAGAGGTTCCCCTTGTGTCCATGCATTAATGTACTAATGCTAGTGTCTTTTTCCCCATAGGGGCCGGGGTACGGAATGCCGGGGAACAGGCACCAGCCCGAGATGAGAGGTGAAATCCTTGTAGAAATCAGGTAAGTCTTTAATGAACGTTTTTTGGTAATGTCTTTTCATTCGCTCATTGACGCTGATGTCTCTTTTTCCCCTTAGGGGCCGGGGTCCGGAAATGCCAGGATGCGGCACGGACCCGAAATGAAGAGGGAATGAATCAACAGGTAAGTCTTAACATGGAGAATTAGCTTTCCTTATTCCCTTCTCTCTCTCACCTTTTGTTCTGGTCTTTTTCTCCCTAGGCGCTGGGGCGTGACTGCGAATCCGGATGATCGCTGCTGAACATGGAGGCGCCCTGTAAAGGTGAGTGGAATGCGGCGCTGCAGCGATCGACGCGATGAGCTTTTAAATTAAAGTCTTCCTTTTCAGGATTGTCGGCGAGATGTCTGCGGGATGCGGATTTAGCAGGTAAGGACTTTTCCTTCTTCTGTTCTCTTCTTCTCTTCCTTTGCAGGTGATCCAGGATGCTGGCAGGCGCGGCAGAAGTCAGGATGCAGGAGCAGACACGGTGAGCGTCCAGCTGCTAGATGCAGAACAACGCAAAGCACGTGTGGCTGTTCGGGTGGGGTTTAAATATCCTTGGAAGAAATTCCAGGTATGTATCCTTCCTCCAATCAGGTATGTATCCTTCCCCGACCACGCCCGGATGGTAAATTAGTCCCACAGGTAAAGTAGTTCCTTTCAGGCCTCAAGGAGGCCGGGATCCTGCAGCATGGTCTGCATCAGGTAAGTGCAGCCAAGCATTCCCATAATGAGCCTGGCGCCTATGGCGCCAGGGCTGATGTCTTTTATGAGCCTGGTGCCATAGGCGCCAGGACACTGTCCAAAGGGCCCCTATATGGGGTTGCTGGGTCCTTCCTTGGGGACTGGATGTCCGCTTTCGGGGACGCCGGGCTTGAACCGGCTCCCTGGGAGCAGGCATCATGACAGTCCGTAGAACACCAACGTACATGCGCAAAACAGTTCCCGTGCATTTGGCGTCCTGGGGACACCGGTTCCCTTCGCGGACATGTTCGCAAAGCTATCATGTGACCGCGCCCACGCTGAGCGTGTGTTCTGACTGCGGACACTGTCTGTGTCCCCGAACCATTTAAAACTACCTTTCCAGGCAATCCACAATATTTTTCAATAATAAATCACCATAGCACAAGTCCCAGACAGTAATCCTGAGTTTCTACATACTTTTTGGGACGTTTTGAACCTTTTTTTGGTGTTCGAT
The DNA here is from genome assembly GCF_040938575.1 of Ambystoma mexicanum. Lineage (NCBI taxonomy): Eukaryota > Metazoa > Chordata > Amphibia > Caudata > Ambystomatidae > Ambystoma > Ambystoma mexicanum. The sequence continues at coordinate 931,430,997 of NC_090930.1, forward strand.
CTGTTTGCGGGCAGCCCATGTGTCTGCGAACCACACACAAGCACCCTTATAAAAGGCCACACCCTAGAGCTCATTCTCATTGTGTTTCTGGATATCTTACAGAACACAGTGCGTTTTGCTGCCAACTTTCCAGATTTTCATCTGAAACCTGATGGCATCCATGGCTGCAGTACTGCCACCTGGTACTAGATCTGCCTCAGCACCACCCCCACCCCCTCCACCACCACCACCTCCCCAAGGGCCTGAAGAGGGGAACAGGAGTGAGGATGCAGAGGAGGATGAAGAGGATGATGAGAATGAGGTAGTGGAAGTCCCTACTACCAGCACTCGCCGTGAGTCTTGGGTGTGGCGGTTATTTACCATTCATGGTAACGGACCTAAGGCACGTGCAAACCAAGTCACCTGCAAAGAGTGCAAAATGGTGCTCAGTCACGGGAGGCCTGGTTCGAACAGCTTTGGTATGACTACTATGAAGCGACACCTAAGGTCGTTCCACTCTGGGGCCATTCGCAAGGTAGTACCTTTTCAAAGAGCGTAGTAGGTTTACTTCCTCTATTACATCCTCTGTTTCCTATCCTGCCACCACAAGGAACACTCCTGTGGGACAGCGTATTCCTCCAGCTGCCTCACAGGCCATTCACAATGCTGATGACCCTTACCTTTCGAGGGTCACAGTTGTGTGTATGTACTGTGACGCAGTACTCTGCAGGGGGGAGAGATTTCGAAGTGCTTTTGAGACTCTGGTCTCAGAGCACAAGAAGACCTGCTCACTACCTAAGTAAGGCCCACTCTACATCTTCTTCTCTCTACCCACCCTTTCTTATCCATGTGGTTGGTGTCCCCCCTTAACCTCCTTTTCCCTCCTCTCCTAGTGTGTCGTGTATAAAAAAAACAAAAAAATATAAAAAAACAAAAATAAAAAAATAAAAAAGGCTCTTTTCAGAGCCGCCTTTCACAGTTTAAAAATAGAAGTGAAAATAAATGAAGCAGGGCCTTCTGTATTTTTTAGAAGTCCGCGGACAGTCCGCGAACATCTAAAATTTTGGGGTGCTGCCCTGTCATAACCATTGCAGTTTTGTCTGGGAGGAAGTGGTGGCTCTGAAAACAACCTTTTGGTGGTGTTTGTGTTTGAAAAATCTGAAATGCTCAACACCTACTACAAAATGGATGCTGTAATTCCAAAAAAGGTTGCAATGCATTTTGTACATTTCTCAGAAAAATCTGATTGCCAGCATAAGTAAAATGGGCTCCATCTCTGCGAAAAATGTATGTGCTACGAAACATAATAATTTCATTGTGAAAAGAGGACATGCCAACATCTCTTAGAAAAGCACAATCAGACTTATTGACATTGCGCCTTGCTTTCTCCATTTGTGGACCAAAGGAAGAAGAACGAAGCAACATTTGTCTCTGCGCAATCCGTGAAAAAATTACTTGAGAATTTGGAAACATGTCCATGACCTTCCCAAGTCCTTCTTTCATTGCAAATTGCAAAGAAATTCCAGACACATGTCCTAAACTGTTCCCTCCACAATGAATTACAATTATGTCTGGATGTTGCTCTGTCTCCAAAGTAGCACAGAGAGGTAGCAAGTCCAACCATTTCATTCCACGTACTCCATGCCAGTGCACTTCCACCTGTGGGAATCCAAGATCTACAGCTACTCCACAGCTTTCTGCATGCACCTTCAACCAATGTATCCACGAGTCTCCCAAAATCCAAACAATCTGTTTTCTGAAACACACAGCCATAGCTATCTGTTCTTCTCTCAGCAAAAAGAGTATCTGAGAAACTCTCTCCTGGCAGAACACACCCACAAACTTTACTGACCAATCCCTTGCTCTGCTCATTCTCATTTGCATGCCTCCCCACCCCAAAATCCCCGGATGTAACACGCGATGTCCGCGGACATATCATAACATGGACAGTTCTTCTACCATTTCCATTTTACTTTCTGTGCCATTCCCTCATTGGATATAGCTAAGCAGTCACATGACCATCCACCAATCACATCCAAGACCTCTACATCTAACTGCATCATCATAGATCAGCACTTCAAATGTACTGTTAATCTCTCTGAGTACAAGTGTCATATCATTGGAATGCACCTTCTACAAGAAATACTGTAGAAGTCTCCAAGATTTCTATTTGCAGCTGCATGCATATCCATATGCATGAACAAAAACTACAGGTATGCATATTTTCTGTATAGTACATGTACAATTCTTATAGATTCAGATAAACAAATTAACTGACTTTAGCTTATATAACCTATAAAATAAACTTACTGTCATTTTTCCCATCTCCTATAATCAACTGTCACTTCCAAACCTATCTGCTATTTAATTTCTTTTTACACACACATTTGCAAAGCATGTTGAACTAACATATTTAAAGTACAATATAAAGGGTTAACATACTCAAACAAAGTAACATGCACACATTATGTTCAACTATCAAACAACAATACTTGTACAAAAACATAAAAATCAATGTCTAAATTAAAATCAGTGCTATATACAAACAAAATTACTAATTTGTTTCCTTTACAATTGCAGTGAAGACCACTCTCCTGAAAAGAAGCAGCAGAATTTGAAGTACAAAAAACAACTAAGAAGAAACCTGCTCATTCCAGAAATAAAGTAAGTTAAATACCACCATAATATTTGTACTATTACTCAAACACACTGTAAGGTTAATTAATGTTATTTCTGCGCCTAAAAATAGAGATTGTGCACCATTCTGTCCACAAATCCCCATTTCTTAAACCGAGATTTACAGGCAGAGTGGCACACAAATTCCCATTTTTCGGTGCACAAATGTCCCAACTCAGCCCCAAGAATTTTGATATTATAGAACAAACAACTGTTTTAATTGTATACCATTAGATTTACTATTTGTACTTCTCCACACCACTAGATTACTTTCTACTGTCATCTGAACCCCAATTTAGTAGCACATAAATTCAAGAATACCCATCCCAACTAGTTGTAGTTGCCCAATGCACAATCACACACCATCACATACATCTGTATCATCATACTCAGACACTCATGCACACAGCACACATACATTGCAGAACACCCCAACCCATACCTTCTTTATTTTTTCCAACAGACCCTAACGAATGCCTACCAAAAATCAAGTCTGTAGAAAGCAACACAGAAGTAGAACAAATGAAAATAGAAGTGTCCAAAATAAGCATCCATCTCTAGCAGAATTTGTAAAAAAAAGTTCAAACAAAACAGCTAATACAGTCATTTAGCAAAACAAAACAAGCTTCAAGTACAGAAACTTTGCCTCCTTTATCAAAATGTAAAACAAAACAGGAAACAATTAAGAAGAATTCAGCTACCACTACTGATAAAACTGCTCCTATAAATCTTCATACAGTGCCAAGTAAGCATACCAAAACAAGTATTTTAGCAAAAATGTTCTGTCACAGAGTCCTTCAAAATCTAATAAAAACAGGAGAGAAGTCAGGCACAACCCTTAAAACCTATCGTAGGAAATTAATCTTGGAAGCTTTGATAGACAGTGCAATCCTTCTCAAAAGAAAGTTATTTATTTTAGTGTGAAACAAAATGAAACCACTAACAAAACGAATCACTAAATTACAAAAAAGACTTCTCAATAAACAAAATGTCAACAGAAATAACTTCTTAAATATCTGTGGAGGTGAGTGGAGTCACACTAAAGGCACAGAACCATATTTTAATGAAGAAGCATACAAACAATAGCAAACATATACAATTGTCATCGATAGCAGTGGACGAGGTTATGAAAAAGTTAATAATACCATAATGGAACAAGAAATACTGCTTACAAAAATATACCCAGAAAACTTAGAATTACCTCTTCATTCAACTTAATCAGAACGTCTAGTATACAAATGGCCATGCACGTCAATGTGTAACATTCCCAAAAAATCTTTCAAGTCTTTACGCCAATTTCTCAATCAGTATGTGAAAGGCAAAGACAAAATCAAAATTAAACTACTGCAAAATATGGATACCTGTCCAGTGCGCAAGTACACAGGACTACAAGGACATTCATTGGCCTGCATTTCAGGACCTACTTGCAAAACCATCTTCCATCATATCAAAATGATATCAACACATCATTCAACTATAAGAAATCTAGTCTATAAATTGTACTATGTTAAAAGTCCTGCTTTAGCACTAGCCAATTTAAATAACATTCTTCTACATGATACAGGAAAAGACCTACTTGAAGAGATCGACTATATCCAGAAAAAATATTTTGGAAGTGAAAGCCACTTACAGAATGAAATATCTTTAAAACAAATGAGCAACAATTCTATGCATGGCAACCTTCTACTACACACATACAGAAAAGAAATACTGAAATTTAAAAGTACATCCGCTGAAGTACCAAACCATGTGTGTGTATGTTGCTACAGAACTTTTTTATAAAAGTAACACAAACATTGTAGACCTAACATACAAAATAGAAGACAATGAAGATTCTAAATGGTTTGAATTAGCTCTCTACCTTATAGCAGAAAACAAATACGAAATAACTGACCCCTTAATACTTTGCTGTTACTGCACTACAAAACTTGACAACAACCAAACTCCTTCACGTGCTATGACAAATAATTTGGAATTATTTCCACTACCAAAACCCCTTCAACAACTCAATTTATATGAGAGCATCATAATTCAAACAGTGCACCCCTTTCAAGCAATAATACGCCTTCAACCAAAAACAGCAACATTACCTCCCTCTGAATTATTGAAAGGTATTCGTGGAAAAGTAGTGTATTTACCATTAGATCTAAAACAAGATATGCACACTCTGGGAGTGCAACATCCGATGGAGCAATCTTTAATTATCTTAGTAAATAAATGGTGTACCTACAAAAGACAAAAAAAATTGGCAACAACTGGTAGATTTACATAAAGTTAGACAAGCCTTGCAATATCTAAAAGACAATAATGAATACTACAAAGACATTAATATTGAAGAAAACTTGAAAGAAACCACTGAAATAATTCAAGAGTCACCAGAAGGTGGTCAATTTGAGCTTATAGATCCTGCCACAGTATCCAATACTTTAGACCATTATACAATTCATCCATTGCACTCTAATGACACCGTAGAAGATGCACTAGAAACATACCAAATGCGACAAACAAAAGGATCACCAATCAGCATATGGGAAAAAAGTATAGAACCACGTGCATTTCCTCTACTCTTTCCTACTGGCAAAGGAGGAAGGTACGATGATAGATCTATTCAAATAACAGCATCAGAATACCACTCGTTACGAATGTATTCTGAAGAGCCCAGATTTAGACAAAATGTGGAATACATATTCCACCTACTCTTTTAAAGTGAACTACCAACTCTATGTTACGGAGTTGCACACACATTAAAATCAGGAGCCCACTTTCAAAATATGTCAGCTACACAATTATTATAAAAAGTGCAGCAAAAAGATGAGTTTTTACAATCAGGTATTAGAAATATATTAGCAAACATGCGTGGTACTAAAGAATCCTGGTTCCAACGTCATAGAGATGTCCGTTGTATGATAAGAAACCTTGGCCCACCCACTTGGTTTGTTACATTAAGTTGTGCAGAATATGCATGGGAAGATTTACATGATTTCCTACACATATCAAACAAAAACAAAACAAACATAGATATACTAACACCTGGAGAACTTTGTTCTCTAGATCCTGTTAATGTTTCAAGATATTTTCACCATCGCTTCATTGCTATGCTACACTTCATTTGTAATAAAACTGCTCCTCCCCTCGGAGAAGTGCAACACTTCTTTTGGAGAAAAGAATACCAAGCCAGAGGAGCACCACATATCCACATGCTTTTATGGATTAAAGATGTTCCTAAATTTGGTCAAGACAATGATGCCACTGTGTTACAGTTTGTCGAAAAATATGTCATTTGTGAAATTCCATCAGAAGCAGCAAATAGTGATCTTCATGCACAAATTTTACAATTTCAAAGACACAAATGTGGCAAATATTGTCGTCGCAAATACAAAAACAAAGGGAAATACTACACCAAATGCCGCTTTGGTTTCCCTAGACCAGTTACATAAACAGGTCAAGTAAACAACTTCATGTCTTCAGTTAGACATAGGGCCTCATTACGACCCAGGCGGTAAGGGATTACCGGTACCGGTGAGGGCACCGGTACTAGTAATCCCTTACCACCCTATTCCAAGGTCCCTTTGAGGGTCCTCCCTTAACGGCTGGTTTTACCAGCCGTTAAGGACGGGACGCGCAAAGGGACTTTGGAGGTAATTAGGGTAGTGCAATTTGCGGTACCGTAATTACCGCCTTCCCCATTCCCATTGAGCTCTATGGGGACTCAAATGGGAATGGGGAAGGGCCATGGTGAATGGGGAATTACCACCCCCGCAAACCTTGGAATGGGGCGGTAATTCCGCCATTCACCATGGCGGAATCGGTAGTTTACCGGTGGCAACCATGGCGCAAATAGCGCCATTGTTACCGCCCGGGTCGTAATGAGGCCCATAGTGTTAAAGGTAAATCACCTAAAATACATATTACATAAAAAGAACAGAAGAAGAAAAATATATCAATGATTACAATGCAATCATTGCCTACTTATGGAATGCAAACATAGATGTGCAGTACATTGCAGACAATTCTACTGAAGTTGCACAATATGTTACAGCATACTTAACCAAAGCAGAAAAAAACAGAGCTCCAAGACCTCTGGAATGACCTGTCATCAGACAAAACACTGTCTCAGAAATTATACATCTTGGGCATAAAAATGCTCTCCCATAGATAATGGGGCTCCTATGAAGCAGCAGATCGTTTAACCGGTACTGCTTTGTATGGAAAATCTGAAAATATAGTATGGCTAAGTCTTGGTCCTGCTAAATCTAGAAAAAGAGTTCTGAAATCATACGATGATGTAGAAACAATAGCCAAACATGATCCCTACAGCCAAGACATTTTAAAAAACAATTTGCTGGACACATACTACCCAAACAGAAGTACCACTTTGGAAACCATGTGTCTATACCACATAGCCCAAAACTTCACATACAAAAATAATATAAAACCCGATGAAAAAAAAGGTAGATACAGAGTGTCAAATTGTGAAGGCAGCTTAGTAAAACTCACCAAACCAAATTTAATTAATCATATCAAATTGTCATTAAAGACTCCTCAACATAAAGAACTATATTACATGCCCCTGCTACAACTCCTTAAACCATGGAGAAAAGAAGAAGAAATACTAGATAACTATGACTCCTATGAAGACGCTTTCAAAGCAAATGAAAGCACTATAACCGATGTAAACTTTACACAGTACAAAACAATGTTGCACAATGAACAGCAACACGAAGAAGAACTCCAGGCCCAACTACATAAAACAGACTAGAACAAAGATGGATTCACTCTTTGGACTCAGTTAAAAATGGTTTGAATATTTCCATAGAGTGGAACAAACTGGTAACTGGATAGAGACATGGTCTCTGCTCTTATTGGTTGAGCACCGTTTTATATTAGTTATCTGGTGAACCTTTGGATACACAAGCCATCTGATAAATATATATGAAGAGCATGACATTTCAGCACATACATTTGGACTCTGGATTACCCATATTTGAATTTTACAGTATTGGTTTTGGTGAATGCGCCTCCTGTCACTGTGAGCGGGAAGGGCGCTCGTGTCTAATAGTGAGTCATGGAAGTAACCTGCACATTAGATCACACCATGATCCAGGATGAACTGAGGGTGAGTGGCCATGACCCTGAATAGCTAGCTATACCCAAGGATCACCTTGGATGTTTTAACGAGCCGCATACAACAACAGTAAAAATTATGCAGCATAAGCACCCATTGGTCTATGCACGAAAGAGGGTGAGGTAATGCATTTTTGTAACATCCCTCATGCTGCATTGGTATCCTTACACAATCCAATATGTTTGTTTATGTAAAAAACTTTTGTCTATGAAGGGCCTACAATGCCCAAAGTCACTGGGAGCCGGGGCTTAACAGTCCTGTCCACCAACAGAAACAATTTTAGCAGCATTTATTATTGCTTTTATGCACGTAATAGGGTTAGGTAATCCATCCTTCACGCAACATTGTTTCCCCAGATTTATCAAACAAACACTATTTGGTTTAAAAAAGAAAAAAAGAAAAAATGCTTTATAAAATGTTTTACACATGGAGGGACTACACGGCCTAGAAGTCTCTGGGAACTGGGGCTTAAGAGTCCTTTCACCATGTTGATGGCGTATTTAAGGAAGCCACGCCCAGGAACCAGCAAGAAATTTGGAGTGTGTGCAGGAAAAGAGAGAAGGAACACAGGGTAAGTAAAATGTGCGTGTGTGTTTGAGTGTTTAAATTCACACAGTTTGTTTGAGGTTTTGAAGAGAGAGAGAGCGCGAGGGTAAACTCAACCCTTTCAATTCCATTTCTGCTGACAATCAGCATGCACAGCGTATGCGAATAGATGCGGGATGTGTCTGCTTTTCCTTTTTTCATGCATATAGAGGTGTTTGAACAGCCATGGAGCCCAGCTAAGGCAGCAGCCCAGCTAAGGCTGCAGTTTCACACCGACCCATTATTATTATTATTTTTAAGGTCTGAAAAGCCTAATATGATAGTGGGGTCGTTATAGACCTCCAGCACGATTGAACAAAGGTTCATGAAGGGAATTCTCTTTCCACCACAAAACTTTATGTAGGGAGGGGCAGGGGAGTGAGATAGCAGCATTAACAAAACCTTGACAATGTTCTGAGTTAGTTAGATATATGAGCATGACGTTTCGTTCCATGTCTCCCATCAGGAACAGTGAACTGGAACCACCGCGCAGTGAGAAAAAACTGGGGTACCAGAATAAGAACATATCTGGACTCGGCCACATGAGGTGAGGTGAATTTATAGGAGGTTTTGATTATCTCCAGTGTTGTCAAGATGAAAATACTTGAGTATTGAGTCTCTGTGTTGCATTTCAGGCGGGAACAGGGATTTTTCTTCTTTGGATTTATTGACTAAAGACGCAAGACACCCCCATACCTGAATTTTTGATCAGGTAAGACAGTGTGTCCATACCATATATATAATGGTGTATCGTTTATAGGGCAGTCTTACTAATATGCTTTGTCCTCCTCGTACGTTGCAGTATAGGCGCAGAGTTATCTAGCACCACTGCAGGATTTAGTCCATCGTTGACGCGCATCTCCATTATTTCACGTGGAGGTGAGTGCCAATCTGTATACACATGAACTGAGATATACACACAAGATATATCTGTGTCTAAACAAATAAGAGATCGGAATTCTGATGTTATGTATATTGTTTGTTTGTAGATCGAGGTTTGATGACATCTTCCACCTTTGGACATTTCGGAGTGGTTGCAACAGAACCATCCGTCTCCTGAAGAAGGTCGCTTATATTTACCGGCTTGAATTAGGGGCCTATTGTGACAACCGAAACATATGTTGAGTGACAGCAAATAAGCAATATGCTATTTGTTTCTGTATTAACACTTACTGTAATCACCAAGAGGTGTTGAAATTTATATTAATATATTGGTTCAAGGTGGTCTTAGTACCACAAGTGTGGAATATTGACATGCATAGTGAGATTGTGAATGAATGATGGAATGAATGGTGGTGTGTAAATGTGGATGTTGAGAACAATAAATATTTGTGTAAGTTGCTTATAAATAAATATATATTTTTTTGACAAGACTTGGTATTGTTTAAATGTGTACAGATGCTCTGATCTCATTTCGTCCAGGTTCATTTTTGTTGTTCCAACTAGATAAGGACACTCCTGACAGTAGTCAACCTTCTGTAACAGGAAGCCAAGAACCACTGGGAGAGCCACTAATAACAAATGAGGCAGAATTAGCTATGACGGAAGTACAAAATACCATGTGTCAGTATGAAGATAAAGAAGACTTAAATATACTACAATCAAAACTAAACAATGAGCAACGTAGCATTTTTCAAGAAGTAACAAAATAAATTGCACATGGTGTACAACATGAAAACAAAGAATTCACCTGCCAAAATTACAAACCTGTAATACTGTATGTCAGTGGTGAAGCTGGTTCTGGCAAAACATTATTAATCAAAATCATCAGTAAATTCCTTCAACAATTGACAAACAACAAACTGTCAGCTTTTGTCACTGCCCCCACAGGTTTAGCTGCCTACAACATAGGCAGTGTCACTTTACACCGATTACTACTCCTGCCAGTAGAACACCAAAACAAATTAGACTATTACAAACTTTCTACAGAAGCTGCAATGGAACTACGCAGAGTATTAAAACAAATGAAAATGCTACTAATAGATGAAGTGAGCATGGTCTCCAACCTAATGATGGCTTTGATTCACCTCAGATTACAAGAAGTACTTAAAACAAACTACGAAGAGCTCTTTGGAGGAAAACACATTATTGTTTTCAGAGATCTTCTTCAATTGACACCAGTGAAAGGTGAGCATATTTTTAAAACCTTAGGACACAAACTCTCCCGTAAAACTGTTGGCAACATAGGAAATGTCATCCTTTGGCAACATTTCCAATACAGAGAATTAACAGAAAACATGCTGCAATCTGCAGATCTCACTTATGCCAACATCTTAAAAAGTATTAGAGTTGGTATATTATCTCAAGAAGCACAAACAATATTGAAAACCCAGCACATTCATGCACTTTATGATGATAATGCATGTGCTACGGATGTTATGGAACAATTAGCCCACAAAAATGTCAATTGTATGGCCTTAATGCCAACTCTTGCAAGCTGTTTCAAATTCAATGAAACAATGTTAAAAAAAGAAATGCAACCAATAATTGAAATTAGCACCACAAACAAACTAGACATACATGGTATGACACTACCCATGTGTGAACAAGCCACAACAAGACTAAATAGTTTAGAAAATTCAATCTCCAACACAGCTGGATTGGAAAATTATCCTTAAATTGCAGAGTAATGCTTAAACGTAACCTTAACGTGGATCAAGGACTAGTTAATGGACCACTGGGTACAGTTGTTGGCTTTCAAACATACCCACGTGACAACAACATTCAGTTTGTCAATATTCTGTTTGACAAACTTTCAGAAGTGAAAAGGATAGGACGCTCAACAGCTTGATTCCTTCTCTTCAAAGACATGTATGTACGCAGAGAACAACTTTCTCTAACTCTTGCATATGCAGTCACCATTCATAAATCCCAAGGTCTTACCCTAGACAAAGCATTGATAGACATTGGTAACACAGTCTTTAAAGAAGGCATGAGCTACGTAGCACTATCACACTTACGTACACTTGACGGTCTATTTCTAATCAACTTTGATGCAAGTAAAGTAAACGCTGATATTCCTTGCATTTTAGAATACAATAGACTTCGTTCACTATACACCCCCATCTAAAAACATATCCTGTTCCACAAAAAGTAAAATGTTCTCAAATAAAACATAATCAAACAGAAATGCAACAGGATGTAACTGCAAATCCTCCAAAGAGAATAAAAAAAAACAAATACTTCATGAAGTATCAAAACAAAAAAGAAACTATAGGGAAAGTAAACCGGGTACCTCTTCAAAAAAGGAAGACAAACTCAAAAAAAAGCACTCAGATACAGAACTACCTGGTCCATTTAAACTTTCAAATGTAATTGGTGTAGCAATGAATATTCTATTTCAATTACCACCAATTGTTGACAACATTTACTTACACAGTACAGACCAATTGTGTTTGCAAATGTTAGTACTTCATAGAAACGCAACAAACAATCCTGACAACACTTTTAGGGGGTAAATCATAGAATTCAGCGCACAAGTGGCGCACGCGGCTGGCGCACAGTGTGCGCATGCGGATCCCTGCGCCAGTCGCGTGCGCTAAAATCCATTTCCGCGCACAGCGTATTCATGGATTCCAGCCACCAAAACCAGCCGTGGCGCACAGTGGTGCAGCGACCCTGGAGCAGCGCCAGTTACGCCCCCAAGAACGCCTCTCGCGCAGGGAAAAGCCATCAATATACCCAATCCAGCGCAAAGGGCTGCGCTAACCCTGTACCAGCACAGCAAGCGGGCTACGTGTATCACTGGGGTGCGCGGGAAGTACCAGACGCGATTGGCCCCGTGCGAGCAGGGTCCGCGTATTTCAGGGGTGCGCAGGAAGTTCCACACGCGATTCCATCAGGGTACGTGTATTTCAGGGTGCGCAGGAATTTCCACACGCGATTGGGCCCGTGCGAGCAGGGTACGCGTATCTCAGGGGTGCGCGGGAAATTCCACACGCGATTCCATCAGGGTACGTGTATTTCGGGGTGCGCGTGAAGTTCCACACGCGATATCAGCAGGGTACGTGTATTTCGGGGTGCGCGTGAAGTTCCACACGCGATGTCAGCAGGGTACGTGTATTACAGGGATGCGGGGGAAGTTCGACACGTGATTCCATCAGGGTACATGTATTACAGGGGTGCGCAGGGAGCACCACACGTGAATTGCACGTGTGGGCCCTCCCAGGTGTTCCCTCTACACCCTCCACGGCCCCTGCAGGTGATTCACACCACAGGGGCCTACCCTGCACATGTCCTGCAGGCACCCCATCCACCATGGCCATGCCCCCCAGCCAACCCACATGTCAACTTGTACTACTGCCCACCAACGCATGTCCCCCTGCACCCCCAGCCACCAGGGGCACCCTCCACAGGCCCCCACCCATGTCTCCCACCACCCCCACCCCCCAGCCACCAGGGGCAGCCTCCACCAGGCCCCCACCCATGTCCAACTCATGTACCCCTGCACCCCCATCCCCAAGCACTGTGGGGCACCTGCCAGCAGGCCCCCACCCATGTCCAACTCATGTTCCCCACCACCCCCACCCCCCAGCACTGTGGGGCACCTGCCAGCAGGCCCCCACCCATGTTCAACTCATGTTCCCCACCACCCCCACCCCCCAGCACTGTGGGGCACCTGCCAGCAGGCCCCCACCCATGTCCAACCCATGTACCCCTGCACCCCCACCCCCCAGCACTGTGGGGCACCTGCCAGCAGGCCCCCACCCATGTCCAACTCATGTTCCCCACCACCCCCACCCCCCAGCACTGTGGGGCACCTGCCAGCAGGCCCCCACCCAAGTCCAACTCATGTTCCCCACCACCCCCACCCCCCAGCACTGTGGGGCACCTGCCAGCAGGCCCCCACCCATGTCCAACTCATGTTCCCCACCACCCCCACCCCCCAGCACTGTGGGGCACCTGCCAGCAGGCCCCCACTCATGTCCAACTCATGTACCCCTGCACCCCCACCGCCCAGCACTGTGGGGCACCTGCCAGCAGGCCCCCACCCATGTCCAACTCATGTTCCCCACCACCCCCACCCCCCAGCACTGTGGGGCACCTGCCAGCAGGCCCCCACCCATGTGCAACTCATGTACCCCTGCACCCCCACCCCCACAGCACTGTGGGGCACCTGCCAGCAGGCCCCCACCCATGTCCAACTCATGTTCCCCACCACCCCCACCCCCCAGCACTGTGGGGCACCTGCCAGCAGGCCCCCACTCATGTCCAACTCATTTACCCCTGCACCCCCACCCCCCAGCACTGTGGGGCACCTGCCAGCAGGCCCCCACCCATGTCTCCCACCCCCCTACCCCCCAGCAGTGCAGGGGCAGCCTCCACCAGGCCCCCACACATGTCTCCCACCACCCCCACCCCCCACTCCCCAGGGGCAGCCTCCACCAGGCCCCCACCCATATCTCCCACCCCCCCACCCCCCAGCAGTGCAGGGGCAGCCTCCACCAGGCCCCCACCCATGTCTCCCAGCACCCCCACCCCCCAGCCACCAGGGGCAGCCTCCACCAGGCCCCCACCCATGTCTCCCACCACCCCCACCCCCCACTCCCCAGGGGCAGCCTCCACCAGGCCCCCACCCATGTCTCCCACCCCCCCACCCCCCAGCAATGCAGGGGCAGCCTCCACCAGGCCCCACCCATGTCTCCCACCACCCCCACCCCCAGCCACCAGGAGCAGCCTCCACCAGGCCCCCACCCATGTCTCCCACCACCCCCACCCCCCACTCCCCAGGGGCAGCCTCCACCAGGCCCCCACCCATGTCTCCCACCCCCCCACCCCCCAGCAGTGCAGGGACAGCCTCCACCAGGCCCCCACCCATGTCTCCCAGCACCCCCACCCCCCAGCCACCAGGGGCAGCCTCCACCAGGCCCCCACCCATGTCTCCCACCACCCCCACCCCCCACTCCCCAGGGGCAGCCTCCACCAGGCCCCCACCCATGTCTCCCACCACCCCCACCCCCCAGCAGTGTGGGGCAGCCCCCACCAGGCCCCCACTAATGTCTCCCACCACCCCCACCCACCAGCCACCATGGGCAGCCTCCACCAGGCCCCCACTCATGTCTCCCAGCACCCCCATCCCCCAGCAGTGTGGGGCACCCTCCACCAGGCCCCCACCCATGTCTCCCACCACCCCCACCCCCCAGCCACCAGGGGCAGCCCCCACCAGGCCCCCACTCATGTCCCCTATCACCCCCACCCCCCAGCCACCATGGGCAGCCTCCACCAGGTCCTCACAATCCCCAATCATGTGCGTTATGGTCAGCCTCCACAGCCAAAAAGCCCTACCAAGTAACCCATTCACCCACATGGAAATTGAAATTACATGTTACACCCCCAATGTCCATAAAGCAAATGAACCCATGTCCGTCACACACAATGGTTGCAATTGAATGGGAAAACACCCAACATGACATGCATGAAACCAATGAGATGATAAAACACAGTGAAGTATGAAAACAAAATTGTATTAAAAAAAAAAAGAATGCAAATTAAATGAAACAAACTACAATGGCAATGAAAAAAAGAGAAGCTGCATGTCCGTCTAAAAAAATAAAAACTACAAATCCAAATCCAAAGAAATGTTGTCCAAAGTCACATTAAAAATAAAATCAATCCAATGAAGAACTATGTACAAAACATCCAAGGGTCCATGAGCCCAACTGAACAAAGGAAACCTACAAAAAACCCTAACTAAAATGCAACTATATACAAAATGTGGAGCAGTGTCCGTCGACTCCAAATCATAATAAGAAACAAAGGAAACCTAAAACTAAAGAACTCTATACAAAGGCGGCAGGCAAGTCCAGCGGCTCACTCCGTGGTGTTCCGGGTCAGGGCATCATCGAACTCCTGTTCGATGTCCCGAAAGCCGGTCCTGTTCCATGGCCCCGAGGGTCCGCAGGGACGACGCCGTCTCCTCCTCCAACCCCCTGCGGATTGCCTCGAGGCACTCGGCCCGCCTCAGGGCCCTCCGCATGGAGGTCTCCGCCCTGACCATTGTGAGCCGCGCCTCTTCCGCCCGCCGCCGCTCCGCACCTATCTGCTGGCCCAACCGCTGCCACACAGAAGACACACCCCGTCCTGGGTCAACCTGCCCTCCGGCCGATGCCTGCCCTTCCGATGTTGAAGGCCCCGAGCCTTCATGGCTCCCACCACGTTGCTGCTGCTGCTGTGCCTCTGCCCGTGCACTGCCTCCTGCTGCCTGCACATCCTCTGCCGGCTGGGGTGCAGTTGTTGATGTGGCCACCCCTGCTGGACGTCCGACTCCCGACTGTGGCAGGGATGCCTCCTCCACCAGCCTGGCCGCACCGTCAGAAGCAGCTCCACAGGGCACCCAGGTGACTGATGGGTGGGAGGATGGCACAGAGGACGACTGGCGCGTAGGGGGTCCAGTTGAGGAGGGGGTCGGAGCAAGCCCCATCAGACGGAGGAATCCGGCCTGGGTGACCTGTCCCAGCAGGCTGACGTGGTCAACGAGCCATTCGAGATGACGTGCAGTCTCTCCATAAAAAGACTGCAGGTCACCTCGCATGGCCCGTTGACGCAACGCCACACCAGCCAGGACAGGCTCAACCCGGACCTGGATAGCCACGTCCGCAGGCAGAGGAAGGCCAGTTGACGTGAGCTCATCCCCTGCCTGAAAACGGGTCTGGACGTAGGCATCCCTGCTGGTGCAAGATGATGCAGGGACAGGATCGGGGACAGGATTGCACACAGGCACCTCTGCGGCGGCCTGTGCTGCCTCCTGTCCCTGGTCCTGCACTGCACCACTAGCACCAGTGGGATCCCCACCTCCAGACCCCGTCTCTGGTGCTTGCACGGCCTCCTCCTCCACCAAACCCCCCACCAACCTGGATGACTCCGTGCCATCTTCCCCTGTTGGGCCCTGTGGGGTCCCAGCTGCCCCTTCTGCTGCCAAGGAGTCCAACTCCAACCTCTGCCTCTTGGACCTCCCCCCGGCAGCTGCGGCCTGGGACGCGGCACTGGACTCCTCACTCCCCGACGAGATGACAACCTGGGAGGGGAGCCGGGCCTTGCGTCTCCGGCTGGCGGTCGGATCCCCGCCGCTGTGCTCCACAGCACCTTCTCCGCCCTCTTCATCAGTTGACGCTGCAGACAGGGAGAAACAAAACACAGGCATCAGGGCACTGTACAATGGACACATACACACATGACAGTTGTACATGAGTGGCATTGCCAAACCTCAGACATCTCATCACAATCCCCAACACACATGTCATTACAACTCGCACACATGAGCCATACCACAGCCATATCGCAACTGCCACCACCATCCATACACATACAACAGCATGAGCAGCCAAAGGTGAGCCAGACATCACATGCAACACAGGAAGTGCACCACACATGTACACACACCACCACACTTGCATGCATGTGTACACCTCTGCCAAGTGTTGCACTGTTCAGACGGGCATCCATGTCACATCTGCCAATCAGGCTTCCACATACCGCTGTCACATGCATCCATGTTGCATCACTGTTGCACCCTTGTCAAATACCCACACATTCACATGTACACAGTGCTGATACATGCAGCCGAAAACAACACACATTCGTGACATCACGGACATGTCTACTTACATACACATTCATCCAAACATGTGTGCCCACACAACTGCATTTGGCATGCAAGCCTACACACACAAGCACCATCCATGTCTCACACATTACAGCCCTCGCATGTGTCAGCCCCATGGCCTTGTACACCCCCACCCATACTCAACCCCATACAAACAGATGTGCAACCTGCACACTACTGAATAATCACCACACGCACTGCTCACAATCAGGATGCATGTACACTCACCGCTCGACTCCAGATGGGTCTGCTTCTCTAGGACCTGGACGTGGAGCGCTGGGGATATGCGTTCTAGGACCCTCATCTGTTCTTCCGACAAGTGGCCCCGGCGCCCCTTGGCATCCGCTGCCTTCAAGAGGCACCGGGCCTTGTTCAGGGTCCTGGACCTGAAGTCCTCCCAGCGCTTCCTGACATGTTGTAAGTCGCGGACTGCCACCCCCTCCGCGTTGATGGCAGTCACGATGTCAGTCCAGATCCGAGTCCGTCCTTCCTTGTCGGCGCGGGAACTTCCGAAGAGGGCATCATACTGCCCCAGGACTTGCTCCACCAGGACACCAACTTCGGTGGCACTGAAGCTGGTGCCCCTCTGCCTCTCTGGCCGGGGGTTGTCAGTGGTCACAGATGGTGTTTGCCCCGACATGACAACCCCAGAGGCAGGAGTGGGTGGGCAACTGGGTCCTGGGGCTGGGCTGTGGAGCGATGGAATCCCAGTCGGGAGTCTTCGGTTCCAGCAGGGGTGGTCACAGCAACAGCACCCCTGGCTGATGTGCAGGCAGCAAATGGCAGGGCACGTGGGCAGCAGGCAGTCAGGCAGCAGCAGATGGCAGGTGGGAGCGTGCTCGGGGCTCTGGGGGGCAGTAGTTCGGCCTTCTGGGCAGGAGCGTGGTCTTCCGTGTGCTTACGCGTGGCCAGCTTGATACGGAGTGATTTGGCACATGAAAAATCTGCACGTCAGCGTGTAATTCGAGGAAAGGCCCTTAGCACGTAAGCGCGTCTGCACGCATACGCATTTTCATTGGACAGAAGGCCCCACAAGCGCAAGCGCCCCTGTGACGTGACGCGTACAGACGTGCATGCGCATTTCAGCTCGCGTGAAAAACTGCACGTCCGCGTGTAATACGAGAAAAGGGCCCATGCGCGTATGCACGGCAGCACGCATATGCGATTTCATTGGACCAAAGAGCGCGTCTGTGACGTGACGCGCGCAGGTGTTTCCCTCATTGCACGTGATGACAGAACACACATGGATTTCCACCAATCACGTGTGAAAGTTCCCGGCACCCCGGAACACACGTACCCAGGCTAATCGCGTGTGGAACTTCCCGCGCACCCCGAAACACACGTACCCAGGCCAGTTGCGTGTACGCTCACTCCCCACCGATCACACGCGATGACACTCGGACCATATCCGAATACGGGAAACCCGCGCACGGCAAAAGACGTGCACAGGCGTCAACGCATCTGCCACACGAAGGCAGGCGGAAGCGTCCCCGCGCACAGCATAAAAGTGCGCGCAAACAACAAACGCGTATATACAGCTACGATGAATGCCCCGTTTGTCGCTGCACTGATCGTGGGACCCCGCAGGAGGAGGAGAATAGCCAGGGCACGCATTTTCGCACCACGGACAAGCCTTTTTGGGATGCCTGACGACCAGGTCTATGGCAGGTATAGGTTTCCACCCCATATCATCCTAGACCTGGTCAGGGAGTGGGAAGATGACCTCACATCCCCCACCCTTTGCTCCCAAGCATTGAGCCCCTTGGAGAAGCTGCTCAATGTCCTGCATTTTTTGGCCACTGGGTCATTTCAGCGGACTACTGCCATAGTGGGGGGGTCTCACAGGCCACGCAGTCACGCTGCCTACACCAGGTACTGGCAATCATGACAGCGCGCCCCTCAGTCCGCAGGCACATATACATGCCCAGAACACCCGCAGAAAGGCAGGCCGTTGTCCTGGATTTTTTCAGGGTGGCACACTTCCCCAAAGTGCTCGGTGCCATAGATTGCACCCATGTGGCCCTACGTCCACCTAGGGCCATTGAGCACATCTACCGAAACCGCAAGCACTGGCATTCCATCAATGTACAGGTGGTATGTGATGCAAAGGGAATCATCACCTCTGTCTATGCAAACTACCCTGGCTCCACCCATGACAGTTTCATATACAGAATGTCCGCCCTGAGCCGGGCCCTGGAAGCTGGGCAGCATGGCGACACATGGCTCCTAGGTCAGTACAAATGCCCTTGCACATGCATGCAAGTCACACACAGACAAATATCCAAACCCTAATAATCTCAACTATTATCACCTCCCCAGGGGACAGTGCCTACCCTCTGAGCAACCACATGATGACGCCAATCCGGAACCCCACCACACCACCCCAGGTAAGATACAACGCCGCCCATATTGCAACCAGGGGCATAGTGGAGCGCACATTCGGAGTGCTCAAGTCACGTTTCCGCTCCCTTGACCGCTCTGGTGGCCAACTACTCTATGCACCACCAGTAGTGTGCAGGATCATTGTGGCAGCATGTGTCCTGCACAATGTTGCAACACGGCAGGGCGTCCCGGTGGACATGGTGGTGCCCCCACATCCCCAACCACAGGCACAGGTGCTGCCCATGGGAGGGGACAGGGCACGTGGCGAGGAAGCCCGGATCCAGCTTGTGGCCACATTTTTCACCTAAACTCCCACCCCTGCGGAGTGCACACAGGCCTGGCACATACCAGGTGACAATCAATGATGACAAAGAGACAGTTAACTGTCACAACCCTACCACCCTGAGAAAGTTGCCATGGAAGTGCCACATCGTCTGCATCCCTAGCTACTTAAACACAAGCTATCCTGTGTGACCAAAAGGCACACATATGACATATGACATGATATGGGCCATACACAAGTATTCCAAGGCGCAATGAGGCAGGGAGGGGGGAACAAGGGAACACAGGGAACGGTACTACTAGGCCAGGTGTCATTGGGATTGTGCAAGTGCAGGGGTAGGGGGAAGGGAAAAGTGCAAGGGGAAGGGTGGGGGGAGTCCAGTACAGGGGAAGTAGCCCAAACAAATAATACATAGGTCGCCTGGTGGCAACTACAAAGGTAAGTGCAGACAAGTGCTGGGAAGGGAGGGCTGTAGGGATAGAGAGACAGTACTGCAGTGCAGGGGTTGCCAGGGAGGCAGTGCAAGTGGAGAGTGACTGGGCCAGGGACCGAGGTCGGTGAGAGTGGGCCAGTCGCAGCTCCTGTGCAGTTCCAGTGGAGAATTCTGCAAGGGAGAGGCAGTAAGCAGAAGCAAAGAGGAAGGTCTTGAGGTGCTTCCAGAACTGCAGATGATTCCCCTCAAGTTCAAGTCAGGCCGGAAGTCTGTTCCAGGGGGAGGGCCCTGCTGTGGAAAGAAATCTACCCCCAGCTAGTTGCTCTGAGAAGCAGATGACACGGACATGCAAGGTGTGCATCACACACACGTGCAAAACAGGCCATGGCCATCACTGTCATGTCACTCAAACCCTCCCAAACATCAACATGACATGGCACGCAATACCCATACACCAACGCAGTAACGATAAGGTACACATTGCCATGTCCTAAATGCACAGTGGCATCGGACACTGCTGCCTGACCCGGAATCAGATGAAATGACAGACCAACAACCTCCCACCCAAAATAAGTAATTTCCAAATGCATTACAACAGTCGTAGACGTAACATCACAATGAATGCCTGTCTACATGCACATTATGCATTGCAAAATCAACACTGCAGCTCATGTGTGCAGTGTCCTACTCCTGCATCACACTGCTCAGCGCACAGCACAGTGAACAGCCATTGTGTGTGATGCACACCCTGAGCATCACATCTAAGTGACAGACCACGTCAAACAGCAAATTAGGCATGTACTGGATCCATGATCGGTCACAGAACATGTGCTGCCGGGACACAGTGGGCACCAGAAGGCAAACAGTGTACACGTGGATATGCAAGGGTGCGAGTACATGTAGTGCATCAGAGTGCAAGTGTGTGGTTCTGCAAGGACATGCACTCCACATATGCATGTGCACTCAAGTGACCATCAGTGTTCCCTACACATCACATCTGAACATCCACCATGTGTACACCCCAGCATGTCAAACCACAACTATCCCCTTGCACCTGAAAGGAAAACACAACACATGAACAGGCATTGATCAGCAGAACACAACATGTACATAGGATACCACCATTACTATGTCAGAGTTCCCATCACACTGCAGGGCAAGGCAACTATCAACAACAACCCCCCCTCCCTCACAAATGACCATGACCCACTGAACAACTGCACCTGGGTCATGGAGCCACCAAACCTCAATTCCACCTGGCCACAGGATCACCTTTACCCTTCGTCACCATCTCCCACCTTGTGTGTAAAAAGATGCCTGAACCCTCAGAATCCACACTCATTTCCAAAATCACAAAATCCAAGGCATAAAAACTAACCCAAACACCCTCCAGTAGATGACTTGACGTAGCAGTACCTCACAAAGGCCAAGTACTACCACAATGATGCAACAACCAAGGTAGCACAGCAAAACAATGTCACGACAGGATGTGAGACATGTGTGGTACATGACATAGGACGATGCACCATGAATGGATGTCTACTGTCACAGGTCCCCTGTACAGGCGCGGGAGTGTCACGAAACAACCATCCCCACCATGTCCCGGGTGCCTGCAAGGTCAGACTCACACAGGCCCCTGAGAGGTTCAGGGATATGCAGTCGGGACAGGTGTTGACACACTGGATGACTGGAATGAGCGGCAGGAGAGGGGAGGAGGAATGACACATGAAACTAGGGAATGCACGAAAATGTACAACCTGCATGAACACATACACAATCCAAACAGACTTGGACATCATTGTCATGGCCTTCTGTAGTCCAGGCTCAGGAGTGGTACGAACCAACCACCCCCTCTAGGGTTTTGGCGCCTGCAAGTTCGGGGCTTACACAGGCATCCGCAACCCCAGTGGGGAAAGAGGGTCAGGGAACGTTGCTTGGATAGGCACGGGAAGCAGGAACACCGGGTAGAGGGTACAGGTTTCAAAATTGCATAGGATCACGGGTGATTAGGGAGAAAAAAACATACCAAATTGAACCACACATACATCCATTCATCAGTAGACTCCCCAGAAAGCCTATGCAGAGCAGTTCGTAAGAAAAACAACAAGACACTTAGCTCTGGTTTTGAGTGCTGGCCTCCTGCCTGCGCACTCTCAGGTCCGCTTACAGGAGCACTGCAATGCTGCAAAGAGAGACACAGTCAACAACCTGTACGTGCCAATTGCACAAAAACACAACACCAAACATGCCCCATAGCAACAGACTACTCTACAAACAGACAATCTGTGGTTGATGCTTCGTACCCATATATAACATCACCACTGTGACGGGTCATACACAGTCAATGCAGTAAGGCAGCCGCTGCTGGGTGCGTGGCAAATGGAACACCAATATGTCACAATTCACACAAAATGCAATGTTCCCTGGGTAAGCAGACAGACCCATATAGCAAGCCATGACTACAGAGCAAGTTGCGTACCACCATGACCGAAACAAAGTTGGCAGTGCATTTATCATAAAGTACATGGAAATGAAATGCACTGCACCCGAGTATGTCCCTTGCTGTATGTCCCTGTGAGCTGCCCCTTTCCATGTCTCGGAAGGCTACATGGTTGATACAAGTGCCTCAATGGACCTTGGTGTACCGGAGGGTATGTGCCACTGCCCCTGCATGTGTCCCAGATAACCCTACTATCAGCAGCCATCAGTCCACAAACACATCTGAGCTGCATTGTGTGCTTCAACACCAATATTCGTCTAAGCTCACCCTCAGTGCTGTGACTAAGCCTGCATGTGCAACTCGCCTGGTGCAAGCTTTGCTGTGTCGTGGCCCCCCAGTGATGCTCACCTTGCCTGGAGTTCCTTGGAACATGTCAGCAGTTCTAGGATGTGGGTCTGCAATCACTGTGCCTCTGCTTCTGCACACATGTGCATGTGGGCACCAACAAACGGGTCCAGAATTCTGTCGCCCAATGGGCCATGTCTGCTGGCAAAGGTGCTCTGGAGGCTCATCCCCCTGCAGAAAGGGCATGAAACACATGATTAATGCTCCAAAGTCATCTGTGTGTGTCTCATCAGGCATCTCATTACTTGACCATGTCAGAGAGTCACATCACAAATCACACCATCAGTCCGTCTTTCACCTCCAAAGTGTGGAACACTATCTACAGCATGAATTGCAACAGGCACATGTACAGGAAAGATATGAAACATACTACACAATGCATAGCAATCAATGTCCACATTAATAATGGCACACCCCATCTAGCAAAAGCTGAACAGTGGACAATGACACCTAAATCATCCCCACTAGGGGTGTCAACACAAGTCACACAGCACCAGACATGCCACAGATATGACAGTCCAAGGCCCTTCTGTAAAATGCTGTAACACCGAACCATCCTTGCGAGCCCATGGATAAGGGAGGCAGGAGTGGCATATGTGAGTCAAGGAACCCAAGCAGCAAACACATACACAAGACAAACATGAAGGGCCCAGCTGGAACAGACAGTGGATTCCTTCAAAAGCCACAAAGCACCGCACCGTCACATGAAAGCACAATAGACTAGCAATTTTAAACTAAATCAACTATTAACTAATTGCACTAACTATGGAAAACCTACATTACCTATTTAAACTAACTATCAAACAGAAACGTAACTAACTAAACTAAAAGAAAAATCAAAAATTGCCACATACGACCCTGGGGGGGAGGGGAGGCACCCAGGAGGGGGGAGGTACAGGGTGCTGCTCAACATCCACATGCGATGATGCTGAGCCAAAAAAAAATCCTCCATGGGCTCAACGCCTGCACAGCACGACCTATGTGGGAGATAGATGGTCGTCCGAGTCTGGCTCATCCTGGAAAGGAGGACGTGGCACAGTAGCCTGGCCACGCCTAGCCGCAGCTTGCCCCTCGTCGGCAGCAAGTCTGCCGGACGGGTGAGCCTGGTTCTGTGTGGCGATGTGACGTAGGTCTGCATGCAGAACCTCCCGTGAACATGTGCTTCCTCTTGCAAGGTAGCATGTGTAACACGGAGTTTCTCCTGCAAGGCCTGGCTGGTCAACCGCTGCACCTCCCGGCAAGCCTGTAGCTCAGCGAGATGGTACGCTCAAGCTGTGCAAACCTCTCCTCTGCCTGCTGCCTCTGGGACATCATAAGGACACCCAGAGTGGATCTGAGGGAAGCATACTCCTCCCTCAGGGCATCCATGTGCGCCTCTGCGTGAGCAGCAATTGTTTGACGCAGAGACGACATTTCAGCCTGGCGTGCCCTGTCTGAGGCCGCCATGCCCAGCCTGAGCGAGCGGGCCGTGGACCGTGCCGCCTTCTGCTGGAGAAGCACCTGCCTAGCAGGGGGGAGCACAGATCGGGCCACACGCTCCATGCTCTCAGCGATGTTCTCCATTGCTGCCCCCTGCCGTTCGGAATTGGCAGTCATGTCTTGCTCCCACTCAGTATACAGCGGTTGCGTGCGGCGACCGCGTTACCGGGCTTGACCCCTGCGGGACCCAAGGACCGGGGGTCCTCGCTGTGTTGGCACCGCCTGCGGCTGCACGACTACATGCCCCCGTCGAAGTGATGTCCCAGGCACATCAGTGACTGGTGTGGAGGGTGACCCTGCGTCCCGATCCACCACGGGCGGAGGAACCAAGACTGTCTGATCCCTCAGTGCAGGTGTCGCAGACAGAGGAGTGTCCACATCAGAATCACTCACCCCTGACACATGGACTTGATGCTCATCCAACTCAACATGGACGTCAGAGTCGTCATCAAGGCTGGACTCATAGGCAGCCAGAGACAAGATGGACTGCAGCACTTGGGGGTTTTTGTGGCCTACCACCCCACAACCCCCACTAGTGCCGGGTTGATGTGGCGTTACCAACCCTGTGTCTGGCATGACAACACCATCCTCTGCCTCAATTGCGTCATCACCTGAAAAATAGAGAGAAAAAGGTCAATACACATGTCAGAAGCACACGACACACACACACACACCGACAGAAAAGGCATCCGGCAGACATGTGACACACAACATATGACCTGGCATGCATGCTGGGTCTACTTTGAATAGCTTCTGTGATCAGACCTGTTGAAAGGTGGCAGTTTCCATGGAAGTGGGTCTATGCAGTGCAGAAAATGTGTACGCCACTCACTACCTACATGTACAAGCACTACATGGTGTGTGCCAGGAAATGTGAAGGCAGTGCAATGTCAAATTCAGACATCACGTGCATTGTGCATTCAATGTGTACCATGTCTAGAAGTCAAGCACCCCTCCACCCCAATACCAAAGCAGGGATGCCTAGCATGGAATCAAAAGGCTGACCATACACCTGTGTATTGACAGGCAGTGTTGACTGGCATCAACAGCTTGATGTGATTCAAATGACAACACTGCAAATGATGCTGGGACAGTGGGCAGGACACATGATGGAAACTCCGGAGGCCGCCCACGTGTGAACAAGAGTTGGACAGAGTCATTGGCCATTGAACAGGCTGAGGCTTGTGAGCCACACAGATTGTCAGAGCCTAAACATGTGTGCAACGCAGGACTGAGCCACAGTTGACATGGGAAGGCTGATGAGATGGCAGGCAATGTATGTAACCAAGGACTTATATTACAGTGATCATCCAGTCAAGGACACATAGGGGCATGCGTGCAATGCACATGGAGCATGAATGGGCACTCATGTCCCTGCGGGACATCTGACCCATGCACAGTACAAGTGAGATACCCTGCATCGCATACTAAGGCTGTACCACACGGCATATGTCTGGCAGATTCTACGCTGGAAGTTTGCATCTACACAGGACACATGAACAAGAAAGTACACATTAGCAAGATTGAAGCAGACCAGTGCAAAGGTGGAACTGGGGTGCAGAGTGGCGGAGGAGGGGCAAGGGAGCATGCCTACATGGAGTCCCGCATGCAGGCAGAGGAGACATGCATGACGTAGCATTGCATTACTTACACATCAGAACCATGTACACGTCACATGTAGCAGCAATCATGCACAACACATCCCACAAGTGAAACACACACGTCCTCAACAAACACGCATCAACACTCACTGGAATGGGCATCAAAGTCCAGCTTCTCTCCCACTCCTTCGACCAATTCTGGTGGTATGAACTCCGCAACGAGAGCCTCATGCGGAGTGAGTTCTTCCTCCTCTGGTGCAGGCCCACCGCCAGTCACCAGAGTCAAGTTGTAATTTGAGGCACGCTTGGCCTTAGTGCTGCGCTTGATGTCATTCCAACGCCCTTTGCACTCCTGCGCCGTGCGCACCTCATGGCCGAATGAACTGACATGTTCCGCAACATGCTTCCAGTGGGTGTCACGTTGGGCAGCCGTGGTCTGACTATTGGCACCCACTAGCATGTCACGGCTGTGGCCCCGCACGTAGTCCACGAGGAAGTCCAGTTCCTGCTTACAGAAAGGCTTCTTCCTCGACGTGCAGGAGGTCGTGGCTGTGTGTGGGGTCCCAGCCTGTGCTGCAGGTGCAACTTTCCTCCTCTTGGACTGTGGCGCAGACCCTGGCTGGCTAATGCCCCCCTGACCAGTTTGGCCAGTGGGTTTGGTGGATTGAGCCAAGGGAGTGGCAGGTGGAGGGATGACCAAAGGCCTGACTTGTGTCAGTGGCAGCTGGGTGCCCACTAATGGACCCTGCGCAGCAACATCAGCTGTGGCAGGGTCGTTGGCCGCAACGGTCCTGTTTGGCAGACTCACAACCGGGGTGCTGTTGGGTGCATCTGCCCCTGCACTTGCCAACACCCGGCTGTTCGGGGCAGCAGATGACATGACTGCCCCAGGGAGACGTGTCTTGGTCTGAGCAGCCCGGCCTGCCCCTATGGTTTCCCCCCTGGCCTGTTGGAGATCTACCAAGGGCTCTTCAAGTGCCAACGCAGCCTGCGCTGGCAGACCCTGAGTCTGGGTGGCGGTGTCCACAGCTGCACCTGCAGCTACCACTACCCTTGGGCCCGTGGCAGTCGATGGAACGGACTGCCGGGTCATATGGGTGCCAGTGCCAGATGCAGGAGCTGCATCCCCCGGAACCACAGGGGGTGGTGGCATGGCTGCACCGACACATGGCACAACATTGTGCTCAAGTGGCGCACCCCTGCCTCTTCCCCCTCTGTGGCTGCCCTGGACACCCTGGAGTCCCCCTACTCCCTGGTCACCACGGCCACGTCCCCGACCATGCCCGCCACGAGGAGTACGCCCAGCTGAGGCGCCCCTCACCTTTGGTGGCCTCCCAACCATGGCACAGATGTAGTAGTGCTGGCACAGATGGAGTGGTGCCAATGGGAGGTGTACACCACAATTGACCTGGGCAAATGGGGTGAAGGGGGTGGGAAGCTAGATGTTAACAGTCCCTCTGCACCTGCAAGGCTGTATGTGACCCCGGTGATGTGGTGACGGGTCACGCAACGCTCAGGCACCCCAAAACTGCAGTAAAACCGTGCACACAACCCTGCAGCCTACGTGCGTGGATTCAACCTCCCGCAGTACGCGGTGGCACCCAGTAACACGAATAACGCGTACGCGTGGGACACGCAGGCTACTGTGACATCGAAAATGGGTGCGATACACAGGGGCATCCGCAGTGGGAAAAAGAGCGTGTGCGACTCACCGTCTGACTAGCGCGATGCAGAAAAACACGCGTAGCCAATACCCCCGCCAAAAGAAGAGATACGTCCTTGATAGCTGTGAAGTTGTGATGGCGCGCGAAACAACAGGAAGCAGCAACACACGTCGGTCTCCACGAAAGGCAGGTACAGCAAACTGCTGGGCCCGCTCACCTTTAACCCGTGCTGAGGGAAAGGCACGCGCGCGTCACGTCACTTATGCGCATGGGCCCTTTCCTCGTATTACACGCGGACGTGCAGTTTCCACCCGCGCTTACGCGCATGGCCCTTTCCTCGTATTACACGCGGACGTGCAGTTTCCACGCACGCTTACGCGCATGGCCACTTTCCTCGTATTACACGCGGACGTGCAGTTTTTCACGCGCGCTGAAATGCGCATGCACGTCTGTACGCGTCACGTCACAGGGGCGCTTGCGCTTGTGGGGCCTTCTGTCCAATGAAAATGCGTATGCGTGCAGACGCGCTTACGCGCTAAGGGCCTTTCCTCGAATTACACGCTGACATGCAGATTTTTCACGTGCCAAATCACTCCATATCAAGCTGGCCACGCGTAAGCACACGGAAGACCACGCTCCTGCCCAGAAGGCCGAACTACTGCCCCCCAGAGCCCCGAGCACGCTCCCACCTGCCATCTGCTGCTGCCTGACTGCCTGCTGCCCACGTGCCCTGCCATTTGCTGCCTGCACATCAGCCAGGGGTGCTGTTGCTGTGACCACCCCTGCTGGAACCGAAGACTCCCGACTGGGATTCCATCGCTCCACAGCCCAGCCCCAGGACCCAGTTGCCCACCCACTCCTGCCTCTGGGGTTGTCATGTCGGGGCAAACACCATCTGTGACCACTGACAACCCCCGGCCAGAGAGGCAGAGGGGCACCAGCTTCAGTGCCACCGAAATTGGTGTCCTGGTGGAGCAAGTCCTGGGGCAGTATGATGCCCTCTTTGGAAGTTCCCGCTCCGACAAGGAAGGACGGACTCGGATCTGGACTGACATCGTGACTGCCATCAACGCGGAGGGGCTGGCAGTCCGCGACTTACAACATGTCAAGAAGCGCTGGGAGGACTTCAGGTCTAGGACCCTGAACAAGGCCCGGCGCCTCTTGAAGGCAGCGGATGCCAAGGGGCGCCGGGGCCACTTGTCGGAAGAACAGATGAGGGTCCTGGAACGCATATCACCAGCGCTCCACTTCCAGGTCCTTGAGAAGCAGACCCGTCTGGAGTCGAGCGGTGAGTGTACATGCATCCTGATTGTGAGCAGTGCGTGTGGTGATTATTCAGTAGTGTGCAGGTTGCACATCTGTTTGTATGGGGTCGAGTATGGGTGGGGGTGTACAGGGCCGTGGGGCTGACACATGCGAGGGCTGTAATGTGTGAGACATGGATGGTGCTTGTGTGTGTAGGCTTGCATGCCAAATGCAGTTGTGTGGGCACACATGTTTGGATGAATGTGTATGTAAGTAGACATGTCCGTGATGTCACGCATGTATGTTGTTTTCGGCTGCATGTATCAGCACTGTGTACATGTGCATGTGTGTGTATTTGACAAGGGTGCAACAGTGATGCAACATGGATGAATGTGACAGCGGTATGTGGAAGCCTGATTGGCAGATGTGACATGGATGCCGGTCTGAACAGTGCGACACTTGGCAGAGGTGTACACATGCATGCAAGTGTGGTGGTGTGTGTACATGTGTGGTGCACTTCCTGTGTTGCATGTGATGTCTGGCTCACCTTTGGCTGCTCATGCTGTTGTATGTGTATGGATGGTGGTGGCAGTTGCGATATGGCTGTGGTATGGCTCATGTGTGCGAGTTGTAATGACATGTGTGTTGGGGATTGTGATGAGATGTCTGAGGTTTGCCAATGCCACTCATGTACAACTGTCATGTGTGTATGTGTCCATTCTACAGTGCCCTGATGCCTGTGTTTTGTTTCTCCCTGTCTGCAGCGTCAACTGATGAAGAGGGCGGAGAAGGTGCTGTGGAGCACAGCGGCGGGGATCCGACCGCCAGCCGGAGACGCAAGGCCCGGCTCCCCTCCCAGGTTGTCATCTCGTCGGGGAGTGAGGAGTCCGGTGCCGCGTCCCAGGCCGTAGCTGCCGGGGGGAGGTCCAAGAGGCGGAGGTTGGAGTTGGACTCCTCGGCAGCAGAAGGGGCAGCTGGGACCCCACAGGGCCCAACAGGGGAAGATGGCATGGAGTCATCCAGGTTGGTGGGGGGTTTGGTGGAGGAGGAGGCCGTGCAAACACCAGAGACGGGGTCTGGAGGTGGGGATCCCACTGGTGCTAGTGGTGCAGTGCAGGACCAGGGACAGGAGGCAGCTCAGGCCGCCGCGGAGGTGCCTGTGTGCAATCCTGTCCCCGATCCTGTCCCTGCATCATCTTGCACCAGCAGGGATGCCTACGTCCAGACCCGTTTTCAGGCAGGGGATGAGCTCATGTCAACTGGCCTTCCTCTGCCTGCGGACGTGGCTATCCAGGTCCGGGTTGAGCCTGTCCTGGCTGGTGTGGTGTTGCGTCAACGGGCCATGCGAGGTGACCTGCAGTCTTTTCATGAAGAGACTGCGAGTCATCTCGAATGGCTCGTTGACCACGTCAGCCTGCTGGGACAGGTCACCCAGGCCGGATTCCTCCGTCTGATGGGGCTTGCTCCGACCCCCTCCTCAACTGGACCCCCTACGCGCCAGTCGTCCTCTGTGCCATCTTCCCACCCATCAGTCACCTGGGTGCCCTGTGGAGCTGCCTCTGACGGTGCGGCCAGGCTGGTGGAGGAGGCATCCCTGCCACAGTCGGGAGTCGGACGTCCAGCAGGGGTGGCCACATCAACAACTGCACCCCAGCCGGCGGAGGATGTGCAGGCAGCAGGAGGCAGTGCACGGGCAGAGGCACAGCAGCAGCAGCAACGTGGTGGGAGCCATGAAGGCTCGGGGCCTTCTACATCGGAGGGGCAGGCATCGGCCGGAGGGCAGGAGGACCCAGGACAGAGAGTGTCTTCCGTGTGGCAGTGGTTGGGCCACGCCATAGATGCGGAGCGGCAGCGGGCGGAAGAGGCACGGCTCACAATGGTCAGGGCGGAGAACTCCATGCGGAGGGCCCTGAGGCAGGCCGAGTGCCTCGAGGCAATCCGCAGGGGTTTGGAGGTGGAGACGTCGGCGGCCCTGCGGACCCTCAGGGCCATGGAGGAGGACCGCCTCTGGGACATTGAGGAGGAGTTCGATGATGCCCTGGCCCGGAACATCCACAAGTGAGCCGTGAAACTAGCCCGCTTCCCTTGTACATAGGTTCTAGGTAGTGTTAGGTTTCATTTTTGTTTTTATTTTATTTGGACCTTTCGGACATTGGCCACATTTTTGTATATAGTTTATTTTATTAGTTAGTGTAGTTAGATAGGTTTCCTTTATTTTGTTGGGATAATGGACCCTGGATTGTTCCCATGTACATAGTTGACAGTTGGATTGTATTTATTTTTCTATTTTTGACCATGGAGCAATGGCTTTCTTTTTTATTTCACATTGGATTTTGTTTTGTGGACATTGACTTTGGACATTACTTTGGTTTTTTATTTTTGGTTTTGCTTTTTTTGACGGACATGCTTCTTTTCTTTTTTGTACATTCACGTTTCTGTTTCTTCATTTTTTATTCTATTTATGTTTCCTTTAATACATATTATTTTTAGTGAACTTCAATGTGTGGTATCTCATTGGTTTCATGCATTTCATGATATGTGTTTTGAGATTCACTGACACCCATTGGGTGTATGTGAGGGAAATGTGTTTGTTTCTGAACTTGCAATTGGTGTTCTGTGATGTAATTGCAAATTATGAGTGGGTGGATGCAATACTCGGGTGGGTGTTTTGCATTTGGAGGCTGACCATAGGGACCAGGGATCTAGATTGTGATGACATGTTGGCTGGGGAACATGAGTTGCACATGGGTGGGGGCCTGGTGGAGGCTGCCCCTGCACTGCTGGGGGGTGGGGGTGGTGGGAGACATGGTTGGGGACCTGGTGGAGGCTGCCCCTGCACTGCTGGGGTGTGGGGGTGGTGGGAGACATGAGTGGGGGCCTGGTGGAGGCTGCCCCTGCACTGCTGGGGGGTGGGGGTGGTGGGAGACATGGGTGGGGACCTGGTGGAGGCTGCCCCTGCACTGCTGGGGTGTGGGGGTGGTGGTAGACATGGGTGGGGGCCTGGTGGAGGCTGCCCCAGCACTGCTGGGGGTGGGGGTGATGGGAGACATGAGTGGGGACCTGGTGGAGGCTGCCCCTGGTGGCTGGGGGGTGGGGGTGATGGGAGACATGAGTTGGACATGAGTGGGGGCCTGGTGGAGGCTGCCCCTGCACTGCTGGGGGATGGGGGTGCAGGGAGACATGAGTGGGGGCCTGGTGGAGGCTGCCCCTGGTGGCTGGGGGTGGGGGTGATGGGAGACATGAGTTGGACATGAGTGGGGGCCTGGTGGAGGCTGCCTCTGGTGGCTGGAGGGTGGGGGTGGTGGGAGACATGGGTGGGGACCTGGTGGAGGCTGCCCCTGCACTGCTGGGGGGTGGGGGTGGTGGTAGACATGGGTGGGGGCCTGGTGGAGGCTGCCTCTGGTGGCTGGGGGGGTGGGGGTGGTGGGAGACATGGGTGGGGACCTGGTGGAGGCTGCCCCTGCACTGCTGGGGGGTGGGGCTGGTGGTAGACATGGGTGGGGGCCTGGTGGAGGCTGCCCCTGGTGGCTGGGGGGTGGGGGTGGTGGGAGACATGGGTGGGGGCCTGGTGGAGGCTGCCCCTGCACTCCCCGGGGGTGGGGGTGCAGGGAGACATGAGTGGGGGCCTGGTGGAGGCTGCCCCTGGTTGCTGGGGGTGGGGGTGATGGGAGACATGAGTTGGACATGAGTGGTGGCCTGGTGGAGGCTGCCCCTGCACTGCTGGGGCGTGGGGGTGCAGGGAGACATGAGTGGGGGCCTGGTGGAGGCTGCCCCTGGTGGCTGGGGGGTGGGGGTGGTGGTACACATGGGTGGGGGCCTGGTGGAGGCTGCCCCTGGTGGCTGGGGGGTGGGGGTGGTGGGAGACATGGGTGGGGGCCTGGTGGAGGCTGCCCCTGCACTGCTGGGGTGTGATGGGAGACATCAATTGGACATGAGTGGGGGCCTGGTGGAGGCTGCCCCTGCACTGCTGGGGGGTGGGGGTGGTGGGAGACATGGGTGGGGACCTGGTGGAGGCTGCCCCTGCACTGCTGGGGTGTGGGGGTGGTGGTAGACATGGGTGGGGGGCTGGTGGAGGCTGCCCCTGCACTGCTGGGGGGTGGGGGTGATGGGAGACATGAGTTGGGACCTGGTGGAGGCTGCCCCTGGTGGCTGGGGGGTGGGGGTGGTGGGAGACATGGGTGGGGGCCTGGTGGAGGCTGCCCCTGCACTGCTGGGGGGTGGGGGTGATGGGAGACATGAGTGGGGGCCTGGTGGAGGGTGCCCCTGGTGGCTGGGGGTGGGGGTGATGGGAGACATGAGTTGGACATGAGTGGGGGCCTGGTGGAGGCTGCCCCTGGAGGCTGGGGGGTGGGGGTGGTGGGAGACATGGGTGGGGGCCTGGTGGAGGCTGCCCCTGCACTCCTCGGGGGTGGGGGTGCAGGGAGACATGAGTGGGGGCCTGGTGGAGGCTGCCCCTGGTGGATGGGGGTGGGGGTGATGGGAGACATGAGTTGGACATGAGTGGGGGCCTGGTGGAGGCTGCCCCTGCACTGCTGGGGGGTGGGGGTGGTGGGAGACATGGATGGGGACCTGGTGGAGGCTGCCCCTGCACTGCTGGGGTGTGGGGGTGGTGGGAGACATGAGTGGGGACCTGGTGGAGGCTGCCCCTGGTGGCTGGGGGTGGGGGTGATGGGAGACATGAGTTGGACATGAGTGGGGGCCTGGTGGAGGCTCCCCCTGCACTGCTGGGGGGTGGGGGTGCAGGGAGACATGAGTGGGGGCCTGGTGGAGGCTGCCCCTGGTGGCTGGGGGTGGGGGTGATGGGAGACATGAGTTGGACATGAGTGGGGGCCTGGTGGAGGCTGCCCCTGGTGGCTTGGGGGTGGGGGTGGTGGGAGTCATGGGTGGGGACCTGGTGGAGGCTGCCCCTGCACTGCTGGGGGGTGGGGGTGGCGGTAGACATGGGTGGGGGCCTGGTGGAGGCTGCCCCTGGTGGCTGGGGGGTGGGGGTGGTGGGAGACATGGGTGGGGACCTGGTGGATGCTGCCCCTGCACTCCTCGGGGGTGGGGGTGGTGGGAGACATGGGTGGGGGCCTGGTGGAGGGTGCCCCTGCACTGCTGGGGGGTGGTGGGAGACATGGGTGGGGGCCTGTGGAGGGTGCCCCTGGTGGCTGGGGGTGCAGGGGGACATGCGTTGGTGGGCAGTAGTGCAAGTTAACATGTGGGTTGGCATGGGGGCATGGCCATGGTGTATGGGGTGCCTGCAGGACATGTGCAGGGTAGGCCCCTGTGGTGTGAGCCACCTGCAGGGGCTGTGGAGGGTGTAGAGGGAACACCTGGGAGGGCCCACACGTGCAATTTACGTGTGGTGCTCCCCGCGCACCCCTGAAATACACGTACCCTGCTGGAATAACGTGTGTAACTTACCCTGCACCCTGAAATACACGTACCCTGCTGATATCGCGTGTGGAACTTCACGTGCACCCCTGAAATACACGTACCCTGCGGAAATCGCGTGTGTAACTTCCCCTGCACCCTGAAATACACGTACCCTGCTGATATCGCGTGTGGAACTTCACGCGCACCCCGAAATACACGTACCCTGATGGAATCGCGTGTGGAACTTCCCGCGCACCCCTGAGATATGCGTAGCCTGCTCGCACGGGCCCAATCGCGTGTGGAAATTCCCGCGCACCCCTGAAATACACGTACCCTGCTGGAATCGCGTGTGTAACTTCCCCTGCACCCTGAAATACACGTACCCTGCTGATATCGCGTGTGGAACTCCATGTGCACCCCTGAAATACACGTACCCTGCGGAAATCGCGTGTGTAACTTCCCCTGCACCCTGAAATACACGTACCCTGCTGATATCGCGTGTGGAACTTCACGCGCACCCCCGAAATACACGTACCCCGCTCAATCGCGTGTGTAAATTCCCGCGCACCCCCGAAATACACGTACCCCGCTCAATCGCGTGTGTAACTACACGCGCACCCCCGATATGCACGTACCCCACTCGATCGCGTGTGTAACTTCACGCGCACCACCGAAATACACGTACCCCGCTCAATCGCGTGTGTAACTACCCGCGCACCCCCGATATGCACGTACCCCACTCGATCGCGTGTGTAACTTCCCGCGCACCCCCGAAATACACATACACCGCTCGATCGCATGTGTTGCTTCCCGCGCACCCCCGCAATACACGTGCCCGGCTCGCACAGGCCCAATTGCTGTATGTTGCCACTTTTGTGATGCGCTGGGACTCTACCGCCTGCCTTCGTGTGGCGGACGTGTTTCAGCTTGTGCGTGTCTTTGGCTGTGCGTGGCTTTGCCCTATTCGATTCCATGAATACTTGTGGTTCGAGTGCGTGTGGGCGTTCCGTCTGCTTCCCTGCAGTACATCCCCAGTTACGCCCTTATTTTCGCACGTTGTTCCCCATTCCGCGCGTTACGCCCCGTGTCCCGCCCACTTTCTGGTGTATGCGCCGAGGTTGTGCGCTTTCACTGTGTGCGTCGCGCACGCCTTTCGGGATGTTGCAGTGACTTGTGCGCTATGCACGGGTTTGGAGCACATCCCGAGGTGAACACGCGCAGGGACTTCCATGAATCGCATGCGTGTGCGTGCCCCTGTTTTTTTCTGCTTGCGCCTGCTTGCGCCTGCCTGCGCCTGCTTGCGCAAAGATTTTCGGCGCACGTTTGTTCCATGAATCGGCCCCATAGTGTTTATTGAATAAGACAACACTTGGACTGCCTTGCTGGAATGGTGAAATTCACTATAAACTCACAGGAAGATCCACAAGAATTTCTAATGTACTTACTACACGCACTGGAAAACAAAAACATACCTATAAATGAAATCTTCCAGATTTCATACATGTGGAAACATACATGCACTCTCTGCAAAAATGTGACACAAGAACAAATCCCCAATGAGCGCTTTGTGTATGTATCAGTACCTAATTGTGAATCCGTTCCATTTCAGCAACGTGTACAAAATGCAAACCATGGTAGATTATGTACTACCTGCAATTTGGATAATCGCTCCACCTTACTAATACAAACACACAGTAAATACGTAATACTAATGCTTCTACGTTACAATGCAGATGGTACCAAAAACAACTGCAAGCTGACTGGATTCACACATGGTCAAGTATCACTTGGTAAGAAAACCTTCACAACAATAGGTATAATCTACCACACAGGAGACACAACCAATGCATGTACTGCATATATAAAAAAATAAATGTGGATGGTTCGAATGTAATGATAGTACCATTACTGTAAAGCAGAGATTACCTGCAAATCTTACAAACGCTTATTTAATCTTCTTAAAACCAAAATTTATTAACTAAACTGTACTTAAACAGTAACAAAACTTCTATTAAAAAACTATAAACTGTAAAAATATGCTAACAGCTATCTAACTGCCCCAAGATTCTACAACATCTAAACAGATAAATGAATACCACTAAATTATATCATAAAATAGACAGCTAGAATACGCCAACTGGTATCTAACTACCCCAAGATTTTCAATAACCAAACAGATAAATCAATACCACTACATTATAACAAAAAATAGACAGTTAGAATACGCCAACTGGCATCTAACTACACCAAGATTTTACAATATCCAAACAGATAAATCAATACCACTTCATTATAACCAAAAATAGACAGTTACAATATGTCAACAGATATCTAACCGCTCCAAAAATCTGCAACAAGCTAACAGATAGAACATTAGCCAGAAACAACAAGTGAACACTGAAAACAAACAAACAAATAGACTTTAGCATAACAAAAAAAGTTTTTTTTTTTTAATCCTACATGGATTTTTTTTCCCACAGACCCAATGATTTTAGCAACAAACACAGAAACTGAGCAAATTGCACAGTACACTGGTTTGTAATCTACTAAATATGAGGGTAAAAAAAAATAATGTTGATTATTCCATGTTATATGTTGTTACAAAATACCAATACTAACATGATCTTTTCTTTTATCACAGAAATTAACAAAAAATACATGTACATGTACTTCAGTTAATAAACCACACAGTAAGTATATTATAATAAGTATAACCATCGCAGCAAACTACACCCATAGTGACTTATAACTTCACTATTTATAAATGTGGTCTTGACCAAGCACCCAAGACTCTAGGCCCTGGCCACAACCACTGCAGGATACCAGACCCATAATATCTTATAACTTCGGTGCTTATAAATTTGATCTTGTCCATGCACCCAAGACTGGATAAGCCACTATGGGTGTGCTATGCTGCGGTGTTTGTGGCCAGGGCATAGACTCTTGGGTGCATGCCCATACGGCCATGACGAGTGTTCTTAGAAGAGTTTCAACTTGCCTGTGAACAGTACGGACAGGTATAGCGTCCTCAGGACACCCCCATCTTGTTTATTTACAAACATCCCAAGACACTTGTTCTTAGAACAATTTCAACTTGCCTACGGACAATACGGACAGCATCCTCAGGACACACCCATTTCATTTATTTACGAACATTTAAGGACACCGCGTGTGTTCTTAGGACATTTTCAGCTAGCGTGCGAACGATTCTGACACTTCTAGCGTCCTCAGAACACCCCCATTTTGTTTATTTATGAACATCCCTGGACACTTGATGTGTTCTTAGAACAATTTCAACTTGCCTACGAACAGTACGGACAGCCTCCTCAGAACACCCCCATTTCATTTATTTACAAACATTTCTGGACATTGTTTATATTCTTAGAACAGTTTCAACTTGCCTGCGAACAATACGGACAGTCATAGCATCCTCAGGACACACCCATTTCCTTTATATACAACCGTTTGAGGACACAGCGTGCATTCTTAGAGCATTTTCAGCTTGCTTGCGAACAATTCGGACAGTTCTAGCGTCCTCAGAACAGTTTCAATTTCCCTACGAGCCATATGGACAGCCTTAGTGTCTTCAGAACACCCCATTTCCTTTATTTATGAACATTTCAGGACAACCGTATTGTCCGCGGTCAGAACGAACACAACAGGGGTGCCTGCCACCTAAATAAATACAACATTTAACCCATCTCTTATGACCCCACTGTCCCCAAACAGTCTTACACACCAAACACTTTACTAAATAGTATTTTTCCACCAAGTTTCACTGCGCTGTCCGCAGACGTCCGCGAATCCAAGATGGAGGGCGTTTCCAAAAATCAAACGCACTTCACGCTCTTCACCGTCCAATCAGCGAACACGTAGCATGTCCGCGGACATGATGCAAGCCGATTGGCCAATCAGGACACTCTCCGCGTAGCAAACAGGGAAGTGTGTCCGCGGACCGAACATAGATATCACATATTTTTGGAAACTACTTTTTGATCATTTTTAAAAAAAAACTACTGGACGGATTTTCACCAAATTTACAAAAGCACGCTTTCGGGACCAAACCGCTGCTCCTGCCGCAAATTTGGTGAAAATCCGTCCAGCGGTTTGGCCTGTAGGCATGAGCAAAGTTTTTTCCCCATTCAGTCTATGGGGAAAAAAAGAAGTTTTGGGACCCTCCTATAACTTTGCCCCCCCTGGACCTAACCTCACCAAACTTTGCAACAGCAACTTAACCATAACTACACAGCCACTACCGTGGCTGTGCAATATATATATATATATATATATATATATATATATATATATATATATATATATATATATATATATATTTTCAGTGAAAAAAACTTTGTTAAAGGGATGTTATGGTTAAGTTGCGCTACTAAAACCTATGAAATTCAGTGAAAAAAACTTGCTAAAGGGACTGTTCGTGTCCCCAAACAATTTAAAAGTACATTTTCACGTAATCCACAATATTTCTCAATAAAAACTCACCATAGCACAAGTCCCACATACTAATCCTGAGTTTCTACATACTTTTTGAAACCTTTTGAACCTTTTATTGTGTTGGATCTGTCCGCGGACAGCACGCATGTCCGCGAACTGCGTGCAAGCACCCCTATAAAAGACCATGCCCTAGAGCTTATTCTCATTGTGTTTCTGGCTATTCTTCAGAACACAGCGATTTTTGCTGCCACCTGCAGATCACACCATCATCGAGATGGCATCCATGGCTGAACTACTGCCACCTGGTGCTGCACCTGCTTCAGCACCACCCCCAGCTGCTCCACCACCACCAACTCACCAAGGGCCTGAAGAGGGGAACAGGAGTGAGGATGCAGAGGAGGAAGAAGAGGATGACGAGAATGAGGTAGTGGAAATCCCTACTACCCGCACTAGTCGTGAATCTTGGGTGTGGCGGTTATTTACCATTCATGGGAATGGTCCTAAGGCTCGTGCGAACCGAGTCACCTGCAATGAGTGCAAAATGGTACTCAGTCGCGGGAGGCATGGTTCGTACAGCTTTGGGACCACAACCATGAAGCGACACCTCAGGTCATTTCATTCTGGGGCCATTCGCAGGGTTGTACCTTGCGAGGAGCGTAGTAGGTTGATTTCCTCTACTTCATCCTCCGTTTCTGATTCTGTCACCACAAGGAACACCTCTGTGGGACAGCGTCTTCCCCAAGCTGCCTCACAGGCCATACAAAATGCTGATGACACTTACCTTTCGAGGGTCACAGTTGTGTGTATGTACTGCGACACAGTACTCTGCAGGGGGGAGCGACTTCGTAGTGCTTTTGAGACTATCGTCTCGGAGCACGAGAAGACCTGCTCACTACCCAAATAAAACCCACTCTGCATCTTCCTCTCTCAGCTCGCACTTTCTTATCCCTGTGGTTTGTGTCCCCCCCTTTACCCTCCTTTCCCCTCCTCTCCTAGTGTGTCGTGATTAAAAAACAAAAAAAAAAATATAAAATAACAAAAATCAAAAATTAAAAAAGGCTCTTTTCAGAGTCACCTTTCGCAGTTAAAAAATAGAAGTGAAAATAAATGAAGCAGGGCCCTATGTTTTTTAGAAGTCTGCGGACAGTCTGCGGACATCTAAAATTTTTGGGTGCTACCCTATCATAAGCATTGCAATTTTCTCTGGGAGGAAGTGGGTTTGTTTGTGTTTCAAAAATGATAAATACTCAACACATACTTCAAAATGGATGCTGTAATTCTAAAAAAGGTCGCAATTCATTTTGTGTGTTTCTTAGAAAAACCTGATTGCCAGCATAAGTTAGATGTACTCCATCTCTGCGAAAAATGTATGTACTACAAAACATAATATTTTCATTGTGAAAAGAGGACATGCCAAAATCTCTTAGAAAGGCATAAACAGCCTTATTGACATTGCGCCTTGCTTTCTCCATTTGTGGACCAAATGAAGAAGAACGAAGCCACATTTGTCTATGCGCAATCCGTGAAAAAATTACTTGAGAATTTGGAAACATGTCCATGACCTTCCCAAGTCCTTCTTTCATTGCAAATTGCAAAGAAATTCCAGACACATGTCCTAAACTGTTCCCCCCACAATGAAATATTATTATATCTGGATGTTGCTCGGCCTCCAAAGTAGCACAGAGAGGTAACAAGTCCAACCACTTCATTCCACATACTCCATGCCAGTGTACTTCCAAATGTCGGAATCCAAGATCTACAGCTACTCCACAGGTTTCTGCATGCACCTTCAACCAATGTATCCACGAGTCTCCCAAAATCCAAATAATCTGTTTTCTGAAACACACAACCATAGCTATCTGTTCTTCTCTCAGCAAAAAGACTATCTGAGAAACTCTCTCCTGGCACAACACACCCACTAAACTTTCCTGACCAATCACTTTCAGTGCTCATTCTCATTTTCATGACTTCTGAACCCAAAAATCCCCGGATGTAACACCCGATGTCTGCAAACTACCACCATGTCAGCGGACATATCGTAACATGAACAGCCCTTCTACTATTTCCACTTCACTCTCTATGCCATTCCCTCATTTGATGTAGCTAAGAAGTCACATGACCATCCACCAATCACATTCAAGACCTCTACATCTAACTGCATCATCATAGAACACTTTCAACTTGCCAGCGAACAATACGGACAACGTCCTCAGAACACCCCCATTTTTTTATTTGCGAACATTTCAGGACACCACAAGTGTTCTGAGAACACATTCAACTTGCCAGCGAACTATACGGACAGCGTCTTCAGGACACCCCCTACGAACATTTCAGATCACCACGAGTGTTCTTAGAACACATTCAACTTGCCAGAGAACAATACGGACAGCATCCTCAGGACACCCCCATTTTGTTTATTTACGAACATTTCAGGACACCGCGAGTGTTCTTAGAACACATTCAACTTGCCAGAGAACAATACGGACAGTGTCTTCAGGACACCCCCTACGAACATTTCAGGACACCGCGAGTGTTATTAGAACACTTTAAACATGACAACGAACAATACGGACAGCGTCCTCAGGACACCTCCATTTTGTTTATTTACAAACGTTTCAGGACACCGTGAGTGTTCTTAGAACACATTCAACTTCCCATCGAACAATACGGACAGTGTCCTCAGGACACCCCCATTTTGTTTATTTACGAACATTTCCGAACACCACCAGTGTTCTTAGAACACATTCAACTTGCCAGAGAACAATACAGACAGCGTCTTCAGGACACATCCTACGAACATTTCAGAACACCGCGAGTGTTCTTAGAACACTTTAAACTTGACAACGAACAATACGGACAGCGTCCTCAGGATACCCCCATTTTCTTTATTTACGAACATTTCAGGACACCGGGAGTGTTCTTAGAACACATTCAACTTGCCAGAGAACAATACGGACAGCGTCTTCAGGACACCCCCTAAAAACATTTCAGGACACCGCGAGTGTTCTTATAACACTTTAAACTTGACAACGAACAATACGGACAGTGTCCTCAGGACACCCCCATTTTCTTTATTTTTGAACATTTCAGGACACCACCAGTGTTCTTAGAACACATTCAACTTGCCAGAGAACAATACGGACAGCGTCCTCAGGACACCCCCATTTTGTTTATTTACGAACATTTCAGGACACTGCAAGTGTTCTTAGAACACATTCAACTTGCCAGAGAACAATACGGCCAGCATCTTCCGGACACCCCCTACAAACATTTCAGGACACCGCAAGTGTTTTTAGAACACTTTAAACTTGACAACAAACAATATGGACAGCGTCCTCAGGACACCCCCATTTTGTTTATTTACGAACATTTCAGGACACTACGAGTGTTCTTAGAACACATTCAACTTCCCATCAAACAATACGCACAGCGTCCTCAGGACACCCCCATTTTGTTTATTTACGAACATTTCAGAACACCACTAGTGTTCTTAGAACACATTCAACTTGCCAGACAACAATACGGACAGCTTCTTCAGGACACCCCCTACGAACATTTCAGGACACCGCAAGTGTTCTTAGAACAGTTTCAGCTTGCTTGCTAACAAAACGGGCACATATTGCGTCCTCAGAACACCCCCCCCATTTAGTTTATTTAGAGCATTTCAGAACAGCCGTTTTGCCCCCGGATAAATCAAACACAACAAGAGCGTCTACCACATAAAAAAGCACAACATTTAACCTATCTCATACTCTCCCACCCTC
This sequence comes from Ambystoma mexicanum, assembly GCF_040938575.1. Taxonomy (NCBI): domain Eukaryota; kingdom Metazoa; phylum Chordata; class Amphibia; order Caudata; family Ambystomatidae; genus Ambystoma; species Ambystoma mexicanum. The sequence continues at coordinate 931,473,467 of NC_090930.1, forward strand.
CCCAAACACTCTTAGACACAAACACACTCTACTAAATACAAATTTTAAACCAAGTTTCACCGCGCTGTCCATGGACGTCTGCGAATCCAAGATGGCGGGCACTACCGAAAATCTGACACCCTTCATGCTCTGCGCGTCCAATCAGCGAACACGTCGCGTGTCCGCAGACATCACACAAGCCGATTGGCCAATCAGGACACTGTCCGCGGAGCGAACAGGGAAGTCTGTCCACAGACCGAACACAGATATCACTAATATTTTGCGACCTACTTTTTGGTAATTTTAAAAAAACTACTAGATGGTTTTTTACCAAATCGGGACCAAGCCGCTACTCCTGGTCCAAATTTGGTGAAAATCCGTCCAGCGGTTTGGGCTGTAGGCGCGAGCAAGTTTTTTCCCCATTCAGTCTATGGGAAAAAAGAAGTTTTGGGACCCCCCTATAACTTTGTCCCCCCTGGACGAATCCTCACCAAACAAATTCAGAGTGGGCCATATACTCTTTTTGTAAAGTTTGGTGAGGATTTGTCCAGGGGGAGCGAAGTTATAAGCTGCCCAAAAAGTGCTCTTCCTATGGAAACAGCAACTTAACCATAACTACATGGCCACTACCGTATACACACATATATATATATATATATATATATATATATATATATATATATATATATATATATATATATATATATATATATATAATCCAGCCATTTAGCAAAGAGCAGAATCATTTTTTTAACCATCCTCTTGTTGCGAAGAAACCTATTTTTTTTATTAATTTATTACATTTATGTAACACCCAGACCCAGGGGTTATCACAGTGTTAGAAATGACAGTAGGCAAACAGGGTTACAGACAGATGTAGGCATATTTGTTAACAACCAAGTAATTTCTTTTTTTAAAGGTTGAGTAGGTCAGTTTCTCATAGTCAGCAGTAAATAGTTTCAAAGGGTGGGCACTGTAACACGGATACCGCCTGCTCTCTTCTTACTGTATCGAGGAGTGCATAGAGTCGTGCTGGAGGCTGATCGTAGTGAGCACACGTAGTGTTCCATGATGATGATGTTACATTTCTCATCTATCCTTATTGAGCAGGCGGCTTAGGTGTTTTATGTACCTTACATACCTCTTTCGTTATCTTTCCCCCAATCGGGGTGGCTGCACTGTTTGCACCCGCACTTTCTCTGCACTCCGCACTTTATATAAAGATTCTAAATTTGGAATTCATGTATGTTGTGCACTTGTGTTGTATTCTCTTGCGGCAAAGCCAGCAGAATGCGGCTACAAAAAAGAACCCAAATTGAAACAATACATTTTCTTTGGACTACACTCCCCCTTCATTCCCATTTTGTTGTTCTACATATAATCATGCAAAGGGAATGAGGGTTTATGGGTACACCTACCCTTGTGTTTGTGTTAAGGTATGTTGAGAAGGAGCTAGCACCTTCCTTCAACCCAAGCGTTTGATAATTAGGCAATACTTATTTTGACAGCTTGTAGGCACTACAAGGCATCAGGGGAATGGGTGGCACTGGGAAAGCTCTCTTATGCAAATATAATCACACACACAGGCATGGGTGGGCACTAAAAGAAGGCAGTTATTATTTTAGTACAAGGTCCAAATACCTATTAGCTGAATACATTTGTAAATGTTAAATTCTATGCAGTTCTAAAATCTCAAAGCACGATAGAAGCAGACTACCTGCCAGAAGGAATGTGTCCTGCGCTAAAAATGGATTGCAGGGTTCATGCTGTGTTGCATCACTGAGGCTAGCTCTGGCAGAGCTGCACGAAGCAACTCAGCAGCTGTCTGATGTCTGTCAAAAGCACACACGTGCTAAAAGGAGATTTTAACATACTCATGCACAACATACAGAATTATGAAAAACAGGTTAAATTACAGGACCAGATCAAAATATGAGTAGAATGAGTGTGGTATGGCGAGAATGACTGGAAAATGTTTTGTACATTAAATATTCATAGATAGGAAAATGAAGCTACAAAGTATTTTTGCATAGGTTAGAAATATGTAAAGTAGCATGTCCTAAACAGAAATGACCGACCATGGAGAAAGGAAGACTGGAGCATCCCTTGTATGGAAGCAGGACGATGTTGCATGGAGCCATGCCCATATCCAGTGACCAAGCCAAGAGTATAAAAGGTCCTGCCTTGCACCAGTTTGCAGGAGAAAAGAACGGTTGAGGGACGTAAGAGACCGTTCAGGCAGAAGAGTACTTTGCTCCTATCCTCATTTCTGTAAAGAATACATTTGTTATCCTTGCAAGATAGACTCTTGGTCTTTCTTCCCTAGAGGAGCATACTTTATTCTTGTGTGAGCATGATTAGGCTTACCCTTATAATTAGGGAAACCCCTGTAAGGTTGGCTACCCTTACAGGTATTCAGGGACATCTTTGTAAATGCAGCAGTGAGCAATAATTAGTGTTTTAAAGTCCATGCAGGCTTTAAAGGGAAGCCAGTGAACTTCACATCTGGTTGCAGAGATGTGGTCAGATCGGTTTAAGCCAAGCGCAGCGTGTAATGGTTAATGCTGGAGCAGTTGAAGTTTAGCTAAGTTTTGGTTGCAGTGCTGCCTATAAGTAGAACATTGCAATAATCAAGGTTGCTCCGGATGAGAGCTCTAGGGAGAGTGAGGCAATTGTTGGGGAAGAAAAATAGTCTGCTTAGGGATGTGAGTTTGGTGGTATAGGCTGTTGCCGACGCAAACACCTTCATAAGTCTAGTCTTAAACCACTCTGCTTCAAGGTGCACACCTAGGGATTTCACGTGTTTGGGGACTGCGATGGCGAAGCCGTCCATTCAGAAGTTGGAGAATGAGGTCTGAAGGTTTTTTAGCCACAGAGGTGAGTCTACAATTTGCACCTCGAAACACTGGTGTATAAGTGTATTATAAATAATCAATACATTAAATGAGCAGCTCTGTTTTGTCATCATTGAGACACAGGTTGTGGGAGGCTAGCCAGTTTTACATGATACTTTATGATCCATTTATGGTGATAGAGTTACTGGTTTAGTTGCTAGAGATAGGGATGTGAATGTGCATGTCATCAGCAATGTTAGTGTACGTAATTCCAAGGGAGTCAAGCAGATTGAAAAGGGGCTTGGTGTAGGTTTTGTAGAGGGTAGGGGAAAGGTAAGAACCTTGGGGGTCACTTCAGAGGAACTAAGATGGGATCAGCAGCCACCAAGCCAATGAAGACTCTTGAGGTGTGGTTACTGGGGAAGGATTTTATCCAAATTGTGGCCTCAGCAAAGTAGCAGAAGCGAGCACTGAAGTGCTGAAACAGGGTGCCAATATCAACAAGGTCAAATGCTGCAGCGAGATCCAAGAGAAGGAGAATGGCTAGATTCCCAGAGTCGCAGATTGCATCCATTTTTATCTTTAAATTAAGTAGTGCTGTTTTGGTGCTATGCTTGGGTTTAAAGCCTGATTGTCTGGTACCTAGTAGGTGATGTTGTTTAAGGTATATTTGTACTTGAGAATAAGATATCCGGTCTAGTATTTTGAGTAAGAAAGGGACAGTGGTGATGAGGTGGTATGGTGGGGCTGGCAGGGTCGAGAGAAGATGTTTTTTAGGAGTGGGTGACCAAGCAGATTTTCTGCTGGTAGGGACTTTGCTCGATGTGACAGAGATATTCTCAAAATCTTTGATGATTGGTGTCCACGTGGTGGCACAAAGTTTGAGTATGTGCGCTGGGCAGGTGTCACCCTTGCAGTCAGAAGGTTTCAGGGTGAGTATGGTTTCTAGGACTTTCTCTTTTGTAATGTGTAAAGGAGAAAGGCAGAGGCAGGGGGCTTGTCTGTGAGTGGGCACTTAGGATGTAGGCATCTACATTGGACATATCACTTTTTTGGTCACCAAAACAGCCATTTCATTGACATCACTTTTTTTGTTATATCAATTATTATTAACAATAAAACGTAATGTTTGACAAATATATGAAAAGATACTAAACAGAAACAGCAACAAACAGTTACATAAATTCATCAGAATGATTACAGTGTCATGGATGCAACTCCGCCAACATACAGAAGTAAGTAATTAATCACAAATAAGGTACTAGAGATGATACCCCAAGATACGGGGCATGCACCATTTTGTGTTCTGATCCTCTATAATCCCAGTGGGGTGTTAATTGATAAAAATCAAATACTTGAGTCTACCTGGTGCATCAAAAGAGTAATGAGAGTATACATGTGAAGAGCAAAACTGTAGATCTCCTTCAAGGAAGCCAGAATATTCAGTGAGAACAGCAATCAAGAATATTTTAATAATAACAAAGATTGCCATTTCCCTTTTATATGCATTGAGACCCCTGCGAGGGTTGTAGTGTGTCTCTCTATGTGTGAGAGGGTATGCCCAGACATGGGTGCTCTGCTCGCTGTGCCACAGGGAACCAAGCTGCACCTCACTTAGGAGGCCCAACAAGGGCAAAATATGTCTGGGGTTGCTTGTGTTTCGGTGCAGCGGGTATTTGGCTTAGCAGTTCGGGCTGGGCTGCTACCATTTGTGGCAGTAATTGACTGATTTGCATATTGCTGGAACCTCTTTCCAATGGCGCAGACAGGCTAAAATACAGTGGTGGGGAAGGTTGCCTAGGGCAAAGCCAGTGGTTCAGATTTATTTGAAACCTTCTACCCATCACTTTTTTGGTTGTAGTTTGTCTCCCTATGTGAGAGAGGGTATTCACAGATGTGGGTCCCTTGCTCGCTGCGTCATAGGGGACCAAACTGAACCTCACTGTGGAGGCCCAACAAGGCCAAAACTTGTCTGGGGTTGCTGTGTTTCCGTGCAGAGGGGACCTTGTTTAGCAGTTCAGGCTGAGATGCTACCATTGGTGGGAGTACCTGACTGATTTGAATATGGCTGGGCCACTTGTACAATGGTGCAGACAGGCTAATAAACTGTATTGTGGAAGGTTGCCCAGAGCAATGCCAGTGGTTAAGATTTATTCAAAACCTTCCACCCATCACCTTTTTGGTTGCAACCGGCAAAAATAACCAGCTCTTCGGTGGAGCACAAAGGCATGCAAGGCGAGAGTGGGAGAGGGTGATGTGTTGTGCACAGAGGCGAGGGCCTAATGCTCCTCCTTTTTGCATAAACTTGCATAATAGCCTGACACTTAAGGGGTAAGTATCTAAGTATCCAAGTATCATACACAGGATTGCCACCTGTAAAAAACATACACAGGATTGCCTAAATATCATACACACAATTGACATTGGGTCATCATCAGGGCACACTTTACAATACAACTGCTAAATTTAGTTGAATTTCAGTCCATGTGTAATCTAGAACACTTATATTGTATGATGAACATTCATATATGGCGATGTCACTGCTTCGCTGTCACATTGCTCCTAATGCGCACTATTTGTCATGCGGTATTCGCAATGAGGTACAAGCAATGCTATGCCTAGCAGTTGATTACATTGGAGATTGGCGTTTTCTCTCTATTTTAGAGTGAGGCTGTGATAACCGTATTTGCAAAATTATAGTCCTGTGCCACATTATTTTTTCTTTACCAACTTCATTGCAGCATGTTTGTTAGGGCGCCTTCTTAAATATTAATGCCTGCAAAATGCATTCTGCTTCTGAGCTAAGAACAGTAATTAAAGCGAATACACGTCTGCGCACATATGCAATTGTCCTGTCAAATTCCTTGAAAGCTCCAATATTGCCTTCTTTCAGTAATATACATTCCACAGCATCCTGTCCTTGATTGTGTGGGATACTTGTATATAAGCTAAAGACATCTATGGTAATTAAGATGTCTTCAGATGTCAGTTCAATGCTCTCCAGTATGTTCAGAAAGTGGGTGGTGTCTTTAACATATGTGCTAGTTTTTGAATAGCTGGTTGTAGGAAGTGATCGATGTAAGTGCTGAGTGGTTGTAATAATCCTCCTCCGACAATAGGTCTACCAGGTGGGCTGATGAGACTTTTTGTGAATCTTTGGCAACAGGTAAAATCACATCACTTTTTACAAAACCAACTGACAGAAACAATCTCTTACACCGCAAGAGTTTCCACCCACCTAATACCTTGCGTAATCTACCTTACAGGCAGATGATTAGACTGAAACACATAGTCGGTGATCCAACTGAATGTGAAATTGAGATTGACAGATTGGGGAAAAATGTACAAGACAGAGGATATCCAGAGACCGACATACATGCAGCAACCGAGAAAGTAAGAACACAACCAATGGAAGAGCTGTTACAAACTAAACCTAAATGACCAGCGCCAACAGTGGTATACATGTCACGATTTTCCAGTGTTGGTGCCCTGTGACTTTGTGTGAAATGATGTGGATATTACACATTTTTGCAATGTAACAAAAACATACTGCTCGTAATTCTTCCAGTAACATCTTCCGTTAATTAATGTATATGATTTAGATTTTGTGTGCAAAGCATGAGCATGTGGCCCGAGGAAGGACTGTGCCTGAAATGCATAGGCCGATCACTGCCCTTTGCTAGAAATCAAGTACCTAGGATTGGTACATTTACTGAGATTAAACATCAGTAAAACCAGTTAAATGAGACCAAGTGTCTTCATTCTTCAATAACCTAAGCAATTGGAAAGAAAAATAAAGGAAATTGATTCTACTCACCACCGAAACAAAATTAACTCTTCTAGGGGATTAGGGTGTGCGGCCCACACCGACGGTTCATTAGCCTAGGTCTCTTTTTTCACTTAGAAGTATGCTGTCATCCTTCCCCTGGATGTTGCCAAGTGCTCTGATTCTGACCTGAAGCATCACAGAAGACTGTTGGTGGGGACCCAGGATTGGTTCATTGAGGTGGGCTTAACCTGCAATAATCGGCGGGCCCATTTGGTTATAAGAGGGCTGAACCCCTCACTGATCAGATCATCTGAAGACTTTGAAAGGAGTAAGAAGAATGACTCATTTGGACCCTAGCTGAAGGTACAGTCTACCTTACATATACTGCCAGTGAAGGAAGTCCAGGAGTTCCAAGAGGTAAAGCAAGATCCCTCCCCTAAACATCTCCCAGGGAACATAGGGAGATACTGGACTTAGAGGACCCATCCAGCAGCTCCAAAACTGGTATCCAGCCAGCACAGAGTGTGACCTGACAGGTTCTGACAGCAAGCTTCCTTGGTGGGAATTGCAGAAGAGTCTCTGGACAAAGGACTAGGCTGTTGCCTGCTAACACCCTCCCAAGCTTTGGGCCAAAGGCCTTGAAAGGACACGAGCCCTGCGAAGAAGCTAAGAGGAGTGCCACACAAGCATCATCCAGTGTCCATCTTTTTAAGGACAATTTCGAGACAGTTGAGTCCTCAAACCACATTCGGCTGCACCACTGACTGTTGTCACCCGCAGTCACCATATCCGTCTGAGACACCTTGATAAGCATTCCAGATCCGGCCAAACCAGCACAGAGACAATGATTCTTGGCCCCAAGCTGCCATGCTGGACTGCCTGAAGATGTCCATCCAGCTTTGCTTGCTGAACTGCCTGCCACCTGCTACCCGCAGCCAGGGCCGGTCTTTGTGTCAGGCAGCCCAGGCGGCTGCCTGACGTCAGTCAGCCTCTACGGGGCGCTGCACCAGCAGTCCACAGTGCTAGAATACACGTGTATATGTTTGTTTCCTAAAATTATAAAAATGAATGTGCCTTTTCATTTTTATAATGTTAGGAAACGAACGTGTTACACATGTATTCTACCACTGGCACTGCTGCAAGATGCAGCCTCGGCCCTCAGACAGGGCAGTGCTAGAATACACGTGTAACACGTTAGTTTCCTAACATTATAAAAATGAATGTGCCTGTTCATTTTTATAATGTTAGGAAACTAACGTGTTACACGTGTATTCTACCACTGGAACTGCTGCAGGCTGTGGCCTCGGCCAGGGCAGTTTCTAGTCCATTTGGTGCCCAGGGCAAAACACTAAGAATGCACCCAAAGTCAAACAGTCTGTCACACAAGGAATGAATTGCCACTTTTTCACTTGTGCCCAAGACAATTTTATGCCCCAGTCCCACTTAGGCTGCAGATAATGAGGACTGGGCACACCAACCAAGAGACCATGAATATGGCACAGGATGCAGGATATACAACCAACAAAGAACACAAGATGCCGAAGGGGGTTTGGAGGCAACCTAAGCCAAAAGGGCCATGACAAGGAGACACCTGAACCCAATAAACAATCACTTTAATATTCTTTGAATGGGAATCAAGTGTTATGCTTTGATACAGTAAAGTCTTGACTGTTGTAAGGATACATGGACCAGGATTATTTATTTATTCATGCAATGTTTGTCGGGTACCTGCATATTTATTTATGTATGCAATGTGTGTCGGATACAGGTATCCGACAAACTTTGCATAAATAAATAAATTATCCGTCTCCATGTACCCGACAAACATTGCATAAATAAATAAATAAATAAACCAGTTCGTAGCTTAAAGAATATTTACTCAGCAACACTGGTCAAAACTATTATTCGCATAGTGAAGTAACTCATTACCAGTGCCATGGAAGTGGTTTAAAGTGTAATTGATATATAGTTTGGAAAAGAAGCAACATGAAAGAAATAGCGCTGCTTTAAACTATTATTTTGGCCATTTTCTGGGCTTGCAGGGATGCACCATGGGCCCAAATGGGTCGGGCCCACGGTGTGTCCCTGCAAGGCACGCACACTCCCCACAGCCCACTGCACCTCCCCTCCCATCTCAATGCCAGCACAAAACCATTTAGTGACTAATGGGCCACAATTAGCAGTTTCCTGCTGGCATTGTGATGGAAGGAGCTGGTCTTAGCTGCAGGGGGACCTAAAGTGTTTTTATTGGTGTGCTTATGCCCCCACCCCAAGTGGCGCAAAAGTGGTCAGAGGGAGCCTCTGACTTCTGTAATGTCACGTAGTACTTTTGTACTACGTGACATTACAGTGGGATGGGGCAGCGCCAGCACCTGACCTGCGGAACTTTCCCCACGTCAATGCGCCGCCCCACAAACTGGGCAATTCCATCCCCTCCAGAGGCTCCAGGGACCGGGGCAATTGCGTCCCCTGGTGCTATTGCGCCCCAGGCAGTTGCCCACCTCGTCCGGGCCAAGAAACAGGCCTGGCCTCGGCCCTCAGGCAGGGCAGGGCAATTGGCAGATAAATTAGCAACATTTGTTGCTTTATTACCTTCCCCCAGCCCCGGGTTGCGCCGGCACTGCTGGCGCCAGCCAGGCCCATGGGTGCATGTGTGATCTGCCCTCCTCCAGGCTATGGGAGCACACTGACACTGAAATGTGGATCGATTGGGGCTGGCTGGTGTTGTCGGCCCCGGCCATTACAGAAAAGAGGAGCGAGTGGGTCACTAAATACTGAAGTTGTTCCCATCACAAGCACACACTGCCAAGCAGCAGCAGAATCAGCAAATACAAACAGTTTCTGCATCCTGCCTTCACTGATTGGTTTTGTTTCAGAAAACCCAGCAGTAACTACAGCCTGCCGAGGCAAGCACACTTCTTTCCTCCTGCTCCCGTCCTCGTAGGTGAGGCCTATTGCTGCAATAGCGTTTTATTTATGTTAAAATGATATTGCGGAGATGACTGGGCCATCCAAGAACAGCCTCTGGAGGCCACAAAGCTAGACACTTTTGTCAAGGCTCAAGTAGTCATGAAAAAGGAAGCAAGCACTGGTGGTGGACTCTCCTCAGGAGATCGAAAGGCCGGTTCTCGGAAGACCTGGGCAGAGTGTCACCGTCAGCAGATCTTAGACAGTTGCACGTTCCAGCAGGGTTGGATTGGTCGGTCCGTTGGCTGGGTCAAAATCACGTCCAGGGCGAGGCCCTTGGGGCCGGTACCACGCTTGGGCTGGTTTGGGGGTTACTACGCCCCCCTAGTTCCTGCTCCCAAGCATATTGTTCGTCGTTACCTCTTTCCTGGTCATGCACTGCTGACTTTATTTTAGTGCAAGAGTTTCATACATTTCACTGTTCGCTCAGACTTGTCTTATACTCTTCTTTGTCGTTGTGCTTCTTTTGTTTGGAATAGTAATCACGCTAGTCTAACGAGATAAACAAACACCTACACGAACGTGCCTTGTGATTGATGGTGTGAAGGATGGATGCAGGCGCTAGACCAAAAGCTAAGCGAAGTCTGCACAGCAGCTGGCTTGGGAAAGCTACTCAGCAACTACAGTAGAAACCGTCTCCGTGGACGGTTGGCCTGTCTTCCGTATAATGCAAATACCCAGACTTGTAGGATGCATGCTTTACTTTCTTTGTTCCATTGGGGGCGACATGTTGTAGCATCAAATCATGGCCTTTAAAATATCCTGCATGTTGCAGCTTCCAATCTCCTTTAACACAAACGCTGGGGTATGGCCATGACTAGCTAACGCCACATTAATCAAAGCCAGGTCTCTAAAGAATGGTTCAAGTGTTGGGGAATCACCTGCTCACACTTTCTGTCGTGTGACCAACCAGTGCGCAAAAGATGTTTCAGAGCGTGGGGCTCTTGATGCCACCCATTTCTGCATTTGATACACCAGCAGCTAAACACACCCTGGAGAGGCAGCTCCTTCTGCATAGTCCATTTCTCTCCCAAGCTCGGGACAATGTTCTTTACCATAATGGAGAATGTGAAAAAGCACAGGGCTGCAAGGCTAGGGGGTGAGGGTGGAGGGAAAAGCGGACTACGCTTGGGGTACACTGGAGATGCTTCCCCTGATACCCGCAGTACTCCAATTCCCTTGAAATTAAATTTGTCTATACACTGCACAATGTGCAAGGGACACTGTTATTCAAGCAGCACGCGACTAGTAAATTGTGAAAAGTAAACTTAACGAGTCCCAAGAAAAGGTCATCTTCCACCCTTTAAGAATTTGATTGTTTTTGTTTATATGTTGGGGTGGTAGACATTGTTTTTCTTTGTGATCTTACAGTTTCATGGTGCTGTCAGGAGCTAAAATGAGTGATCACGAAGGAAACATTTAAGAATTCGGAGAGTTCACAAGCATGACCGAAACAAACCCCAATACTCGAAATGCCATTTCTCTTCCACGGTAATGCACTGCAGTGTGTTTCAATGTAAAGTCCACATTGTAATGTCATAATTTTAGAACGGCACCTCTCTAACTGGAAGCTACGTTGAATTGTACATGCATGTTAACTCTCTGCATATGTTTAAAGTAGACTTTACCACTCACATGGAGTAGTGATATTGTTTACGTGTGTCCCTCCTAAATATATTTAACTTCCTGTGAAATATTTGATGCAATACATATTGCATAAATGCATGTATTTTAATGCTGAGATAGACAGGCTTGTATAGCTATCGGTGGGTATGTTGCTGGTGCTTGTTCTTGGAGGTTTGAGTAACACTGTTCAAGACCAGTTCATCACCTTTTAAGAGTGGCTAAATGTTTGAGGTCATACGAATGACATTAGTGTAGATCTGAAATTGTCGATTCTCTGACCTGAGTCACAGCAGCAAACTGTTCATTGTTACTAAACATGAAGAGCAAAAGCAGTCTAACATAACCAGGCCTGTTAGGGTTTGACCCTCTTGTTGCTGTTTTCTGAGGTTCATGAAATTCAGCAGATGCCAACATTGACAATGTTGTTAACTCATAGTCCCCACTCCCACTGCTCAGCCCATGACACATGCATGAGATCACAGGTCGGGGGAGGGGGGGTGCCAACGATGCTTCCCGCCTGGGGTGTAATCTGTTGTAAGACCGGCCCTGCCCGCAGCTGTCTCCCACCACTAACTCTGTTTCATGGAATGAGAAGCCCCCTAGAACCGCCTTGACGCTGTCGAGCACCAAGAACTTCTTCAGCACCAGGTACATTGTGGTACTGCCCCCCGGGCCCTAGAGATAGTTACAACCGTTCGCCCCTTTGGGGTTGAAACCAAATAACCTTGAACTGTAAGACTGATTATTTTACCAACTACCCTCCTGTCAGTATCCAGAGTGCATCCCTTTCCTTCGTGAAACGGTCTGTCCTCTGTGTTCCTTCACAGTGTGGGTTGTAACTTTATTGTGCTAGAACTGTCTGTTGTAGTAATAATAGAGCGGATATTTTTATACAACCTTAACTGGACAATCCTTTTTATCATTGGGTAATAATTGTATTTTCGGTGTGTTGCAACTAACCAACTATGCATAACCTTGCAGAGATAAGCCTGCCATTCCATCCATGTTACCAAAATCGGACAAGGAGGTCTTATAATTTACTTCTATTACAATCTGTTTACATCCCTTCTGGTGTACTAGAGGTGTGGGGTTGATTGATGGTTTAGAGACCGATATTCACCCCTGAACCACTGGTGCCCCAGAACTTCATTTGTCATAGAAACTGTGTTTACAGAGGTTAGTAAATTATTTTCTAGTGATGTATTTCCCCATGATGTCATTTCCTGTGGTGTCACCCTATACACATTAGATGGGTCCAGAACTTGAATTGCTGCACGTAGCCCCATACATCCTTGGAATGGCCCTGCGTGTAGAGTGAGACACAGAAACAAAATATTTCTTGTAAGTCAATTGCACATATAACACACACTGACATATAATATATATTTATGGCACTAAAACAAATGGATTAACCCCTCAGTGTTTATTGGTGAGTGGGTGTTTTTATTGAATTTCTATATCAACTTTCACTGTGTCATTCAGCTTGCCTTTTAAACTCCCCCTTCCACCCCAGGCATCAACTTATCTGTGAGAATGCCACAGGAGTGGGCATCTTGGATAGGTACTCCACAAACACATCTATATAAATGGTAACATTGCATTGTCAATTCCATGTGTTGCCGAATTGCAATTGCTGAATAGTCTCCTTTTTTCTTTTACAGAATTCTGCATAGTCTCCTTTTTATCTTTTTCAGAATGCTGTATAGTCTCTTTTTCTTTTTCAGAATGGACATTCGTAAATTAATTGTAACAAAACAGTCCAGTGAAGCAGATAACATACCTGTGTTCCAGTCTACTGACCAACAGTTAAGAGGATCGGAAGTTGAATGTACAGAGGAGGTTTCAATTGAATGCATTGCATTGACTTCCCATGACGGTAACATAGGCCCAAATGAATATAACAAAAGGATCTATGAAGCAGAATATATCATAGTGGCAACAGCTGGAAATGCCGGAGATGACCAGATCAACTGTGAAATCTTTGTTCAACAAAAATCAAGCAGCCTTTCAGATAACGACGAGGGAGCTCTTCTAAGTACAATGAGTCCAAATTACCCTTCTGAGAAATATATACCAGTTCAAACCATTGTAGTGTAGTCACAAAATCCAAAGAAGCTAATATTGCATTTTCAGAAAAGCTTGTTCAAATATTGTCCATGGTTGTGCTACAGTGCCAAACTGGAAGGAGTTATTTGCTTCCTCTGTGCAAAGTCTGCTACATTAAAACTGGTTGATCTCTCGAAGAACCCTGAGCAAGTGTTTGTTACTATTGGTTTTAACAATTGGAAAAAAGCTATAGAAAATTTCAAGGAGCATCAAAATAGTTTTGCTCATCCCTACTCTGTAAAGTAATTGGCACACTTTCAAGGAAATAAACCACACCTTTGGCAACAAGATTCTTTGTTGTGCCTTAACAAGATAATTCACACAATTGCTCTTCTGGCAAAACAAGGTCTTGCCCTATGAGGGCATGATGACAAAGATGGGAAATTTAGGCAAGTTCTCAATGCACAAGCAGATGATGTGCCCTGTCTGAAACAATGGATCAAATCAAACAGAGCTGAATACTTGAGTCAAGACATTCAAAATGAAGTTCTACAGTTATTGCCATGCTGTTATAGTTGATGGCACACAAGATATGTCTAGTCAAGAACAAGAATGTTTTTGTATCCGATACGTTGACCAAGATCTTTGGCCACATGAAGATTTTATTGGACTGTACCAAGCAGATGATACCAGCGGAGCATAAATTGATAACATTGTAAAGGATGTTTTATGTTGTCAGGGTCTGCCTTCATCAATGCTTATATCACAAACTGGTAGGCAGTGAAAATGTCAAAAAATAAATGTCGAAAAAAAATAATTTGAATGTTTTATTTTTTTATTTACATGTTTTTTTTGGTTTCCGTGAGTTAAAAAAAAGGGGTAAAACAAAAAAAAAAATTAAAAAAGGTGAGTTGGGGGGAACCCCCAATTTCGAACAAAAAGCAATTAAAAATAGACATTTTAATTTTTTTTTCGAATTTTCTTTGGACATTATGACTTTCAACATAATGTCATTCGAATTTATCACTATAAACCTCACAAACTTATGATGGTGCAGCAGATATGGTAGGGAAGTACCATGGTGAAAAGGCAATAATACGGCAACAACAACCACTTGCATTGTATGTCCATTGTTTATCTCACTGTACAAATGTATTCATGCAGGCTACAACACAACAGAGACTCATAATGGAAGATGCAATACTCTATGTTCAAGAGCCTGGTAATTTGTTTGGGCAATCAATGACATGCCGCACAAAATTGGCAGTTACTGTCCATCATTCGACTGAAGGTCCAGCCAAGGTTGCCAAAACCAAGCCATTGTGTCTCACGCGCTGGACGGTTCGGGTAAAAGCTGTACAAAAAGTAATGGATAATTATGAAGCTATTCTGGAAACATTAGAAGAAATTGCACCTTGCAAAAATAGTGGTGATGTGCCTGCTCATGCCTGTGACCTATTAAAATAATTTCAAGAGGGAAAAACGTTCTCAGTTCTGCAGATTGTTCCCCAAGTCATGCAGTTCTTTGAGTGTCTAAAAATTTCCATCAGTCTATTCATGTACAATAACCATATGGTTGCAAGATAGCAACTGAAGGAGATAGAACTGGCACGACAATGTCAAATTCCAAAGCATATTAATGAAGGATTAGCTGAAATTGGATATCCAATCACCATAAAGGACTACTATAGACCACATTATTTTGAACTTTTTGAAACAGTTTCTGTACAACGTATGCAGCGTTATGACCAGGAATGCATCTAAATGTATGAACACATTGGAAAGCTGCTTCTAACAGGCAGAAGCTCTGAAAATATTGTCAAGTACCCAGAAATCGAATATATTTCCTCCTCTCTGCACAGTTAACAACATTATCAAGTGTCCATAAATATTCTTCCTTCTCAGAAATGGTAGACATCTTTCGTTGGATGCCTCCACAGAAAGAGGATTCTTTGCACTGATGGAGAAGCTACTGTGGATCCTCCTAACTGTTCAAGCATCTTACATATCCATGCAGATATAATTAAACTGTTTGACATACAAACAATAGCAACAGAATTTGTCATGTTTACCGAACAACGCAGAAACATATATATATATTTTTAACAAATGTGCATGATCATCACTGACTACAAAATAATTCGCAGATTTTACTCTGTAGTTTGTGTCTCTAGCAAAGTCCCCAAGATGTCCCCTGTCCCACCCAGAGTTTATGGGTCTCCTGTGCCCCTGGTGCTAGTTCTCATGAGACGGCCAGAGAAAAGATAGATATATCCAAGATAAGACCCTCGGCAGGGCATATATCTTCCCAATTCCTTATACTGCCCACCAAGATCTCTTCAACAAGGATTGTTATGATGTGATGTGCTCATTGCGTGAGTTCAGTTTTTGTCTTCTCATGTTGAATGTTTGTTTCTGTGAGTGTTCATTTGCTAAATGTGTTGTGAGCATCAATACAATTTGGGGTTTGGGTTTGTAGTATATGATGCACACTTCCTTATTTGCCATTTGGTGGCAACTCATTTGCTTGATTGACATTCTTACTTTAGCTGGGGGACAGTTAACATTGATGAGGTTGTAGTCACTGGACTCAGTGTCTTTCGATGCTTGGCTACTACTACCTAATGGCAGAGGGAGTTCTGATTTCCTCGATTAGTTTCTGAAATAAATTCACTTATTCAGTAGTCTCCCATTTTGGTGTCATTGGGATTGCCCTGAGTTTCTGTCTGTCACCACATCTGTAATGCAACATATTCATTTATTTATGTGGGCTTACTTTATGGTGCCAGATCTGCACAAGTAAAACTAACTGTCAGCGCTAAAGCTGCAGTGCGTGTATTACATCACTGTGGTTGCATTTGATGTTCTTGCTTCCTTCACATCATGCGCTGTCAAGCTCATTTCATATCTTGCACCAAAAACAGTTTTGAGAATCTGGCCCATTGAATTAGCAGCTTAATATTTCAGTGATGATGATCACTTTTGCTACTGAGAAGCAGACTAAGTATTTCCACCAGAAGGACGAATTACCACAACGAAGCGCTGCAGTTGTCGCATGAAGCTGGCTACAGATCAAGTGCTTTTAGTTGTGCTAGACAGACACTGATCAATGTGAGAGAGATACAAACTATGGTAGTAAGTAGATTCCTGCACTTACTCTTTCATTAGAGCACTCCTTATGTCTGTTGAGGCATCAATTAATCATAAAGCCTTACTACAAAAGTGCTTAGTATTAGAATTTAGTTAGCATATATTGATTATTTAAAACCACATGCATTTATCTTTTTTTTCAAGTTTTTTTTTCATTCTTTCATGTGGCATTAACCATATATTTTTAACCTCTAGGGAATTGTTAAAGAGCTGTTTAATACTACTAGGATTTACAACTGGACACGCCCTATAGCAGCTATATTAACTGACCTTTACCATCAAAACAATGCATCGGAAAACAAGCTGTTAGTAATGTACTATACAAAGATCTTTTGACCCCAAAGTGGTGGGATGTTTAACTGAAATGTAGCATAAAAGTATTACAGGTTTAGAGCAAGTAATCCAGTCTTCAGGGGTTATTGTGACTTTCATAAATATCCATGATTAATACAAGGTCAATAAAATGAGTAACAGTAAGTTACCTTCCAAAAGCGTCCTCCTAACTGAAGACTGTGCTATTCCAAGTGGTTGGTCAAATTAAAGTGCACTTTGTTATCCATATGGCACTTAACCAATCAATCATGAAAGTGCACCAGAATTGCAAAACAGTGAATAATGTTAACATTGCATCCATAAGACGTGAAGAACAAAAACAGGATCAAAGTATGAGTTGAATGTGACATGAATAACAGGCCAATATAGCTCACTAGCATAGAAATAGGAGTGTACGTGCGGAGCCAAATTTTTAAAATAGGAAGTACAGCATGCTTTTCAATAGACAAAGTCCTCAAGAATCAGAGCAAACTCAAAACACTAAATCCACAGAAATACAGATCCATGCAGAGCTCAGGTGGTAGCTGCCAATTAGTACCAAGGTTAGAATGACATTTTGAGGAATAGAACAGTGGAACGAAGACACAGGATAGCAGTTCCCAAGACACAAGCAGAATCCTCCCATATCAATTAAACTTTTATATGAATACAATCAGTCTTTGTTAGTCAGGTGCAGTAAAGGAGCAAGCCAAAAGACTACATGGAACACAATTCAAGCGTGTCCTTGGTGGAAACAGAAAACACGATGCACACCTTAATGGTAGCTAAAATCTCAATCAGTAGAAGATAATTCGATTTCACACACGGTCTTCCAACACATGACCTATAATTGGAAAACACTGGCTATGCATCAGAAGCTAACACAGATAGGACACCTGTAGTACTCCCTAAAAGCAAACCGGCATGAGATGCCACGCAAGGCCAAGTACAAAGAGATTGAGGGATGGTAATTTCTTTAATTAAACAATGGACAGTTCATCAGCCTCTCTCCCACTGCTCACATCTGGCTCATATCTTAATATACTGTTAAGTGTTCATGGTTGGTTAGCAAGATCCCAACCTATCCAAATCTGTATTGTCACGCCGCCCATTAAATAGTATGCCAACCAGTCTTTTAACGTTTCGCTAATGTATTTTTACTTTTATCATTACATGGGGTGGTTCCAGGTGGAGCCATCAGATATGTTACGACACGAGGAAGCCTTTTCAAAATGGTGGATCAATTCTAATGTTTACCATGGTTGCCTAGCAGCAACAAAGCCTTGTCAGTGATTGACCCACCTCTCCTGCAACCTGCAACTAGGAGCACCGGAAGGCATCAGCCGGCCCTTTCTGTGAAGGCACCCAGTAAAGGCACAGGCCTGTCTGTGATCCACACTTACCAGCTACTCCAGGTGGGCAGGAGCACAGCCTGCAATGCTCTGAGAAGGAAAGAAAAGAAACAGACGTTGCGACCCGCACCAAGGCAGCATTGTGAGCAGGTGATCGATCAAGCAGTGCACTGCAAGCACTCCTCATTTTCATCCCACCTCCCCTGCAGCCCATCCAGATCACACTCACCTCTGTACCCCATGTGTTCAGCTCTATTAGCCGCATATTGTTCCAGCACATCGCCAACCCGACATGAGGAAGGCTCTTCAAAATGGCAGATCATTCTAATGTTTACCATGGTTGTCTAGCAGCAACAAAGCCTCGTCAGTGATTGGCCCGCCTCTCCTGCAACCTGCACCTAGGAGTGCCGGAAGGCGTCAGCCGGCCCTTCCTGTGAAGGCACCCAGTAAAGGCACAGGCCTGTCTGTGCCTGTCTGTGCGTGGCCAGCAGCCATCGCCACTGACAACTGTACCACCCTGCCTCAACACTCATCCAAGCAGCCGTCCACCATACAACTATTGACAGTAAGACTGGTACATTGTCTAACACTCACTGTATAGCAAATTGCGTGCCGCTTGTCACCCTATATTACACGTATACTAGATCTAACACCAGCAATCTATATATGGTCTAGCCACTATACTGTTCGCCCCTAACTACCATAGCTGTTTGCACTTGCTGCATGGCCCGATTACTATAGCCTGAAATCCTATACTGCCCCCCTGTACTTTGCCAACACAGCATCTAGCCCTACCACTGCAGCCCGCTAGCACCTGCACCTATTAATGCACTGTGCCTCTATTTGTTGTCCCACCTGAGCACCACAGCCCTTTAGCGTCTGCATCTGCGCAGGCATTGTGCCTCCATTGTACCTACATATCGCATTACCTGTCAGCACCTTATCCTGCTTGTCTCTCTGTGGTTCTTACTAAATTTTCTCACCACACTGGATTAGGCCACCAGCACCAGTGTCCTACTTACACTACCTATTTTCCTATGCCTCCATTGTTCTCTGCCTAACTGCATTAGCTTGCCAACACCTGATCCCTCTGGTTCACCTCAGCTGTTGCCCACATCCATTTAGCCTTGTGCAGTGCTCACTTACATTGTACTCCGGTTCACCACACCCACCTACACCTCGCAACCTGCCAGCTAAAATGACCCTAAACCAGCAGATCACTTCTCCTGGCACACAAAGGATTCCACCCACACCATTCCTCCCTGCACTTATTATTGGTGGACCTTACCTTGCCCCCACTAAACTCACCTCAGCCCAGATCTCAGACACATCTTTACCCCTACCAACACAAGGAGTCCAAGCCCTACGATACCATTACCTCTATACCTAAGAAACCAAAGACTAGGATCACGATCTATCAGGACTTCTTCCACTGCATACAAGTACCCAGGAAAAATACCTCATGTGCCTTCTCCTACAACCACCTTGATGCCTAGAGCCTTAGAACCAAGCACCTTGCCCCAATACCACAACCAAAATTAAAGCAAATGACAATAATACCACACTAATCCAACTTGCACTCATCAATGCAAGATCTATGCAAGCCCACGCTACAGAAATCCATGATCTGATCTATAATGACAAACCAGACGAACATAAAATGTTTGGCAGGGCAGCAATGCTCTTTATCTCCTATCTTGCAGACAGCAGTAAATGCCAAGTGGTTGCATGGTCACATGGTGGGAGTTTTTGCAAACAATAAATGCAACTATAAAAGGGTTAAATGTAATCAGTTAAGAATTGAGACCAGTGGGGCTAATGACCATCCAAAACAGATATGTCCTTGATCTGATAACAGCCATAGAGGGAGGGGTTTGCACTAAAATCGTCCATATTGCTATACTTCTGTGCAGTAGCACCTCAAGAGTCCCAAGTGCCAAGTGGAATTACCAAATAAATGATCTCAGGCCCAAATAACCAGACAGACTCAAGGAAAATGGCAAAATACTACTTTTTTATCAGTTGAATAAAGTAAGGAAACCTGGCAAACAGATTGTAGCTCACACACTCTCAACACATTTCAGTTACAAAAAAGTTTTTATAATTCATTATACGTCGGCTATGATGTCATCCTATATAGCAAACAGTAAATTCATATCGGGTGGAGGGATTGGTTAAGGGAACATATATACCAAGTGTTAGAATCATCATTGGCTGCCCCTTATCTGATAAGCATGCCTAAAACACCCTCTAACTACATAACATATTGATAATAGCATAACAAAAACAATAAATGGGCTTCTGCAACAATGTATGGTTCGCAATAACTTAGGACCTCATGATTGGTTGGCATTCTCTTCCAACCTTGGAAATTTGGCACATTAGAAGCATGTAAACAACGAAATCCAGGTGCAGGGGAACAGTGTCAGACAACTTCCCTCCTTAGCTAAGTAGCCTACCATTTCTCATCAGTAATGCCCCAAGCCAAGGTTTCCTATTTGTAGTTGACCTTGCTGGCTATTCTCTTCCTCTAAACTTTAAAGGGAGTGAAGGTACATTGCTATCTTTGCCTGGAGCTTTATGAATACACCTTGTCTTCTGGTCTTAAACCACGTATGCAGAGACCCTGATTTGTCCATTCTGTCCTTTTATTTAGGGCTATTTGAGTCAATTATATTGGATGCTATTGCTCCTCTTGGCCTCTGGAGACTTGGTTGCTCTGTCTTGCATATGCTTTCTGCATCTTTGATTGTTCTATACTTGGTACTCATAATTATTTACTCCTTTACTTAATCTGAGCGAAATATGTCTTACGTACATGGCTTATCCTCTTTGACTCCTTTTGTTCCTTGCAATTGCTTCTTGCTGTGGCATCTTTGATCCTGAGCCAAGCAAGTACCCTTTGTTCTTGCACAAATCTGTATCCCAGTGCTGGTCAGCTCTGCAGCCTTGGTTTCTCTCCTCGAGATTTCTTGTTTACAATTATAGAATTGTTTATTTCGTTACTTCAGTTATATCTTCATTCTTTTGGGCATCCATACATCAGGTTCAGTGCACCCACCTGTCTTCTCTCTTTTGTGGTGGTGTCACTTCTCTTCAGTTAGACTTTACTTATAGTTCTTCTATATCCAGTGGTGTCTGCAATCTCATGTCTACTGCATCAGTCCGAGGATACATTCGGTACCGTTGTCTGAGTGTATAACATCTCTCATACCTTTAATGTGCTATTGGGATGATATCAGGTGTCATGCACAGTGCTTTCTTGTTGTTTTTCCAATATGACGTAGGTGAAGGGGTGGGTTCTATAGGTGATGTGTACATCTGACTCTCTACATTTATGTACCAGCAAACAATGACAGAGGCTATAACAGCCTTACAAGAGCTGCATACTAAGATGGTGAAAGAGGTGAAAGACATTGAAGATGATGATTGGCTTGAATATTCATTATCAAGGACACCCTTTTGGTTGGCAAACACTTCAAAACATTATTGGTCATACTTGCACTGGTCCTAACAGCCATCTCTGTACTGAAAACAGTACAAAACATTTGTAAAAAGACGGGCAAGAAGGTAATTAAAATGACCATAATAATAAAGGTGTACACTCAAGTACACGAGTACAAACAAATAGATGACCTACCCAGAATGTACCCCATAGACTATCCTATTGGACCACCTGGGACAATGTCTGAACGTTCAGTTGATCCCCATAATTACACTAAGCATTGGGTGGATTGTAAAGCTGATGGAGATTGCTGCTTCATGACTTGGGGTCCTGAAGAATATGTAGCACAAGGAAGCAGGTTGAAGGGGTTGAGGAAAATATTGATACCCAAACATGTCTATCCTGGAGTGGGCAGAAATATGGGAGTGATCCATGACTGGACCAGAGGGGTGAGTGTAATGGGGCCGATAAATACACAGGTGATACCCATTTCCAAAATTCAGTTGAGTATGCAAGTAGCGATTGTGATCCCTGCCACTCACCAGTATCGTCCAGGTGAGAAAATATATCATCTGAGGCAGCTCTATTGCCCCAAGAGCCTAGGGAAGAAAAACAAAATCAACTGAGACCATGGAGTTGACGTTATGAATAGAATAGATGATGTAACAGATAGTGTGGCAGACAGTTGTTACCATTTCTAGAGAGAGATATATATATATATATATATATATATATATATATATATATATATATATATATATATATATATCCAAACTTCTCTGTTCCGACTTCTCGGCACAGTCCTGAGCCGCACTCCCAAAGTGGGATGCCGCTATCGAGTTGCACGCATTCGTTTTCAAAAAATAAATCTTGCCTCAGTCCAAGTAGATTCAAGATTCAAAAAAATGTCATCCTTTATTATATCAAAATTGTTTAAAATTTCATAGGGGACACTTCCAACCCTCGCCTAGCCAAACGGAAGTCCAACAATGATGACGCGTTTCGCTACTGCTCGTAGCTTGGTCACATGATTTTCCTTTTGATATAGACACACCTTTTATTCCCTTTCCCACAGGCATTTTTTCTGATGGTAATCAAAATAGAAAAAGGACTGGGACCCCTTAGGTGATGTTCTTGTTCTCCCTCATAATCCTGTCCGCTTTGATAGAATTACCTAGTAGTGGGGCTCATAAGTCCCTGTACGAAGTTTAGCTCCACTTACATCTGTATAATCAGATTGAAGTTAATTCCCCATTCTACCACTAGAATTTAGAGGGAACTTGGGTGAGAGGTGCCGTATCTATGGTATTCCCAGCATTTGTGAGTACATATTAAGAATTTAGGCAGTTACCTGATGGTTAGCCATAAACTCCCTATCTTTAAAGTGCATAGTGTGAAAACTTTCATGGTGCCAGCATGTTAGCCTAGTATAGTACATAGTGTAATCCCATGCTGTGGGCAGAAATGGGCAAAATTGTAATTTATTTGCCTAACATGTAATCAAGATTTTACGGGTTTACAATGACTGAACCCGTACCTCAATTCTGAAATGCTTAGTGCATTTTTTCGATGCCATAATTTAAGTGCTTGCTCCCAATGTAGGTTGGCGATACATGGCATTCAATCTTCCCATCCGATTGCCATAAAGTGCATAGTGCCTCCCATAACTAGTTCCTATAAAGGATGTAGGTTGGCGATACATGGCATTTAATCTTCCCATCCGATTACCATAAAGTGCACAGTGCATCCCATAACCAGTTCCTATAAAGGACTACAGATGGATCTTTATCTATAGTATTATCCTCTAGTGTTTCATCTTGAGGGGGGTGGACTGAAAGGGATCGCAGTCGGGTAAGGGTGGTTTACTCAGGGTGTCTAATAATTGCATCTAAAAAGCTCCCACCCAGCAATTGCTGAATGGGAGTGATTAAAATAATTACAATATTAGGAAAGAAGCGAAGGGATAGGCTTTCAGTGACTTTGTGAACAAATTCTTTCTTGGTATTCCCCATAATGTCCACAGGCGTGGAGGTGGTTCAGTATGTTATTCAGCCGGGAATGTGTAAAGTTCCTCGTCGATGTTATGTCCTGATGGGAATTTACTCTCGAAGTCAATGATGCATCTTGTCTCCCATTGTCTCAACAATTTTTCTCTGTTTCCTCCCCTTGGTCCGGTATTAACTTGCTGTAGCCCAATGAATGAGAAGTCACACAGCTTCATCTCATGTCTCTCCCAGAAATGTTTGGCAATCGGGTATACATCATTTTGGTTCTTAATAGCTCTAATATGCTGTTGTATGCGTATCTCCAACTTGCACTTGGTGCTCCCTATGTACCATTTGTTGCATGTGCATTTCAATGCGTACACAATGTACTCTGAATTGTAGGTGATTCTATCCATGATGGTAATGGTTTTTTTGAGTACTGGATGTAAATAAGTGGAGCACTCCTCTGCAAATTTCCATATCTTACATTTCTTACATTTATAAAAACCCTACTTCTTTGAATTTAGCCATGTTGACTGGTGGGAAGTTGTTACAGGTGACATGAAACTGCTGACCAGCTTATCCTTAATGGAATTGCATATCCGGAAGGAAAAGTTAGAGTAGTTTCCCAGAGATTGTTTCAGATCTGTGTCCACCACCAAGGAGTTCCAATGCTTCCGAATGATGGTTTTGATGGTCTTGGCTGATTTTCCATACGTCAGTATCAGGCGAGTTGCATCTTCTTCTTTGTCCGCACTAGATGTCCTGTTGGTGCGATCCAGTAGTAGCAACGACCTATCGCATTGGCGTGCCTTGAGGTATGCTTGTTGAATAATTTGTTTGGGGTAGCATTGTTTTTTAAACCCCCATGCTGTTATTTTACTTTCCTCGTCATAAGTGCTGACTTCAGAGCAATTCCTCCTTAGGCGTATACAATCTTCATATGGAATACTCCAAATCAGGTTTTGGCAATGCGCACTTTTGGCATGTAATGGTGCATTGACTCCTGTTGGTTTCCGAAACAATTTAGTTTTGATCTTCCCATCTTCTATTAAAACTGTGACATCCAGGAAAATTACTTCTTTGGGACTATGGGTCTCAGTGAATTTAAGATTAAATTCATTGATGTTTAACTGTCTCACAAAGTCCATCCATTCTCCAGAAGTACCCTTCCAAATGACAAATAAATCGTCAACGTAGCGATGCCACATGACGACTTTACTGGTGAACCTTTCATTTTCCTCTTTCCAGGCCTCATATTTCTCCCAGAAGCCCCTAGTAAGGTTTGAATGGGGGGGCGAAGGTTGTGCCCATTGCAGTTCCCTGTTTTTGTCCATAGTATTTTTGGTTGAATAGAAATACATTATTCGTCAAGCACAGATGGATCATGGCCATGATCATTTCTGCGTGTCTGGTGTAATTTAATGACCTAGTATTCAGATAGTGAGTACAGGCTTTCATTCCTTGTTCATGTGTTTTTGACGCATATAGGGAAACCACGTCCATTGGTGCTAGAAGGAAGTCTGAGTCGCATGGTAGTTCAGAAATTTTGGACAAAAAGTCCTTTGTATCCCATAAGTATCAGGGTAATGTTAGGACAAAGAGAAAAAGAGAGTCGTCGATGTATTTAGACATGTTCTCTAATAATGACCATGTTAGTGTGACAATGGGTCTACCGGGTGGCTTGGAGAGACACTTATGTATTATAGGAAGGAAATATATCGTAGGTGTAGAGGCACCAGACCAGCCAGAGAAGTGACAAGCAGTTTATTGATAGATTACAAGTCACTAAGATAGAGACACCCAACCCTCTGCCCAGCATAACATCAACTGTCTCTCCTCAAGCAATAACATTCCATTTGATGCTACAGAGTGTATGTCATGGCATTCTTCTCACAGCATTCTACTGATCAGATCTGCATTGTCAGCCTGCACTGAGACATTACCATAACACACCCCCTACCTTCTCAAATAAAACCATATACATACATTTTAAACATTTCAAGCAAAACAGAAAAAAAGAAAAACGTATAAGATTGTGGGGTCGTCAAATGTGAGCACACCTTATTTCCTCACCTTGGCAACCCGCGACAGATACCACACTTGCCCACTCTCCAATTTCACAGCACCCTCAAAAACCTGAGCCACCTTAACAGGATCTGAATACAGAGGTTCCCCCTTCTTTGCTATGACCGCCTTTCTTATTCTGATCATGTCACCTACTTCAACACTTGTCCTCTTTCTATGGAATTTCTTATTGACCTTTTCAACCCACTTACTTTTCCATTCATCCATCCTTTTTTTTACTTCTTCCACTACCTTATCTGTCTCTCTCGCCCGGCCCAACCAAGCTGGCGACAATACTGTGGTTCCCTTCCGCCCTCTCATCAACTCAAATGGACTAACTCCCGTTTCAGTATTGGGAGCCATTCTCAGAGCATACATTTGTTCTTTTACAGTCACCTTCCTGTCCAAACCCCATGCACTGCCTCTTCTGATACCCTCCATAATGCAACGGTTGATCCTCTCAATCATGCCATTGGCTTGGGGATAAGACAATGCCGTCTTTTTGTGCTTAACACCACACTTGTACATGTACTCTTGAAAGAAGCTTCCCGTGAACTGTGGACCATTATCCGTCAACATACTCCTAGGTAATCCTTCCCTTTCAAACACTTCCTCCAGAAATGCCACTATGGCCCTTCCTGTGACGTCCCTCATTATTTTAAACTCTGTCCACCTAGAGAACATGTCCACTAGTGCCCTTTCTTATTCTGATCATGTCACCTACTTCAACAGTAGGTGTAGTGGAGTGGGATTTGTAGAGAAACTTGACATCATGATCTTCCAATATTCCTTTATCTGACCATGCACTGAGAAAGTTCTGCACTTTAAGTTCCAAATTCTTCATGGGACATAAAGTACATGCAGTAGACCTAAGTACAGATAGACATGAACAGCGCATCGACATGAAGAATACTCACATATAGACATGAAGGACATATGCACACAGACATTAAGGATTTTTGTGCAAAAACATAAAGAACATATACACGTATGTATGCAGCCCCTAAAACATTAATATGGAAAAGATGCAAGGCGCAACATGATGAAGACTGAACCAAAGTGTAGCCATTTTTCTAAACGCAAAGGTTGTAGCAGGATTCAGAATTAGCAAGGCCTCGGCCTCAAAATGCTGAATAAAAAAAAAAAAAACCTGCCTGTGTATTCGAAAAAAACGTTCAGAACTCAAGCTTTAGTTTACAGTTAAGATTCAAGGTCAGGAACTAGGAAGGTAGTCATGGATGAGTCATGGATGAGCGAAACACAGTGTGGGATGTCTCAACCCACTAGTCCAAGCCCTGCAACATTACTGTGCATTGCTTGCAGCAGAAACATCATAATGGCCGCCAGAAAGCATGCTGCTTGCTAAAAAACAAGAAAGTGCGCAGTAAAAATCTGAAAAATTGGCCGCCATCCATTTATGCTATGTCAGTGGTAACACAGGAGACCACTGCCAAAACCCACCATTGGACTACCCACAAAGTAGCCTGAAATCACTTGAAAAAGCAATGATGATTGCCAAAAGAAACACAGAGCTGTTTGGAAATGCGTTTTCTTGAGTGTCAAATAATGTGCAAATATCATGGCTCACAAACCACCCAAAAAGATCCAAACTCCTTGTTGGGTGTTGAACATCATTCTACTCCACATAAATACAAGGTCCACAGAAGTACACGTATCAGAAGAAAATCCACATTGAAGATTGCTTGCTGAAAGAAATCTGTCAAAAATGGGTGTAGTACCGTTACTCACCTCTGTCAGAAGCCGGCGATTTAAAACCTATCATGTGTAAAGTTGAACATTGAACTCACACTATGCCAATGAAGAGATTTCCATCAAAATGCCATATAAGAGTGCCACATATTGATTTCATGTTGAAAAAGACTGGAATTAAAGAATATGTTTGCTTATTTTAAATTTATAAGTGTATTTTTTTTCACAAGGAACTATGTTACAATTGACCAGAAGGTAACCTGATTCAGTTAAAACTTCCAAGAGGCCTTCTTCCCCTGAGAAACTCACACCTTGTTCATTCCCATCAAAAGGAGGATATCACATTGGCATGTTAATTAGAAGGGGAGCAGATTTCCTCTGCTGTCCTGAGCAAGAAACATTGGGTTCCTTGGGCTGAAAAGAAAATGCTAATTCGGGTGTAACTGACAAACAACTGCTCTGGCAGGAAGGCAAGCCATGTGACCCTCTGACTCAGCCCAGTTCTGGGGGCGGGCCAGACTGAAAATGTGGATTGAAGTTGGAGTAAATGTATGTTTTAGAAAAATGCTTATAGCAAAGTAAACTGAAGTGACAAAAATATGAAACTTAGAGATTGTTAAAATGAAAAATTCGCTCACAGTCTAAGACTAAGCTGGAATCTGTGCGATGTTCTGAGTCTGAACCGCGGAAATTATTCATATTGTAGCTATTGTGTTTATGTTAGGAACATGAAAAATTACAGAAATGTGCCCAGATGGGATGTGCATGCATGCATAAAAAGATGGTGCAGAACTAACATTGAGAGACCCACCAAAAGTGCAAAAACGTTGTCATTTCTGAACCAAAGGTCTTAGGAACATGGGACTTGAACAGAGACGTGCCTTAATTAATCTGCAGTTTGTATATGTAATATCAACAAGTTGTGCATCTTGGAAATACGTTTTTTGGGGAAAATAGATTTCCTAAGAAAAAGCAAAGGGGAGGGATTTCCTTTGGGCCATAAACACAGTGTCACTCTGACACATATGACACACTGATCCAGTCTCAAATCAGGAGAGGGGAAATTCTCTGACCTATTAGATACTTAGAGGGTTGGGCATAGATAATCAGCCTCCCCACCCACTTTGGAAATGAATAAATAGGGACTGCTGAGGACAGACAAGACACACACTTTCCACTCCTCAGCTGATTTCTTGGTGAAGCACCCTGCAGGAAGGCTCCAGACATAGATCCAGAGACCAGACTCTAGAATCAAACTCTTGTACTTTGAAGCAGAGAGGCCTAACCCAAGAAGCTGAATCCTTTTTCAGCAGGCCTCAGAATCTTTTGCAAGCTGATTCTAACCCCTAAACTTCCATGGGGCCTAACTAAACCATTCAACAGCCTGGCTGAGCTGTTTTGCTTCTGGCCAAGAACCCCGTGCTAAAACCAAGATTGAGATCAGTCCAGCAGAGCTGTAATCAGAACCAGTCAGATCTAGTCCAAGAGGCCACGCAGACCAGACTGCCTTGAATCCTGTCCCGTGGCGAGTGAAGTCCAAACTCTTGACCAGATCTTTGACGGGTCCATTCCATTCCAAAAGCCATAGGAGTGAGTATTTAGTCTAGAACTGTCTATAGTCATCTCTTAGTTTAAAGTAATCCTATTCAATCCATTTCCACCTATCCAGAACTGCATTATAGAATCTTGTGTCCATCCTGAATTCTTCTCATTATATTGTCTGTGATAACTGTAGCGATAATCATCTATGCGCTGATATTTTGAAGAAAGTGAAATGTCTTGGAGCACAACAACCAGATGGAAGGCGCCCTGTTCTGGTGGTTGTCCCGTTGGGTATCTTGTACTTTCATAGCCCCTTATTGGTTCCGAATCTTTAAAGCGCAATCTGTCATTTTGAAATCTTGACTCTGTTTCTGAAAAATCTTGTCAGGTTTAAGAACTTCCTCCCCCTCCTCCTCACCTGGCTCCTCTGAGGTATACTCTATTGGGATGGTCTCGGTCTTCTTTCGTTCCTTCCGTGTAGTGGGAGTCTTTTTCTTGGGTGTCCTGATCTTCTTTTCGTGCAGGTAGAGTCTGGCCCCTCCGGAGGCCACCTTGGCAGAGAAGGAACCCTGTCCGCGGGGAACCCCGGGGGGCCAGCCCTAAAATCAGGGAAAAAGCACAAAGGCGGAAAAAAACCCTGTATCTTCAGATGGGTTCAAATGGCTGTAATTCTCTTCCTTGAAAACCGGAAGGCAGTCAGCGTTGGTCGAATTCAAGGGTACGTTTGTTTGTGGCTCTATTATTCCTTAAAGTTCAGACAGGAGTCTGGTGAATTGCTGGAAGTGGATGATCCAAAATAAAAAGATGCCAAATGAGAAATCTGGCTGGAAAGGTGAAAAGGAAAGTAGAATGGAGAGAAGGAGAGAGAGACAGTCAGCGCTAGTAGCAAGAACAGAACTAGAAGCACTAAGGTAGGCAGATAGGAGGATGCTTACGGAGCGGGAGACTGCTCAGTAAGCGAAATTGAGGTGCCGGGAGCGGCTGCAGAATTTAGCAAGGCGCTGTAAAACTAAGTAACCCGTAGCAGAAAGATAAGGCAAGAAGACAGGAATCCGGAAGTGTTCCCAAGCAAATGTAGGAATGGAACCGGACTGATAGGAGGACGCGAGGTAAGTAGAAAGTAGGAAGTAAGTAACAAACAAAAAGGCTGGAATGCCAGGAGGCGGATGAGGATAGAAACGGTAGTGGACTCGGAAACAGAAAGAAATTGAGAATACGAAAGGAAACGGGGAAGTAGACGTTCCGCTGAAGTAGGAACAGGAGGGCGGAATAAGGCAAAAGAAGGAATGAGGCAAGCGAAAAACATGGACGAAGTTTCCTCACGAACCGCAGCGTTGGTAACATATACAACGCGTCGGTTGGTGGGAGGAGTCAGAATATAAGGACTCGCCCGCCATATTGGGTGAGGACTGGAACGCGCGAACGGCAATCAATGCCTCCAGCGTTTCCAGACCCTTCAATCCGAGTTCCTGACAAATCTACCTTCACAAAAACCTTTTTAACTTTTGAACCATATGTCCTTGAAACTAGATTTAAATGTCATTTTGAGGCTAAGATCGTCAGCTTTCAAACGAATCCAGAACGGCATTCGAATTCCTTATAGTTTCTCTGCAATCGCATTTCCCGCACGCGGAAAAGTTGCCGTGATTTGCAATTTGGCTAAAATTCACTCCATAGAAAAACAGCTATTTCTTGCTTTCAATTTATGAACTTCGTTTTCCATCTGATAATCATTCATAAATCATTGCTAGTGTTGACCTGAACCAATCCAAAGTAACTTTCACTAATTCTGAATCTTCTTTAGCAAATTAAAGTCATGTTAGCATTTTCCCATTCATTGCACACCACATTCAAAAGCATTTTGACCTGTTTTTAAATCATACCTGTTCTCTCTAGGCTTGCTGGGGGAAGTGGGATTGAAATTACAATTGTTGCTTGTTATTCCTGATACCTGTGTGCCCTCATTCCATATCTTCATATTGCACATTGCGGGGAGTGAGTAACAAAATGGAGAAAGAGTGATTACATTGGCCCTCATTACAAGTCAGGCGTTAAGGGTTTAACGGCGCCGTCGGCGCCGTTAACCCTTAACGCCTGATTCACACTTTAACGCCTGCTTTTTGCAGGCGTTAAAGTCCAAGGCGCTAAGCGACCTTGGTGCTAATTACGGCACCGTAATTTACGGTGCCGTAATTAGCGCCTTCCCCATCGCCATTATGCCCTATGGGGCAAAAATGGGAATGGGGAAGGGCAAATGGTGAATGGGGAATTACCGCCCCACTCACCTTGGAATGGGGCGGTAATTCCGCCATTCACCATGGCGGAATCCGGCATGGACCATGGTGCTAATAGCACCATGGTCCACCACCATGGTGCTAATAGCACCATGGTCCACCGCCTGACTTGTAATGAGGTCCATTGTCTTTGGTTGAAACCATATCAAGTCTTATTTCTGCATTGCATTCTTTCCTATCATTGCATTTTCTTGAACCCATACAAAGTACTCTCTGCTACATTATTTTTCCTATTCCTATTCCTAACTGATTAAAGAGATTGATGATATTGTAATATTACCCATTGCTGATCATTGCATAAATATTCATAAGTGTGACATTCAGATATTATTCATAGTCATAAAAGTGTGATCGATAGGGGGCGTGGCCTGGAGCACCGATGATGCGGTCGCTCCCTTGATGGCCTCCATGGGGTGCCCACTACCGCAATGAATTGGGGCCAATATTAGGCTGGCACGATGGACCGTAGAATGACCGAGGCTTGGTGAAAGCCTCCTGCAGTGGTGGCCGCGCTCCAGGGGTCTTCCAAAGTCCTGCCGCGGAGATACGAGGCCTTAATCTCCCCACCCGCACCTTCCTTCAAGATGGCGGACAGGGGCCCAGAGGACCGCGGAGGCCGGGGAGCGGCGTAGAGAGGGGGAGGAGCTTCTGCTCCCGGGAGATCTCCACTGCGATCTCGCCCATCACAGCAACCCCTGCATACAACATTCCTCGCCAGGGATTTCCTCCCTCTCCTCCCCCCTTGCCCTGCTTGTGGGCCACGACACAAAAACCCAACGCGGCCTGTGCGGCCTGGCCGAGGAGCGCGGGCCCCCTGGATCCAGCTGCATGGTGCCGGCGGCAGTGCGCGGGCAGCTGGGGAGAGGGAGCCTTCTGTGGGCAGCCCGGCGGCCCTGCCTGCGGCCATACCCACACCCCAGACGACCGTAGAGTGGCCGCAGAGATCCCGTTTTGGACACGAACAAGAGAAGCAGCCCCAGCCTGGAGAGGAGGTGAGCCGTGGGCGGGGGGACACCGGTAGCGCTGCACCAGTGCCTTTCCATACTTAACTGCTAGAGGCAGCGGCCGCCACCATCCTTGGCACCCTATAGCAACCCCCCCACCATCAGAAGAGACAGCAGGGGGGGCCCCGCTGGGACGCCGGAGCCCCCACCCTAAGCCACAGCTCTGAAAACAAGCTAGGAGCTACACAGCGGGTCCTGAGCGGGCCTGGTGCTCTGGAAAGTTATTACATCACGAGAGCGACTAATTGCAGAAATGGCTTCCTTTTTCGTGAAGAAGTGCACTCTGGTAACGACGTCTGGTGGGGAGTCCACTTCCACTTCCTGGCGAGGGCGCATTCTGTGAGTGCAGTCCAGCAGGAGTTGTGATTTATCGAAATCCGGTAGGAGAGCTTGGAATAGGTCCCCCACGTCAACCCATCTAAGTCCTTGGAAGGGATACCTACAAGTTTGGCCATGTTGGCTATGAACAGTTACGTGGCCATGTTGGCCAAGGGGGGGTACTGGACACACAAAACTGCCCACCCTTCAGTTAAATCTCTGCCTCCCTGTTGGAGGCCGGAGCAAAAATATCAGTGGCAGGGTAGCACGCATCCGCAGTACACACGAGATGCTGGCTGATCCAACCTCGTCCCCCATACCCCCACAAGAAATAGCGACTCCCTCACCTAGCATCCCAGACCACTCCATCCTGAATTTCATCTCACTGAATGTTCGAGGTCTAAACTCCCCAGCCAAACGCAAATCGATATTGCAAAAACTTCAAAACGAAGGGGCCGCGGTCGCCATGCTGCAGGAAACGCACTTACTACCAGCTGATTTTGGACATCTACGCTCCCATCTCTTCTCGAAACAATTTATTGCATCTGGAAACTCCAAAAAAGGGGGCACGGCCATTCTCTTCGGGAAGGGGGTGGACCCCCAGATTCTCAACACAAAGCTCTGCCCGGAAGGCCGGTTTGTTGCTGTGAAATGCCTTCTACATGGGGAACTATACTCCTTTGTGTTGGTATATGCTCCCAATTCAGCGCAAGCCGCCTTCTACGAGGCCCTCTGCGCTACTCTCCCCTCTTTTCTAGAAGGCCAAGTTATCATCGCCAGAGATTTCAATGGAGTGCCGGACCCTACAATAGACAAATCCCACCCTCCATCATCCGGGGACTTCACCTTAGCTTTGGCACTTCTACAACTATTCAGGACCCTGGAAGTGGTGGACGCGTGGAGGGTTCTTCACCCCGCCGAAAAAGATTTTTCATTCTACTCCTATGTCCACAGAACATTTTCCAGGATTGATCTCCTTTTGGTCTCCCCTCGAATTCTCTCATTCACCAACGAGGTCTCCATAGGCCCATGGATTCTGTCGGACCATGGCTCAATGTCCTTGGAAATCCGAACCCAGGACACTCCCCACCCAGCCAGACATAGATGGACACTCTGTGATCCAATTCTCAATGAAATGCCGCTTAGGGACTCCATCACCACCACAATCAAGAATTTCTTTCTGGAAAACCCTGTAACGGACACATCACCCGCCAACACCTGGGACGCCATGAAAGCGGTCATGAGGGGGGAATAATAACGCGGGGAGTTGCCTTCCACAAAGCCAGACGTCAAACCCGCTTGGCTTCGCGAAGATGACCTTCGGAAAGCAGAGCAAACTCATAAAGAAAAAGGAAGGTCCCCGAGAACTCAACGAGCCATCCGAACGGCATGGAATAAGATTGAGGCCCACTACACCAAACATACAGCACACCAAATAGCAAAGGCCAAGCAATTCTATTATGCTAAAAACAATAAAGTAAATAAACTACTGGTGGCCAAACTAGCCAAAGCAAAATGAAACAACATGATTATTGGGCTCCGGGACACACATGGTTGAATCCAATATGCAGAGCAAGGCAAACAACGCCTGGCAGCTGAACATCTGAAGCAGATAATGACTGCTCCACCACGAGACGTGGGCGAACAAAAGGAATACCTTTGCAAAGCAGCACTCCCTCGAATCCCAGACTCTACGAGAGACCTCCTGGATGCACCAATCTCTTCTGAGGAGGTAGATGAAGCTATAAAATCGCTTAAATCTCGTGCGCCATGCCCAGATGGCTATACGACCAGGTTCTACAGGGTATTCAAGCACCAACTACTCGCCCCACTGGCACAGCTGTTCAACTCCCTTAGAGATTGGCGTGATAACCCGTTCCATGCAAGAGTCAATCACTGTCCTGCTCCCTAAATCGGGAGGCGAGTCGAGATGTCCAGCCTCATATAGATCTATCCCCCTCCTCAACATTGACGCCAATACCTACTCTAAGATTCTGGCGACTCGTCTAGCTCACATCCTCCTGGATATCATTCAGCCCGACCAGTGCGGCTTTCTGAAGAACTGATCTATGGCGGACAATATTCGCAGAGCTTTGAATCTGGTAGATCTAGCCACACGTGGAGAAAGAGGGATGGTGCTTATGGCACTGGACGCAACCAAGGCATTTGACAAGGTGGATTGGACATTTATGAGGCTCACCCTAGAGTCATTTGGATTTGGGCCGGAATTCCGCAGGATGATTCTAGCCAACTATAAAACACCCAGAACCCTACTTAGAATCAATGGCGATCTCTCAGCCCCCATCACGCTGACCTGCGGAACAAGGCAGGGACGTCCGCTGTCCGCACTCCTATTTGCCTTGATCATGGAGCCCTTCGCCCAACGGATTAGACTGAACCACTTAAATATGGGGCTCCAGGTGTCATGATTCCTGTCCCTCATGTCCCCAGCCCTCCAAGAGGTCAGGCTGGAGCCAGGCCATGATCACCTACATGGCCCTCAAGGGCCTCTCCATCCCTCCAAAGACCCACTTGGAGTCAGACTTGGCGCTTGTGGCACCAGACTCACTCACTCCCATAGGATAATATTGGGGATTGGACTTGTAGTGCTTTGATGGGGACAAGATGGATGCCCCCACAAATTTCGGTTCCCAGAACTGCATGTGAAGTCTAGTCTTTTGGGTGTGGTTCAGCCCAGAGACACCTGGGATACCCAGAGACTATTTAAGCCACTCCCATGCTGAGAAACATGCTTTGTGTTTTCTGCTCCTGCAGCGTGACACTCACAGTGTTCGGATCAGTCTCCAGTAGGCCTGCATCTTTCTTCTGTGCTCAGCTCCTGCAAGAACAAGAACACCGTTAGGAACAGTCTTACTTTGCAGCGCTTTTGCCCATCATTCATTGCTTCTTCTGTTCTGCGGGCATCTTCGGCGGTGTCATTCCGATCCCGGCACGCTGCTTCCTAAGGAAAAGGGAATAGAACAGAAAAAAGGCATTAGTAAGCATTCAGCAAATCTTTGCTTATTTTTAAAGACTGTACGAGCTTCAAACGCTTACCTGAATCCCAGCCGCTCTGGGGGAACTCTGTCTCCAGAATTTCTCATCCATCTGCAAGAGGGAAAAGACACTCCAGGTTAGCGTGGAAACATATAGAGGCGCCGCATACCGCGCTTACTCACCGCATTTCTTCTTCATAACCGGCATCCACGCTGAAAACGTTGTGGCACCTAAAAGACACAGGAAATAAATCAGTTCAATACAAATATGAAAGGGGTGCATCGCGCTCTCACTCACCTTCAGCGCTACTCATCTCAGCAGCACGTCGCCATCCCCGGACGCCGGCCATCATTTAAGGAAGGAAAGGAAGGAAGTTAGAGAACTGTTCAAAAGACTCATTATACTTACCTGTCGGACTCTTGCCAGTGAAGTAACTAGGCAGCAATGAGCCCGCATCAATCGATGCGCCCCTGTGCTGAAAGCAGGAAGGAGAGCACACTTTCCAAAAAAACAAGGCCCAGTCTCCAGTCGAGTAGACTCCAGGGAAAGGTTTGAGGTCGTAAGAGGTCAGAACAGGCTGAGTGACGTCCCCGTGGATGCCAGGTGAGTGTTACACCAGGTAGGCCCCACACACCATAAACTGGCCCTCTACGCAGACGATGTCCTCTTGACTATCACTGACCCCTGCAGCTCATTGGCACATGCCTTGACCGAACTAAGCAACTATGGTAGGGTCATGGGCTTCACTATTAACTTCAATAAATCAGCAGCGTTGGGAATAAAGATTTCATTGAGAGAGCGAGAAGACCTTATTCCAATGTGCCCAATCCAATGGAAAACGAAGGCTATCAAGTACCTGGGTGGCCGGATTCCGGCTAAACCGACGGATGTCTACCGCATGAACTTTCCCTCGCTCTTCCAAGAACTGGATACCGACATGAAACGCTGGGAGTCCCAGGAGATCTCCCTGATTGGCAGGATCACAGCATGCAAAATGAACCTGCTCCCAAGATTTCTGTATGCATGTTCCGCCCTCCCGGTTATGATTCTGACCCCCGCACTTTGGCATTTGCCGAGGAAAATGCTGCAATTCATCTGGAGTGGGGAAAAAAGCTAGAATTACAAGAGACTCGATGATGGGGAACGCAAAGCTTGGCGGCCTGGGGGTCCCGGACCTCCAGAAGTTCCAGATAGCAGCCCAACTAGCGGGCACCCAAGCATGGCAAATAATTAACAATCGCCCTACATGGGTGGACATGGAACAATCGCGCCTAGCTCTTTCCCTACGCTTTCTTCCCACATCCCGCTGGTGACCAGACGACCATGGCAGGAGCTATTACTGACCACCAGGCACACTGTCGCCATATGGGTTAAAACGCTGAAGCAGAAGAAGATACCAAGGAGACTTAACCCCTCATCTCCGGTCTTTCTGAACCCTGCCTTTACCCGGGAACAGCTCTCAAAAACTTCACAAACTGGATTGCGGGTGGATTAGAGTCTATAGGGCAACTCTTCTAGGGAGGTCAACCACGCTCTTTCAAACAATGTAAAGAAAGCTTCCACCTTCAAGAGACGGACAGGTTTACCTACCTTCAACTGCGGCACTGGTGCTCCCACCCACAGACACGCCAAGCATCAACCCGCCTTCCCACACCTATAGAACTTACTCTCAAAGACCTTCCACTCCGAGGTAAGATTTCAACATTATATAAGCTTCTCCAAAAATACTTTATTACCTCCAAATCCCGGGCCATAGCACAATGGGAGGCACACCGGGGACACCCCATACAGGACCAAGCCTGGGTGGACATCTGCACCCACACCCAATCAGCATCCACCTGTGTTACAAATAGAGAATGCGCCCACAAAATTTTACTACGCTGGTACTACCCCCCTTTAAGACTGCACCACATGAATCATTCGGTAGACCCAGCCTGCTGGAGATGATGCGGCCAAGTAGGATCCTTTTTCCACATGTGGTGGACTTGTCGCAAGGCCCAGAACTTCTGGAAAGAATGCCTGGCGGTCATTGCAGAACTTATGCACATTACACTCCCACTAGAGCCCGAACCTATTCTCTTGGGTTCCCCGGTTCCGGGGATTTACTCACAAACAGGTCCCAAATCTAAACTGTTGAACTAATGCCTGTTGGCAGTTAGAATAGTGGTAGCCCGCACATGGAAACTGGTGGTGGGCCCACTCCTGCCTTTGTGGTGGTTGAAACTGTGGGATGTGATTATCGCAGAGAAGGTGACCGCAGCCAGAGCAGGTCTTCTCCACCGCTTCCGGAACATTTGGAACCCGCTCCTCGAATTTGATCGGGACTTCCCAGCATTGACATACAAACCCCAACTGGCCAGAAGGGTCCTAGGGAGCTGGCCTGTCCCACACAGACAGGAACAAGAAGAAAGAGACTTGACTGCGGGATGAACTCGGGGAGGGGGTGTAGTAACACCCTCGTGTAATAATGCATACCAAATGTTGATCTCAAGTGAATGTAATGTTTTCCTGCCTTGTTCAAAAATAAACATATTTAAAAAAAAAAAAAGTGTGATCTATATATTTAGGTCGGGGGATTCAAAGAGAGGGGCGTTATATAAGGGTACATCATCCAGAATTAAATGAACTTTTGACATAAAAATATATAAATAAGGGTTTCCATTGGGCATCCCATACTAGGCATTGACTTAGTTGGAGTGCTAGATTGAAATCACTTGCAGATTGGGGGCTCGTAACAGGACTTCTGGAGTAGGTCTACCACTTGTGCAGCTTAATACAGTGTGGTAACTGACAGGATACATAAATCCTGTTGGGCTACCACGCTGTGTTGCGCTGTAAAAGCACCCCTCAATAGGGAACGCTCTAAGGAAACGGTCTGTTTTGCAAAGATAAAATAATAAACTTCTGTAAATCAGGAAGGAAACCAAGTTCCAGAATGGTAGACATCAAGATAGCGAGAGAGCACCTTTTTCATAAGTTATTTGTGAGAGGTGAGTGGACTGAGCAGGAGCCGAATGTGTGGTTGCAGGCAATCACACCACAGATCACTGCAACAAGGTCAGATATAGGGAGAGAAAAGGGTCCCTTACATGTGGACCTGAGCGAACTATATATGGCCCTTAAGGCCAAGGATGAGCACAACAAGATTGCCAAGATAGCGGCATACATATATTTGTCTATTGGAGCCATACAGGATCGATATGCTGAAGGCCAAGATTTGGCAAGTAGGCAACTAATGGCATTAGAGAAGGCCCAATCTGATCTGGACTCTTCTGAGCAGAGGTTGGAGAGGATCCAGGAGTCAGAAAATGAAAGCAGGCAGTATTTGATATAAATAAAAGAGGACATGGGTATACTGCAACAGGAAAAGGCAGAGCAGGATGCCAGAATTCTGGCCTTGCAGAAGGAGTACCAAGAAAGTGTGGACTCCCTACTGCGGAGCCAGAAAAAGCTGGAGCAAAAATTGGACTTCAACAGGGTATGCACAGACAGGTAGTCACCCTGCAAAGCCACCTAAATAGCGCAAAGGCAGAGAGCAATAAATTGATTTTGAAAGACCTGGATACCCAGGCAGAGTTTGATGAAGGCAGAGGGACGACCTGGCGCACAGAGGCAGGCCCTTACTCAGGAAAGGGACACCCACCTTAGGCCAGGAAGTCAGTCACTTAAAAGGGAAACTGGAAGAAAATCACCTGGCCCTCCAGGGACTGGGTGACCGCCAACATGAGCATCAAAAACTTGTTAGAGCACACCAGGAGGGTGGAAGATGCTCTGGCAAGAAAGGAGCAGGCCAGTAGGGACGGGACTCAGGGGCTCAGTACTCCAAGACAAACCAGGAAGCACAGAGAGAAAATGAGGCTCTCTGTCAGCGCAATGATAGGCTCCAGCGACAGGTAGACATGCAAGAGAGACTTATAGAGACTATTAAGGCCTTGATTGAGGAACAGAAAGCTCAGGTTCTTGCATGGCAACAGGGAGCAGGGGCTGATAGAGATGAGGTTCGCTGGGGAAGGGAAACCCATGAGCATAACCTCAGGAGCCCTAGTACCAGAGGCCTTCATCTCTCCCAGTCCCTTGACTCTGCCACCCCCATGTCCCCTGGCGCACATGAGCCCAGGGCCACGGGGATGGCAGATTACAATCCAGTCAGAAGTATGGGGCTCATAGGCCAGCACCTCCCAGGAATGGATAGGCAGGCACCTGGGTATGGGTACCCAAGTACTGTGAAGTATAGTGGGGAACTCCAGTTGAGTAGACCCACTAAGGGCATCCTAAAAACCTCTGCCCAGTTAGGACAGTGGGGGGGTTACCCATCAAATCCTGCCAGCAAGGAGGAATCAGAAGACTCCTCTGAGTGCCCCAGCACACAGGAGACTAGGTCCCCACGTTCTGTCAGCCATTCCCAGGCTCACAGAATCCGGGAGAAACTAGAAGACCAGACGGGCACCTCTGGGAGCAGTGCCTCTGAGTCAGAGGATGAATGGACCAGGGTTAACGGAACCAAGAAGGCCAATAAGGCAAAAAAGGGCCTTGCTTAAGGACCCCTTAAAACAGATCAAGGCAATAAGGAGCGTCATCACGCCTTATCACAAGAACACAAAGTATTCTGTTTGGGAACACTTAGAGCTCTTTGAGCAAATGATGGAGAATTTCCATTTGAAATACAGCAGTAGCTGCATTCAGCATGTGAAATTGACATTCTCCCCAGAATACTCCAGTTTCTTTGCGGGGCTGGAGGACCAAATCATTCAAGATGGTCGACATATAGGGCGGCCATCCTAATGCATTTTTCTGTTCACAGAAGTCCCCAAGAGGCTCGCAAGGTAGCCTATAATTTACAATGTGGGGAGGATCATGCCCCACAAGAATTTGTGCAGGAATTGAAGCGTGCCTTTGCGCAGACTACCAGAGGGGTGCGAATGGACAGCAAAGAATTTGTTAATACTTTTTTCCATGCTCTACCCAAATACATCATGACCCAGCTAGTGAGAGAATTTCATGAGAAAAGATCACTAGACTGGGTCATTGAATAGGCCACCCGGATCTATGAGGTGCAAAAGCCCATAGACAACAAGAATACTCAGAAAAGCCCCAAAACAACCAACCCCCCTGCTGCTGCTAAGGTGGGAGAGGTAAAGGTTGCCCCCATTTTGGATTTGGAGATGGGAGGGCCTAAAAACTTGCCTGCATCGAATAATTCCAAGCCCAGAAGGCCCTTGGACCAGTCACAGACAGGGATCCAATGAGGTAGACCCACAAATGGGGTCCCTCACTCCCCTGACTATGTAAGTCCCCGCTACAAGGGGAACCGACCCATCCTGGGTTATGTGTGGACTCCTCCTGCCCAGGGGGGGGATCCAACCAAGCACCAACCCAGGGAACCTCCCTCCTAACTCCTCAAATCCTGGGCAGAACTGTTTCCCTAAGTATCCACAAAATTTCCAACCCCAGAACAATCCATCCTTCTTTCCCCACTTTCCTGAGCCCAGACAACCTAATCCAGGAGAGGGGAGGCCAAGGGTGGAGGGGTATCCAAATCTTCCCAACCCAGGGTATTCCCAGAGAAGGGATAGTTAACCTTCCCGGGATCAGCCCAGGGGAGAAAACAGAACCCCGTATCAGCCTGAGTGGGTATCACAGTTAGAGCGCCAGATCCAAAAAATGGCACAGGATCTGGGTCGCATGCTGAGGGCTCAACAAAACCCCCTGATGAGCATGCCGGCACAGAATGCCCCAAACTCTGGACCTGGTGCTCCAGAACAATGACGGGGCAGCACCCTGACAACCTACCGGTTCCCAGGGAGGAGGCACAAGGGGAAGGGGGGTGTGAAGCCTTGGAGGAAGCTTCCTTCCCCACTTGTAAATAGCCCCTGGAAACCTAGGAACCAGAAACAAAATCTCCTGCCCCTGAAAGTCTCCCATCCAAGGAGCAGAGAGGGGTAGGAGAAACTAAGGACCCAAACAGACCCATTATGAGGAGGAGGTACAGATCTTCCAATTTGAAGGGGAGGGATCCTCAGAGGATCCTGGGAAACAGATCTTCTCCTTCAGAGATGGGGGAACTCCTCCCAAAGAAAAATGGGTCCCAAAGGATTCAAATCCAGACTGGGTAGATGTGGGGACTGAGCTAGCGCCACCCATCATC
This sequence comes from Ambystoma mexicanum, assembly GCF_040938575.1. Lineage (NCBI taxonomy): Eukaryota > Metazoa > Chordata > Amphibia > Caudata > Ambystomatidae > Ambystoma > Ambystoma mexicanum. The sequence goes on from NC_090930.1 coordinate 931,515,009, forward strand.
CCAGAACCAACAACATGAAAATCCCCTGGTTCAAACCCATCCTGGTGACTGCCTCCAAAAAGGGGGGGCGGCCCAGAACCAGAACCAGGGGAACTCAAATCTTCTCCCATCTCTAGATGCCACCTTTTTATTTCAGATTCCCAAGACTCCCCACCGAGTTCTGCCCAAATCTCTTCTCTCTCAATGTCCAAAAATAAAAAACTAGCCCACCAGTTGTCCAAAAATGTGCATTATCTGTGCCCCCTTGCAGAGATGGAGGGAATATACTATGCCCTGGTTCAAGTACAGGGGCAGGGTACAATTTTGGCACTGGTGGACACTGGATCCCAAGCTACCCTTCTGTCCAAAAAGGCCTTTGATGAACTGAAATCAGGAAGGGGGGAGAAATACCAAATTCATCTCACCTCTCTTCCTGGACAACTCCATAACTTTGACGGGAAGGAAATTCCCGTCGAGGGGACTGCGGATTTGGACATTAAAATTAGGCGACACAAGGTGAAACACCTGGTCAGAGTTGTGACTCCAGGGGGCACCCCTTGTTTACTAGGGAATGACCGCATGCGAAGGTTGTCACCCCTAATAGATTGCGTAAACAAGGACCTCTGGCACCAGACTAGCCGACCAATAAAATTGAAACAGAGTGTCAACCATGTTAGTTTAAACGGCACATGCCACATGGTTGAACAAAAATCTGACCAAGTAGAATTTCACTTCCAGAACAACCAAATTTCAGACGTGACATTAATAGCAGTAGGACAACAAACTGGTGATGGGGGTCCTCTCTATTTCTGAAAATCAACCTTCCTTCAAGTTTAAGGTGGCATTCCACACTGGAAGGAAGCACTCTGAAATTCTTTACCAATCCACAATCAGACATTCCCACTCCTATAGTCCAGAAAGATGAGAAATCAGCTCAGAGCCTGGATGATATTCAGCACATTGGAGAGCAGTTGTTCATCCCTGTTCAGTTAAATGAAGGGAAGGACTTTGTTCTCGCCCGAGTGTGTGTGAACAACGGTAAGAGCTTCATCAGCAAAGCCATGTTCTTCCAACTCCCAAAAGGTCCAGCCATTCCTACATCAAGACTTATAGACAAATGGGAAATGGTCCTGGAAACACCCAATTCCAAACATCTCCTGCCAAGCAGGTGTATGCTCAAAATCTCCATAGGCAACAAGAGCATAGTCCATAATTGTTGGGTCGTGCGAGACGTCACTGCCGCCTGTTACCTAGGCAGTGACATTCTCAATCGCTTTGCCATTAGTTTGGACCTAATAAACTTCAAAGCTTGGTCCTGATTAGCGGATAATTCCATGGGCTTTGATGATCCTGAGAAAGCATGTAGGGCAGCTCAACTGCTGCCTTATGCAGTTGAAATTCAGATTGGAGAGGAAGTCACCATCCCAGAAAGGACCCGACAATTCTCCCTGGAAGTGAAAGTTAGAAGAGGACAGAAATTGAAAAACCCTGATGCCTATATTCATCTAAATGCTTCTCTCCAACAGCAAGGGTTGGGGGTAAACCCAACACCATTAGTCAATATAGAACATGACACCATTCTAATAGAGTTGGATAACAGCGACTTAAAGAGTATCAGTCTAGCCGCAGGCACCATTATTGGAATGGCGGTTGATGACCGACATTTTTCCATTGATTTAGGAAATGAACATTTAGGACCAATCACCAAGGACTGTTTTGACAGTGACAGTGATGACAATACAACACCAGACAGGATCTTTACCCGGCATGGGGGGAACTTCCTGGTGTACACTTCCGGCCCTTATGGTAAGGAAGATGTGACTTGTGACTTCAAGAGGGATGACGTGATTTTCCAGGTCCATGAGGGCTGCCTTTCCCACCTGAAGCCACCAGTCCAAATCAGCACTCTGACCAGTGGCTTCTCCACCCAGCTGGAGGAGGCCTCTGAGATAGCAAAACCAGAAGTCTTTCCAGGCTTCAGGCAGATGGTTGAAGAGAGAGTCAACCTAGCTGATGCTTGTGAGACTCTGGAGCAGAAGCAAAAGTTGAAACAAGTTTACTTGAATTTTCAAGATCTCTTTGCGGTGGACTCATATGACTGTGGTCGCACCGACATCCACACAACACCAATTCCCATGGACCCTGGCATGACTCCAGTGTTTTTGAAGCAATATTGCTTGCCTCTCACATCAATGGAGTGCCTTACTGAAATAATTAAGAACCTTGAGTCCCGTGGGATAGTTCGTCGAGTCCACAGCTCCTTCAATAATCCGGTGCGGGGGTTATTGAAGCCAAACAGCCAGTGGAGACTCTGCGCCGACTTTAGGGAGCTCAACAATTGGGTCCATACTTCCTGATGGCCTTTTCCCTACATTGACCAAGGGCTGGCCCAGATCCAGGGGTCACAGGTATTCACTGTCATAGACCTGACCAATGGATACTGGACTGTACCTGTCAGTAGGGAGGACCAATACAAGCTGGCTTTTACCTTTGGGGGCCAGAAGTACACATAGACCCTGACTCCCTTCGGATACATCAACTCCGGCAATTAATTCAACATTTTTCTACATAAGGCCAAGCCCGACCTGGGTGAAAGGGGGTAACCTGGCCTAGGTAGATGATGTACTCATCAAAAGCTCAACTGAGGAGGAGCACATAGCAGAGATCCATTATGTTCTGAAACAGTTGAGGGCAGCCGGAGCAAAACTTTCCTTTCTAAAGGCACAGTGGTGTAGAATACGTGTCAATTTCTTGGGGCATGAGATTACTCCTCAGGGTCCTCAGGGTCTCTGTCCCCAGGAAAAGAAAGTGGAAGCCCTCCAGAAATTGAAAGACCCCACCACTCTGCGGGAAATAAGGAGCCTCCTTGGACTGGCTAATTACAGCAGAAAGTTCATTGAGGGCTACGAAGAGATCACCAGACCCCTGATTCATCTTTTGAAGGGGGGTCAAGTGGGAATGGGGTCCAGAACAAGCAAGGCAGTAAGACAATTCAAAAGAAGCTTCTCACAAGCGCCTTGCCTAGCTTACCCTGTCAGAAACAAGGAGTTCTTTTTGGAGACAGGGTTCTCTAATACATGCTTGACTGCAGTATTATACCAAAAGCATGACAAGGTCAATAAATTAATCTCCTATGCGAGTAAAACTTTATCCTCTGTGGAGGAAAAAATCATCGATTGTGAGAAGGCACTCCTGTCAACGGTCTGGGCAATGAAGAATTACCACCCGTTTATCCAGGGGGAACACATCATAGTGGAGACTCCACACCAGCCTCTGCAATATCTCCAAAGTGACAGAATCCGGGCTGGAAATGTGAGTAATTCCTGAATTACTTCCTAGATTCTGTCAATGCAAGGCTTTCCTGTGGAGGTCAGATGTGGCCAAAACAAGAAGAGTCCACTCGCGCAAGGTCTGGCTGACTTGCATGATTGTGCCAGAGAAAACTGTCTCGAGGACGAGAGTCTCAAAATCAAGGACAACATGGAGGCATACCTCAATTCCCCACACAAAGTCTTTGAAGAAGACAAGTGTGAGGGAATGCCCTCTGTCTATGTGGATGGATGCTCTTACCATGTTGACAACAACGGGGAAAAGAACTTGTGGCTGGCGTAGGGAATGCATGGGTGAATGAGTCCCCAGAACCCTCCGCTGGGTACAAGATTGGTTCCTGAAGTAGTCAAGTGGCAGAGTTGATGGCTGTGCATCAAGCCATCCTCACTGCTGTCCAACATCAACTCCACAAACTGGTCATAATCACTGATTCAGATTATGTACGGAACGGGTTTGTGGAGCACCTGGTTAATTGGAAAAACCAGAGGCATGTTATGTGCTAATAACAAACCCTTGAAACATGGGAAATTAATCCAAAATATTGATGATCTGGTCACCTCGAATGGGATGACCATCTACTGGAAAAAGATCAAGGATCATTCCAAAGTAGAGGGACCAGACAAAACTGGAAATGACTTAGCTGATCAGCTGGCCAAAACCGGGGCCATCCGAGGGGATCTAATAGAGATCGAGTCCCTGTTGGGGGAAATCCAGGTCACTGCTATCACTAGGTCCCAGACAAATTATCTCTCAACTGCATAATGGAGTAAGGAGACCCCAGATGCTAATTTGATTACGGCTGAAAAAGGGGATCCAATAATTGGTAAGTTTTATCAACACATTGAGGACCCTGAGAACTTTCCCCTGATGGATACCGATTACATTGGGAAAGTGGACCTCAGAGTGTTGATGAAATGTCTAACTATGTTCCGAATCCAAGACGGTTTGTTGGTGAGGAAATCCCTAGCTGGCCATGATGAGTGGGTGGTTCCTACCTCATTCCGAAGCCTGATGTTAAGTCACGCCCATGATGCGGCCACAGCCGGTCATAGGGGGTTTCATACAATACTTGAAATCTTAAGAGAGGTTGCATACTGGCCACACATGGGGCAGGACCTCGACCAATACTTGAAGGGGTGTCTTGTGTGTGCACAATTTCAGCTAACATCCCTCACACATCGTGCACCTATCCAAAAGATGAGGATGACACTGCCATGGTCAGATTTGCAAGTTGACTTTATCGGGCCCGTGATTCGCTCCTCTAGGGACAACAAGTACATGTTGACCGTGACATTCTTGTTTACCAAATGGGTGGAATGTCTCCCGGCCCCAAACTGCAAGGCAGAAACAGCAGCTGCCCTGATGATCAACCACATCTTTCCGTGTTTTGGTCTACCCCAAAGGATCGAGTCAGACAGAGGTAGCCATTTCACCAGCAAAGTTATGACAAAGATATGGGAGATACTTGGGGTTTAAAGAAAGCTACATATTGCTTACCAGAAGCCTCTAGTGGTGCAGTAGAGAGATACAACAAAACAATTGTGAGCATATTAAAAAAGTTTGTGGCAGATTCTGAGCCAAGTTGGGATATCCGATTACCTCTTGTCCTAATGGCTATCAGATCTACTCCTTCATCTGCAACTAAAATGTCACCTTTTGAGCTGATGACTGGACGCAGGATGGTGCTTCCCCAGCATCTGCTCTACAGGACCCAAGAGCAGACATTGATCAATGCCTCCACAACTCATTAGTATGTTGAAAACCTAAGAAAACACCTTCAACATGCTTTTATCATGATGCCTACCCCCGGAGCACCAGGCCAGGTCCAGCACCCCCGGAAGCAGGTATCATGCCCTCGGGTAAAAGCCCAGCGGCCCCTTATAGGGGCTCCTTGGACTCAGTCCTGGCGCCTTTGGCGCCAGGCTCATGTTGGACATCAGTCCTAGCGCCATAGGCGCCAGGCTCATAAAGGGAGGTGTTTTGTGCACTTACCTGATGCAGACCATGCTGCACGCTTCAGGCCTCCCTGAGACCTGAAAGGGACTATTTTTTCATAGGGACTATTTTTTCACTCGGGCGTGGACAGGGAATGATACATACCTAGTTGGGGAAGGATACATACCTGGGACTTCTTTGGAGGCTATTTAAGCCACGCCCAGACAGCAGCTCATGCTTTGCGTTGTTCTGCTTCCTGCAGCTTAACGCTCATCGTGTCTGCTCCTGCTCCTGGACTCCAGCCACGCCTGCCTCGAACCTGGAAGACCTGCAAGGAAGGAAGAGAAGAGAAAGGTGAAAACCAAGGACTATTTCAAACTTCTTACCTGCATCAGGAATCTTCTCGCCAGCATCCCTGAAGAAAGACTTCCATTTAAAAGCATTGCCTTGCTTGCTGCAGCGCCACGCTTCACTCACCTGTCCTCGAGACATCTCCCGGCTCCATCGCGGCTGTCAGCATCGGACGCCACATCTCTGCACCTAGGGGAGAGAGGAAGAAACAAAAGGTGAGCAGAAGGAACACAGAAGGAAAGCCTGATTAACAGCCATAATACTTACCGGCTTTTCTTCCACATTTCGGGTCGGCGCCGCCCCGTTGGTAGGTACCGTACCCCGGCTCCTATGGGGAAAGGACAAGAGACATTTCTGGGGGATGATAAGGACATTTAGAGGGATCGCCCTCATCACTACTCACCTCGGCAGTTTAACCCCTCGACGCATCGCCTTCATTCTGCACCTGAAATAAAGGACAGATCACAGGTTAGAAAGAAAACATAAAGGGGGCCTCACTTGAACTTTGAACTTTCATACTTACGGCGCATCGCTCAGGAAAGTCAAGTGGATTTTGCCAGCGCCATTCTGAAAACCAGTGAAGTAACTGGACGAACACGCGCCCCTGCTCCAGAAGCAGGATGGAGAGTTCATCCTTCCCAACCATAAGGTGAGCTTCAACCGGGGTTTGGAGGAAGTTAGAGAGGAACGAAGCGGGAAGGGGGAAAGGGGGGAGCTCGCACACTATTCTGCAGACTGTTAATCCCCTTTCTCATCTGCAGAAGGATATTCCTACGGGCCAGGCAAGCACGATTTGGAGGTCCTGTCCAATCGGTGTTCCGGGTCCTGCGCATCACGCTAGAAGAGGCCACAGCAATCCAGACTAGACCAGCGCCCCCGTGGGAACCAGGTGAGCGTTACAGCTTTTGCCTATGCTCAGCGAAATCTAGAGAGATCAGCCGACAGCATAAAGACCCACTATGACTTAAAGACTACCAGTTAAGAATACAATGTAGGAGACCGGATCTACTTATGCAATTTCCAAAGGAACCAGGCCAAACAACGCACATTTTTGCCTACCTGGAGGGGACCTTTTGAAATTGTAGACAAAATTTCACAAAAGGCAGTTTGGCAGAGGGGGAAAATAAGTGGGTCCATATTAATCAACTAAAGTGTTGCCATCCTAGGCACACTCTGCAGCAACTGTAGGAGTCTTCTGGAACCCCAGAGGGGGCCACTCCAGCTCCATAAAATTCCAACTCTAAATAGTCCAGATGTAGTCTATAAAAAATAATAATAAAAATGCGTCCTGATTATCAAAATGTATGTGTCCGCCTCACTACATTAATAGTGGTGGGGAAATGTCTACTAATATATTTTTGCTTTGTCATCCTAGGAGAGATAACCTATAGTTGATTGGAAACCATGTAGACTGACCAAGGAGGACTACCCGGGGACCGGGAGCAAAGATCCGAGGGGCCTGGCGTATCGCTCAATACTCCCATCAGGACTGGCGAGAAAAAACGATTGATCCACCCCTGGCGGAGGAAAAGATGATGAACTTTGCCATTTGTGGAATCAGAAGAGATGACGCTGACATCCCAGTCCATTGATGGACCGTCAATGCCAATCACAAGAGGGGGGCTTGTGGGATGTCTCAACCCACTAGTCCAAGCCCTGCAACATTACTGTGCACTGCTTGCAGCAGAAACATCATAATGGCTGGCAGAAAGCATGCTGCTTGTAAAAAATCACCAGAAAGTGCGCAGTAAAAATCTGAAAAATAGGCCGCCATCCACTTTTGCCTATGTCAGTGGTAACACAGGAGACCACTGCCAAAACCCACCATTGGGCTACCCACAAAGTAGCCTGAAATCACTTGAAAAAGCAATGATGATTACCAAAAAGAAACACAGAGCTGTTTGAAAATCTGTTTTCTTGATTGTCAAAAAATGTGCAAAAATCATGGCTCACAAACCACCCAAAAAGATCCAAACTCCTTGTTGGGTGTTGAACATCATTCTACTCCAAGAATCCACATAAATACAAGGTCTACAGAAGTAAACTTAGCAGAGGAAAATCCACATTGAAGATTGCTTGCTGAAAGAAATCTGTCATAAATGGGTGTAGTACCGTTACTCACCTCTGTCAGAAGCCGACGATTTAAAACCTATCATGTGTAAAGTTGGACATTGAACTCAAACTATGCCAAAGAAGAGATTTCCATCAAAATGCCATAGAAGAGTGCCACACATTGATTTCATGTTGAAAAAGACTGGAATTAAAGAATATGTTTGCTTATTTTCAATTTATAAATGTATTTTCTTTCATAAGGAACTATGTTACAATTGACCAGAAGGTAACCTGATTCAGTTAAAACTTCCAAGAGGCCTTCTTCCCCTGAGAAACTCACACCTTGTTCATTCCCACCAAAAGGAGGATATCGCATTGGCATTTTAATCAGAAGGGGAGGAGATTTCCTCTGCTGCCCTGAGCAAGAAACAATGGGTTCCTTGGGCTGAACAGAAAATGCTAATTCGGGTGTAACTGACAAACAACTGCTCTGGCAGGAAGGCAAGCCATGTGACCCTCTGACTCAGCCCAGCTCTGAGGGCGGGCCAGACTGAAAATGTGGATTGAAGTTGGAGTAAATGTATGTTTTTAAAAAATGCTTATAGCAAAGTGTACTGAACTGACAAAAAAATGAAACTTAGAGATTGTTAAAATGAAAAATTTGCTCACAGTCTAAGACTAAGCTGGAATCTGTGCGATGTTCTGAGACTGAACACCGGAAATTGTTCATATTGTAGCAATTGTGTTTATGTTAGGAACATGAACATTTACAGAAATCTGCCCAGATGGGATGTGCATGCATGTATAAAAATTGGTGCAGAGCTAACATTGAGAAACCCACCAAAAGCACAAAAAAGTTGTCATTTCTGAACCAAAGCTCGTAGGAACATGGGACTTGAACAGAGACATGCCTTAATTAATCTGTGATGTGTATATGTAATATCAACAAGTTGTGCATCTTGGAAATATGTTTTTTGGGGAAAATAGATTTTCTAAGAAAAAGCAAAGGGGAGGGTTTTCCTTTGGCCCATAAACACGGTGTCACTCTGACACATATGACACACTGATCCTGTCTCAAATCAGGAGAGGGGAAATTCTCTGACCTATTAGATCCTTAGAGGGTTGGGCATAGATAATCAGCCTCCCCACCCACTTTGGAAATGAATAAATAGGGACTGCTGAGGACAGACAAGACACACACTTTCCACTCCTCAGCTGATTTCTTGGCGAAGCACTGTGTAGGAAGATCTAGGCTCCACACATTGATCCAGAGACCAGACTCTATTACCAAACTCTAGAACTTTGAAGCAGAGAGGCCTAACCCAAGAATCTGAATCCTTTTTCAGCAGGCCTCAGAATCTTTTGAAACCTGATTCTAACCCCTAAACTTCCACAGGGCCTAACTAAACCATTGAACAGCCTGGCTGAGCTGTTTTGCTTCTGGCCAAGAACCCTGTGCTAGAACCAAGATTCAGATCCGTCCAGCAGAGCTGTAATCAGAACCCATCAGATCCAGTCCAAGAGGCCACGCAGACCAGAGTGCCTTGCTGAGAGCAGAGTCCAGGTGCCCTGAATCCTGTCCAGCGGCGAGTGAAGTCCAAACCCTTGACCAGATCTTTATCGGGTCCATTCCATTCCAAAGCCATAGGAGTGAGTATTTAGTCTAGAATTGTCTATAGTCATCTCTTAGCTTAAAGTAATCCTATTCAATCCATTTCCACCTATCCAGAACTGCATTATAGAATCTTGTGTCCATCCTGAATTCTTCTCAATATATTGTCTGTGATAACTGTAGCGATAATCATCTATGCGCTGATATTTTGAAGAAAGTTAAGTGTCTTGGTGCACAACAACCAGAGTGGAAGGCGCCCTGAACAGGTGGTTGTCCCGTTGGGTATCTTGTACTTTCATAGCCCCTTAGTATAAGTCCATATTGGTTCCGAATCTTTAAAGCGCAATCTGTCATTTTGAAATCTTGACTCTGTTTCTGAAAAATCTACCTTCACAAAAACTTTTGTAACTTTTGAACCATACGTCCTAGAAACAAAATTTCACTCCATAGAAGAACAGCTATTTCTTGCTTTCAACTTCTGAACTTCGTTTTCCATCTGATAATCATTCATAAATCATTGCTAGTGTTGACCTGAACCAATCCAAAGTAACTTTCACTAATTCTGAATCTTCTTTAGCGAATTAAAGTCATTTTAGCAATTTCCCATTCATTGCACACCACATTCAAAAGCATTTTTACCGGTTTTTAAATCATACCTGTTCTCTCTAAGCTTGCTAGGGGAGGTGGGATTGAAATTACAATTGTTGCTTGTTACTCCTGATACCTGTGTGCCCTCATTCCATATCTTCATATTGCACATTGGGGGGAGTGAGTAACAAAAGGGGGAAAGAGTGATTACATTGTCTTTGGTTGAAATCATATCAAGTCTTATTTCTGCGTTGCATTCTTTCCTATCATTGCATTTTCTTGAACCCATACAAAGTATTCTCTGCTACATTATTTTTCCTATTCCTACTCCTAACTGATTAAAGAGATTGATGATATTGTAATATTACCCATTGCTGATCATTGCATAAATATTCGTAAGTGTGACATTCAGATATTATTCATAGTCATAAAAGTGTGATCTATATATTGTTCAATTCTTCAAATAAATCTTTTAATTTGCAAAACAAACCTACTTCTTGGCTCAGTGAGGTTGAAGGATTCAAAGAGAGGGGTGTTTTATAAGGGTACATCATCCAGAATTAAATGAACTTTTGACATAAAAATATATAAATAAGGGTTTCCATTGGGCATCCCATACTAGGCATTGACTTAGTTGGAGTGCTAGATTGAAATCACTTACAACAGACACAAGATAACAGTTCCTAGGACAAGACTCCCCTGCTAGTCAATTTTAATAAGAACACAGGCAAACTATTGGTGTCCAGGTGCACGAGAACAGTAAGCCAAAAGACTTAATAGAAAGTAACTGACTACGGCCATGAGTCATTAGAATTAGCTAAACATTTAATAAATAGATGGAAACATTTTCTCAAACATGGTACCCTAACACGTGACCCAGATATGGAAAACTCTAGCCATTCATTATATGCCAAACATAGATAGGACATATGCAGAACTCCCTCAGCATGCACACAAACACCAGATGGCACACAAGTTCAAAGCATAGGGAAGAACTCATCGCCTTGGGATGACTAGGAGTATTCTTTAATTGGAAAGATGGCAGAGTCCTCTTCCCCCGCTATGTCTTGCTCATATCTGGATGCCCCGTCAAGATGTCCAAGGTTGGTAGGTCAGATGCCAGCCAATTAAAATGTCCCTTGCCACATTGCCTATCCCAGATAGTGTTGACCAATTAGCTGTCCTTATAATGATGAAATAGAAAGAGTGGTTGTAGTAGTGTGGGCCCAGGTGGAGGCATCGGATAGGTATCCACCAATTGAGTTACTGACCCCCATGTATCATTTTCATATTTGAACCATTAACCAACCCGATTTCCCCATATATTTTGTAAAGAGATAAGTGTAATTTGATGTAATTCTGTAACAAAACTAGCTTGCACTTGTTAGAAAAACGAGAGCTACAAGAGGAAATGCTTCTATGTTGTCCCGACCTGGATTCATTGTCTGACTAAAACTCGGCTTTGACAAGCATCATTGAGTATTTTTCCTCATTGATTGTGTGTTCCTTGGCACCTCCTTAGCACGTGTATGCTGCCTTTTGCCCTTCACATTTGTACTGTGCAGTGCAAAGTGAGTAAGCGCTTCATGGTGTGCTTTAAGGCCATGCAGCATTTAAGTTTGTCTGTGAATGCCGCTTGTCATGCTCACATTCCAAGCGGAGCACACAATTGAAATTAATCCCTTCCAAGATGTAAGCATCTTTGGGAGTGTTTAATTTCAACTGAGAACATTGCTTACCATCTGCGCATGGTAAGCAGTCTTCCCAAATGAAATTTAATGGGAGGGTTTAATTGTAATTGTACACGTTTCCTACCATGCTTGCATGTAAAATGGATGCTTATGGGTCAGCCTGCTTTATGCTTGTGCATAAAGCAGTCAGACCCCAAACGTATTGCACGTTTCTGCGCCGGCATGGAAATCCTTGCTGGTGCAGATGCTGGAGCATTTATATGGTGGAGTGGAAGGAGGTGGTGGAAATGAAACTTGCGTTCCGCCCCTGCACTCTGTCATATATATGCCTGAATATGAGCCATAATGTAAAGGAATGGCGTAAAATGCTTACTCAAGGCTTTTATGGCACTCATTTATGCAACATGCTCATGGAATATGCCGCAGCTTGTTTTGCAGTCACACTCATCTCAGGGAGTTCCTTTCCCCCAAGCAAGGTGGCACACAATAAAGCACTGTTTATTCAAGTTAAGTTTGGTGAGGCCTCCAACCCGTCTCGCACCCAACCAAAACAAATACCCAGTGTCACCAATGGTCTAGGAACCAGACCAGTGTGTAGTAACTATATATATTTATTAATTTATTGAATCAAGAACTGACAAACAGACTAACATCAGCCACCAATTATGTGGCAACAGCCAAAATCACCACAATGACTCGGTTATATAAAACATCACAGGTGAAACTTTGAAACATGCAATAATAACTTACACAGATTTAATTTCAATTGAACTGACAGAAACCATTCTCAATATAATACAGGTTCCAAGGGAATAACTTACTTTGAAACAATACTTTTCTCCCAGCAACCCCCACCCTCCAGGTCTCAATTTAATATCACCCCTTTTATTGAAAGGCAAGATGCAGGGAGAGAGGAGACAATAGAAACATTGTTTTGCTGCTGATTTAAAAAGGCGCTGTTGGGAAAGAAATTCAATGAGAAAAATCGTTTTTCAACACACTTGAAAATAAAAGGCAGGGCTTGATAGTTTGGGGTAAGAGAAAAATTAAAACAAAAGAAATTTCGTTTTGCACCATGCATGCAGATGGGATACAATGCTTTGCAATTCTGGTTTAAAAGGAATGGGGAATTTCATTTTACACCTGCCACACTGACTTGAAAGATGGTGTTTTATGGGTTACTTCTTTATGGGATGATGGTGTTATAATAATAAAGCACTTTCAATAACATACGTCTCTCGGCAATTGTAAATAACACCTACCTCTATGCATATCAGTAGTCTTGTAAGAGAAGAAGGAGAGTCTCACCTAGAAACCCCTCCACCACCCTGCCAAAAGACTAGGCAGAAGTGGAGTCTCCAGGGAAAACCCCAAAAGGGGAAAACCCTGCGATGGGCTGCTGGGGTGTGTAGACTCCTGCAGGCAGCTGGTGATGGCATACACGCTAGTTTTAGTGCAGACCAGAATCCTCTCATGAAGAATTCTAATAAAGACTGAGTAAGTGAAAGGTAAGTATGAAACAGCAGAACCCAGCTGGAGAGTTGTAACAGATGGAGACTCCCCCCCTCCACCCCTTTCTATGTGGAAGTCAAAGATTTCAGAGGCAGTCCCCAGGTCTTTATGGGCTATACCAGCTCTAACACACTGGGCATGAGCTATTGTTAGTTTTGAATCCTAACAACCCTCATCCTGTGATGTTCTATGTGGGAATTAATTGATTTACTTTAATCAAATGTGCTAAGGATCTACACAGTTTCCACCCTCCCCACACTTTAATGGAAAGGCTTAAGGATGGCTGTTCCCAACACAAGACAATTTCAACAGAGGGCTGGTTTTCTAAATTGGATTAAGATTTGGTAAATTTTGCAAAGGGCCTACCCAGTTTCACTTCCCTCTACCCACTAATGGAAAGGATAAAGGCAGGTGGCTACCCACATAATTGATGGCTTTGGGATATCTACTTACATGGGAGGCTTTGGTCAGGGAAAACAGCAGGGCTTCTCTGAGGACAGCACAGGTCAGGTCAAGGGCTTTCAGTCAGGGATTTTCCCCTGCACCCAGACCCCTTCTGCTCCTCTGGTTTGGGCCCCAGCATCTTTGCTAGTTGTTCCTCGCAAGAGTCCAGAGACCAACACCTCTTTGTAATGCAATGTGTCAACTTGGTACTAACACCCCTCCTTGGTACGAAAGGGCCTTGAATGTCCTTTCTGGAACCACTCCTTTCAGAGCAGGGAAGTGTGTGAATTGTAGGAGATGGAAGTCCCCTACTTCAAAGGAGGACCATGTTGTGACCAAGTGGTGCATAGGGCTCAATTAATTAGGGGGACACTTTGATGTACAGCAGACAGGAAGATGGGTGGGACTTAGAAGTATATGTTATCATCCTTCCCCTGTCTGTTGCCAAGCGCTCTGATTCTGATCTGAAGCATCACTGAAGATTTTTGGTTGGGACCCAGGATTGGATCATTAGGGTGGGCTTAGCCTGCACCAATCACCGGGGTCCACTTGGCTTTAAAAGAGGGCTGAGCCAAACACTGTGCAGATCACCTGAAGACTTTGCAAGGAGTAACAAGAAGGACTCATTTGGACCCGAGCTGAAGGTACAGTCTACTTTACATCTTCTGCCAGTGAAGGAAGGCCAGGAGTTCCAAGAGGGAAGCAAGATCCTTCCCCTAAACATCTCACAGGGAACAGAGGGAGATACCGGACTCATAGGACCCGTCGAGCAACTCCAGAACTGGTACTCAGCCAACACACAGCGTACCCTGCTAGGTTCTGACATCAAGCTTCCTAGGTGGGAAGTGCCAGAGAGTGTCTGGACAAAGGACAAGGCTGTTGCCTGCTAACACCCTCCTGAGCTTTGGGCCATCCTCCTTGAAAGGACACAAGCCCTGCGAAGAAGCTCGGAGGAGTGGCACTCAAGCATCATCCAGTGTGGATCTTTTTAAGGACAATTTCAATATAGTCGAGTCCTCGAACTGCATTTGGCTACACCGCAGACTGTTGTCACGCCACAGTCAGCAGAGCCGTCCGAGACACCTCGTCCAGCATTCTATATCAGTCACCCAGCAAGGCTACACACAGTCTCTTTGAACACAAATCCACAACCTCAACATCTGATTGGCTGATCCCTACAGTCTTCTTTCCATGCTGGATTTGCTGGAAAACCCTGGATGCAGCACACCCTGTCCAAGGACTGCGTAACTCTGAGACGCCCCTTCTACCATTTCCACTTCACTCTCTGTGCCATTCCCTCATTGGATACAGCTAGGCAGGCACAAAATACCGAGAACGTCCTCAGAACACCCCCATTTTGTTTATTTTCGAACATTTCAGGACACCGCGAGTGTTCTTAAAACACATTCAACTTGCCAGCGAACAATGCGGACAATGTCCTCAGAACACCCCCATTTTCTTTATGTACGAACATTTCAGGACACCATGAGTGTTCTTAGAACACTTTCAGCTTGACAATGAACAATACAGACAATGTCTTCAGGACACCCCCTGTGAATATTCCAGGACCCCACACGTCTTCTTAGAACACTTTCAACTTGACACCGAATCCATTCTGTTTATTTATGAACATTTCAGAACAGCCGTGTTGTCCGCAGAAAAATTGAACACAACAAAAGCGTCTAGCACATAAAAAAAACAGAACATTGAACCTATCTCATACTCCCCCACCCTCCCCAAACACTCTTACACACCAACACACTCCACTAAATACAATTTTTAATCCAAGTTTCACCACGCTGTCCGCGGTCGTCGGCGAATACAAGATGGCGGGCGCCACAAAAAATCTGACGCGCTCCACGCCCCACGCCCCACGCGGTCCAATCAGCAAACACATTGCATGTTCGCGGACATCGCGCAAGCCGCTCGGCCAATCAGGGCACTGTCCGCGGAGCGAACCGGGAAGTCCATCCGCGAAGCGAACGGAGATATTGCTAATTTTTTTGCCTTACATTTTGGTCATTTTAAAAAAAAACTACTGGATGGATTTACACCAAATTTGCAAAAGCACGCTTTCGGGACCAATTTGGTGTAAATCCATCCAGCGGTTTGGGCTGTAGGCGTGTGCAAAGTTTTTTTCCCATTATGTCTATGGGAAAAAACAAAAGTTTTGGGACCCCCCCCTATAACTTTGCCCCCCCTGGACCAAACCTCTCCACACTTTGCAAAAAAATTCAGAGTGGGCCATATACTTTTTTTGCAAAGTTTGGTGAGGATTCGTCCAGAGGGAGCGAAGTTATAAGCCACCCAAAAAATGCTCTTCCTATGGACACACCAACTTAACCATAACTACATGGACGCTACCGTGTCCATGTAATATATATATATATACATGAGTTCTATGTTTTACGGTGAATTAGACCATTTTATTTATTTATTTATATATTGCATTTGTTATACGCCCAAACCCGGGGGTGTCTCGGCGTAGGTTACAGAAGGCTTGAGTCTCTGGTTACAGTGAGAACTATAGTTTCATTTCATACAGAATTGTTAACAGTACATTTTAGAACAACACTTGGGTTACAGCAGGCTTGAATCTCTGCTTACAATTAGAATAATTTCATACAGATTTCTTAATGTGCATATGGAACCAGTGAGTACAGTTACAGGACAATTAGGTAGATGTGGTAAAGGTGGGTTAACCATGCATGGTCGGTAGTTTGTGTAGATGGGCAGACAGGGGGACCTACTAATAGTTTAGAATTTGTTTAAGAGCCACATTTTTAGTGTCTTCTTGAAAAGCTGGTGAGGAGGCTCGTTTCTGGTATGAGGGGGGAGGGAGTTTCAAATTTTGGGTACCATTACTGGGAAGCTACTCCCACCCTGCCTTCGTACTTTTGAACCGACGGACAAATAGCTGGGTACTATTGTTGGATCTCATTATCCTCGTGGCCTTGTTTAAGGTGATGGCATTGTTCAGGTAGGTGGGTGCCTTCTTGGCTATGCATTTGTGTGTGACACATAATGTTTTAAAAATAATTCTAGCTTTAACAGGAAGCCAGTCCGATTTTTTTAAGCCAAGGGCTGCTTGTAAAGTTTTATTTTGCAACAATTGGAGTTCATCCAGATTTGAATTCGAAGATCCTAAAAGTAGAACGTTACAGTAATCTAACTTAGACAAAATGAGTGCACTGGCAAGCGTGATACAGCTTTGCGGGGTCAGAAATTGACACCTTAAGGTGATAAGTTTAGAGGTATAGGACGTAGATGAAGAGAAAGCATTGACATGTTTAGTCATTGTTAGGTTGGTATCTAAATGGACGCCCAATGTTTTAACCTGCTTAAGGACTGGGATGGGTGTTCCATTAAGGATAATGGTTGAATATTCTGAGTGGAGGGATTTCCTTTTAGCGGTGGAGCCCACGCTGAAGATCTCCGTCTTTTCATCGTTGAGGCACAAGCTGTTTTTGGCCATCTAATTTTGGATTATGACGTAGATCTTGTTTATGGTAATTGTTTCTTGCTCATGATTGCCATTGGGCCTCATTAGGACCCTGGCGCTAAGTGTTTAACGGCGCCGTAAAAGGCTGCGGCGCTGTTAAACACTTAGCGCCTTACTACGAGGTTCCTTTGCGGGACCCAAACGGCTGGTCTGGACCAGCCGTTAAAGTAGGGACCTGCAAAGGGACCTTGGTGCTAAGTACGGTACCGCAATTTGCGGTACCGTACTTAGCGCCTTCCCCATTCCCATAGAGTCCTATGGGGTGAAAATGGGAATGGGGAAGGGCCATGGTTCAATGGGGAATTACCGCCCCGCCAACCTTGGAATGGGGTGGTAATTCCCCATTGAACCATGGCGGTCCCGTTACAACACCGGTACCAACCATGGTGCTAATAGCGCCATGGTTTAGCGCCAGTGTTGTAATGAGGGCCATTGATAGGAATGAGGATCTGGGTGTTATCTGCGAAGTTCGTATAGATAACACTCATGGCGTCAAAGGCTGCAAATAACAATTTAGTGTAGGCCTTATAAAACAGTGGGTGAAAGTCAGGAACCTTGTGGTACACCTAAAGGAACTGGTATAGGGTCTGCTGATTCCTTAGCAATGGTTACTCTTGAGGTACGTTCTGCAAGAAAGGATTTGACACAAAGGGTAGCTTTGTGTGAGAATTGAACATTTTCTGACAGTGACGCATTATGTGTCATGGTCCACCAAATCGAAAGCAGCTGACAGGTCTAAAGGAGTAAAATACAAAGATTGCCAGCATCTCTTATAGAGTCCATCTGGATTTTGAGGTCCAGTAATGCCATTTCAGTACTGTGATTGGGCCGGAAGCCAGATTGTATGGCTCCTAGGAGATGGTTCTGTTCAAGATGGTTTTGTATTTGACAGTAGGCAATGATGGTGATGAATTTCAGTAAGAAGGGAACTGTGGTTATGGGGCGGTAGTTTGTGGGTATAGAAGAGTCCATTGATGGTTTTTTGAGAAGTGGGGTAACCCAAGCTTCTTTAATACTGGCAGGAATAATAATGGACCATACTAATTTTACCTCGGCAAGCCCTTCCTGAGTGGAGTTACCATTTTAATT
The DNA here is from genome assembly GCF_040938575.1 of Ambystoma mexicanum. Lineage (NCBI taxonomy): Eukaryota > Metazoa > Chordata > Amphibia > Caudata > Ambystomatidae > Ambystoma > Ambystoma mexicanum. Next base: position 931,533,094 of record NC_090930.1, read on the forward strand.
TTTATCCTCATAGAGTGTATAAGTGAAAAATGATTCTTCATCTTACCAACATGAATTTTGTCCTTCATCCTCACACCAACTTTTAAATCTCACGGAATCATGATGTGTGAGAGGAAAGGTCGTTTTGACCCCCATCCCCTTCATTTCCTTCACTGCTCGCACTCTATGCTCGTCCCGCGACTGGTCATGCACCTCTGGCCAAAGGTGTCGAACAGCCCGGGGTCGACACATACAAGCGCAACATTTGTAAGAAGACTGACTCCATTTTGTAATGAACCCCAAATCCATTTTGGATCTGCACAAGTAGGACTCATAGTGAAGCCAGCCTGCAGGCCTGTAGCTCTCCCCAGGAGACACGTACATTCAGCCAGCTACTCCCCCCACCTTATCCCCTCTGGTGTCCCTGCAGCTGCACTGTTCTCACAGAAGACTGGGCTCAAAAGGCTACAAACTAAACACTGTATTTCTTGCCTTCCTCCTTACATCAGTGCCCTGTGAATGACTGGGTCAGAGCCTGGTCCTGGAAAAAGCAATTCATCTTCACAAATCTGCCTCCTTACTTGCAGACACTGCCCATGAGATATATAACCTATGTAACCCCCCAACCTCATACCCTTTTGATGTGGCATCCCACGACTGTGTGCCACCCTGCTTCACCCACAATACTAATCCCTTCTGCAACCATAAATCCTCTCCCATGTTAACATGTGATGAAGCCCTCCCCATGAGCTGTAACAGACCAAATAATAAATACTCTGCCTAACTGATTGTAATGAATAAGATATTTAAACCCACATGCTCTTGTGTCATGATATAGGTGAATGGTCTTTCAGTTCTGTGTACACTTGCTGCATGTATTTAGATGCCAGGGGACTCATGTGTTGTGATGTAGGGAGTGCCGCCCATGGACCCAATATAAATAGAAGAAACCTGTAGCACGGTGACCATTTCATATAAGAAGATATAGCCCATGATATAATCAGAAGCTCCTCCTTACCTGTTCCAAATGAAGTCACGGAAAACATGTTCTAACCCCATCCTAATGGTTTACTTATAACTTCATTTATTGGTATAGGCCACACTTGGAGAGCCACAAGGCCTTCTCTCCCTCTCCAGCAGTGCCACACACAGAGAAGCATATAGGCCCCCACCTCTTCCCCCAGACACGTGATAATGCTGCCACCAAAGGCCCATGTCTCACTGATCCCCCAATGCAACAAATGTATCCTTTTATCCTTCCGCTGGGCCCGTACAGAGTGTCCACCCCATGCCCCCTGACACAGATGACCCCCATACCTTTCTCTTCACCAGAGATGCAAGACAAATGTATGTATATATAATAAGTGAAATATATGATTCTCCACCCACCTGTCATGATGTCAATGGTTGTTTTTATTGGTGTCTTTTATGGATAAGATATGGTATCATCTTATCCAGAACCACCAGACCTTCACCTTGCGCTGACCAGCCTAGCTGATGCACGTGACGGCTGCCTTCCCACCAAGCAACTATCAAATCATTTTATGGCGGCGCCTATGAAGTTATACTGGATCTGCGGCTCCTCCAATGAAATGTAACCTTTGTACCTTATACATTTTCATCACTAATGATGTGGTAGCACGTTTTAATGCAATGTTAGTGTAATGTTGAGCAGAGCACTCTCAGAGTATGCAGAGTCCTCTGCATGCCATATTTTGGTTTAGATAAACTTTACCTTTAACTTCACCCGCACTTGGTCTTGGTCTCATTCCATCTGTGGTGTGTCCATTATTGACTCTCATTGGGGAGTTTTAATTGTGTTTGGGGGACTGCTCACTTTCATTTGGTGACCCCTGGACGTGATTGCAACCTTCCGTTCCTTCTGGCACAAGACGTCCTCGGCCACAGCGGAGACCCAGGTAGCGCCCCCTCAAGAGATGCCCACCTACGGCAACCGGTACACCTAGACGCGCGCATGCAGTAGGGCGAGAGGGTGTATGGGTCCCGGCTTTGCCAAAACCCACCGTACCGCTCATCGGAGCTGGGTGCGGCCATTGAGTGCAGGGCAGCGCCTTGACAGACTGGGACCGGAGAGTCTAGGATCAAGACGGACACGTGAGTATCAAGTGCGAGCGACATGAAAAGGCAGGAGGGGGAGGGAAGAAAAAGGAGGTCAAGGAGTCAGATAAAGGGATATTGGGGATTGGATAGAGGGAACATAGAGGGGAGAAGGGTCATCTAATATAGGGAGAATTCTTGTTTTTTTTCTATTCTTTTTCTTTCTGCACATGGCCATTAGGACAGTTAAAGAGATTACAAGGTGAAAAGGGATAAGGGAACCTAGCTCTGCAAGGGGATGGAAGGCGGTGCCGCATAGTACTCGACTAGTATAAGATATAATGAGGAAAATATGTGGAAACATTAGGAGTCTTATATAAGAAGAAGACTCGGAATAGTATTTAAAAATGCTTCATCTTTTTCTTCTTTCTTTGGTAAGGGGACACTCATAGATGGGAAGGAGGTAGTGCATAAGGGTCTAACATAGGGGAACGGGCTGGCATATCAAGGGAGAATATTGTAGGGATAAAGGGGGACAGGTAGGGAGGATTTATGTTAAGTGTTACATGTGGTATGTTTAAATTTCATTGTCGTGTAATTGTATTGTTTATGTCTTTTGCGGATAATTTGAATGAATAATTAATGATAGAAGCAATATTGTATAATTGTTTTGTTACACACTCTGTCATCGTAAGTGTGACAGGTTGTGGTCTACCAAATACAGTGTCACGGAGGTGACATATGAAGGTGTGAATCATTGAAGTACATTGAATTGCAGTGTTACATTGACTCACAAAGGTGGGAAGGTATTGCCAAGACAGGATGGGTGCAGAGACACCACTGTCACACATTTGTCAAAGTCTGCCAGGATAGGCAGACAGGATCACTAAGCACCACGATCAGTGGGTTACAGAATTGAAAGGGGAAGGTTTGCCCCAGGTGTGGCCCCAAGGGGCCATTTGATAAAAGTGTTCTAGACATGGTAGCGACATGTTTGTTTGTAAAATACAAGGGTAAACAGCTCCAGAACAGACGAGAAATATTAGACTTATGGAGACTTTTCGAGGAAATACCTCCAAGCAAGGCAAAAGGACAGGGCGCATCTCCCCTGGCAGTGAGTAGCGGTGAAAGGTAGAAGAAGTGAAGGAGGGAAAGGTAGAGGTCACGCGGTTGTACCCCCTCCTGCCAAAGCTGGTGCCAGCAGAAGGGTATAGTGATCCAGTGTATGTGTCAAAGCCCACGTCACCCTCTGCGCCCCTACCAACAGCCCCAGAACCACCCCCATATGATTCTCGAGGAGTAAGTGGACAGGTAAGTACCCCTACCATAGATATCGAGAAGTTCACCCAAGATTTAGACTCACGATTAACAAAGGCCGGGACAGAATTGTCACGATTAAGAGAAATATGTGAACAAGGTGGCTCGCCTGCCCCCAAAGCAGAACAGACGCAGATGTCCCATCCACTTGAGAGGTCAACAGAGGAGGGGTGGACAAAGGGAGAAATACTGTTCTGAATTAATGATACACCCACGAGAATAATAGAAATAGATCAAGCGGCTAGTGAGATGGGTGCGGAAGAAGGGGACATGGCATCAGACAGGGAGGAAGAATATTGGTACGACATAGAAGAGCAAAAGAAAAAGAGAGAAGGTTGGGGTGTGCGACAGGTGGAGGGTCAGTAGGAATAGAACAGTCACCCTTGAGGAGGGTGATGGAAGAAGAATGGCATGGAGGGTTTTGGAATAGGATGGGACGAATGGCGGTGTTGGGGAAAACGGGAGTAAAGGTAAGTACAGGGAAGAAAAGAAACAAATTACAACTACCACTGATACACAGAGGGGCGAGAAGACCCTATTATGTACCTTGGGCCCAGATGGATAAAGCAAACTTGCTAAAAATGTTACCCCCGCTCTCGGGAGGGGCAAGTAAGTGGATATGTGGATTCGAGAAAAACACTGCCGGGGTTCCTTTAGCGATAGGTGATGTCAAAAGCCTGTTAGTGTCTGCAGTAGGTGATCAAGCTAACAGGGTGTGGGCAAAGGCAGGATTTCCCCGGAATAACACTAGACTGTGATCACCATGATGGGGCATCTTTCAAAACAGTAAGAGCAAGAGTATGAGATGCAGACTTTCCCATATACGCCAGATTTTCAGTCTGTAATGCAATGCACAATGGGGGAGGAGGAAGATGCGATGGCTTACATTCTTCGGGTGCAGGAGATGTGGAGAGCAGAGACAGGCACAGCTTGGGATCATTCAACCTCCCTGTTCTATTTTATAATTAAAAGAGGGCTCCCAAAGGAAGTGCAGAAGGCTCCTGATAAAATAGCTGGGATAAAAGCCAAGGGCTGGCCAGAGATACAGAGCATTATAGTACACCATTGCAAAAGGATGAAAGAAAGAGGAAAGGAGATAGCCCAAAGGAGACTGGCAGATGAGGCTAAATTAATACAGACGAAACTAGTGAAGGTCACAGCAGCAGTAGCCACCCTCCCAACATAGAGAGAAAGGGAGGAGGAGGACGAGCCGATAGCCATACAAGCAAGAATGGCAGCAAACTGGGCAGGAAATGGACAGGAGCAGTGGAATGGTGAGGAGCAATATGGATGGCCACAATGGTAGGGGAGTAGCACCCATGGAGGAAGAAGTGGGTACAGAGGGTCTAGAGAGGGCGGGTACGGGTATGGAGGACAAGGCCCCAGAGGAGGAGGACAAGGGACATGCTGGAGCTGTGGGAGGTGGGGACATTTTTCAAGAGAGTGTCGAAGTCGGCCCACGGGTCCCTATCAAAACGAACAACAGTATGGCCACCCCCACCCAGGAAGCCCACATGGGTTGCCTATGGGTGGTCATAGGAGAAAAGAGCAACCCGATCCCAGGCACATGACGAACACAGGGAACATCCACGGTTGCGGGAACACATGGCCCGGCCCGCAGAAATCCCTTTGTTACAACAGCAAACGGTGCACCAGCACCTTTCAGAGGCACGGCCTTGGTAGCAGCTAATGTTTTTGACAGTGGGTAGAACACGAGATACTCAGCATAGGACAGCCCACAGAGAGCACTTGCGTGTCCAGTACTATCAATGACCCTCGACGCAGCTGAAGAACCACTGGTGGGGGAGGACATATGGAACAAACAGTTCATTTTTTTTTTTTAGAGCTCTCTTTATTGAGTTTGAACAACACAACATAGAAAAACAAACATGGAACAATGGCATACATAGGATAAAGGCAGCATCGCATTAATAACAGTTAGGAGAGGCCCATAAGGCCGAGGACCGTGAGACAATAACAAAACAAGGCAGGTAACCAATGGTAACAGTGATATTGGTCTAGCCCCACCAGCGGATCTCAGTGAGCATCTAGCCATTTACCCCATATTTTTTCAAATTTACGGGGGCAGCCCCGTATATTATAAATCCGGCGCTCTGAAGCTGCGCACCTGTCCAGCTCGTTACTCCAGAGGTTCAGGCACAGTGGGTCAGCCGATCCCCAATTAGCTGCAATAAGTCTTTTGCCTGCCCCCAAAGCAATTGCCAGAAACATTTTCTCATATTTTGACAGGTCTACTTCACCCCAGATGCCTAAGAGTACCATGTTGGGATCCCTGGGGATTGGTGTCGCCAGGGCAGCAGAGATTGTACTAATACTGTCCTCCCAGAAGGCCTGTAACACCCGACAGTCCCATATCATATGGTAGAAGGTGGCAGGTTCATTTTTGCATCGAACGCATGTCCCGTCTTCTAGTCCACCCCATCTGGCCATTACAGCACGTGAGTGGTATGAGCGATGGAGGATTCTCAACTGTATTAGCCTAAGCTTGGATTCTATACCAATTTCTCTGGGAGACATTAATGCATCAACCCAATCTTCAGGTCCAAGGTGACCTACGTCCCTTTCCCATTTGCTTTGAGCCCGTCTAGCTGTGTAGCCCCGAAGGAGTTAAGGGTCTGGTAAAGAGTGGAGGTGACCTTAGAGGAGATGCGTTGTGGGAGGATATTGGTCTCGATGGGGGAGCAGGGGGGTATGATTGTCGTGTCAGGGAATTGGGTGCGGATAGCGTGGACTAGTTGCGCGTGCCGAAACCGGTCAATGGGTGCCAGGTCGAATTGTTCTCGGATGGTCTCAAAGCCCAGGAGGCGACCCCCTTGTATCACCTGTGCTAGTGTGTGTATTCCTTTTGCATGCCAGTGACCAAGGAGCCCATTCTCACTATTTCCGGGAGGAGCGCATTGTTATGGGTTGTGATAGCGTTGGCTGTCCTTTCCAGCCGATTAGTTTGTGTGTGTCTCGCCAGGCGCGACGTATATGGTGGGTCATTTTGGGCAGCGCCGGTAGTTGGTCATGGGTGGCATACAGGATTTCCAGCGGTGTTAACGGGGCCATGATCTCCAGTTTCGATACGGATGTGTGGCAATGTGGGGTCTGCGTGCATCCAGTCGTTTACCACTCCTATCTGTGTCGCCAGGTAATAGATGCGTATGCAGGGTAAACCGATGCCTCCCTTTCATACTGATCTCTGGAGCGTATCAAGGGCGATCCGGGATTGTTTCCCGCCCCATAGCACTGTGCGTAGGTACTTGTCAATGAGTTCAAAGGTTTCTCGGGGGATGAGGAGTGGGGCGTTCTGAAGGACATACAGCAGCCTGGGGAGAGTCATCATTTTGAATAGCGCGGCTCTACCCATTAGCGATAGGGTAAGTGATTGCCAATGGGGGGTGTCTCTGGTGAACCGCTCAATTACTGGTTGTAGATTAAGTCAGGGATACTCCTCGAGCGTCGGGTCAAGCCGTATGCCCAGGTATTTAAATTCCTTAATAGAGACATGGTATGGGCAGGTCTCCGGGATCACAGACTCTCCCCCCTGAATCGGGAAAAAGATGGTTTTGGCATCATTAACCTTTAGGCCCGCAGAATTCTGATATTCCCTGAGAATGAGGGAGACAGCCGGGCATGAGATGCACGGGTTACTGAGGTATATAAGAAGGTCATCCGCATAGAGCGAAAGGCGGTCCTCTCCCCCTTCCGGCCAAACGAAACCGGTCCAGTTGGTATTGGCTCTAAGCTCAATTGCTAGCGGTTCAATGGCCAGGAGGAAGAGGAGTGGGGATAGCGAGCACCCCTGCCTCGTGCCCTACCCAAGGGAAATGATTTGGAAGACCTGCCGTTCACCCTCACCGTGGCCTCCGGGGATGCATAAAGAAGTTTTACCCATGATTTAAATGTCTGCCCCAGGTTCATCCTAGCCATGATCGCCCACAGAGCTTCCCGCCCCACAGAGTCAAACGCCTTTTCAAAGTCCACCACCAGGAGGGCGAGTGGGGCTGGTATTTCTTTCGCTCTGCTCAGCGCCAATTGAACTCTACGTAAGTTCATTCGAGTTGATTTGTTGGGCATGAATCCGCATTGGTCCGGGTGGACGAGGGTCTCAATCACCTGCAGTAGTCTATTGGCAAGTGTTCTGGCGAGGACCTTGGCCTCGCCGTTGTTCAGGGATATCGGGCGGTAGGAGGCACATTCCTCCGGGGGTTTTCCAGTCTTGTGTATGACTACTATGCATGCCTTCCTGAGGTCTGGGGGGAGTGCTCCGAGCTCTCTGCTGCATAGGAACATGCGGTGCATGTGGGTAGATAGTGTGCCACTGAGGCATATCCAAGTTTCTGTTGGGAACCCGTTGGGGCCCGGAGTTTTCCCGGACTGGAGCTGTGCCAGCGCCTCTTACACCTCAGTGTCGGTGATGTCAGCATTCAGGAGATCTGATTGGTGCTGTGGGAGTATCGGAATCTCGATTCGGTCAAGGTAGCGTGAGGGTTCAACTGGCGGTTTCTCAGTGGGTGGGGTGTAGAGATTTTTGTAGTAGTCGGCGAACGCCACGACAATGTCAGAGTCTTCTGTCAGCAGTGTTCCATCTGGAGATCTAATGGCCCATACATGTCCCCTGCTTTGTTCACGTCTCTCTAACCAGGCCAGAGTCTTGTTAGCTTTGTCGCCCCGTTCATATATTTGGCTTCGGACTAATTGGTGGGCAGTTCGTGCATTATCTAGGGATAGGTTGCTAAGGGCATCTTGCGCCGTGAGCATCGCCTCCTTTGCTTCTTGGGTGCCGTGTATTTAGACTTGCCGTTCACACTCCAGGACTCGTGCTTCTGCTTCTCTGACCTTCTGGACTTGACATTGTTGATAGGCGGAAACCGCTGATATAGCTTCCCCCCGGAGGACCGTCTTGTACGCCTCCCAGATCAAGATCAGGGTGTCCACTGAGCCTTCATTGAGTTCGAAATATTCTGTTGTCTTATTTTCAAGCTCCTCAACGATTTCAGGGAGGCGGAGATGGTATGCGTTTAAGCGCCAGTTACGGTCTGGATGGCGGGAGGATTTTTTCATGGTTAGGAGGAACGGAGAGTGGTCCGAAATTCCTCTTGCAAGGAATTCAGCGTCGAGAAGCCTGTGATTTATGTTGCGGGGGGTTTAAGGCATAATCGATCCTGGAGAACGATTTGTGGGCGGCCGAATAGAAGGAAAAGCCAGCCTCGTTGTTATGAAGCGAACGCCATGTGTCCGTCAGTCCCAAGGCCTCGGCGAACGCGGCGAGCGGTGTGGAGGTGGGGCGGGTTCCAGGTCTCCTATAAGATCTATCGACTGTGGTGTCCATTACTTCATTAAAGTCCCCCCAATCACCCAAATATCAGCCTCTTCTTCCAGGAGCAAGCTCTGTAGTTCGGAGAGTAGTTCTTTCGCCAGCGTGAGGGGGGTATAGATTGCTGCCAGGCCCCATTTCTCGCCCCAGATATCAGCTAGCAACAGTACATATCGGCCTTGGGGGTTGGTCCCGATCTTCGTTACCTGGAGGGGAACTCCTTTGTGAACGAGTATCATCGTGCCTCTGGCACCTTTCGTGAATCCGGCATGGTAGGTATGGGAATGATTGGATCTTTTGAAAAAGTTGGCGTATGTGCCTATCAAATGCGTTTCATTTAGGAGGGCAATGTCTGGCGAGTGTCTGTTTAGGTACTGGAGCACCAATCTTCGCTTTATGCTGGAGCCGAGGCCATTGACGTTCCAGGACAGTATGGTTACCTTGTTGGAATTCAATCTATCTGCGTGAGTCTTCTTGTTGGGATATCTGGAAGGATCAGTGGCAATTGCGCTTTTTCTGGGGACATATGGCGGTTTCCTTCCAAGGGAGACATCTGAGGGTTGCCTCGCATTGTGCTGCCTGCTGACTGGCTGATAATGGCGTCCACGGTCCTGGCCAAAGACAGTGTTTGCTTTCCTTGCCTGCATTTGTCGGTTTCAAGCCTTCTTGTCCTATGGTTCCTTAGATCCCCAAAATGCCCACCGCCCTGTACTTCCCCCCCAACTGGGAGCACCTGTCGCCCAAACATTAAACTTATAACTTGGTAAATTTCCTCGGGATAAGCCTGACTGGGCTAACGCTCGCGCCGCATTAGGAGCCGCGGCCGCTAGCTGAGCGCTTCCATGTTAATACATTGCAGATTAGTCCCCCCCACTGCGTGGGCCTTACCCCTTTTCCGCGGGGGTCCCCGTCATGTCGTTGTCTGCATTGGCCAGAGATCGAGGGGGCGAGAGCTGCTCGGGCCGGGGCCTCTGTGTGGGTGGGCCCGGTGGTGTGCGCCCCGTTCTGGAATACGTGAGAACTTGGGTTTCCAGCCAGTCCCATGCTTCTTTGGGAGTGTAAAATAGATGAATGGTGCCCTCATAGTGGACTTTGAGCGATGCTGGGAAAAATAAAGCATATTTGATAGAAAGCGACTGAGGTTTCTTCTTGACCGAGTCAAAAGATTGGCGGGCCTTTTGGACTTCCTTGGTGTAGTCGGGGTAGAAACCCGACCCTATAGCTGTTGTATGTAATCAGGCCGGAGGCCCTTGCCATTTGTAGGATCGCATCTCGATCACAGTAATTCAGCAGACGAGCGATTATCGTTCTAGGCGGGGCGCCCGGGGTAGGTGGGCCGGTGGGGACTCTGTGCGCCCTTTCTATGGAGAAGAATTTAGAATTTGGAAAGTTTTTTTTAGGGGCAAAGACATGAGTTAGCCAATCCTCTAGGAACAGTTCAGCGCTGGGGCCTTCCTCCTTCTCCAGTATTCCGAGGATATTGAGGTTTTTGCGCCGCGCTCTCCCTTCACTGTCCTCAGCACGGTATTCCAGTTGGGCAATTTTTTGGGTGATCGCGGCAAGTTGTTGCTCCAAGTGGTGTACCGTGTCTTCTGTGTCTGACATTCTCTGTTCCGCCTCACCAACCCTGGCCGATAGATTGCAGAGGTCTTGGCGTATAAGGGACACATCGGTGGATGTACCACCTATCTGTTCCAGTGATGTCCTCGATTCCCCAATCGCTCTCATGAGGTCCGTCAAGGAAATTGGGGGGTCCTGAGGCTCGTCTCCAGCCCCTTCGTCTTCTGGGGGCTGAGGTCCGTGGCGTGGAGGGGCCTCCATGGTGTAGAGGTCCATTTTGCTTTGCAGTGTTTGACGCTTGGTCTTTTCCTTCCCCATGTCACGGTTGATCAGCCCCGTGCAGTGTTGGTACAGCTGCTTCAAGTGGATGTAGGGTTTGGAAAAGGGCTAGCGTATGCCAAGCGGGTATGCCCAAGCAGTGCAGGGGCCCGTCGTGTGTCCGTGCGCTGGCTGCGCCTTAATATAGTTTGTTGGCAGCGTATCTCCGGTCCACGGGGGAGCGCAGCCCCCGGTTCTCCTTGTCCTGCTGCAGCTCGACCCCGGTGCCGCCGTCCTGCTGATTGTGGGGAGGAGGAAAAGACAGGCAGCGTAGGCCCGAGCCGCAGGTAGACAGTTGTGTGGGCCTTCGAGCCGCAGAGCCTCACCCGCTCACCTCACCGACGGGCCAGGAGAAGCGCCTTGATGATTCGCCCGCTGCCAGTGTCGGGTCAACGGGGGAGATCGCCGTGGGTCTCCAGCGGTATCTGTAGGGTGCCGGTTCTTGGAGTCGGGTTGTCTCTGTGTGCTATCTCAGGGAGGGTTCCCCGCGCACGCCGTGTCGTGGAGGGGGCGGGCGCTGCGTCAGGGCCTCAACGGCCGCGCCTCGTCCGTCTGCCGACTTTGGGGAGGATCTCGCGTCTCCTAATCCGATTTTCTTCGGGGTTGCGGGCACTGGTTCTCTACTGCATCCGCTACCCCCGGGGCATAGCCGGGGTGGAAATAGTACACTTTAACGGGAGTTCTTGCAGGATATTTGTAGCGGCCGCTGGGAGCCGAGGCAGTTAGGTCCGCATGCGGTGGGCACGTATGCGCAGTCTCAAACAAAAAACAGTTCATTTTTATGGTAGATTCTGGAGCAGAAAAATCATGCCTAAGAGAAGGCATGTTTCCGTTGTCAAATCATAAAATGGAGACGCACAGGTTTTCTGGGGTGGTGGTCGAGGTTCTGTACAAAGAAGAACTAGATGTAACAGTGGGAGGAAAAACTGGGAGAGCACCCCTAAGAATCGTCCATAAACTTACTCGGGAGGGATCTCCTTATGAAGCTTAACGTGAGCATCTAATTCACAGATAGAAGGATAGTGCGTTCAACATCAGGAATAAGCACAATGCGTGCCATGCTAGTCATACACACACAAGCCACGGCACAACAGGTGCATGGAGTACCAGTAGATCCAGACATGTTCATTCAAGGATTAAAATCTCTGGCTCGAGTAGTGCCCGAGTCAAATCGCCATGAATGGTCGAGTACCATCTGAGTTTGTGGTCCGCCCTGTAGCACCCCCAGAAATGGTAGCAGGATCAGTGGTGTCACTAGATATATATTGGGTACAGGTATCATCACAAAGAATAGCGGAGATTGGTCTAGACATACATGGGTGTGAATGGCGAACAGTGCTGTGTATAAATGCCAACATAGCCTTACGAGATCTGTCGGACGAGGATCTCTTTACTGACTCAGATATTGATGGAGAAATAATCATGGAGATAGCAAATCCCTGTGATATAATGATTCAAAACAGACAATGTCGCTGCCCCTCATGCGCCATAGTCAGCGCGCCATCAGCATTTTTTAATGAAGACATGCAGCACGTACCACCAGAATTGTGGACAACTGGCCCACATGATGTAGGTCTGTTGTGCGAGGTAACACCTGTGAAAATAAAACTCAAACCAGGGGCACTGGTGCCCCTGGTAAAACAGTACCCCCTGTCACAAGAAGCTGAAGAAGGGATAAAGGAAACAATACATGCCTTATTACAGCAAGGGATTATAGTACCTTCAAATTCTCCCTGTAATACTTGTATCTACCCAATCAAAAAGGCAAAGGGAGGACGATGATAGATCTCTGCCCCCTCAATGATGACATACAAAAGGAATTTCCACTTGTCCCAAACCCTGCATCCATTCTATGCAGCATCCCCAAAAGCGCAACATGTTTTACAGTGGTAGATCTGAAAAATGCATTTTTGTCGGTACCACTGGACCCACAATACTTGACAGCTTTTACCCTGGGGGGAAAAGATATGAACATTGCAGATTTCCCCAGGGATACTGTGAAAACCTGAGTATTTTTAATAGAATATTGCATGATGATCTTGGAAATATTGACACAAAGAGTACAATCATTCAGTACGTGGATGACCTATTAATATGTGGGGAAACATAGGATGAGTGCAGAAAAGACTCAGTAGCACTATTAACATTGTTAGCACACAAGGGATACAAGGTGGACAAACAGAAATCGCAATATTGTCTGACAGAAGTATTGTATTTGGGCAAACTGATATCAAAAGAGGGTAAACAAATAATACCAGACAGAGCAGCCACTCTGTGAGCAGTAAGCGAGCCAAGAACAGTGAAAGAAATGCAGAAGTTTCTTGGCATGTGCAACTACTGCCGTGCCTGGATACTAGAATATCCAGCATACACAAAACCACTCCTGTAAGCACTGAAAGAAGCACAAAGGGAGAATACAGCATTACAATGGCCACAAGAAATGCACACTGCCTCAAAACATTGAAAGAACTGATATCTACAGCACCCGTCCTAGCGACAACAGATTATGAGCGCAAATGTTATTTATCTTTGCATTGTAATGGGACACTCAGGACAGTAATATTGACATAAAAGACATCACTGGGCCACAAACCTCTAGCATATTACAGTGGTACACTAGATGCAGTAATGCAGGGACACTTCACTTGCGAATAAGCTCGCACAGCCGCAGTTCTCCATTGAATAAAGTGCAACGATTGTGTTGGGATGCCCCGTGACACTGTATGTGGAACACTCATTATTCACAGTTCAAGAAAGATCAAAGAGAACATTAACAACTCAGAGAGCCACAGCATATGAAATAATACTATCAAGGGCCAACATACACATTGTGTGTTGTAAAACAGTGAACCAAGCTACCTTTCTCACGGAAGCATGCACAGTGGAGGATGTGAAAATACACGATTGTGCCACATACAGGGGTGAGGATGACGATACACCCACAGCAAATGAAGATGCACTAACAGAAGGAAAGGTATAGTTTGTCGATGGATCAGCAACAATAAATTGTGAAACAGGAGGAAAGCATGTGGGGGCCGCAGTGGTGGGGTTAGAACAGGGAGCGTATGAAGTGATTGTACAAAAAAAGATTGCTTGCCCACTTCTCAGCACAAGCAGCTGAACTAGTGGCACAAATTGAAGCCTTACATACAGCAAAGGGAAGTGCAGTCACAAAATACACTGACTCAGCATACATGACTACCACAGTACATGGGGGACTAGCACGATGGGGATGGAGAGGGTCCAGAAGGGCAGATGGGTCCCCTGTGCAGCATGCAGAACAACTTGCAGAATTGATTGAGGCACTAAAAGAGCCAACAGTTGTAGCATTGGTAAAATGCCAGGTCCACACAAATAAATATGACATCATCTCATTTTGTAACGCGGCAGCGAATGCTGCCACAAAAGAAGCATCATATCTAACAAAAAAAGAACAGGTGAGTACATATTGCAAAGACACGTGGAAGAAGAACAGGGGGAGGGATACAACTCCATGCCAGTCTCACAAATACTAGAGTTGCAGCAGGATGCACCAGAAATGGAACAGGAACTGTGGGTAAAGAGAGGTTGTAGTCAATCATCCACTGGCCTTCTTTGGAGGCAGAACAACACAGGTAAAGTAGTAATGCCAAGGAAACTACTAGAGATAGCATTTCAGCAGCTTCACTTTCCAGCCCACAACGCAAAACAACATATCGCTGCAGACATTCAGGAAAACTGGTTTGTGCCAGGGCTGCAAGAGCAGATATCAAAAATGGTAATAGAAGGTATCACATGCCAAATATATAATTCAGGAATGACGTTAAGAACTTTACAAGGAACACTGCCTAGGCCAATTGGACCCTTCCAGGAACTGCACATAGACTACGCAGATATGGGAGAAAGGTGTAATGGATCACGGTACTTGATGGTGGTGGTCTGCTCCTTTTCGAGGTGGTTGGAAGCAGGTCTGTGCGCACACCCAGACGGGAAACGCCTGCAAAATTCCAAGTGATGGAGGTCTTTCCCCTTTGGGGAATATGTGATGTAATACGCACGACAACAGAACTAATTTCGTCAATGACCTGTTCAAAACAGTGACAACAATGTTGAGCATCGCCCACAAGTTGTGCACGATTTATCACCCACAATCAAATGTAGGCTGTCCAAACTGTATCACATGTTAAAGAAAAATCGGGCATACTGCCTACATTTGGCCCTATTTGAGTTGAGAAACCAACCCAGCAAAGACCACCACTTGTCCCCACACGAGATAGTAACAGGTAGACGCATGCACATCGCACATTCCCCTTATGAAGACAGCCAGATGTACACAGAAGTGCAACAGTATTGGGGGAACAATTCCAAGAGTATTTGAGAAAACTTATAAGAGCAGCACGTATGATTGCAAAACAACTAGCACCCCCCTTAACACAAGAAAACACGAGTGACAGAGTAACACCAGACATGGAAAGCCCAAGCTGCCAGCTAATGTCAGGGGAGATGGTATATGTGCGAAGCTTCGTGTGTTGGTGGAATGTACAAGATTTCATGGCCAATACGAGGTGGTGTACTGCACACCTACTGCAGTAAAGGTGAAGGGCCTGAGGTATTGGTACCATTTGTCCGACGTACGCAAGGCATATGACAGCGTGGGGCAAGGTGAGGAAGAAAACAGGCCAGAAGAAGCAACACACATGTAACAAATGAGAATAAGTACAAAAGGGCACAGAGAATAAGAAACAACAACAACCAATTAAAAAGGTGCATATGAAGTGAGTAAAAATAGAGAGGAAAATAGTAATGAAAAACGATAATGTGATGTGTAAATAATGTACATATAAATGAAGCAGAATATAATGAATTGTTGGTAGTCTCTCTCTCTCTCTCTCTCTCTCTCTATCTATCTCTCCCAGTTTGTGTTCTGTTTTTGAAAAACGGTCAAGTAAAATGTAGTTTCATGTATGGTTAAAAGATATCAATTAAAAAAAAATATATATGTATGCAGTATAAAAAGCTCTAAGTAAAATTAAGACTGAAGTAATTAAGTATTGACATGGATGTATGCTTAACCCCTTATTTATCTCATTCTGTAGGACTATCCATGGCAACGGCAGAGGGCCCCCAATGTCGATAACAATAGCTCAGACAGAAATTGGAATAGAGAGTTTAATTTAAGAAAGTATTCATATGAATGCAGTCTTTTCTGTTGTGCAGTGATTTTCTTTTCAATGATGTTTGGCCTTGTGCTATATTGAGCCGTAGCATTCATATCTATTGATATAAATGAGGGTGGAGAAGGGGAAAAACTGGTGAAGCAGGGCACCCATCTCATATGGGATGGACCTAAATTGATTTGGGCACACAGGACCCATAAGAATTGCTCGCATAATGACAATTATACAACAAGCACTCCAGTATCAGCAAACGCGACGGCCGATTATAATTAATCTGAGTTCAGCATTTATGACATGAATGACCCGAACCCCATTCGAATTATCTTGGTTGCATGATAACCCCTACCCAACTGTATATCTACCCCAGACACAATTGCACATCACACACCAGACACATAAAGTGGGAATGAAAGAGTTGTTGAAAAATATGTTGCACTATATAATGACTGGGAAAAGGGGGGTCAAGATGGAATGTTTCCAATTCAATATGGGGGAGAAAGAAAAGCACTGGGAGGCCTGGGAGGTGATAGAAGGAGGAAAAGTGGGTGGGACGGAAGAAATATGAATAGTACCATGGGTTGGTACTGGATACAATAGAAGACCCACGGCACCCACACCAGTCTAACAAATGGTATGCAGATATGAGCACCACCGCAAAACGAACAACATATGAGAGTTGTTATGTGTGCTCCGTGATACCCCATGCCTCGGGTACTCCTAAAGTACTGCCACCAAAAGAGTCAACTGTTACAGAGGCACAGTGTCTTCATCATCTTGCACTATGCAGAATAAAAAATATTTTCCAAGCACACACTGTTTCATTTGAAATGCTGCAGAATGAGAAGACATGCTACAACCGAACACAAGGAGTAATCTGCCTGAAAGAACCTATCCTTGTAATTAAAGGAACATTATACTCGGACAACAAGTGGCAAGAAGAGCAAATAGCATGCAAAGCAGAAGCACTGCGAGGACTTTCAGATGAAAAATTACAATGGATCCAGAGAACATGCGCCCCGATATGGACCCAGCATATCACAAAGCTCACGTGGGTAACGGCCCTCGAAAAGCCATTCAAAATGGAGAAGGAGATATCCTATGAGCTGTGCTTCCATGGAGAAGGAAAAGCAAATCTGGGTGCAAACAAGAACTGTGGCAAAACACTCATCATCCCAGACATGAAAAAAGGAACGGCTGCATTAATGGACACTTACTGGGTTTGCAGCATACAGGCGTACTTGCACCTTCCACAGTCATGGAGGGGAACATGTTCTCTGGCAATGCTGCATTACGCCCTGATGGTGATACCCATCAGGGAAATATCCAAGGGGGGAGGGAGCGGTCTACAACCACAGATCAAGAGCCCCTGTCAATAACTGAAGACACCCCTGTACACACCCTTTCCGAGGAGAAGCTGCAAAGCACAGTGTTGCAAAAAAGAAGATCGTCCAACTACATCTCCAAGGCATCCTCTGAATTTTTGGCACAAATCCCTGATCATTTTCAGCTATTCACATCCGCAGAGACATTCTTTGCATCCCTAGTTCCAAGCATCCAGGCAAGGGCCAATGCTAACAGCTCTAAATAATGCATTGGGAACTGATCCAACTGGCCAACAACACAGAAGAAGGATTCAACATGATAAAGGTGGAGCTAAGGGCCCTCTGGTTAATGACGATGCAGAACAGGCATGTCCTGGACCTGTTGACATCAATGGATGGAGGTGTTTGGCAAAAAATCAGGAGCTCATGTTGCACTTTTGTACCTTCTGCAGACGAGGAGAATGGAACTTTAGTGCATGTCATAGTGGCTGTGCATAACTTTGGCGAGCATATGAAAGAAGGGCGGGTAGAGCCCAGCACTTTGTTCAACAATATGTTTTCGTGGGTACCGTCCTGGCTCGGAATGACTGTCAAACTATTAATACACACCATCGTTTTTTCTTCTTTTGATTTTTTGTGTGTACCAATTAGGCCATATGTGCTGTGAAAATGCAATTCCTAACAGTGCAATGATGATGGTGAAAATGGGCCGTGCAGTGGTACAGATGACACATGAGGCACAAGTACAAAAGGGGATGACTCAGAGCCAAAGTACAGAATGATGGCTATATATAACACAGGGTATATTGTAGATAGAGTGTATCACACAACAATTAAAGAGACCCGTGAATTTGTCATGATGCCTACCCCCGGGCAGCTGGACCAAGCCCATCTGCCTCGGAAGCAGGCATCCGGACATGTGTTTAAACCTCAGAAGCCCCGGCTAGGGGCTATCTGGGTTCAGTCCTGGCACCTTGGGTGCCAGGCTCATAGTAGAAATCAGTCCTGGCGCCTAAGGCGCCAGGCTCATAGTCATCACTTACCTCAGGCAGACCATGCTGCACATCCATCCAGGCCAACGTGAGACCTGGAGGGACTATTTTTCCACAAGGACTACTTTTCACTCGGGTGTGGTTCTAGGGACTTCTTACCTGGGAGTACTTTCAAAGCTATTTAAACCACGCCCGATCTTCAACACACGCTGCGCGTTATTCTGCATTTAGCAGCGTAATGCTCACCGTGTCTGCAAACCTGCATCCAGCCTTCTGCCACGCCTGCCTCGAACACGGAGCCCCTAGGAGAGAAAGGAGAATAGAAGAAGAGGTTAGATTACAGACTTTTAATCTGATTCCTCACCTGATTTCGGATCCTGCATCACTCCGAGCCTGAAGGGACATTCTTCCGGCACGCGTCGCATCCCAGCTGCAGCGCCGCTCCATTTTCACCAGCCCACAGCATCTCCAACGTGGCGCTGCCTCCGTCACTTTTTCTGTGATTTTCAACACCTGGGGAAAAGACAAGAAAAAGCAAGGTGAGCCTAAAGAGACTAAAAAGACAATCACTTATATTACAAGACTTACCTGATTATCACCGGAGGCTTTACCCTTCAATACGCCGCATCTAGGAAAAAAGGAAAAGACAGTGAGCTAATCTCACACACCTTCACAGGATAGTTTGGGTAATATAGACTCTTACCTGAACGCCACCAGCATCCTCCAGACAGAATTTGCCGCCGCAAATCAACAGGGGAGTGCAAGAGTGAACTTTGGACATTTTGAACTCTTTAAAAACTTGGCAAACTCCGGACTCAATAATCGTCCAGAACCCCAACACCTAAAACCAGTGAAGTAACTGGTATCTACGCGCCCCTGCGTGCCACGCAGGATGGAGAGCTCACCAATCAAAAACATAAGGTGAGGACACTGACCGGGAATATCGGAGGTGGCAAGTGGGGAGAACGGGAGCAGGGAGGGGGGTCTGCATTCACACCCACGGGGCTAAATACCTTTCTCCATCTACAGGAGAATATTTCTACGAGTCAAGCTTACAAGACTGAGGGGGTCCGTCCAGACGGTCATCTTTGCCCTATGCTTCACGCTGGTGGAGGCCGCAGCTGTCCGGGTTCGATCTACGCCCCTGTGGGAACCATGTGAGCATAACAGAAGGCGAAGCCTACCTAAAAAAACCCACCCGGGCGTTATGGAAACCTCTGAAACCGACCAACTAGCCCAACTGATAGGGGAATTTAGGGCAGAGGTGCACTCTGCACGTCAAGAGACTAATGCCCTCAGGAGAGAACTTATTTTGTCAAAAGAACGCACTGATGATCTTGCTAGACAACTGCTGCAAAGCCAAGCCGGCCAAACTCCACTATCTGGACTCGGAGGGAATCCAACTCCTGTCTCTTCGAGCAATCCTGTGCAAGTGGTTCTCCCAGGGAGCATTCCTTTAGCTCCACCCGAACGTTTTGCTGGGGACCCGAAAAGGTTCGCCGTGTCCATGAACCAGTGCCGCTTGCACTTCCTATGCAGACCAGGAGCCTTCCCAAACGACCAAGCCAAAGTAGCCTTTGTACTGTCATACCTTAGTGGCAGCGCAGCAGATTGGTCAATCCCGCTGATCAATCAGGATGACCCTCTTCTTCGGGATTTTCAAGGTTTTCAATTGAGTATGGAAAAGCTGTTTGCCAGGCATTTGCAGGGTCAGGCCCTGGATAACGAATTTTTATCCCTACAACAACGCACTCAGGAACTGTTAACCTATATCGCAACCTTCAACAGGTTAGTGGTAGAAACCAGCTGGCCAGAGGAGAAAAGAATTACTTTATTTCATCGTGGGCTTTGGGGTGAACTCAAAGATGTTTTGGCCCAAGTGGTGAACCCACCCCAGGATTGCAAAGAATATATAGACTTAGTAGTCCAGTTAGACCACCGACTCCAGAATCGAAAGGCTGATCGAGCTAAATTCAAGAATCGAGTTCTGGTCATAACACATGTTACCTCCAAAGGAACTGACACATCAGAACCCATGCAGATCGTGGGGGTTAAGGGACCCTTAACGCAAAAAGAGAGAGAAAGAAGACGACAAATGCAATTGTGCCTTTATTGTGGGGCTTCAGGACATTTTCTAAGAGATTGCCCAATTAAACCATCCAAGAAAGTAGCCGAAGTAGCTGTTAGAAATCAAACAGAGCCTGAATCGGGAAACGACCATGCCCGACAAGCGTAGAGCTCCGCTTGCCGAGCTTGAAGAAGGACACTCAGACCTTGCATCTAATCATACCAATGGTCCTCATTGATCCTAGACTCCCATCACGTATGCACGCAGCACGGGCATATATCGATAGCGGGGCCGTAGGAAACGATATGGACCATAAATTGGCTTCTAGGATGAATCTATCTCTCTGCAAAAAGACCGCTCCGGATGTCGTCACCACAGTCGATGGAATTGAAATTGCCTCAGGGCCTGTAACTCATTCCACTACAGAGATGACATTGCTGGGTCAGGACGGGCATCGAGAGACTATTGTGTTTGACTTAATCAAAACCCCACAGTTCCAAATAATACTGGGGATACCTTGGTTAGAAACACATAATCCTTGTATTGATTGGCGAGAGAAGAGAATAACCTTCTCGGATTGTGCACACACCTGCTACCCGGAAAAACCCTTGAACAAAGGCCTGGCCACAGTCACTACTCCAGTCGTGCAGTTACCTCAGGAATACCAAGAATTCCAGGATGTTTTCCAAAAAGAACAGGCAAATACCTTACCGCCACACAGCTCATACGATTGTCAAATCGACCTCATCCCCGGTGCACAACCCCCATGTAGCAGAATCTACGCCCTCACGGAACCTGAAAATCTGCACCTGCGACAATATCTAGACCAATATCTTGCTAATGGTTTCATTCGTCCATCCAAGTCCCCTGTTTCCTCAGCTTTGTTCTTCGTACCGAAAAAGGAAGGTGACCTTAGAACATGTATAGACTATCGCGCATTAAACCAGATTACTGTAAAGAACCGATACCCATTACCTTTGATCCCCCAGTTACTAGACCAGGTAAAGAATGCTTGCATTTACACTAAATTAGATCTCAGAGGGGCATATCATTTGGTACGTGTAAAGAAGGGTGACAAATGGAAAACTGCCTTTCGCACCAAATACGGTGTCATGATCTCTGCTTCCAAAAGATCAGGACTTGCCCGACTCCCTTGGAAGCAGACCCATAACCCCGGTTCCGAGTGCCAGCCAGTCCCAATTGGGACCTTTTGGACCCTGTCCTGGCGCCAGTGGCACCAGGCTCATAAAGATGCCCAGTCCCAGCGCTGGAAGCGCCGGGCTCATAATGCTTGGGTGGACTTACCTGCAGCAGACCATGCTGCTTACTTACCTGCCAGTTGAACCCCTGATCCTCTTCTGTTTGGGACTACTTTTCCTGTTGGGTGGGGCAGGAGCCACTGCCTAGGTTCAGAACACTGGAACTCTTTTGGAAAGCAGGAACTCTTTTCTTAC
This sequence comes from Ambystoma mexicanum, assembly GCF_040938575.1. NCBI lineage: Eukaryota > Metazoa > Chordata > Amphibia > Caudata > Ambystomatidae > Ambystoma > Ambystoma mexicanum. Next base: position 931,554,641 of record NC_090930.1, read on the forward strand.
CTAGGCGTGGCTGTGGAAGGAGACACCTAAGCACTACAGGAGGCTATTTAAACCACACCCGATGGATGAATCTTGCTTTACGTTATTCTGCATTCTCTGCAGCAGAACGCTCATGGTGTCTTCTGCTTCTGATCCTGGGCCTAAGGGAACAAAGGCTTACCATCCTGGAATCCAGTCTTCAGCAGCACCTGTAAAGACAAAGAAAGAACAGGTTAGCACTACGGTCTTCAGTGTCTTAACTGGTCCATCGGCTGTCACCAACGCCTCGCGCTGCATTCCGGCATCTGAAAGACAAAGGCTTACCTACTCTTCGCATGCTCCGGAGGTCGTCGCACTGCATTCCGGCATCTGAAAGACAAAAGCTTACCAGCTCTTCACACGCTCCGGAGGCCTTCGGCGCTGCATCCCGCATCTGAAAGACAAAAGAAGGTGCGTTTAAAGACATTGGGCAACTTTATTACTCACGTGCCATTACTCCTTCCCACGCCGAATCCAGTGGGTATTCCAGCACACTTCAGCTTCTCTAAAGCTCCGAACTTGTACCTGCAAGATAAAAGGGACAGTTAGTGCGCATCGTGAAGCAGGCTACAAGCGCTTACTTACGTGCTTCCAGGCGCTTCTATTCCTCATGCGGGTTCGATCCTCAACTCTCATCAGCCCGCCATCCGCCATCGCCGGAACCCTGCAAAACAAGAGATATCATTACAAAAGACTTTTAAGACATTTGAAGTGCCCAGAACTTACCGTTCGTGCAGTTAACGACGGACAGCAGTCCTCTGAGGTCAAGAGGCCTGCACCCTTATCCAGTGAAGAAACTGGTTACGGCACCCTGCCCCGAGGCAGATGGAGAGCTCGGCGTTCACTTACCTAAGACATCTTACTCTTCGAGTCAGACATACAGTGCACAGAGGTCCAGCCCAAAGAGCCAACCGTGTGTTACACATCACCTTTGAAGATACGGCATTCACCCAGTCAAGACCGGCGCCTCTGCGGGAATCAGGTGAGTGTTACAGAACGCAAAGCCTACCGCAAAACTCCCACCCAGGCGCTATGGAAACCTCGGATACCGACCAGATAGCCCAGTTACTTGGGGAACTAAGAGCAGAAGTGCATGCAGCCGTCAGGAAACGAATGCTCTAAGAAGGGAACTGATTATTTCCAAGGAGCGAACAGACGATCTCGCTAGACAATTGCTACAGTCACAAGCCGGACAAACTCTGTTACCCGCATCAGGGGCAAATCTTCCTTCAACATCCTCTACGAACCCAGTGCAGATCAACCTACCTGGGAATGTACCTCTGGCTCCGCCCGAACAATTTTCTGGTGACCCAAAGAGGTTTGCAGTATTTATTAATCAATGTCGGTTGCACTTCTTATGCCGGCCAGCAGCCTTTCCAACTGATCAAGCTAAGGTAGCTTTCGTGCTTTCGTACCTTAGTGGCAATGCGGCAGACTGGTCGATCCCTCTAGTTAATCAAGATGATCCGGTTCTCCATGATTTTCAAGCTTTTCAGCTCAGTATGGAAAAACTGTTTGCAAGACATTCACAGGGGCAGGCCTTGGACAATGAGCTCCTTTCATTGCGACAGGGTAATCAAGACCTTTTGGCTTATATTGCGTCTTTCAACAGACTGATAGTGGAAACTCGATGGCCTGAGGACAAAAGGATTACGCTGTTTTATAGAGGTCTACGTGGAGAGCTCAAAGATGTGTTAGCCCAAGTAGTGAATCCCCCGCAAGACTGTTCGGACTATATTGACTTAGTCGTTCAAATTGACCACAGACTGCAGAACAGGAAGGCCGATCGTTCCAAGTTTGATGCTCGAGTATTTTCCAAACCACCAACTCCTACCAAAGGAGTAGACTCCGGGGAAACCATGCAAATAGGGGGCCTGAAAGGACCACTAACACAAAAGGAGCGGGAAAGGAGAAAACAGCTGCAATTATGCCTCTATTGCGGAAACTCGGGGCACTTTCTTCGAGACTGTCCGGTGAAACCAGCCAAGAAGGCAGTAGGAGCTGCAGTTACCAGGGTCACAAACTCTGAGCAGGGAAACGACCTCGCCCGACAAGAATAGAGGTCCTCTTGCCGAGCGTTAAAACCAGTTCCGTGACCTCGCATTTCGTGATACCTGTGGTCCTCATTAGCCCTGAACATCCGGATCGATTACATGCGATTGAAGCTTACGTTGACAGCGGTGCCATTGGCAATTATGTGGATCATGAAATGGTTTTGAGGATGAATCTGACTCTTTGTCCAAAGGCTGTAAAGGACGTCATTACTACGGTGGATGGTACGGAGATAGCCTCCGGACCAGTAACGCATACCACCCAAGAAGTGACGCTAGTAAGTCAAGATGGACACCATGAGAAGATCGTGTTCGATGTGATCAAGGCCCCTCAGTTCCAGATTATTCTAGGAATTCCTTGGTTAGAGAAGCACAATCCTCAGATCGATTGGCGAGCAAGAACGGTTCAGTTTCCAGAATGTGTCTCTACTTGTTACCCTCGACCTGGTGTTGCACTGGCAGCAATTTCCTCGGAGGCTCCCCAGTTACCTCCTGAATACCTAGAATTCCAAGATGTTTTCCGGAAGGATCAGGCTAACTCTCTACCTCCTCATAGGTCTTATGACTGCCAGATAGACCTGATACCTGGATCTACTCCTCCTTGTAATAGAATTTATGCCCTCACCGAGCCTGAGAATCTTCACCTCCGACAATACCTGGATCAATACCTAGCGAATGGGTTTATTCGTCCTTCCAAGTCCCCTGCTTCCTCAGCTTTGTTCTTCGTTCCAAAAAAAGAAGGGGACCTTAGAACTTGTATAGATTATCGCGCCCTGAACCAGATCACCGTTAAGAATAGATATCCGTTACCTTTGATCCCTGAACTCCTGGACCAAGTCAGAAAAGCATGCATATATACAAAGCTGGATCTTAGAGGAGCCTACCACTTGGTACGAGTAAAAGAGGGCGATGAATGGAAGACGGCCTTCCGCACCAAGTATGGGCTATTTGAATATCAGGTCATGCCCTTCGGACTTTGCAATGCCCCGGCCGCCTTTCAATATTTTATGAACAATGTCCTCAGAGAGCTCATAGATGTGTGTGTTGTTGTTTACATTGACGACATCCTCGTTTATTCTTCATCGGAAACTGAACATCGGAAACACGTGAAAATGGTCCTCGAGAGATTGCGTCAACACAAACTTTTCGCTAAGTTGGAAAAATGCGTTTTCAACGTGACTGAAGTTGAATTCTTGGGATTCATATTATCACCTAGCGGAGTGCGTATGGATTCAAAGAAGGTCGATGCAATTCTCAAATGGCCATCGCCATCCTCCGTAAAAGGTGTTCAAAGCATGTTAGGCTTTGCTAACTTTTACCGCATGTTTATCCCCGAATTCTCTCGAATAGTCCAGCCCATCACCGCCTTGTTAAAGAAAAACAAACGTTTTGAATGGTCTACCGAGGCGGAACAAGCTTTCCAGAATTTGAAGACTAGATTTATCTCTGCACCGATCTTAAGACATCCTCGCCCAGAACTCCCCTACATCGTTGAAACTGATGCTTCGAGCCTTGCCATGGGGGCAGTCCTATCACAAAAGGACCCAGTAACCAATCAGTTGCATCCCGTGGCATTTTGGTCCCGCAAATTCTCGCCTCCTGAAATCAATTACACTATTACTGATAAGGAACTTCTAGCTATCAAGTCCGCCTTTAAGGCTTGGCGGCATTATCTTCTGGGGGCCCGACACACCGTTACTGTGATTACAGATCACCGAAACCTGCAATATTTGAAAACCGCAAAAGATCAATCCTCTAGGCAACTCCGTTGGGCACTATTCTTTGCCGAGTTTGACTTCATAATTACCTATCAACGTGGTACAAAAAACGGTAAAGCTGATGCCCTTTCTCGGATGGGAGTGGAAGAACATTTGATCAATCCTAAACCTGTACCTATCATTCCAGAACAAAGAATTCTAGGTGTAATCGCCACACAATCCATAGAGGAAGTTAAGGATAAAGCCAGGCTACTGGTAACTCCAGCAGACATACAGAATTGGCATCTGCAGGGAAAGGACTTTACGGTGAAGGACAACCTATTATATTTCCAAGAACGGTTATACCTGCCCAGCACAGATTTACAGAAAAAGGTAATCTCTTGTTATCACGATTCTTTAATGGAAGGACATCCCGGTATTACCAAGACCTCGGAAAAGATCAAGCGCTACTTCTGGTGGCCGTCTTGGAAAAAAGATATCAGAGACTTTATAATGTCCTGTGGAGTATGCGCCCAAAACAAGAGTCAAAAGGAAAAACCAGCCGACCTCTTACGCCCTATAGACATCCCGCTTCGCCCTTGGCATACGCTTTCTATGGACTTCATCACCGATCTACCTCCATGCTCCGGATACAATACGATCCTAGTAATCGTGGACCTATTCTCCAAGATGGCGCATTTCATTCCACTCAAAGGCTTACCAACAGCAGCAACTCTGGCCCGAGAATTTCTCGAAAACATCGTCCGACTGCACGGTTTTCCTTCAGTTCTAATTTCGGATCGAGGTAGTCAATTTATTTCTCATTTTTGGCGAAGTTGCTGTCGGTCGGCTCAAATTGATGTGAGACTTTCGACCAGCCACCACCCTCAAACCGACGGACAAACCGAGAGGACCAATCAAACTCTGGAACAGTATTTGCGCTGCATGCTACAACAAACTGAAAAAACTTGGAAAGATATCCTTTGGATAGCCGAACATGCCTACAATAACTCTGTCCACTCGGGAACTGGGAAGACCCCGTTTTTTCTTTTATACGGTAGTCACCCTCGAACCTCGGAGTTGGATCCACTCCAAGATCTTGGAACACCAGCAGTAGACCACCTGCATTCTACAATCACCCAAGCCTTTAAGGAAGCCGTTTCTCACCTTCAAAGGGCTAAAGAACAATACAAGAAAGGAGCAGACCAACATCGGAAAGAAGCCCCCCAATATCAAGTAGGAGATCAAGTCTGGTTATCCACCAAATATCTACCTCTAAAAGGACCACGCACATTCAACCCAAGATACCTTGGTCCCTATTCCATCACTACCATAGTAAATCCAGTAGCGGTCAAGTTGGACTGGTCCCCTCACATGAAGATACATCCGGTCTTCCACGTCCCTCTATTAAAACCAGTGCAACCTCAAACCCGACTAACTACATCTCCAAAACCTATTCTAGTTGATGGAGAACTCGAGTTTGAAGTCAAAAGCATCCTGGATTCCAAGATCTCCAAATCTAAACTATTTTACCTGATTGACTGGAAAGGCTACGGTCCCCAAGAAAGATCCTGGGAACCTGCAGAATATGTCCTCGCGCCTCGTCTAATCAAAAGATTTCATCGAACATTTTCTAACAAGCCCAAACCCCCGGAGAAGCCCGGTTTGGGAGGGGCCTTGAGGGGGGGTGCTGTTATGATCTCTGCTTCCAAAAGATCAGGACTTGCCCGACTCCCTTGGAAGCAGACCCATAACCCCGGTTCCGAGTGCCAGCCAGTCCCAATTGGGACCTTTTGGACCCTGTCCTGGCGCCAGTGGCACCAGGCTCATAAAGATGCCCAGTCCCAGCGCTGGAAGCGCCGGGCTCATAATGCTTGGGTGGACTTACCAGCAGCAGACCATGCTGCTTACTTACCGGCCAGTTGAACCCCTGATCCTCTTCTGTTTAGGACTACTTTTCCTGTTGGGTGGGGCAGGAGCCACTCTCTAGGTTCAGAACACTGGAACTCTTTTGGAAAGTAGGAACTCTTTTCTTACCTAGGCGTGGCTGTCGAAGGAGACACCTAAGCACTACAGGAGGCTATTTAAACCACACCCGATGGATGAATCTTGCTTTGCGTTATTCTGCATTCTCTGCAGCAGAACGCTCATCGTGTCTTCTGCTTCTGATCCTGGGCCTAAGGGAACAAAGGCTTACCATCCTGGAATCCAGTCTTCAGCAGCACCTGTAAAGACAAAGAAAGAACAGGTTAGCACTACGGTCTTCAGTGGCAGCGCATCTCTTACCTGGTCCATCGGCTGTCACCAACGCCTCGCGCTGCATTCCGGCATCTGAAAGACAAAGGCTTACCTACTCTTCGCATGCTCCGGAGGTCTTCGCACTGCATTCCGGCATCTGAAAGACAAAAGCTTTCCAGCTCTTCGCACGCTCCGGAGGCCTTCGCCGCTGCATCCCGCATCTGAAAGACAAAAGAAGGTGCGTTTAAAGACATTGGGCAACTTTATTACTCACGTGCCATTACTCCTTCCCACGCCGAATCCAGTGGGTATTCCAGCACCCTTCAGCTTCTCTAAAGCTCCGAACTTGTACCTGCAAGATAAAAGGGACAGTTAGTGCGCATCGTGAAGCAGGCTACAAGCGCTTACTTACGTGCTTCCAGGCGCTTCTATTCCTCACGCGGGTTCGATCCTCAACTCTCATCAGTCCGCCATCCGCCATCGCCGGAACCCTGCAAAACAAGAGATATCATTACAAAAGACTTTCAAGACATTTGAAGTGCCCAGAACTTACCGTTCGTGCAGTTAACGACGGACAGCAGTCCTCCGAGGTCAAGAGGCCTGCACCCTTATCCAGTGAAGAAACTGGTTACGGCACCCTGCCCCGAGGCAGATGGAGAGCTCGGCGTTCACTTACCTAAGACATCTTACTCTTCGAGTCAGACATACAGTGCACAGAGGTCCAGCCCAAAGAGCCAACCGTGTGTTACACATCACCTTTGAAGATACGGCATTCACCCAGTCAAGACCGGCGCCTCTGCGGGAATCAGGTGAGCATTACATACGGATTGTTCGAATATCAGGTGATGCCCTTCGGATTGTACAATGCACCAGCAGCCTTCCAGTATTTTATGAACGATGTCCTTCGTGAACTCATCGACGTTTGTGTTGTCATTTACATTGACGACATTCTAGTGTAATCTTCCTCAGAATCAGATCATGTTGAGCACGTTCGAGCAGTCCTTCAGAAACTACGTCAGCACAAGTTATTTGCATAAGTGGAAAAATGCGTTTTTCATACCACGGAAGTAGAATTCCTAGGATTTATCTTGACTCACAAGGAGTCCGAATGGACTCTCGAAAAGTGGATGCAATCCTCAAATGGCCATCACCCAATTCAGTTAAAGGAGTACAAAGCATGCTCGGATTTGCTAATTTCTACCGCAGATTTATTCCAGATTTCTCACAGGTTGTACACTCCATCACAGCACTTTTGCGAAAAAACAAATGCTTCTTGTGGACCGAAGAGGCTGAAAGAGCCTTCCAAGAGTTGAAGTCGAAATTCACATCAGCACCTGTCTTGAAGCATCCACGTCCCGAACTTCCATACATAGTCAAAACAGATCGTCCAGTTTAGCCATGGGGGCTGTCCTGTCCCAGAAGGATCCCGAAACCGGTCAACTTCATCCTGTAGCCTTTTGGTCCAGAAAGTTTTTGGCCCCCGAATTAAACTATGCGGTTACCGATAAAGAATTGTTAGCCATCAAATCGCCTTCAAAGCTTGGAGACATTACTTTCTCGGTGCTAGGCACACCATCACAGTAATCACTGACCACAGGAACCTGCAGTATTAAAAAACAGCCAAGGCCCAATCATCCCGTCAACTCCGATGGGTGCTATTCTTCGCCGAATTTGATTTCGTGATTACTTATCGACCTGGTTGCAAGAATGGTAAGGCAGATGCCTTATCCCGAATAGGAATGGGAGAAGCATTTTTGAACCCAGAACCAGTACCCATAATTCCTGGATAAAGAATCCTCGGCGTAACTACTTTACAGACTTTGGAAGATATTCATTTAAAGATTCAACAACTTTTCGATTCAACAGCCCTGCAGGACTGGAACAAAAGAGGCCCAGATTATTCAGTCATTAATGAGTTACCCTACTATCAAGGGCTTCTGTTTTTACCACACAAGGAACTGCAAGAACTGGTAATCTCCAATTACCATGATGCTTTGATGGAAGGACACCCAGGTATTGCCAAGACTGAAGCTAAAATTAAAGACAATTCTGGTGGCCCACGTGGCGAAAGGACATAAAGTCATTTGTGTTGTCTTGTGGGATCTGCGCCCAAAACAAAAGTCAGAAGAAGAAACCAGCCAGTCTTTTACAGCCTTTGGATATTCCGCCTACACCTTGGCACACTTTGTCCCTAGACTGTATTACAGATCTACCTCTATGTAATGGGTTTAACACCATTCTAGTAGTTGTTGACCTTTTTTCCAAGATGTCTCACTTTATTTGTTTAAAGGGATTACCTTCCGCTTCAGTTTTAGCCAAGGAATTCCTTGAAAACATTGTTCGAGTACATGGATTTCCTTCTGTATTGGTGTCAGATCGAGGTAGTCAATTCATTTTGCAATTCTGGAAGAAATGTTGCCAACTAGCGCAAATCGACGTGAGGATATCTACTAGTCACCATCCCCAGACCGATGGTCAGACGGAAAGGACCAACCAGACTCTGGAACAATACCTACGTTGCATGTTACATCAGACCGAGGGCAATTGGAAGGATATATTATGGACTGCCGAATACGCATACAATAACTCAGTACATTCAGGAACCTGACAAAGCCCATTTTATACCATTTATGGTCATCATCCTCGAACCTCAGAACTTGATTCACCCCAACACTTGGAAATGCCGGCAGTGACCCATCTGCATTCTACTATTACTCAAGCCTTTAAGGAAGCAACTGAACATTTGAAAAAAGCAAAGGAGAAATACAAGAAGAATGCCGATCAGCATAGTAGTGAAACTCCCCATTATCAGATTGGAGATCAAGTTTGGCTGGCAACCAGACACATACCCCTAAAAGGGACTCAAACTTGTAATCCTAGATATTTGGGGCCTTACACCATTAAAAAAATTATCAACCCGGTAGCAGTTAAATTAGAATTGCCCTCTAGAATGCAGATCCATCCCGTCTTCCATGTTTCACTTCTAAAACCAGTTCAACCCAGAACAAGGTTAGCCAAGCCACCTGACCCCATCCTAATAGATGGAGAACCTGAATTTGAGGTAAAAGATATCCTGGACTCTAAGATGGTTAAATCTAAACTTTTTTATTTAATCGATTGGAAAGGTTACGGACAACAGGAAAGGTCATGGGAACCCAGTGACTACATCCATGCACCTCGATTAGTGAAGAAATTCCATCGGAACTTCCCAGACAAACCAGGGCCCAGAGGAAGAACAACCTTAGGGGGGTCCTGGGGGGAGTGCTGTCATGATGCCTACCCCCGGGCAGCTGGACCAAGCCCATCCGCCCCCGAAGCAGGCATCCAGACATTTGTTTAAACCTCAGAAGCCCTGGCTAGGGGCAATCTGGGTTCAGTCCTGGCGCCTTGGGCACCAGCCTCATAGTAGAAATCAGTCCTGGTGCCTAAGGCACCAGGCTCATAGTCATCACTTACCTCAGGCAGACCATGCTGCACATGCATCCAGGCAAACGTGAGAGCTGGAGGGACTATTTTTCCACAAGGACTACCTTTCACTCGGGTGTGGTTCTAGGGACTTCTTACCTGGGACTACTTTCAAAGCTATTTAAACCACACCCGATCTTCAACACACGCTTCGCGTTATTCTGCATTTAGCAGCGTAACGCTCACCGTGTCTGCAAACCTGCATCAAGCCTTCTGCCACGCCCACCTCGAACACGGAGCCCCTAGGAGAGAAAGGAGAATAGAAGAAGAGGTTAGATTACAGACTTTAATCTGATTCCTCACCTGATTTCGGATCCTGCATCACTCTGAGCCTGAAGGGACATTCTTCCGACACGCGTCGCATCCCAGCTGCAGCGCCGCTCCATTTTCACCAGCCCACAATATCTCCGACTCGGCGCTGCCTCCGTCACTTTTTCGGTAATTTTCAACACCTGGGGAAAAGACAAGAAAAAGCAAGGTGAGCCTAAAGAGACTAAAAAGACAATCACTTATATTACAAGACTTACCTGATTATCACCGTAGGCTTTACCCTTCAATACGCCGCATCTAGGAAAAAAGGAAAAGACAATGAGCTAATCTCACACACCTTCACAGGATAGTTTGGGTAATACAGACTCTTACTTGAACGCCGCCAGCAACCTCCAGAGAGAATCTGCTGCCGCAAATCAACAGGGGAGTGCAAGAGTGAACTTTGGACATTTTGAACTCTTTAAAAACTTGGCAAACTCCGGACTCAATAATCGTCCAGAACCCCAACACCTAAAACCAGTGAAGTAACTGGTATCTACGCGCCCCTGCATGCCACGCAGGATGGAGAGCTCACCAATCAAAAACATAGGGTGAGGACACTGACCGGGAATATCAGAGGTGGCAAGTGGGGAGAACGGGACCAGAGAGGGGGGTCTGCATTCACACCCACGGGGCTAAATACCTTTCTCCATCTACAGGAGAATATTTCTACGAGTCAAGCTTACAAGACTGAGGGGGTCCGTCCAGACGGTCATCTTTGCCCTAGGCTTCACGCTGGTGGAGGCTGCAGCTGTCCGGGTTCGATCTACGCCCCTGTGGGAACCAGGTGAGCGTAACAGAATTAGAATGGTACGATGAAGTGTGGGTTCACCTGGAAGGGGATGGGAGCTGTATCTATATGAGTATGCAAGAGCAGGGGGTAGCCTGAGGGCAGTATGTAGAGCTTGGATGCCTCAAAAGGGAACACCTGCATGCGACGAGGCAATAGCGGAAGAGAATGAACGTAAGATGCTAGGAGAATTACAATATTCGTTACTTAAGTAATGAAAGGGGGGAATGTGTGGGGGGAAGGTCATTTTGACCCCTCCCCTTCATTTCCTTCCCCGCTTGCACTCTATGCTCGCCCCACAACTGGTCACGCACCTCTGGCCAAAGGTGCCGAACAGCCTTGTGTAGACCCATACAAGCGCAGCATTTGTAAGAAGACTGAGTACTGACTCCATTTTGTAATGAACCCTGACTCCATTTTGTATCTGCCCAAGGAGGACTCATAGTCAAGCCAGCCTGCAGGCCTGCAGCTCTCCCCTGGAGACGTGCACAGTCACCCAGCTACTCTCCCCACCTCCTCCCCTCTGGTATCCCTGCAGCTGCCCTGTTCTCACGGAAGACTGGGCTCAAAGGGCTACAAACTAAACAATGTATTTCTCGCCTTCCTCCTTTCATCACTGTCCTGTGAATGACCGGGTCAGAGCCTGGTCCTGGAAAAAGCCATTCATCTTCACAAATCTGCCTCATTACTTGCAGACGCTGCCCATGAGATATATAACCTGTACAACCCCCAAACCTCATACCCTTTTCATGTGGCAGATGCATGATCCACGACTGTGTGCCACCCTGCTTCACCCACAATACTAATCCCTTCTGAGACCATAAATCCTCTCCTGTGTTAACGTGTGATGAAGCCGTCCCCATGAGATGTAACAGAACAAATAATAAATACTTCGCCTAATTGATTGTAATGAATAAGATATTTAGACCCACATGCTCTTGTGTCATGATATAGGTTAATGTTATTTCAGTGCTGTGTACACTTGCAGAATGTATTTAGATGCCAGGGGACTCATGTGTTGTGATGTAGGGAATGCAGCCCACGGAGCCAATGTAAATAGAACAAACTTGTAGCACACTGACCATTGCATATATGAAGATATAGCCCACGTTATAATCAGAAGCTCCCCTTTACCTGTTCCAAATGAAGACACGAAAACATGTTCAAACCCCATCTTAATGGTTTTCTTATAACTTCATTTATTGGAATAGGCTGCACTTGGAGAGCCACAGGGCCTTCTCTCCCTCTCCAGCAGCGCTGCACACAGAGAAGCGTACAGGCCCCTACCTCTTCTCCCAGACTCATGAGAATGCTGCTGCCAAAGGTCCATGTCTCACTGATGCCCCAATGCAACAAATGTATCCTTTTATCCTTCCGCTGGGCCGGTACAGAGTGTCCACTCCATGCCCCCTGACACAGATGACCCCCATACCTTTCTCCCCACCAGAGATGCAAGACAAATGTATGTATATATAATAAGTGAAATATATGATTTTCCCCCACCTGTCATGATTTCAATGGTTGTTTTTATTGGTTTTTTTTGGTTTCTTTTATGGTATACTTTGAAGTGGTGTTTAGTTTAGAGAGCTAGTATCAATTACCTTATCCAGAACCACCTAACTGTCCCCTTTCACTGACCAGCCTGGCTGATGCAGGTGATGCCCGCCTTCCCGCCAAGCAACTATACAATCATCTGGAGGTGGCACCTATGAAGCTATTCTGTATCTGCGGCTCCTGCAATGAAATGTAACCTTTGTACCTTATACATTTTTGTTAGATATGATGTTATAACCCTTTTTAATGCAATGTCAGTGTAATGTTGAGCAGAGCGCTCTTGGATTATGCAGAGTCCTCTGCTTGCCCTATTTTGGTTTAGATAAACTCCACGTTTAACTTCAATCACACTTGATCTTGGTCTCATTCCCTCCAGGGGTGTGTCCATTATTGACTCTCATTTGGGAGTTTTGATTGTGTTTTGGGGGACTGCTCACTTTCATTGGGAAGGCCCAAATCACATTTTTCTTAATAACTTCTGTTTTAGCATGGTTCAAAGGAGATTTCTGTCACCTTTAATAAAAGTCTGGAATGAGCCTTGTCACAAATACGATGCACTCTTTGTGCAACCAAATGTATTCTTCTATTAATTAAACCCCTGCCTCAAAAACCTCCCATACTTTCCTAGTCCCCACCTTTTCCTTAAGTTTCGATTCCCAAATACACTTATAGCGCATGTGGCTTTTAGCCCATGTATCTTGATTTTAGCTCTCCTCAAGTGCTTCAAAGGACTCAGTTTCAGGCTTCATGGAAGGTCTGACCATAGGTAACTTCTGCAGGGCATGTTATCACCAACTAATTGACAACCAGACATCTTTCTCCTACAGAGCCCACACCAAAAGGTCAATGGGCACAGTTTCATTTCAATGGAAATGCCCCTCTGCTTCTCAAAGTACAGCTTTAGATCAAACAAAAGTTTGTACGTTTTGAAATTTTGCACAGCATTGTGTTTAACGATTTGTATAGTAAACTGCATTTAAACCTGTTGTTCATAACATATAGTTGTTGCTTCCACAATATTAACCCTGAGGTACATTCAGAATGTCACCAAATAGGCCAGTTAAAAGAGAGATCTAGTGTTCACTTCTACCATGAGTAGGCTGGATATATTTTGGTGTTGTATCTATTAATCAGGGTATTTTTTATTATGGTGGTATTTGTTTTTTTTTTATAGTGGTGAGATTGATTTCAGAATACTGTCTAATAATTATTTTGACCAGGGTCACTAGCAACAAACAAAATCCTGGACTTGATACACTCTGAATAGACGGCTCATGCTCTTCTTTGGTATCTTATGTACAATGCCACAATATGCCCTTTTGGCTGAGTTTCAATAAATGTAAAGCATGAAATTGAAATAGAACACATTCATTCAGCCTCTATAAGTAACACAATTCCCTGCAGCTACTCTGCTTTGAGATTTTTCTTAGCACACATATGTCTCCTTATGTATGTCAAATAAAAGGGACTGCATGCAGAATAAATATAATGAGACTAGATTACTTTTGACTATGTTGTCTATCATAAAATAGAATTATACACGTTACACAGAGTGACACTTATGCCCATATTGTACTTCACAGTGCAAGTACATTCTTTCGTGCAATAGCTTCCAGCACTTTAGCTATACAAAGCCCTGCCAATTGTCCTTGACTTCAAGAACCTTGTCAAGAAAAATACTCTATATGAAAAAAACAGCACAACTTTGAGAAATACAAACACAGTACTACATGTACATTGAAGTTAGGCTCTCTAAAACAGCACCGAAAATGAATCAAACTATTTAATCTGAGCTATGTTACCACTCACATCACCAGCACCTCACTTAACCTCATATTCACCTAAATCTGTTGGTGATATTCCTGACTCTGCTTGGCAGGGAAATCTTCCTCAGTGTTTCTGCCTGCCCCGCACAGGTTCAACCCTTATAAGGGCAGCTTCAGCATCAGTCAGCTTGCCAGCACATAACTCTGTCTGCCCAGCCAGCCCGCTGCTCCTTTACCTGTCAGTGCCCAAAGAGAAACTGCCTTTCTATTCTGTCCCAAAACCCTTTTTATCCAGCCCCCTGTCAATCTAGAAAGACACCTCCCCTTGTGCAGATCATCCCACTAAGAATCACTCAATCTGCCCCTGTGTGTTTTCCTCATTGTATTAACTGCATTGCTGTAGAGAAAAAGTTTCATTTTTCTCTTGCGTTTCCTGCTTCAAAACAAAGCTATGTTTTAGCAGAATGTAAATTCACATTTTTCAGCGTACCACACAGCGCAAATCCAGCCTGCACATCTTAAGTCCATTTTATTCTCATTTTCAGAGCATCATGCATTTTCATGAGTCTGCATTCAGCTGATTTCATCATGGACTCATTTGCACTAAATGTTATTATGGGATTCAGTTACATGTTAACTGGGGTTGGGTTAATTAGTATGTTATATTATGTTAGTATTATACTAAGTGCAACTCGGTGCATTGAAATATCATCCTGATGCAAAGTGCAATTTGAATCATGTGCTCTGTGCCTTGGAATCTATTTAATTCTGCCTGGGACTCACACTTTTGAGTCCAGTAATGAGTTTCACACCCTGGTCCCCAATTGAAGTTCAAACCCTGCTAACATGTGAATGCTACAATGCTGAGTCGAAATGTTAAAATTCTGAGCCCATACTCCTACAAGGCCTCTCCTTTTACATTATGTCATTTTAATTTTTAAAAGTGTTTTTATTTGTGACAAATGCACAGTGCTTGACTTCACTTTAGATTTCTGAATCACAGTATTGTGCTGCATAGACGATAATGTACACACTGCTATCTGTCTCTTCAAGTAGAAAGTGTAGCTTTCCATGTATTTAGGAAAACAGCATGTTCACCCACACATATCTTTTGCCATACATTGGGCACAGCCAGCACTTTTCTGAAGTTTCCAGGCACATTTCCATCACTTGAGCGCCTGTTCATTCTGGTAAAGTTGAAGGAGGCCCATGTATGTTCATGTCCTAGGCCTTCAGTCAGAAACAGAAATGCTTTGGGACTGGCCTACATTTTCCAATGGGTAGCACCAGTCAGCTTCACTCAAACATACTGGCCTGGCCTTGTCTTTTTATTTCCAACATTCATGGGCTATATTTTATCCCACAAACATGAGCTCTACAGTGCTTATTTTAGTGTCTGATTCAAGGAGCTACTGGGAAGTTGGCTCAGGTGAGCTACCAGTGGCTCCTGATCTACTGTTTGGAGAACCTGGGCTTAGAGGTAATGCAGCCTCATGCATCAACAGCAGGACAGGGTGCTATCAGATATGCTGAGAGAGCATTTCATGTTAGCTTGGACAATCCTGACTTTCCATTCATACAAGATTGCAGTGCTGAGCAAGGCTGGGCTGTGCTGTTCAGGGTACAGAAATGTAAGTGATTCTCCTTAGAAAACACGATTACAATACATCACTATGAGGTGTGGATTCTGTGTACTTAATGAGATGCAATTTAAATGACATTTCCCACATCAATACACATGCATTACAATAAGCAGTTGACAGGTAGAATGTATATATCTTCCAGGTAGGACAGAGTTAACTGATAGGAATCTGTATGTACAATTTAAATATATGCCCAGTAAGACATAGTTTTTGGTAGAAGCCCAACCAAGGAATACTATGCAGGGGATAACTTCAAGCAGCTCTGAAACATGTTGGCAATCTGAATCTCAAACAGTTAAGGGTGTGTTACACATGTTAGTAATTGATCATATGTACAAGGTCCGTAATGTACAATGTCTGCGTAATAGTGAGCTTTTTTTGTTACAGATACCACCTAGTGAATGAAAAAAAATGGATATTTAACTTATTTTTCCTGATTAATTAATTACATTGTTTCAATGGAAAAAACACCTGACACAATTAGATTGGACATCAATCATTGAATAGATAGTCCCAAGTTTGAGTATAAGCATATGGAAAGTTTGTCTTAGCATTTTCTGTTAAATATATACATTTAAATAAAGGATACATATTTGTAGATTGTATATTTAGAATTTCAAATACGTATTTTATTTGCATTGGCACATTATGAATATTTTCGCTGAACAAAATAACTTTTTATACGTGTATGTATATTTGATAAGTTACATGTGACTAGCACTAATACAATGTACTTCATTATAGTGTCACTGTCGATGTCATTGCATGTGTAATGTGTTACATTCAGGAAAACACAGTGGGCCTCATTACGAGCATGGAGGTAATGAAAATAGGAAGGCGGAATGGTATTACCGGCAACGTTAATGGGTCCGGGCCATTACGACCCGACAACCCGCCAATAACGCCACCGCCCGTACCGTGCCCCTTCATACCAGCATGCGCGCGTACACGCGCCCCTTCGCGGCGGAAATACCGAGATGCCAGTAATAGGAGGACATCACAATTTATGCGGGCATGCACTTACCGGCATCCCGAAGGCGGTAATTAGGGCCTGCATGACGGCGGCAATACAGGCATTGCAGACCACCCGTAAATAGCAACCTGCAGTGTAGGCAACTGCCACAGGTGCACACACTCACCACAGGTGGAGTCAATGGAGCCTGTCCCAGTATAAAAGGAGCACACCCACATACCACACCCCTTCCGACACCAAAAGGATACCACTAGCTGTTGCAATCAAGGTGCTGGAGGACATGCCTGTACTGCTACAACTACAGCAACAACAACAACTACAGCTACAACAACAGGCAGCACAGAGGAAACACGGGAGGAGAAGGAGGGTGAGACAGGCCCAGCAATTACCACCAGTGCAGCCAGTGGTACCTCGTAGGCAGCCACCAACCCCTCGCATCAGACCTAGTCCATTCAATCTAGCCCCTGAGCAGATCCACACCCTGTACCGGTTGGACCGCGACACCACCACCACCATTGTGGACATGATACATGACGACATTGTCAGCCTCATTGAAATACGCATTGCCATCCCCCCGCTACTAAAGGTGGTGTCTGTGCTCCACTTCCTGGCCACAGGCACCTACCAGCACACAGTGGGCCAGCTGCATGGTATATCACAGCCACTCTTTTCACGCATGCTGACCCAAGTGCTGGATGCCCTCCTGAAGCACGCTAGCACCCACATACCGCTACCACAGACTGCCCAGGAGCTTGCTGACACTAAAGTAGGCTTCCATGCACTGGCAGGCATGCCCAATTGCGTCGGTGCCCTCGGGGGGTTGGACGGGGGCTAGGGGTGTGTGGACATTCAACATGGATTGTTCCTTCTAGGTCCACATACTCCTCTGCTCCTAGGTCAACATCACTGAGTGGGGCTGTGGCTGCTGCCTTACCCACCGAGCTTGTGGCAGCGGACTGGGTGCCATCAGCTTTCCCCACGGCTGTTGTTGGCAGCTCTGTGGTAGCAGGCACGTCCACTACTGTGGTGTCCTTGTGTGCCTGCATGGCCTGCGCACCTGCCCTGGACTGGACTGTGGGCCGCGGTGCTGCCCCAGAGGTGGATTGGCCAGTGGCCGGCGGTCTGGCCCTGGACATAGAGGGCCTTGTGGATGGGTCCTGGCTCCCACCTTCTGCCTGTTGGGGAGGAAGAGATGTAGGGCATCAGTGACGCTGTTACATGCAAGAAGCATGAGATTGTGCTGTATGGTATTTCATTTCTCATGCATTGCAATCTTATAGGTGTATCACACAGGGTAGTTTCAAGGGGGGGCATATTGGCAATAGCCGTGGCATCTCCATTTGGCACTGATACGTACCAGGTGGTATGCCATTGTATTGGGCTTTGTGTGATGTGTTACATGCAAATGGTCCCTGTGTGTTGGGTGTCTGTTGCTAATGGGATTGGCACACAGCATGCATTTCAGTGTGGCAGGGTTTGGGCCTCCATCTGGACATGGATCTGTAAATGTGTGTACAATGGGCCATTCATATCCTTGGGTAGGCTCTCTTTCACATCATTTGTGCTATGTCATTGTTTGGCCTACTGGGGTTTGAAGGATCACTCACCTCCTTCTCCAGATGTCACGGCACCCATCTCCATTTCCCCAAAGCTCTCTATCGCCTCCATCTGGATGGTTGTGCTGCAGGTTGCCTCCCACCGTATGAGTCTGACCAGTGAGTGCGCACTCTCTCCTGTGGCCATGGCCTCCCTCCGATTGCTGGCAAGGATGTTCCGGACCCTGAGACGGAGGTCGTCCCACCTCTTTTTGCAGTCTTTGATTGTCCGGGGGGGTGCCTACCACTGACACCTTGCGTGTACATCCTCCCAAATTTCCTTCTTCCTCATCTGCGCCTCCCTTTTGAGGTTATTCGTGAATACCTCATCGGCACGGGCAGCGAGGGTATCTGCCAACATATTCAATTCCTCATCTGAGAAGCGCTTCGTGGTCACGCGGGGGGTGTTTTTTGCAGGTTGCCTTGGACCTGTTGTACACAATGGCCCTGGTCTCTCCTATGTAGCAGTGGTGGTTTGGGAGGATTGCAATGGATTGTGTTTTTAAAGATGGCCACCGGCGCATTTCCCCTTCCGACGTGATGACGTTACTTCCGGGTCCAGTATTACGAGCCCGGTATTTGCATGTTGTTATTGCCGGGTCGTTATTAAGGGGTTGCTCCTTGGCGGAGGCGTTATCGGCGGATACCGTGATGGCACTATCGGGGGGTTGGAGGCCCTTTACCGGCATGGCGGTATGGCCATTACCGGCATGGGGGTTTGCGCATGCTCGCACACTCATAATCGCCCACTATTAACGGTGTCAAAGGAGTACGGACCCGCTACTTCCTCCATGCCGGTAATGACCCAGTTTTTAGCGGGAATCTCGTAATGAGGCCCAGTATGTCTGTATCTACTACAGTTCTTTTGTCCTGGCACACCACTGCTGTGTTTATCTCAAATCATTAGCAATCAAGGCAAACTGCATTCCTCAGTTGTTGTGTGTTGCACAGCCAGACTGGAAATGTTATACAGTGGCAACACTGAAATATTTTGGGACACAGCCAGATTGAAAAATAATTCAGCTTCTCAAGTCGCTGTTACGCTGGAGAGAGGCTACACGAATTACTGTGGAACATCAGACTTTTTTTCAACAAGGACAATATTGGTGAGGCCACGCTCTTTTTGTCCCAAGATCCTTCAAAATGACCAAGCGTGTGCTTTTGCGCGTGCGCTTTGAGCAAGCCGCTTCTCAAGTCACTGTTAGGCTGTTAAGCTGATCATCTGATGCAGCGCAGCAAAATATAACGAGACTTGTGTTCTTTTTCAGTCACATTTACTTTTGAGTGTTTCCAAAACAATATAGGAATACTTCACCTTGCCACGTGTTTTCTGAAATATTGAGATGACAGGAAAAAGCAAAACCTACACACTGAAAACAGGAATGCCGCAGAGCGTGATGATCACACGTGCATTGGTTATGGTACAACCCTCACCCCTAAAGCCTTCCCCAACAATGCCTGATTAAGGTACCTGACAGGAGACTGGCTTTTGGCGATATCCGTGAGTTTTGCACATTATGTACCCTCGCTATGTGTTCAAACAGCCCCAATTATAATAATGAAATGTTTTCTGAATTGCGAGATGGTAGCAACTTGGCTCCAGCATCTAATTTCACTATATCTGACACACAAATCATGATGGAAATTATAAATGGATGAGTCGACTATATTGAACTTAGAGTCGCAAGGTGATGTCATGAAGCTGCCTGAAACACCAGCAGATGCACCTGATTTGAAGGGATCCACAGGAGGGCTGGAAAATGTGTATGAAAATATACCAGAGTATGATAACGAGGAGAAAACATTAGACAAAACTCAAACACTGCCTATAGACACAATAGATGCTGAAATCAAATGTGACGCGATGGCAGAGGCTGAAATAAGCCTCTACCAATCGCCAAGCTTATTTGATCGCTCAGGCAATGGCTCAATAGAAGGATCTAGATCCTTTGCGCGCCCCACACTGCGGAAGACCATTGCACCCTCTAGTTCTTCCAAACTTCTACGCCTCGTGATGTTATCAAAAAGAGTGATGCTTTATTAGATATTACTTTGAAAGCAATGAACACAGCTATACTGACAATATTCAAACTATTTGACACATTGGAAGTAAAAATAACGAAACAAGAGAAAAACATTGATGGCATTATGCGATGGATGAAAGTATGGGAGGCAAAAAATGATATGAGGAGACACAGACAAAAGTAGACCGTACTCTTTGTAAACAAAATACTACCAATACAATGATGGCCACAGAAAATAACTCTAGCTTAATCCCTGATCTGCATGCTAAAGTCCTTCCTTTTTTCAAAGATATAATACATCTGGCTACACAGGAAGATGAGAAAGAAATTGCTTTAGAGCCGATAACAACACTAGCTGAACCTACTTCAAATCCCAAAGCAAAGACCACGTACAACATATTTGAAAAACAAACGAGTGAGCAAACCTGTATAGTAGAAGATAGACTTGATAAACTAATTCAAAAAATGAAATCTTTGAGACAAATGATCTATAAGAAGAGAGCTAATGTTAAGTAGTTTATCCAACGGTTGAAGTCATTCAAGCACAGTGGTTCAAATGCTGATAATAGAACCTTAATCAGACATAAACAGTTAACAAAACTGAGACAGGAAGCCCCGACTAAAAAGGTAATTAGAGATAAGGATTACTCACCTCTTAATGACATAATCTCTATGATTGAGAAACCGAGCCAAATTCAAACTCCTTTAATAATCACAGAACAAAGAGCGGAAGCAGTGATAACTAAAACCCAAATGACTAGTCAACAATCACAGACTGTCGGGCTGTCCACAAAAAGCAAAACCATCTTAATCCTGTGTAGTACAAACAACACTAAAAATGATGCTAATAGATCTCCATACTCTGATGAAATATTGAAAGATGTAAGGGCGGAGATGAGGAGATCTATAGACGAATTTATGAAATGTAAAGATTCAAGCTCTGCACCCAAACAAGCAGTGATGACAGTGATTGATAAAAACAGACTCAGGGTTAAAAAACCTACCTTTGGCAACAACAACACTGTCCACACTTGACATTAAAGTATTGCAGCCATCTCAGCTGTTGAATAACATGCCAGCAAAGCTGGGAGATAAATTCAGTGATACTATATTAACTAGCAAGGTGTCTACAAACCCAGATCACAACCCTGAAAATCTCCAAACAGAAATGTATAGAGTGAGGGACAAATATTTTCAATCGAAGCAAGTAGGGGTAATCAGTGACACAAGGAAAAATGATAATCAAAAGAGATCAGAAACGTGTTTGGGGATTTCCGAATTGTACTCTGATTTTAATCAATTGAGTAATACAAGAAGAGTATCAGCCAAAAACAAAAGTAACTTCTTTTAAGCACTCTAGATACAAATTGCACCCAAATATGCACCACTGTTTTATCCTGAAATGTTGAGTTGAGCCCTTTCCACAATATGATCTGTTTAGAACCAGCGTAATGGCTATTTTTGGTGATTCACCGTGTCTAGGTGATCTTACATCTAGTGATGTAGCTCAGGTAGAATTCTTAAATGATGAGTGTCTTTCAGTGGTTAGATTGTGGGTCACCTCTAATGTTGTTCGAAATGTTTTGTGGCAAGCCCGGTTAGAACTATTTACTCTGGGCTTTCCATTGGCTATTGACCCTGTTCACTATGATGATGAAATTAAGCGAGATTTGAACAAGGTACAAAATATTGCTAGTTCTCGCCAAGTGACGAATCTATATAAAATAAACACCAACAACCACATAACTCAATAAATGAGATACAGCAAAAAATCATATCAGATTCCCAAAACCATAGAACCTCCTTAGAACTACCTCAGGAGTGGAGTGTGAAACAATATTCTATTGCTAGCTTGAATGCCTGTGGACATTTGCACTTACTGAATGATTGTACAAACCTTATGTCTTATAGCATAGTAATGCTACAGGAAACCTGGTTGTTGCCAACACCAATTTGGAAAGGCTATGCAATTGTATTGTCTCCTGCAATTAAGACAACAGGAAGACCTGCTTCAGGTATGTTAGTGGTGGTTAAAAGTGGGAATGGTCTTACACTAAAATTGTGGGAAGTACCTAATCCCTTTTTACAGATGGTCAAGATAACACACACATACAGTATCATTGCAGGGATTAATGTATATCGCAATCCCATGGGAATAGCAGTCACAAACATTTTTAATGACCTTGAAGATCTGCTTGATAAAATATCACTAGCCAACGATGTGACAAACATACTGATTGCAGGAGACTTAAAATTACATTGCCTTTTCTCAATGTTATCAAAGAAAAATGCTGCATGTATCAGATGGGAAAATAAAATGAAAACCCATAATCTTCTAATGCTGAATGGCTCCTCCAAAAGCGACACGCCATCCAAGGCATACATGGTGTAGGGCAACGTGTAAGTCAATAATTGACTATATATATGTTGACGTTAATACCTTTAGCCAAGTAACTAACTTTGAAGTGCTACACCAAACTCATAGTGATCATGAGATGCTCAGGGCTTTTTGGAATGATAGAAGTTTGAGTATTTATGATAGAACTAAAGGATACACATCAGTGCTAACAATTAACAATTCCATAACCAAACTTAGATGGAATATCTCTAGTTTAGAAAATCTTAATAAAGACATTCTAGAAGGAAGAAAAAAAGCTGGTTGGCTAAGAGAGCCTTACACTACCTCTTTACAAGCATGCAAAGTGATCCCTGGCATTAGTGCATATATTCATCATGCCCCTAAGTACAGCGTAAAATCAAGTTACGAAAAAGAATGACTGTATTTGTATGCTGGCATGCATGGTGCACAGTCAACAGTTCCTAGAGAAAGATAACAGTGTTCTCAAGTCAGTTTCACCCACACTATAATTGTAGTGTTTGTCCTGCTACTGTTACAAGTGAACCCACGATAGCAGCAAAGTCAATTCACAGCTCAGAGGAACCGCTTCACCAGCTCTCGAAGTCTGCATTAGATAAGCATATTACGTAGGTATTTCATGAGCTCCTGAAACCAGCATTAGCTAAATTCACATTATACCAAAGTCCCAACGAGGCGCTGTGCAAGCTCTCGAAACCCCCATTAGACAGTTTTCTGACTGGGAGTTTAACTACAACAGACACAATCTTACCTGCTCCCTGTCTCCTGACAGAGTGCTAACACGCTGGGGTCACAGACTTGTACATTGACCACAAACGAAAATTAGATACACATTTGAAAGGATTTAAAAAGATTACAAAGACCTTTTCTTGCAGCTAGTTCGCATAGTTGAGAAATAGAAGACAGGGGTCCTTCGCACAGAGTGCAAGGCAGCAACAGGAATTGGGGAGTATTTGTATTTTTGTATTTGTGTTTATTTTATTTATATAGCGCACCAGGCCCAAGGGCATCAAGGCACATCACTTAGGTTACAAGCATAATACAGAACAGTGAAGGAATACAAGCAGTGCACTAAAAAAGGATAACTTGGGATAAAATACAAGTTCTATACATATTACCAATCAGGATAAGGCAACTAGCAAGTTGGCACTGGTGTTGTGAATCAGGTGACAGTGGGCACTAAGAATCAGGGCTGGTCTTGGGCTGATAGCCAGGCTTTTGCTTTGCTCTTGAAGGCCAAGAAGGACGGTTCCGCTCCCTCTAGGTGGTCACTAGTCCTAATGAAGGTTTGGTCCAATGCCCCAGCCCAAAGTAAGGCAAAGTAAACATGAAGAATGCAGCCAATGCCAGACTGGCCACAATTACCCAGGTGCAAACAATCACAGAGAGACAAGGCAAAGTGGAGGCAACCTGACCAAGTCCTATGTATAGCTGAGATCCCCTGTCAGCAATTGTGATTTGCAGCAGCAGGAAACTTGAGTTTGGAGGTGGCTGGAGACTGGACAGAATTGGTGAAAGCAGGAACTGGGGAGGCAGAGGAAGTTTAAAAGTGGCCAGCAGTAGGGTGGAGGAGGTGGTCAGATCAAGAGTAAAGGAGGATGTGTTTACAGCCTGAGTGGAGGAGTGCGCTGTACACTCAATGGGAAGGAGGAGGGGTTATATTACGAGTGAATGAGAAGGTGCTAGCATCAAGAGCAAGGACGGAGGGGGTACCAACAAAAGTGAAGGTGGGAGGAGGTAGCATCAAGAGTGATGCAGAGTAGATAAAATATGGAGGAAAGTTGGGAGTCTGGTGGTAGTAACGCCAAGAGTGAAGAAGAAATATTCATGAACCATCCAGATGGGAAGAGGAGGTGGTAATGCCAGGAGATGAAGATGGTAGTCGGGAGGAGGTGGTAACACCAAGGGAAAAAAGGCAGGAGGCGAAAGGAGTAGTTGGAAATAGTGGAGTTGAGGATGCAATAATATTGATAGGAAATGACAGCCAGGAGGTGGAGCTTAACAGAGAGTTCATATGAGCCATAATACATTTCCTGAAAACAGATGTACTCAAAGATACCAGTTAACTAACAGTAAAAGAAGCCTTATTGGCCAAAAACAAACACAAACAAAGTAGTGGCCAACACTAAGAAAGCTGGAGGACACATTTGAAATATCCAGCAATGTATGCAAAGCTAAACTTTTTTAACTAATCAAAACGATATATCATTAATACTATTGCATCAGACACAAGCCAAACAGATGACTATGCACAGAAAGATAAAAGCTTAAAGTTTGAAAGAAAAGAGGCTTTGTGGTGTATTGTGTACACAGACTCGTTTTCCCTCTTCTACTATGTACCCCTCTCCACTGTCTGTCGATCTCAAGACAGGTTCACACTTTATTAATCACTGACAAAGAAGGTCCTCTAAACTCATGCTAACATTCTCAAATGGGTCCCTAGACCATGTTTCTTGTCGATGATGCTTAATGATCGGTGATGAATTTGTGATTATTTTGTTTGACTGCCCCATAAACTGTACGCTTTCAAGTATGACTAGCAGAATTGAACATGTGCTAAAGATTTGAGCCTTTTTGTTCATTGTCAGTTTTCCCAAACCAAGGGCACGCGACATTGTGTGTGTAAGCAATGGATGAAAAATAAAAATAAACAGACAGATACAGCAACAATGTAATATTTTAGGAATTTTAGAAACTGCAATTTTAGTAAATTGAAGAGTGTTCATTTTCTCAAAGGAGGGTTGGCTTCAGACAATGTCGAGTGGCTCCTTTGTATTTACATCTATCACAGGAAAAGTTACACACAACGGATAGGAACTTGTCATAAAGATGTGTCCAGCAAAATAAAATGTAATAAAAACCTTATCGAAACAGAACAGAATTTCTAAATAAATTGGGTCATTTGAGCTCAGAATAATGTTGCCTTACTGAATAGAACTGGAAGGAGAGTATCAATATATGTATTATATAAAGTTAGGTTTCTGTTCTTGAATGAAAAATCTCAATACTGCAATGTCTTTGCTTCGAATGCCCCTTTTAAACTTTGAACTATCATCACAATTCTTTAATAGTGTTGATGATGACGATGATGATGATTCTGATGGTAATGATGATGATGACCAAATAAAATACAGCATGTGAAATTCCAGTCTATGGGCCTCATTACAAGGTTGCCGGTCCAGACACAATGGTACCGGTTGTGTCCAGACCGGCAAACTCTGAGTTGTGCTCGCGGATGCCTTTCATTCCGTCAGGTCTGCCCTGGCGGAATGAAAGGCACCCGCGAGCACTGCATGCCTGTAGCACCGGCACCGTTATAAACGGTGCCGGTGCTACAGGCATCCCCATTCCCATTGAGCCCTAGGGGGCTGAAATGGGAATGGGGATATACCGGCACCCGCGAAAGGGCAATTACCGTGTCCGGCGGGGGTGGAATACCCCGGTAATTGCCCATTTGCGGGTGCCGGGTTTCCATGCCGGTATGGAGGTAGCCTTGCCGATTTTGCCAGCAAGGCTACCTCCAACCTCATAATGAGGCCCTCGGTGTACTGTATGTTTTGCTACATATTTAATCGAGATGAATAATTGGATTCTGCACAGTCATAGAAAACGTGTGTACTGTTTCAAAGTACAGCAACGTATATTCAAGTTTGATGCAGGCCACAGTAAAATTCAAGGTATAAGAAACTTTAGACCAAATTGTTCCCTGGAACCAGGATCATTACTTACAATTACCAAGATTGGATGGATGTTCTATGTAGGAAACATTAGAAGATCGAGAGGTGAGTCAAACTCAATTATATGTCCATTAGACAAGATGGAGAAAATATCAGGCTACGGCAGTGGTTGCTGCAGGTAGATGGCCTGAGCTGGGTCACCGCTAATGCCTCTGTTAACCTGGCAGCTGTATTCGTCAAGAACTTGAGGTTTCGGAAAGCTGGAATCAGCTGTGCATTAACATCTCTCTTGGGCCTCGGGCAGCTACCCGTCTCACCAGGAAACCTTCATCCTGTGACCTTTGGACGTTGCAAACATTATGCAGAGTGAACATCCCCATACACTTTGAATTCCCCCAGTCACCGAGGTTGGGGCACTCGTGTTCTTTGCTGTGTAATGACCACCAGGCTAAGCAGAATCTTCCACACATGCTACAGTTCTGTAACAGCAGGTGTTTTTTTGGGTGGTCCTTGTGGTTTCTCTGTCTCAAACACACAGGAAATATCACATTCGCCGAATTTTGAGTGCAGATGAATCTCTTGAATCACAGGTGACAAACAATTATCGATTTTAATATCAATTCTCAAAGCAGGCAAAATCGGCGAGATGAGAGCTCACGTTAGAGGTCAGTGTGAAATGTGCAGTGACAGGTTTCACTCCTGACCAGGCTGACTCGACCCTTCATCCATACCAGGCTGTTTAATTGACTACCACAAAATGAAATAATAATGCAATCTAATATTGATGTGCTTAGAAGTGGCAGGAATCTGGATTGAAGTGCTACATTTAGAAATGTGAACGTATTTAAATATGTAACTGACTCACACGTACTTGAAGCTTTTCATGCAACTGCCACACAGCTGTGAAACAGGGCAAGTCGAGAAGTATTCCTTCCCCCGGAGCCACAATTGCTCATGAATTAATTACTCAGTTTTGCTATACAGGAATTGATCTCTCTATGTCACAATGCTTGGGTATGAGACGTGCAGAGCACAACATAAGCTAGACAGCAATGGAGAGCTTCAGAGAAAAGGAGGAGAATACTGAGAGCTGAACCGGAAGTGCTGTTAATGCGGACGTTGCCAGAGTGTGAGGCAGGGATATGAGGTGGTCACAGGAAACAAGGAGTGCAGGGATTTCAGTTCCATCCTCAAGTGCAGGGGGAGATGGAGCCAACTGGATGTGCGCTGTTGTGCTATGATTTCATTACAAAGCATCAAAAGTGGACCCACGGCTTGTCTCCGCATGCCGACCATGGGCACGGGGCAAAGTGCAGTTTGGAAAAGTCTCTATGCATTTAACCGTAATCAGTTGATTAATGTTGTGAAACAATCACCACTTAGTGAAACACTGCTTCACAACATCGGATGCTTTGTTCCGAGATGTTGATCATGAAACAAACCAATATGGGAAATCCAGTGCATGATGGTCACATGACATTAGCCAATAGTCCATTTCTCCTGCATATTTCAAGGAGTGAGGGCTTTCAAACGTGTTCTTTTAAAGTTGTTAAGTCATCATGAATAATGCAGTGACCAATGGGGCTGTTAACACAAGGAAACATCTAAAAGGCAGGTGGAGAGGTCCAATGCCATCTCTTTGAAGCAATTGACTCTCTGAGTTACACACAGAATGCAATATATCAGCCCATGCAAACCAGGGCCAGATTACCCAACGTTTCAAACGTGCAGCAAGGCCATACAGAGCTGCGTTTGCTGCTTCAGTAATCGTGAGCTGAGCAAATAAATGTAATGAATTACTTAGCGAAACATTGTGATATTTTTTTCTGATGTGCGCACACGCGGAAAACATGCGGTGCACACTGCTATGTGGAGGGGCATTTACTCAAACCCTCATTATGAGTGCGATGCTAAGGGTAAATACAGGTTCTATTAGCAAATTCGGCATCTTTTTAATGCCCGCCACATTATTCCCTGTATAGTATTCAGTGCATGAGGTATTACATAAGAATACAGGATATTGCATTGTATTGTATTTGGTTATTTATATAGTGCTCTTTCCTGACTTGTGTAACCTCATTGCGCTTTCTGGTAGGAACACCCTCGGTGACCGTAGTCAATGTGGTGAAAGTTCCAAGGGGTTTAGTTTAGGAGATGCGTGTGTGCATTTTGCTGGTCTGGCAAATTAGGTGGCTGGCTAGGCTCGACTAAGCAGCCCAAAGAGAGGCTAGTCACGTGGGTGGGCGCTGTTGGTGGATTGCGATAGATTGCTATTGTGTGGAGAGTCGATGTGTGCCAGCTATACCGAGTTCCTTTCAGATGTTAGTCGTTGTATGCTAGTGGCAGAGGTGTTGAGGTAAGTTTGGTGTTTCAGTCAGGACGGATATGTGCGTTGCTAGGCCGGATGTGCTTAGCTATAGCAGTATTCTATGGTGCATGGTTGCATGGCCAGGCCGGATGTGCTTAGCTATAGCAGTATTCTATGGTGCATGGTTGCATGGCCGTGCCTGCGCCCTGTGTCTAAGCTAGGGGTGTGTATACGTACCGCAGGTTTGGAAGTTATTCGGCTGGAGGTTTCATGATATAATAGGCAGAGAAAGAGACTAAACCTAAATTTGGGACTCCTGTATAGCTGGAGAGAGGCCTACGTCCCACAATGCAGTACAAGTTTCACAATGCAGTTTGAGTACAAGATAGCAAGGGGCAGCACACCTAGATTTGGGAATCCTGAATAATGGGAGAGAGGCCCAACTTTCACAATGTATTTTGGGTGCAAGAGTATAGTGGGAGAGAGGGCTAAGTTTCACAATGCAGTTTAAGTTTCACAATGCAGTTTGAGTACAAGATTGCAAGGGACACAATGCAGTTTGAGTACAAGATTGCAAGGAACAGCCCACGTAGATTTGTGAATCCTGTATAGAGGGAGAGAGGCCTAAGCTTCACAACACAGTTTGTATACAGGATTGCAAGGGAACTCACACCTAGATTTGGGAATCCTGTACAGTGGGCGAGAGGCCCGAGTTTCACAATGCAGTTAAAGTTTCACAATGCAGTTTGAGTACGAGATTGTAAGGGACAACACACCTAGATTTGAGGGTCCTGTATATAGGGAGAGAGGCCCAAGTTTCACAATGCAGTTCAGGTTTCACAATGCAGTTTGAGTACAAGGTTGTAAGGGACAACACACCTAGATTTGAGAGTCCCATATAGAGGGGGAGATATAAGTTTCACAAATCAGTTTGAGTATAAGAGTATAGTGGGAGAGAGGTCTAAGTCTCACAATGCAGCAGACTTCAGAGTACAGTACAGCCGGTGTAGTTCATAGCAGACACAGATGGTTAGACATACCTATACCTGAGAGCACATTTTCAATGGGCGATTGCTAGTGTTGAGTGTTCCCTAAGTGAATGAAGCAGGTAACAATTGCCTGGCAAGCTATGTTGTGAGGTAAGGTAATGTAGAGTGGCAGGGTTTTCTGGAGTAGAGTAATTGCTGTACTCCCCACCCATGCCACACTTACTTTTGGTGGTTGCTGCTGGTTGACGGCTGGCCACTGGCTTCCCCTGCTGACACTGTTCGGAGCCGCCATTGTAGGAGCCGCCCTTGCCTTGGGTACTTAGCCGCTGGGTCTGCATGGGCAGAGGGCTGCCCTGGGAAGCTCAGTTAAGAGCGGCGGTCGGATCAATCGCATTGCAGGGGCGGGCTGGGAGGGGGGAGGAGGGTGGATAAGGAACTGGATGTGGGGAAGGAGATCCGGGGGCTGCAAGGGGCACAAAAGGGTATTGGGGCTCAAGTAGGAGCACAACAGTGGTAAATTAAAGGCCCAGGGGGGTCAATAAGTGGGTCAACTCACCTGCTTCCTGTGGGATAGAAAATGGAAGCAGGGAGTAGTGCAGGCAGTAGCCACAGCACCAACAGAGAATTAGGCCAATCGCGTTTCAGGGGCAGGCTAGGAGGCAGGAGGAGGGTTGATAGGGAAATGGATGTGGGGAAGAAGATCCAGTGGCTGAAAGGGGCACAAAGTGGTCTTGGGGCTCAACTAGGGGTGTGAGGCTGGTAAATTAAAGGCCCAGGGGGTTCAATAAGTGGGTGATCTCAACTGCTTTCCGTGGGATGGAAAATGGAAGGGGGAGCAGTGCAGGCAGGATCCACAGCACCAACTGAGAATTAGGCCAATCACATTGCAGGGGCAGGCTGGGAGGCGGGAGGAGGGTGAGTAAGGAAATGGCTGCAGGGAAGGAGATCCAGGGACTGCAAGGGGCACAAAGGGGCCTTGGGTCTCAACTAGGAGCATGAGGGCGGTAAATTACAGGCCCAGGAGGGTGAATAAGTGATTGAACTCACCTGATTCCCTTGGGATGGAAAATGGAAGCAGGGAGCCGTGTAGGCAGTCGACACAGCACCAATGGAGAATTAGGCCAATCGCTTTTCAGGGGCGGGCTTGGAGGCGGGAGGAGGGTGGATAAGTAACTGGACACAGGGAAGGACTTCCAGGGGTTGCAAAGGGCACAAAGGTGCCTTGGGGATCAACTAGGTGTGCGAGGGCAGTAAATTACAGGCCCAGGAGGGTCAATAAGTGGGTGAACTCACCTGATTCCCGTGGGATGGAAAATTATCCATCCCATGCTGAATCCTGCCTGGCCATGAGGTGAAGTACCTCATATATTTTACTAAAATGTTCTCTGAACAGGAGGCAATTCAGATTGTAAAGTTCCCTCAAGATTAAAAATAAAAAGTCTTCATATGCTTCCCTGCAACACATTTCACACAGGGACAAACAAAGCAGTACGAAAGTTGGCAACCTTGATGCCTAATTCCCCCCCCCCCGCCCCAAACTGATACACACACGCATCACAGATGACCATTTTGTGTATTATAGACAATTGCTAGTGGGGGCTTAATCAGCTACTGCACACATCCCATTTACATTCTCAAAATTAGGTCGCAAAGGCATTTAATCAATAAACACAAAATGCAAAAGATTATCCATGCAGGTTTGCAGAAATAAGGCTTGCAGTGTTTCTGGGAATCAGCATCTGTTCCCAACAACTCAGCATAGTTTTCGTAATGGGAAGAATCCCTGGAAATGTGCTTGGAATATGTGCGCTACCAATCAGATTATTACATTGTTGGATCTCCTACAAGGTAATGATGCACATTCGTGTCACTCGTACCAGCATCTCTTCTTTCTGAAAAGTCTGTATCTGACATTCTGTTGCATAAGGTCTGGTAAAAAAACACAAAGATCACAAATCCAACGACCATTGGCAGAGTCAAGAGTCTGGCCTTTCTATAGGCCTTGGATAGCCATTTGCCAGGCACTCACATTTTTTGCCCTTTTGGTCAGATTTTCCAGTTTATGGCCAGGAAGTAAGACAGAGATTCACCTCATCGGAACACCTGTGCCCTCCTTTCCTGTCACTCTCTGGCCGACCTCCCTTGCCCCTCTTCCTGCTCCCACCTGTGAGGCTAATAACCTCAAGGTCATCTTCGACTCCACACTCTCCTTTTCTCCTCACTTCTCTATTGTCTCTAAGAAGTCAAACTACCAACTGCACCTCCTCAGAGGTATTCTACCTTTCCTCTCCTTCCACAGAAGCTCACTGTCTCTAGAGCTCTGGTTCTCTCTAGGCTGGACTACTCCAACAGCCTCTTTCTAAATCTGACAGCTTCTACTCTCCACCCTCTGCAACTTATCCAGAACAGGACTGCAAGACTTGCCTTGGCCTCAAGCCCAGGGATCGTATCTCTCCAGCACTGAAATCTCTGCATTGGCTCCCCGTGGCTGCAAGGATTAAGTTCAAGACTCTCTGCATTGTCCACAAGGCCTTCTGGAGTCTGGGTCCTCAATATTTCCAACTCTCTCTTCATAAATACCTTCCTACTTGAGCTCTTCACTCCTCCACCACCAACTCCCTCAGGGTCAGTCGCTTCTCCAAGCAACGAGTTGGTGATATATCTCTTTCTTCGGCTGGTGACTCCCTCTGGAACAGCCTCCCTGCCTCTCTGAAACTTGAGGAAACCATTTTCGGTTCCGGAAGCACCTCAAGCACTTCCTCTTTGCTTTAGCCTTTTCTCTTACTCTCCCCTGCTGATTTCCTGTCTGATACTGCACTGGTCACCTGGCTACCCTCTGATTTCGGGCCCAGGTCCCTGCCCGCCCGGTCGCACACCCACACTCTCTCCCGGCAACCCTTGCACTTGGGTCTGTATCTGTAACCCTACAGTCCCCCTACATGCACTTTTGGACACCTGATGTCTGCACTTATCCATGCAACAGCCACCTGCTGGCCGCACTTCTTGTTATTGTTTTGATCCCATGTAAAGCAACCTCTGAGCTGCCAATGCCCTCCCTGCCATTTTCCCTTCTACTCCCCTTTCCCCTTCCTTCCCTGATTCTCTCAACACCCCTTTCCTCCCTCCCACTTACCTGAAGAGGCTGCAGCGTGCTGCTCTGCAGTGCTACTTCTCTTATGTATGCCAGCTACCATGGAAATGGAAGAGAAGATGCAATTGTAGCCCGTCTTCCTTTTCCATGGCGGACAGGTTGGGTTAGTATTTCTTTGCAGTACTTATACAACCTACAGAAAAGGCTAAGGGAGCAATACATGGAATAGTGCGCTGAGATCCAGCAAACCCTGCGCACCGTGAACAACTCTGCGCGAGTCTGCGCCCAGTAGGAAATGTGCACGCTCTGTGTATTTAAAGAATTGTTTAAGCAAAGTAGGCCTATCCACAAGTCGTGGCTGGACACCCCTGGCACGCCCCCCACACAAAGCCAAAACAGACACATTCACCTACCTTTGCCAGCTCCCCAGGCGCAAACACGTGTCCCATGAAAACTGTGTGGGGTCCCAAAAAACCAAGTCAGCACCTCGACGACACTGCACAGGGTACCATGTAACTGTTACTGGCACCCCAAGAACATGCGAACCATTTCCCGTAACTGTTGTCATATTTCAGTCAATCCGTGTGCGAACCCCCATAAACCGGCCCAGCACCCCACTATGCTGCGTATGCACATCCCTAAGTCTGATCGAATCCCTGCCTGCATGCACACACCCCTAAATATGACATGCAAACTCACCTCTGCACTGCGATTCCTATGCACAAGTGTCTTTACACCTGCCTTCAGGTGGCGGAGAGATCGAGGGATTTGCATGGGCATTTCGCAGGCGAGAGGTTGTGCAGTCACATTCATCAACGCGCTTGTTGTGCGCATTCGTGGGCATACTGTGGACTGCATTCGGCCCGTCCCCTGTTACGCCAACTTTTTCCTTTGTTCTTCCTCATTTCCCAAGTTCTGCCTCCTACTCCACACTCTGCACAGGCCTCACCCATGCTCTGCGTGATGTCTCGCCCAAGGCACTTGACCACTCATAGAGACATACCAAGCTTGCGCAAAGTCCCTGCATAGTACGAAAAAGCACTGTGCAGTCGATTCCATGAATCGACGAATGGTATTTCGCACGTGGTTTGGCGTGCACAGTCCCTATTTTCCCTGCAAATAATTCCATGAATCAGGCCCTCACTCTGACTATGAACGAGAATATAAATATATCTCCTCTAAAATAGCATGTCTTCCCCAATGAAAGCATACACACAAAAAAAGAAAACACCTGGCACACTTTGCAAAAATAATGACATCATGACTGCCCAATGTGTCAGAGGTTGCTTTGAAGTGCACGATTACAACAGATCAGAATAATATGAAAAGCGATTGAGATAGCAAGGCTACGGTACCATGCACAAAGCTTGGTATCCATCCTCAAATGGCATCAAAGAGTGGCACCCTACAAAATAGTAACCTATGCTATTTTTTTATTTATTTAAAATGATATAGTTTATATATAAACTTTTCATTTTTTGATTAACATTTCTCGTTATTTACAAATTACATAATACATAGTGCCACAAAGCAATAAGTGAGAGAAAGAATAAAGAGAAAAGAGAGAAAGAAATAAAAAAAAATGAAAAAAGCGCACTTTAAGTAGCTTGGGTAAATTCCAAAATATTATCTAGAAATTGTGCGACTGTATATATCAACTTATTATTTTGACCGTGTAGAAGTGTTAGCCATCTGGAGTCACCATGTTCTTGATTTTGAGAGATCTTAAATAAGGCTCCAAAGAGGAGTCTTTTGTCAGTTAGTGCAGGGCAAATCATCATGAGATGGTTGAGAGACTCCGGTGTTTCTTTGTTGTTGCAAAAACTGCAAAAATGTTCCTCTTTTGGTATGGATCGAATTTGCGAGAGTCTTTGTTTGGTGGGTAAAATATTCAGTCGAATTTTCAAAAAGATTCTTCGTATACTTGGGTCCGTAAAAAGTTACAGATAATGTGGAAGTTCATTCAATGCTCGCATGTCCATCGGGCATTGTAGGTTCATTGAGTAGGATGCTTTCTCCATGATTCTTAGTAACCTATGCTATTACTTTTGTGTCATAAAGGTGTTGCTAAGCCAAAATAAAGAAAAGTTCTTTCAAAATAGAAGTTCATCCTACATTTAGAAGTCACACATTTCCTCCATAATAGCAATGGCCATGTACAATCACCTAAATGTCTGAAGAAAAACAAGTGTTTTATGTAACTGGGAAGAATGTTTCCAAAACTACGGTTTTGTTGTGAAATTGACCCATTTAAAGATAAAGCATGGGTACCACATTCATCATTTCTGATGACACAAATGTTTTTCTACAGGAGCAGGCTTGTTATATTATTTAAAAGAAGATCACACATGTCCATCCACATATTTCGGCTGCAAAACAATTGAATTGAATCCATGCCTACAGACAACGCCAATGTTCAATTGCACACTGTACACAACAGCCCTACATCCAACGCAGCTGCAGGTGCTGCACCCCCGGCAGCTGCAACCACCACCAAACAACCAGCCACTATGACAGAGGAGCCACATGCTGGCAACGGCACTCAAGAAGCAGCACATGAAACCACACAACTGGTCCATGACACCCCCTCATCACCGGAGCAGGACAACCTGCCACATGGTCAGCGTGGCCTGGAGTCAGAGGGTGACATGGATGGAAGTGTAGGCGGCAGGGCTTTCAGCTCACCCTACTTCAACCCTAGCACTCCCCATAGCACACAACCTATAATACAGCATTCACAGGATGCAATATGGTGGAGATTGGAAACTATGGAGCAGCAACAGTTGCAATGGAAATACTGGCAGACACCTGCAGGCTATCCTAGACTCATTTCAGGGCGCCTCATGAAGGATTGCGATGGCACAGGACCGGGACGACAACAGTCTGCAGTTACATCTTCTTTCCTGACTGTTGTGGGTCAGAGGGTGAGGGATGGTGGAGGGCATTTCAGCTTTTGCTGAGGCAATGCAGGCCAGCATGCTCCTGACACTCCCACACATTTGTGGGGGCTGAGTCGGACCAGTCCACCTCTGTCACCCCCACAGAGGGAGCTTATGCCCAGCAACCCGAGGCACCTTCTCCTTGAGCTATCTTACACCAACAGTGCTTGAGCAGGCTTGCAAGGCAAATAGGCCAGTGAAGTGACTGTACATGGCACCCTGTACATAGGGACAAGGGAGGTGGGAGGGCATGGGTGTGTTACTAATGGTGTGTTGGGGTGGGAGGAGGCTCTTGGGGGTGTTGGGGATGGTGTGTTGGGGAGGTGGGAGGGCATGGGTTTGTTGGGGTAGGCGTAGGGGGCACATGGGTGGGGTATGTTGGGATAGGTGTGTTGGGGAGGGGGTAGGTGGAAGGGAATATGTGTGTTGGAGATGGTGTGTTGGGGATAAGGGAGGCAGGTGGGGGGATGATTTCTTCACACATACATATACAAATCTATTTCACTTGAAGCAATGCTAGGACATTCATTTTTGTGTGATTGTGATTCATTTGATGCGTGGCTATGTACAAATGTGACCAGAAGGTGATTATTTAAGTGATCAGTGATAATTGTCTATTAGTCCATGCTGCACAAGGCGAGCATCCCTTTCCTCCTCCCTGTGTGGCAGCACTGCACTGGCAGGTGGTGAGTAATTGACTTCTGCGGATTGCATGATATAATATGATATGGCATTTGTAACGCGCTTATACACAAGTGTTTCAAGGCGTGACGAGGCAAGGAAGGGGGAACAGAGGGAGGACAGAGACAACGATCTTACTAGTCCTACCCCCTATGTCTTCATCAGGGGGCAGGAGGACATTTCACCTGAGGCAGATTTAGTGCATGGT
Organism: Ambystoma mexicanum; assembly: GCF_040938575.1. Taxonomy (NCBI): domain Eukaryota; kingdom Metazoa; phylum Chordata; class Amphibia; order Caudata; family Ambystomatidae; genus Ambystoma; species Ambystoma mexicanum. The sequence goes on from NC_090930.1 coordinate 931,591,034, forward strand.
GGGCCCTGGGACCTACCTATCTGCAACGCTTCCTACCTAAATACTTCAACGCTTCCAACCTAAATACTGTCCCTCACGAGCCCTCCGCTCATCTACATCCAACCTTCTACAAGTGAGCCGGTTCTCCAAGCAGAGATTTGGAGAGAGATCCTTATCCTCAGCAGGTGCCTCCCTCTGGAATAGCTTCCCTTCCGCCTTTTGTCTTGAACCTGACCTTCTTAAATTCTGGAAACTTCTCAAGACCTTCCTCTTCTCCTCTTCCTTCGCTCTCCCTCTACCCAGCTAACCTAGCCCTCTGCTCTCTCCATCTCTCCCTCCTCTTCCTTACACCTTGCTGACTGGCCACCTGGTGTACCTCAGAATCTTACCGGTCCCGGGCACCCCCTCCAGTCCTTTCACACTTGCCTCATGGCCCTATTCCCACCCACCTTCATTGCACTTAAAATAACCCTAGATAATGTCTCTCTCTGCACTTACCCCAGTCTCCACTGACCGGTGCACTTGGACCTCCCCCAACCTGTGACCCACTATGCACTTGCAAGACCAAAATGCAACATGCCGGATGATCGTCTGTCTGTTCTCCCTTGTCTTCCCCCTTACTTGCACTGCTAAAACTGCAGACTCGCAGTTAGGCCTATTTGCTGTCTCTCAATTGGTTAGTTGTATTTAAGCACTTACCTTGCCTTTACAGACTATTATTGTCTCAGAATTTCAAGGGCTCTGAGCGACTGCTGTTTTTCCCCTTGTTCCCACCCTCCTTGAGCACTTTAAAAACACTTTCATGTGTATAGGCGCTATATAAATAAACAATACAATACAATACAACACAATACAATACAGGCAAGAAATATTTGTCCATCTTTCTCTGGCCTATAAATCAAGGGCCTTTCGGTCTGGTGTAGACACCGAAAATGACCCAAAGGTCTGCTCTATGCACAGCCTTGTCCTGAAGTGTGCCTCATTGTAGGCCACCTCCTTTGGCGTATGTGGATTGCACACAAGTACCATTGGCCATAGTAGCTGGGGATATCTAGGGTCACTTGCAAGGCTAAAGATAACAGGTGTAAGTCACATAGCACTGTGGAGAGTTCTTTCTAAAAGGCATGTTGATGGACACTCTGTTCATTCATCTTTTACGCATTGTTTCACAACATGGTTTTTCAACCTAGTAATTGAATGTAGGGTCATGTACTATGGGGGTACATATGTATTGTCGTGTTACATTTATAGTCTGTAATTGGCATTTCATGTTGCTTGTATTGGGCCTGTGTGTTGCTATCATGCATGTACACTGTTGGGTGATTAGTTGATTTTGTGCATATTTGCGGTTACTGCTTTCCTTCCTTTATGGCTTCACATACATGATTACCAGATTTCATGCAATCACTGTCTGCCAGTGTTCAATTGTCTTTGTGCATTGATGAACTGTGGCATTGAATCTATAGGTGTGTGTTCCCTATGCATTGTGGTTCATGCAGTCCTCTGTGTGTGTGTGCCACTTACTTGTTGGGGCAATGTGCATAACCTTTATACTACTGCATTGTCCTGCATGTCCTAGTTCTGCGGGTTGGTGGCTGTCATGTGCGGACTGGTAGGGCAGGCCCTGCATGTACAGGGCTTTGCCAGGGCATACTTTGATCAGTTGTGGTCATGCCCCGCCCCTTTCACATTGCATTTCAAAACTGCTGCGTAATTAGTCTGTGTAATGGCACTTGTCGTCACTCAGTATCCATGCCCGTTTTCCTCTATGGCTCTCCATGTATGCAGGCAGTGTGCTTTTCTGCAGGACCATGGCATTGTGGGTGGAACCAGGTATGCGGGCAGCACGTGTGTGATCATAAGATAAGTGGAACAGGTGACCTAAACATTCATGGAGTGATACTGCTTCCTGTTGTGGTATACTACTTTCGTTGCGTGGGGGGCCACCAATGCCTCATGGGTGCAGTCCAGATCAGATATTATGTTAGGCAGGTGGGCTGCTGCGTAACAGCATGGCGCAGGAGTGCTTCAAGCACCTGCGCAAGCACATGTGTAAATATGGGCTTGGACATGCAACATGCCCACAGTTTGCTTGACTAGAAGTGCCAGTAGCAAGGAAGACTAGGACTGACACATGCTTCACCAGTGGAGGAAGGCAGTTCTGATATTGATCCTACTCTGTGTGTCATAATGGATCAGGGTGAGTAACTCAACAATGGCTGCCCTGTTCAGCCGGTACAGAGTAATCAGCTTGGTGTCAGTTTATGTTAAGGGTGAGGGCCTGCCCAAAGAATGTGATCTCTCCTTGTATGGCATCTCCTCCTCCTCGCTGTTCCCTGTGCCCTGTGCCCTGTGCTGTTGTTCCTACCTCTACAGCTCAATGTGGAGTAGGAGGAGATGCATTTCATATTTTGCAACGGCTAGTGGCAACATGGTGTTGGTAAGTGTTTTAGGGTCAGGTGCAGATCTTTTAAAGTCTTTCAGGGTGGATTGGGTGCATCTGTCACTTGTTTTCCATCACCTGTATTAATCTATCTCCACCTTTAAGTTGGAGGTAACTGCACTGTTTTGTGTGGAACTATCACCCATTTTCAGCTGTGTTTTGGCTGCATTTCCACTTTTAATGCAGCAGAAATACCGTATTTGCCCCAGCGCTAATTCCTCTAGATGCTGGCTGTGATAGCTCTGGTGCTAATTCTGCCATGGTTAATTCCGCCATTTGAATTAGCACCAGCTCCTTATTCAGCGGTATGGTAAATGCTGCAGTAATTCCGTTATTGCCACTTTTGCCGTGTACCATCAAACTCATAATGAGGGTCAAGTGGCCTATAACGCTACCCTTGATGATCTGTATGTACTCTTATCGTTAACTCATGGGCTACTCTGGCATTTGCTAATTAGCTTTCTATAGCTCTTCGCCTTCCCCGCACTCTCAATGGAAATCATGGGGACTGCCCAGTAAGACCCACATGCATCGTGCTTTGAAACATTTGCACGCAAGCCTTGCAGCCACACCCAAACAGCCCCATACCCAGTCCGGTGCGTTCAATACACTCTATCGCCTACTCGTGGCCCCATACTCACCGCCACACTGCACCACCTGGAACTGTCATAATCTGCACTGTTGCTTCTGCACTCCTATGTTCTTCTAACAGCAATATTATCACTGCATCCATGTCTATCTGACCGCTGGTTCACCTGTACAGCCGCACTGTCTTGGAGTAATGTTGTAGTAATTATCTGTGATATATGGCCTATTTGTACCTATTTCAATAAGTATTATTCTAAAGTTATTTGATATGTTCCCTTGCTGACTAGACTATTATGACTGCCCACTGAGTGCTACCCAACATGTCCATTCATGCCGTACAGCCTCCACCCTGTGCTCTGCTATAGCCTAGTGCAAATGTTATATTCATATGAGTATACTCTTTGGGCCTCATTACGAGGAGGGCGGTAAGGGGTTAACGGCGCTGGTAAAGGTGCTGAAGCCATTAAAACCTTACCGCCCCATTACGAGGTCTGCTCGCGTGACCCGCTCACGACACCTGGTTATACCAGACGTCCTTAGCGGGTCCCGCGAGCGGCCCAGCATGCTAACAACAGGCCTGTCATTAACGGGCCCATTGATAGCATGCTCCCCATTCTCATTGAGCCCTATGGGGGCTCAAATGGGAATGGACTGGGTCCGGGTTCCCTGAATGGGGAAATACCGGGCCCTCCAAGGTCGGAATGGCCCGGCATTTCCCCATTCAGGGAACCCGGACCTAGGTTTGGGGGTAGCCATGCCCTTATTAAGAGCATGGCTACCTCCAAACTGCTAATGAGGCCCTTTGTCTTATGACATGCAATCCATCATCTTAGCCAATCCCATACATTTGACTTGCCCACATCTGTTGTCCTAGGATATTTCATACCAACATTGGTCCGCAGTCCACCAACGACTAGCAACGCCTATACGATTTGTGATTGTTACTATGTTGCGACGTTGTCATATTGTCAAGGCATAGGCCAACATGAAATGTGTCCTGATTAGACCCGTTCTCCAATTTAATATAACCTGATGACTCGCTAGGGGTCCTCACGACTAGCGATTATACTCCTCATTTTGTGGATTCACTACACTAACAGAAGGCATCTTTCATGCTGAACTATAATGTACCCTGCTGCTTTATACATGCCAACATGATATGTATGATAATTCGAATTGCACTGTACCACATGTTCCATGCTTAGGTCATCACAGATGCTAGATTGAAATGTAGCATGTTTATTATCGAGCTATTAGTTAAATTCTATAGTACCATTTTGCTATCTGCGTACTCCCAAATTCATCATACCAGTCAGATAAGTACTCCAATGGGCACTATGCTCTGTATTAAGGATTAATACATTTTTGTCTCAAATTGCCCATTGATAAAATGAAATGCCAGTAGCCTAACTTAGCCCATACCATATTTAGAGTAATGTGTAGGGGATCATGTATATGAGCTATACCTGATGCTACAAAGGCTGTAATACTATAGCTGTGACATTCCTATATAGAATATAGTCATGTCAGGCTGGTTACTCGTTATTATGTTCCTATTCTGTGTTGTATCTAATTGTCTACCTTGCATAGGGAACCCCTTTATTAGCCATAGAAATGGCCTCACCAGACTAGGATGCTAGCGGGATCACCCCATCCCCTGCCCCACCCTATTCCTACCCCCCACATACCATTCCCGCTCATCCAGGTCTATGCCAACACCCCTAGTGCCTCCAGATGCCTTAATAATTCAGAGCCCACTACTTCCTCATATAGGACGGCTCCCAACTACACACCGAAAAACACTGACAAACCACATTCCTATCCTATTCAGCGTAACTCCAGATTCTATTGTCTAAGATCACGTACTAAAATAAGCGCTTTCCACCACAATCCAGCCACAACTACGTCCATACAGACCAAGTCTGTCCCCACTCAGGGCTACTCTAGACTTAATCGTCTAAGATCACGTACTAAAGTAAGCTCTCTCCTCCACAAGTTAGTCATAGCTACATCATTACAGACCAAGCCTACCCCCAACCTACGTTACCCAAAATTGAGCCACCAGTTAACTTCAAAAGTACCCTCATTAATGCCCAATCAATAGGAGCCCACACCATTGAGATACATGACCTCATCGTTGAACAACAATTGGACCTCCTAATAGTCATAGAATCCTGGCTCCACCACGCACCTGGACCTCTGCTAGCTCTAGCTATCCCTCCAGACTATATTATCCTCAGGGCTTATAGAACCAATACCCATGGAGGTGGCGTAGCCATAATAGCTAAAACCAACCTACAATTAAGACCATGTCCCATTGAAGACCTAGAAGGCTATGAAATCCTCTTAGCCAAACTCGCTATCAATCACAAAACTACCATCAATCTTGTGGTGATCTACAGATCACCCAATACCAATACCCATCCAGACGTAGACATACCTCTCTTATTAGCCCCATTCATCAAACCAAATACTAAATGTATTATGTTAGGCAACCTCAACTTTAATGATTGTTAAGACCACAAAGCCTAAGCCCTTCACACTGCCCTTAAATATATGAACTTCACACAACTTGTGAATGCCCCTACCCATATCAAGGGTAGAACATTGGACTGGATGACTGGACAGACCACCATAGTGTAAATTTCACCCTTACTTGCAATGAAACATGCCCTCCCAAGACCAAGACACTGGAGACTTTTGAAACTAGGAACACTTGTAAGCTCACAACAGAGAACTTAAACCCCATCCTCAGTAAAGCCTTAGCAACTAACTTGGTCACTAGTGTTAACCCATGCCTCCTGGCAGATACCTACCACAAGTGCCTCACCTCCGCCATTGACTCATTAGCACCACTAACAACTAAAACGCAACATGCTGATAAAAGAACATGCTTCTTATTCAAAAACGAGTTAGAATCGCTAAGGCAAACTAAACGATCCCTTGAACATATCCATAAAGAATTCACACCTCAGACTCCGCCAATGCTTTCAATGCTGCAAATAGAACTTACAAAGCGGCAATTATTACTCACAAACCAAATGCATATAACACTCGCATTAGCAATGCCTCCTCGGACTCAAAAGAGTTGTTCTCCATTCTTAGAGAATTGGAAAACCCTATCCCAGTCACCACCCCAGCCAACACGAGCAAAGAATGGTGCACCACCATTCAAAATGCCTTAGCTTCCAAAATTGAACTGCTGCAAAAGAAAATAGTCACACAAAAAAATACTACCTGACAAAAATATCCCTAATAACACTCCCATGAACTTCAATGATAATGATACCCTACTATTCCATTTCACCCCAGTGACCCAAGAGCTAGTGACTTATACCACTGCCAAATTAAAAGCCTCTAACTGCAAAGGGGACAACTTCCCTTCCGATTTAGTTAAATCATGCACATCTACCCTCACACCTATTATTACTAATTAATTTTGTCAACGCTTCCTTCACCACAAATATGGTCCCAGCCAGTATCAAAGAAGCTTGGGTCACCCCACTTCTAAAAAAAACCACCCTCGATCCAACTATACCTACTAATTACCGACCAATAACCACGGTCCCATTCTTGCTTAAGATCATTGATGAAATAGCATTTTCACAAATCCAAACCCATTTTTTTAAAAAACAGCTCCTGGGAGTCAGACAATCTGGATTTAGGCCCAACCATAGCACGGAAACGGCACTCATAGACTTGAAAATTTAGATGGACACCATCAGAGACTCTGGGAAACTATGTATACTATTTCTGTTAAACCTATCATCAGCATATGACCTTGAAGATCATGACAATCAATGCACCACCATAGCTTAGGATTTTAGTTTCTCTAAAAATGCTATCCTTTGGGTGAAATCCTTTTTAGCTGATCGCACGTAAAGAGTTTCCATCGGCAAAAACGCTGCTGATCCTATATCAGTCCTCATCGGGGTACCCCAAGGATCATGCCTTTCATAAACTCTATATAATGCAAATACGAAGCTCCTCTTCTTAGCACTAGACGACATGGGTGTCATCTACACCAAGTTTGCAGATGACACCCCGATCCTAATACCAATCTCAGGGAACTATGACCAGGACACATTGACCATCAACAAAATCTATGCTATTATCCAAAATTGGCCTTGAACAGCCTCTGCCTTAACGATGAGAAGGCAGAGATTCTCATTGTGGGCTCCCAGACCAAAATAGGTACCCTCCACTCAGATTATTCCTCAATTAACATTGATGGCATGTCCATTCCTGTACTTAAACAAGTAAAAACGTTAGGAGTGTACCTCGATGTCAATCTTACCATGGCTAAACACATATCGGCACTATCGTCTTCCACATCATACACATTTTATTAATTGCCAGTTCCTCACACCCACTAACTGTATTACTCTGGCTAGGGATTTGATTCTATCAAAGTTGAACTATTGTAATGCTCTGCTATTAGGGACGTCCAACACCAACCTAAGCAAACTACAATGAATGCAGAACAAAGCATTACGGGCAGCCATAGGAATAAAAAAATCTGACCACATCTCCAACATCAGGAGGGAGACCCACTGGTTACACATCAAGGCAAGAATCATCTTTAAAACTTTATGTGTCACCCACAAATGCCTTGCCAAAAAAAACCCATCTATATGAATAACACCATCAAGAAAAAATGATCCAGCAGAACGCTCAGATTCAACAACAACTCACTCCTCGTGGTTCCTCGCTACAAAAGTACTAGAGCAGGAGTTAGTAGTTAGTAGTTTCCAAGTTTTGGCCCTCAAACACTGGAACTCCCTTCCTCTAAACATCAAAAATGAGGAATCCTTCCCTGGATTTAAAAAAGCCTTAAAAACCAGGTTATTTAACCAATTTTAGCAAATGCATATAAATGCCACTGTTAGTCAGCCTGCCTAGGTTCAGCAAATCACCTTTGATCTAGAAAGACACACACCTAGTGGATGCTGCAGCAGGATTTTGAAAATAATTATGATTTCTGTATTGTTTCTTCCTATGTTTGTTAAAAGTCTAGGCCACGATGTCTATTTTGTAACAATGTAAATCTATAACTATGTAAGTGAATATTCAATTTCAAGGCCAAAGATGTCTGTAACAACGCTGTGATACCTCAGGCTCTGGGTGTGTAACAAATGCAATAAATAAATAAATAAATGTGCTCATGGTAAGTAACATATAGGTCTGAAATTAGACAGTACAGTACAGTGATGTAGAGGAGCAGGTGAATGCCTCTGCAGGAAATCCTGCCCCCTACCTCCTGTATGTTGGAAGTCTGAGATTGTACCATGCTTGATACCAGCAGTTGTGACCATAGCACAGAGAATATTTGAAAGAAGATACTCACTAAGAAAACCCTATCAGATGTATTCCTGAAGAGACAATAATGTTAGGGAAGAACTCCCTGAAGAAATATGAAAAACACCAAAAGAAGAGCTGTCGAAGTCACACGAGACGAGCGTGACGCCCTGAGACTACTGGCTGAAGAGAATGCATGGACCTTATAGAAACTGATGATGAAATTAAGAATCGAGTAAACGTTCATATGTGAGAAGAAGATTGCATGCGTGTGATGCACTGCAGAAAAAGCAAGCTGTTCAATAAACTGTACAGATGCAGCAATGAAAGTAGATTAAGTAACCTTAGAAGCAGGCTAGGCGTAGTGAATAGACTGCAGGCGGAACCACCAGTGTATAGAAGCTTGACATCTGTGTCATGAATTTAGTAAGCCCGGACCCATGGAGAAGAAAGACTGAGAACTGTGTTGCAGCAAGAATTAGCTGAGATCGTGGATACGAATGGCGAGGCTGTCTGGCCTGGTACCAAAGCTGAAGCAGCCAAGGCCGGTTATCTATACTCAAAGGCAGTGAACCTGAGAAGCTGAATCATCCCTTGTTAAGGTGCAAAGAAAGAACACCATGCATGCCAAGTTTAAGTCATTTAAATGCTGTAAAATGGAGCAAATCGTGGTCTCCTGTCACGTGAGCCAAGGATGAAAATAGAGTTGGGTGTGGAGTTCCAGATCTACGATGGTGTGTGCCTACACTCTCTTATATTTCCAGAGACAAGAATACTCTGCAAGGCCACGTACAAAGACAATCTTCATGGCAGAAGGCATGGGTGATGAGAGACATTGGGCTAATTAGGTGGGTAGGTAGAGTCAAGTCCACCTCCGGGCACCTGGGTCTGAGCTCATGTGCTGCTAGGTGAACCGAATTTTGCAGACATGGCACGAGCATGCCAAACAATTGTAGAGGGCTGTATAATGAAGGGCCTTATAGTTTGGGAGCCAATGATATACCGTGTACTTAATAGTGTTGAAGATGAAATGATTTAGAGGTAGGCCACCTGAAAGTAGATATCCAATCACAATCCCACCCCTTATAGAAAGCATACTTAGATGTTCCCCTTGAACCTATCACAAGCCCTCGTAGGTTTTTCTCATTTGCCACGGGGTATGACGTCACGTATGATGGATTTCTTTATATAAATGTGTTTTTATGTAAAATGAATTCAGAGATGGAGCGTACGTCCATTCATGTATGTTGTAACTCCCTGTTTTAGATAATTGATATTAAAACAGCAAACATTGCCATCTTCCTGAGTTGGTTCGATTATTTGGTGTTGGAGTTATTCTGCATCCACATCCATTGCTTGCATGTTATCCAAAGGGCTCTAAGCTCACGTGGTAGCACTGCAGATGGTTCAAGATCCAAACTAGTCTGTCTCCAGAGTTTCAGACGATAGAGCATCCTCTCCCATTAGCCGGAAGATACAGGGTTTCCTGTGGAGAGCGGCCAAATAGAAATATGCTTGCAAGATGAACCGAGACGGTGGCCAGGTCCCCCTTTGAAAAAATCCCTGCCAAGTTTCCACAGGCGCTCTACGGACGGAAGGTGAAGTGGTCGATTGGAGGAGGAGTCGATATCAAAGGCCTTGAGTCGATTAACAAACAAATGGTGAGTAGACTAAGGGGAATGGCAAATGAAGGGATGGGGCTGTGATAATTTTTGAGTAAGAGGAAATATTGTGTGAAGAAAAGAAATAGAACCTAGAGTCCTAGCTCAAGGGAGCACAGAAGGAGACGTCTCAAATCTCAACAGGGGTAGAACAGAAAATTATAACGCATGAACAGGGTATAAGTAAAGGCGAGAGAGAAAAAGGTGATCACAGTGTTTATTAATGTGTAAAATCAACTAGTCTGTTTTTTGTTTGTTGAGTATAAATTTCGAAGAGCGATAAAAGTTGTGAAGTCATTGAAAATAGTCGAGGAGCTATAGTGACTACCTAGTGAAGAGGTTGGTACCAATCCAAAGGCAGATATAGCTAATTAAGAAATTAGAGGCTTGAGCGGCGATTATTTTTTTAAAGGCGTTGAAAAAGTGGTGATTTAGGTAAAAGGTTATTTTATAAGCCTGGTAAGTAGTGACAGTCAATTGAGACTTGTCATTATGGGAGACACTCCTCTTATGCACTTATGTAAGACACTGTCAAACCACATGTCCAAGCTCAAACAGTATAGTGCAGAATGGGTGAAAGGCACACCAAATAAAATGTTCATGCCGTGGCCACAAGGGGGATCATAGTCAAAAGTGTTATTGCAACACATGACAACATACTTGCACGCTGCGTACACAGTGAAGAAATTAGAGAATGTTTTAGCTATTCTAGAGTTCTGGAAAATGCATCAGGAAGAGATTAAAGATCAGCCACCTGAGGAATGGATGCTTAGTCAGTGTAAGGAGGAAGGTTCTGAGCCCTCAGCTCCCTTTACCTCCCCCGAAGTAAACAGTGCCGATGTGGAAGAAATAATGTTATACCCTTTAAAGGATTTGAAAGTGGTGACGGGTATAGTAAGCCAATATATGAACCTCCCGCTTGTAGCAGCGATGATAGTCAAGAGGAGAATAAAAGAAAAGAAGAGATCTGTAAGATCATACATTTAAAGAAGAAAAGAGTGAGCGGTCGAATATGTCGACAGAAATAGAACGGGGGATTAAGAGATGGAAAGGAGAGAAGGATAAAGCTGACAAGATAGCGCTCATTCAGAACGAATGGATGGGTGGACACATATTACATAAAATAGATGGGAAAAGCATTGAGGGAGTTAGGCATAGAGAAGATAAGGACGAAGAAGATAGAAGAGATAAAGAACAAGAGAAGAGAATGAAAGAAGACAAACAGAAAAGGAAGAACAGGAAGCAACAAGAACAGATGAATCAGGAGGAGCAAGAGAGAAAGAACGGGTAGAGGAACAAAAAAAGTATGACAATAGACACAGAGCGTAAGAAGCCAGGGATAGGAGAGAAAGGAAGAGAGAAGAGGAAGCACCAAAATTAAGAGACAAAAGTATATAGAGATGAAGGGAAGAATAGGAAAGAAGGGAAGAAGTAAGGAGAGAAGAACAAAGGCAAGAGGAAGAAAGAATTAGAAGGGAGGCGAGAAAGCGAAGAGAACTAGATTAAGAAACCGAACGAAGAAGAAGAGAGCAGGGTCTTTACACCAGTCTTATTCATAGGGAACAAGTAGGGCCAAGCCCAGAAATATGATGGGACAGAAGAGAAGAGTTCCTTCCTATAAAAGAAGTAATGCCAGGGACATCTAGAGTTGCGTTGGACGAGGAAAGATTTGATGTGGAAAGCATCGGAGAGAGGATTGATAAAGCCTATCAACAGTTGAGACGAAATAGCGAGCATGGAACTTGAGGGAAAGGATGATCGATCCCTAATGCCTCGATGCCAAAGAGAGGTGGAAAGCCGGTTCAGTGATAAACGCTGAGCATTGTATTTAAGTAGATTGAATCTGGATACGGGTGAAGGGGATGATAGTCACACCAGTAGGGGACAAGACATGTCAGACGAGGAAAGAGAATCCAGTCTTGGCGTAGAAGGAGGGAATGTGTGCGCCCCCAAGGGAAGCCTGTAAATGGACAAGGAAGTAAGATGGTCGGATTTGGAAAAACCTAAATATAGGACGCCAGATCTCATACCATATCCAGTGAATCACTGAGGATGACTATATAGTGAGAAGGGAGAATCACTGCCATATGTGAGCAGGTTAAGATCGCTACCATTAAGGAGACGGTGAAAGAAGATCATCCCTGCCATGGATAGTCTAATGATGGGAACTGACTGCGGGTTGGGGTTTACACAGTTTTCCTCATTGGAAAAAGGGGGAGCAGTACCACAGTATATTGCATGGCCGCAGATGGACAAGGATGATTTAAGATGTAAGCTCCCAAGTTTGCCTTCAGGTGCTGGGAAATGGATATACAAGTTAGTAAAAGTGACAGGAGGAAACACGCTGGCCATAGGGGACACATTAGATATGGGTGCAATTATGACACTTACGATGAAGGAATATGAAGATCCTATTGCTTACATTCAGGGCATTCAGGAGAAATGGCAACTTGAAACTCGAGAGCTGTGGGAAAAAAATGGTGGCATTATTTTACTACATTTTATGCCTGGGGTTGCCTTAGCCAGTGCAGAGGCAGATGAAGAAACAAGTGGGGATGGAAGCAAAACCGTGGGCTGAGATATAGCTGACAATACTGCATCACTGTTGGCTATTGCAAGAGACAAATAAGAAGAAAGAAGAGACTAGGAAAATCGAGGAAGCCATGCTAGTTCAGAAGAAATTGTCAAAATATGCCATAGAAGGGGCAGTACTGACAACCAGAGAATGATTGGGAACGCAGGAAGGAATGGATACATCGCAGGTGAGTAATCAGCGCACAATGGATCAAGGTGGAAACGGGTTTGTGCCACGAGGCAGAGGTATGGGCAATAGAGGAAGAGGAGGATTCCAAAATAATCAAGGTGGGGTTCAGAATGCACAGAATGAGAATCAGAGCACCCAGGAAGGATTTAACCAAGGGGGACTTGTCAGATGAGCACCCCACTATGTTAGACTTGTGTGATGACAGGGTAAATTGCACAAGTATGTGGGAGCCAATGGAATGTACAGAATGGCCAATTTTCAAGAAGGGGGACAGATTATCCTCCGCCATATAGCAAACAAACTATGGAAGCGTACCCCAAGATCACTCTGTTATGACTCTTGCAATTATTTACTAACAACAAAGTTTCTATGAATATATTTTTAAAGAGGTTCACTGAACCCTTACCTGCGAAGAGGGAAATGGGTAAGGATGAACAGTGGGGAGCTTTCCCAGCTCCACCTGTGACCTCGATAAGGTGAAAACAAGATCCTAGGTAAAGCAGGGGAAACCCTCCTGGGGAAGAAAACCCAAACGTAGAGTCAGACTGTAGGTCCGGAAGCAAAGTTTCCTATCTTTACGAGCGATGCAGAGTTTTGTGCGGATTTGCAGTGTTCTGGGTCCAGACGCATAAAGAGAAAGAAAAACCTTCTTAGTATTCTTGTTACAAGGATAAAGGGGTATGCAAGGGAGAATAGCAACCAAAACAAATCAGGAAAGCAGTCAGTGGACTTACCAGTTGCAAGATATCCTTTGCTTTAATTTAACTTTTTGGTGCACGTGTTGCGCAAAGTAGGAAGTCTTGATCGGGTGTGATGCACAAAGTAGTAGATTGTCCTGGCGTCTGTGAGAGGGTGTTTGCCTTTATAGCAAATATAAATTGACTGTCTGACAAATTAAACAGATTGGCAAAAAGTCCAATGCAGGGTTAATCCGACGAGTTCAGAAAGAAATTCCCCTTGGAAATACTGTGTTAGAAGTCACACAACAAGAAGGGTTTTAGATACGTATTCCTAGTTTAATTTAGACTAGAATTACAATAAGAGTTCAGAGTGGCAGAATGGCAGTGAGTATGAAAGGCACTGCTTTCCCGTCTGAAATTATGTGTTAATATACACACGGAGTATCTGCAGCCAAAGTCTCGCCGGGAACAAACTTTGAAAGGATCCCAAGATTAGTTCCGGAGTCGTAATCCAAACAAACTAAGCGAATGGGAAGTGCTGAGCAAGCCACGGGGAAGCCGTGCTGCAGCTCGAGTTACAGAGCAGGGAGAAATGAATGAGAAAAGAAAGGAAAAAAGGAAAGGAGATAGCACTTACTTCGCCCGGAGATCCATTAGTTTCACAGAGTTAAGTTTGAAGTAACGCGCCGTTCTGGGTTGGAAAGCTAGTAATAAAGGAGGAGTTAGAAGCGGCCATTTTGGAAGAGACTAGACCAACGAAGATGTTAAAATAATCGCAGTGAAAAGAATCCGCCATGTTGGGGAGGTGATTCTTGGCTTACCGATGTATTCTCCACCTTCTCCATAGGGAATACCTATGTATGACAGTATGCCCCCCTTGTGAGGGGTTAGGACCGGGTTTCCAGGGACGTGACCTGTGAAAACGTCGAATACAATCCGGAGCATGGACCTGTGAAGCAGGTTCCCATGTACGATCAGATATAGCATATCCTTTCCAGTCAATTAAATACTGAAGTACACCACGAAAGTAACGGGAATCACAGATGCCGGCCACTTCATATTCAGGCCCAGACTGAGTATCGACAGGCGGTGGGGATGTTATGTGCTTTCTCTGGAACCGATCCGGAATATAGGGTTTCAATTGTGATACGTGAAATACAGGATGTATTCTGGACCAGGAAATTGGCAGTTTCAGTCGGTAGGCTACGGTTCCAATGGCTGATAAAACAACAAAAGGTCCGAAATATCTGGGTGAGAGTTTGGAAGGTACCAGGTGGCGGGGGAGGAATTTAGAAGCTAACCAGACCTGGTCCCCTACTTGAAGAGGTGGAGTATACATTCTTTTTTTGTCAGCCTGTACCTTTTGTTGTTCTCTCGAATGGGTTAAAGCGGTAAGGGCCTTTGAATGACCTATCTTAATGGAATCCATCAAGGAAGTTATCGAGGGACTATGGGGACTAGAGGGAGTGATGGTAGGTATGCTGGAAGGGTGGTAACCATACGTGCAACAGAAGGGGGAGGTGTTGATGGAACTATGGTGGGTGTTATTATATGCAAATTCTGCTAAGGGTAAGAGTTCTGACCAATTGTCTTGAAGGGTTGACACAAAGCATCGTAAATAGTGTTCAAGGGTTTGATTTAGTCTCTCGGTTTGGCCGTTAGTCTGGGGATGGTACCCTGAACTTAAGGCACGTTTGATGCCCAAGGTTTTACAGACCAGGGTCCAATACCGAGATGTATATTGGGATCCGCGATCCGAGATTATGGTGTCAGGAAGGCCATGTTTAGAAAAGATTGAGTGGAGAAATATGGTGGCCATTTGGGCTGCAGTTGGTATTTTGGGAATGGCTACAAAGTGAGCAAGCTTGGTGAAGTAGTCAACAGTAACCATTATGGCTGTGTGATTATTGGAAGGTGGAAGATCAACAATGAAATCAGTTGATATTTGTTGCCATGGTTTGGTGGGGAGAGAAGGTTGAACCAGTAATCCAGAGGGATGATGGCGGGACGTCTTAGTTTGGCTACATACTGCACAAGAATTTACATAATCTTGCACATCTTGAGAGATTTTAGGCCACCAAAAGTGTCGGTTAATTAGCAACAAGGTTCCTTTCACGCCTCGATGTCCAGCGATAACGGAGTCATGATTCATTTGTAGAGCTTCCTTTCTTAATTCTTCCGTGGGAAGATACAATTTGGAATCATGGAAGTACAATCCATCTTCTGCGATGAGATTGAATCTTTGCTTGTCAATGGTGATAAGGGGTTCCATTGTGGAAGTTACATCCTTGATAGTGGATAAATAATCTCTAACAAGATAGATGAAAGTAGAGTCTGGGAACATCTTTTCTTTTTGAAAGGAGTGTTGGTGAGTGATGGGTTTTCGAGATAAGGCATCTGCCATGATGTTGGTGTTGCCTGGAATAAAAGTGAAATTTATCCGATAAGATGAGAAAAAATGAGCCCATCTGGCCTGTCGGCTATTTTGTGTTTCTGTATATTGTAGAACTCGTAAATTGTGATGATCGGTTCTTACCTCAATGGGAAATTGGGCTCCGATCAGTAAATGTCTCCATTCTTGTAAGGCCTTTTTTATGGCCAGAAGTTCCTTTTCTAGGACGGTGTAATTGACCTCTGAGTTGGATAAAGTCTTGGACAGATAGGCGAGAGGATGTTCTCTTCCGGCCGTGTCCATCTGTTTTAGTACCGCTCCTATGGCCTTGTTAGAGGCATCGGATTCAACTATAAAGGGTAGTTTTTGATTTGGTAGTCTCAAGATGGGGGCTGTAGTAAAGGCCTGTTTCAATTTCAAAAAGGCTTCCTGGGTTTCGTTAGTCCAGTCAAATTTGTGATTCTTCTTAAGAAGTCTAGTGATGGGAAGTATGGTACGTGAGAATTGTGGAATAAATTTGCGGTAAAAATTTGAAAACCCCAAAAAACTCTGAATTTCTTTTATGGTTTGTGGTATGGGCCAATTTAGAACTGCTTGTACTTTGGTGGGGTCCATTTGTGTCCCTTGTGCGGATAGTATGTACCCCAAATATGGGATTTGGGGTTGATGAAATACGCACTTTTCTAGTTTGGCAAAAAGATGGTTCTGTTTTAGTCTTCTTAATGCTTCCCGAACATGGATGATGTGATCAGGGAGGTTCTTGGAGAAAATCAAAATATCATCGATGTATACCACTACCGTGTGTAGTAAGAGGTCTGAAAAGACATGGTCTATAAACCTTTGGAAAACGGCAGGTGCGTTGGAGAGACCAAATGGCATAACCCTGTATTCGAAATGTCCGAATGGGGTTCTAAAAGCAGTCTTCCACTCGTCGCCTTTGCGTATTCGGATGAGGTGATAGGCGCCTCTCAGATCGAGTTTGGTGAATATGGTTGCTCCTCTCACGGCTTCTAGGATGTCTGGAATAAGGGGCATGGGGTACTTATCCGAAATGGTTATTTTATTTAACCCTCTGTAGTCTATACAGGGCCTAAGTTCAGTTGTATCCTTTTTTGGGATAAAAAATAACGACGCACCTGCCGGTGAATGAGATTCTGTGATGAGTCCGTTACGGAGATTGCTTTCCAAGTATTCATGTAGGACATTTTTTTCTGTTTGAGACAGAATGTACATCCTACCGAAAGGAATAGGTTGGTCTGGAATTAAGTCAATGGAACAATCGTCCCGACGATGGGGAGGGAGTTCTTTGTACTCAAGATCAGAAAAAACTTCTTTATAATCATGATAATGGTTAGGCAAGGTTGTCATCACTTTGATGGAGGTTGATTCCTGAGACTGAGGTATAGGCGGGAGGGTGTGAAACCCTACTGATCCCTCATTTAAACAATGGTTTACACAATGTTCTGAACCTAGAAAAAGAGTTCCTGCTGTCCAATTGATAAAAGGGTTATGTAGTCGGAGCCATGGAAGACCCAAGATCACGGGATAGTGGGCTGCTCTTATGA
Organism: Ambystoma mexicanum; assembly: GCF_040938575.1. NCBI lineage: Eukaryota > Metazoa > Chordata > Amphibia > Caudata > Ambystomatidae > Ambystoma > Ambystoma mexicanum. The sequence goes on from NC_090930.1 coordinate 931,608,404, forward strand.
GGTCGAAAGCTATGTCTTCTTGATGGGTCGAAATAGTCATGTTTATCAGTTCGGTTTCTTCTTTGATAAGTCCCGAAGAGAGTGGGGTACCATCCACTCCTTCTACGGGGATGAATGTAGAACGTGATCTACGAGGGATATGATACTTGTGGGCCCAGTGGTCATCCAGGAAGTTTCCTGCGGCTCCACAATCGATCAGAGCTGGGATGTTGTCAAGTAGGTGATCTTTCACTCTCAATGATATTTTGATGAGCACCATTTGGGTAGAAATTGGAGAACTGTGTTTTCCTTCCCGGATCATAGTTCCCCTTATGACCGGGAATTTGCGTTTCCCGATCTTCTAGGAGGGACCAATGGGCAATCCTTTAACTCGTGTTCTTTGGAGGCACAGTACATACAGAGACCCAAAGTACGGCGTCTGATTCGTTCTTCTGTGGTTAAGGGGCCTCTTGCAGATCCTACTTGCATGGGTTCTTCTTCTTTGGAGGATTTGGGATGGAATTTAGTATTTTCAGGTAAGCGGGGGTTTCTGGATCGTTTCTTTTCTGTATTACGTTCTTGTAGGCGGTAATCTAGTTGGAGAACCATAGTGATCATTTCCGCGAAATTCCCAGGTCGAGGCAGTCTAGAAATCTCGTCTTTTAGATCTTCGTTGAGTCCTCTACGTAGTAAGGTAATTAAGGCGTCATCAGACCAGGCAGTCTCATGGGCCATTTGTTTGAATTGGGTTATAAAAGATAAAGTCTCCATAGACCCCTGTCGAAAGTCTAATAGATGCTCTTGTGCTGATATGATTACTTCTTGTCTTCCAAACATTGCCCTCAGACTATTGATGAATCCAGGATAGGAATCTAAAATTGGATTATTGGTTATCACTAGTGGGGTCGCCCAAGCGAGGGCAGCTCCTACAAGATTAGAAATCATATGGCCTACTTTAATGCGGTCTGTAGGAAAATAAGCAGGTTTAAAGGCGAATTGCACTACACATGAGTCTAAAAACTCACGAAGTTTTTTTGGATTACCATCATATTTACCGCCCGGTAATGGGCCTGGTGGTAAGTCGTGGTGTTGCATCATTAATTGTCTGAGAACGGCATTATCGTTTTTTAGGGTCTGGACCTCTGTGGTGAGATTTTGCAATCCCGCCATCATTTGTTGTATTTGTTGGTCCATTTATTCTATTATTTTAGGCGTTACTTTCTGTTATGACTCTTGCAATTATTTACTAACAACAAAGTTTCTATGAATATATTTTTAAAGAGGTTCACTGAACCCTTACCTGCGAAGAGGGAAATGGGTAAGGATGAACAGTGGGGAGCTTTCCCAGCTCCACCTGTGACCTCGATAAGGTGAAAACAAGATCCTAGGTAAAGCAGGGGAAACCCTCCTGGGGAAGAAAACCCAAACGTAGAGTCAGACTGTAGGTCCGGAAGCAAAGTTTCCTATCTTTACGAGCGATGCAGAGTTTTGTGCGGATTTGCAGTGTTCTGGGTCCAGACGCATAAAGAGAAAGAAAAACCTTCTTAGTATTCTTGTTACAAGGATAAAGGGGTATGCAAGGGAGAATAGCAACCAAAACAAATCAGGAAAGCAGTCAGTGGACTTACCAGTTGCAAGATATCCTTTGCTTTAATTTAACTTTTTGGTGCACGTGTTGCGCAAAGTAGGAAGTCTTGATCGGGTGTGATGCACAAAGTAGTAGATTGTCCTGGCGTCTGTGAGAGGGTGTTTGCCTTTATAGCAAATATAAATTGACTGTCTGACAAATTAAACAGATTGGCAAAAAGTCCAATGCAGGGTTAATCCGACGAGTTCAGAAAGAAATTCCCCTTGGAAATACTGTGTTAGAAGTCACACAACAAGAAGGGTTTTAGATACGTATTCCTAGTTTAATTTAGACTAGAATTACAATAAGAGTTCAGAGTGGCAGAATGGCAGTGAGTATGAAAGGCACTGCTTTCCCGTCTGAAATTATGTGTTAATATACACACTGAGTATCTGCAGCCAAAGTCTCGCCGGGAACAAACTTTGAAAGGATCCCAAGATTAGTTCCGGAGTCGTAATCCAAACAAACTAAGCGAATGGGAAGTGCTGAGCAAGCCACGGGGAAGCCGTGCTGCAGCTCGAGTTACAGAGCAGGGAGAAATGAATGAGAAAAGAAAGGAAAAAAGGAAAGGAGATAGCACTTACTTCGCCCGGAGATCCATTAGTTTCACAGAGTTAAGTTTGAAGTAACGCGCCGTTCTGGGTTGGAAAGCTAGTAATAAAGGAGGAGTTAGAAGCGGCCATTTTGGAAGAGACTAGACCAACGAAGATGTTAAAATAATCGCAGTGAAAAGAATCCGCCATGTTGGGGAGGTGATTCTTGGCTTACCGATGTATTCTCCACCTTCTCCATAGGGAATACCTATGTATGACACACACAGTGTATCAGACACAAGCGCCACAAGTAGAGCAGCTACAGCAACAAGAGTGAGTGCAAATGAATCCAGCACAAGGGCAGTCGCAACAAGCCCTTATGCAGACACAGCAGTATGCAAACACAGGACAAAGGCGCACACCCAGAATAGGAGGTGTCACTGTGGTAGGCAGAAATCCTTTCACAAGGACAGGGCTTGAGCCTGTACCCACAATAGGACAGCTCACAGGGTGACTTGATGTGTTCAGTACTATCGGTGACACCAGACCCCAAGAGGAACCATGGGTTGATTTGATGATAGGAGGCAAATCCTATTTTTTCCTAGTAGACACTGGGGCTACTCGTTCATGTATACAAGAAGGAACAAATCCAGTGTTGGGAATTGCCATGAATGCTCAAGGGTTCCCTGGAGGTGCAAGTTGAGTTCCTTTTTACTAATAAATTACCAGTCTCTATAGGAGAATGTGACATGTCTGTTCCTTTATTATATTCATGACAGACACCAGTTAACATTTTGGGAAGCGATTTAATGACAAAACTGAACATGACGATTTCATTCACTGATCAAGGAATAGTGTGCTCCACTCCAGGAATACACTATTTAAACGTGGGTGAATTTATAATGGATTTCACAGGGCAAGTGGCTCTGCAAGGCGTTCCTGTACATCCAGACATTTTTTTTGTATTGGGTGAGAATTTTATTGACATGGCTACCTGCCTTAGTGGAAAAAACAAATTGAAGACACCTGATGAGTTTTTATTAGGTCCACGGATACCTTTGGACGAAGAGGGAGGAAAGACAATCCCTATAGAATTAGAAGCAGCCTTAGTATGAAGGGATATGGCAATGCTCGAAGGAGCAGACGATGAGCGTAGACCATGGAGAACAGTAATAGCTCTCGAGGAAGGGTACAGATTGACTGACATCACTGATGATGACATGTTTAGGGAAGACCGAACCGACGATGAAGTAGTGTTCTTTATGAGCATCACATACTGGATAAGGATAGAGAAGTGGGAAGTTCCACAGTGAATGGCGATAATGCATCAGCGTCCAGCATTTTTTCAAGAAGACTTGGTGAAGGTGCCAAGTGTCCTCTGGACCACAGGCCCTTATGACGTAGGTTTATTGAAGAGAATAGGGGAAGTTAAAATAAAGCTGAAACCAGGAGCAGTACCCCATGCCTCGAGAGGCTGATGAGGGTATATTTCAGACTATTTCAGTGCTGATGAAACAAGGAATTCTGGTGCCATCAGAATCGTCTTGTAACACTGCGGTGTATCCTATCAAAAAATATAAAAGAGCATTGTGGAGATTTATACAAGATATGCAACCGATTAACCATATTGTCGAGGCAGAGTTTCCTTTATTTTGGTGGTATCTAAGGTGGAGTATCTAATGCGCAGTATCCCAGTGGAAGCTCGATATGTCAAGGTGATCGATTTGAAAAATGCATTTTTTTCGATCCTGTTGCATAAAAACTCACAATACTTGACTTCCTTTACGTTCCGCCAAACACGTCTGAAACATACTCGTTTGCCCCAGGGGTACTGTGAGTCCCCATTGATCTTTAACAGAGTCCTACAGATTGATTTAGGCACTATTGATCTTAAGAGTGCAGTGACACAATACATAGATAACATTTTAATTTGTAGCACCACGGAAGATGAGTGCAGACAAGATTCTATTCAGTTGATGGCTATTCTAGCAGACAAGGGATATAAAGTAGACAAGAAGAAAATACAATATTATCAAGAAGAGGTGTTATACACAGGGCAGTTGATTTCGCATGAAGGAAAGAAGGTGACACCTGAAATAACTGAGGCGATTATGAAAACCTCAAAGCCAAATACAGTGAAACAGATGCAACAGTTTTTGGTTTGGGATTATACATCTATGTTAGAGCATGGGTGTTTGATTACAGTTCATACATGAGACCCCTTTTGCAAGCTTTAAAGAAAGCACAAGAGGATAAAGTAAAAATAGAATGGACTGAGGAAATAGAGGAAGGGTTTGAGCAGTTGAAAAAAATCAATTTGTACAGGCGCTGTTTTGGGAATCCCCCATTATGCCGAGGAATTTTATTTGTTTTCGGACACAAATGGGACAGTCAGAAAAGCAGTTCTTGCACAGAGAACCACGTTGGGGTATAAGCCTTTAGCATATTACATTGGATTCTTAGACCCAGTTATGAGAGGACACTTTCCTTGCGAACAGTCATTGACAGCCACTGCGTTAGCAATTGAGAAGTCTACAAGTATTGTTATGGGCTGCTTTATGCCCCTTTTCATAGAGCATGCACTATTTGCCATTTTAGAGATACCCAAAGGAACATTGACATCCCAAAGAACTTCAGTTTATGAGGTAATGATTTCAAATCCAACAATTAAAATTGCGAGATGTAAAATAGTGAATCCTGCCACGTTTATGGCTGTAACTAGGGAGAGCCTGGCTGCAATGATAGTGGAAGACTGGTTCATTCGAAATTTATTGGAGCACGTTGCACTCTTTATGGTAAACTGCATTGTGTGTCAAATGTTTACTGCTGGGCATACACTGAGAACAATTAGAGTGGTAATACCTCGACCAAATTGTCTGTTTCACCATTTACATATTGACTATGTCGATATGCTGCAGGTGTGTGATGGATATAGGTATCTATTAGTGGTGGTGTGTCCCTTTTCCAGGTGGATCAAGGCAGGTCCATGTACACACCATGATGCCACTTGCGCAGTGAGGTTTTTAGTGTGCAATGTCCTTCCAAGATGGGGTGTGTGAAGTGCTGAGATCCGACAATGGGCCACATTTTGTTAATGAGCTATTTGAACAAATAGGACTTTTATTGAATATAAAACACAAGTTTTCTTCTGCTTATCACCAGCAAGCAAACAGCATATGTGAGAAACTCAATGGCCTCTTTAAAGAACGGATTGCCAAGATTAAATTGACTTTCGGAATCAGCATGGTTCAGGCAATCACCTCACCCCTCACGATATAGTGACAAGACAGTGAATGAGAATGCCTCTTACACCTTCATATAGAAGTAGAAGTGATGCCCAGATTGTAGCTAAAATGTTGGGTGAAGAATTGAATGACTACTTGACGTGTGTGAACTCTAGAATCTCTTTCATTTCAGATCAACTCAAGCGTCATGGGGGTCGGTCTCAGAACACAGATGAAGACAATTCAACAACCACCACAGCTGACATTTTGCGGCACCAAGTTGTATGTTGGTGATCTAGTGCTTATAGGAAACTTTACCCAAACGTGGCATGTGCCATTCTTTAACGCCCCCTTTTATGTTGAAAATATAACCCCTTCAACTGTAAAGGTCCAAGGAAGACGATCTTGACTTCACTTGGTGAGACCTTCCCTCCCACCATTGCCGATCAAGAAGCAAGCCAAGAAGAAGAATTTCAGGGTGTGCAGACTCGATTGATGACAAAGAAAAAGGAAGATAAGGCGATTAGCAGTTAATGAAGATTTTGCATTTGAACTGTGTTTCGAACAGGCACTACTTATAGATATTTTAGGAGGAGTGCAAGGACTTGCAGAGAATCTCAGGAATTTTGAAAAAAGAACTTTAGAAATGCATTGACGTATCAAAGTTATGCCTAAACGTCAGTTCTCGATCAGAAATTGGAAACAAGATCAATATCCAGATTCATTATGTGGTGTATATCTGTGCTAGCAGTTAAACATATGGTACTTACTGACAGTGAGGTGCATCGGCTTGTGCTTGCTGTTTTTGTATTTTTACTTCAAGCTTATCTTGCTCTTGTCAGAAGAGAAGTTGATATTCACACTTTTTTACCGGATCCTAAACATGGCCCTGTGATAAGAAGGCTCCTAATTGCAATTATTGAGCACATTTTAAAGTTACAAGTATAAAGTAATTTGAGGATTCTATTAAAAATTTGAAATTTAGAAGCCAGCAAAGTTCTAGAGAATGAACAAGTGCCACGAGTACCAGGATGGCGCAAAAGGTGGATGGCAATGTTTTGATGTGTTTTATTTATATACCTGAACGATTACACTATTTGTCTTTCTGTTTCTCCTCTTTGACAGTCTCTATCGTACTAGTACTCCCACTGGGGTAGCGGCCACTTGGGTCCCCCACTACGGGAACTGTTTTTAATTTGCTTACTTCCACTGAGGCAGAGGCTTCTATGGTTCCCTCTACTGTGAGAATTGTTTTTGATTTGCTCCATAAATATTACTCAAACTTTGATTTTGTGAGACATAAGAGAAGTGCAGAGGAAGATAATGAGGGGATAAATACTTATGTAGACCATGCAGCACACTTGAGTAATAACATGGTATCAACACATGAGAAAGGTGGGAGAGAGAACATCTAAGGAGAATTGCTACATCTGCGCTCTCATACCCTATGCCATGAATACAGTGCAAACGTTCATCTCGAGAGAAGATCCAGTCAGGATGCCAGGTGTCTGGTAATCTTGCAGCATGTATGACCAGAGGACAATTCCAGGGAAGTTGGGCCACTTTGCGATGGAAATCGAAATGGTTGTTTCCATACCGGGATGGCTATATCAATATTACACAAATGGAAAAGGACCCTGCGTAGAAGAGCAAGATGTTTGTGAATCCTGCAGCAGGGCAAGAAGAGGTGATCATTGAAGAAATGAAGAAAATGAACTATCCTGATAAGCTAGAAGTAGCTTGATGGCCTGGATGTTGGGAACAAACTCAAATCTTAGTCTATGGTTGAGTGAAATCCAAAAAAGAATGGGAAGAAGGACTGATGTCCTTTGCAGCTCATCTACTGAAGCCAGCGTATGTACAAGAAGTGCAGGGAGTGAAAGATGTGTGTTTGAAGTCATGGGCTAAGCATGCCAAACTGCTGACATGGGTAAAAGATGATTCAGGTCCAATGGTTGTGATCCCATTGGTGAATGCGACATTGTGCTTCCAAAGAGAAGGAAAGAATCATGTGGAAGACAACAAAGGCTGCAAACCTACTGCTGACATTTCCAGGATGTGAGCAGGGAAAGCTGTACAGATGGATCGAAATGTGGCTCGTGGGCCAAGGGCCTACTTAAGCGGCCCAAGGATTGGGGAGGAACATATTCCTTGGTGCTTATCCATGTTCCAGCATTAGTGATTCCTCAGAGTTACCTGAACATTGGAGAATTTCCAAAGGTGGATGCCCATTTGAGAAGGAGAAGATAATTTGAATTTCTCAATCAAACCAGAAGAGAGAATGACTTTTCTGCCAAGTCAATAGAAGCATATGATGACATTCCTTATGAGCACAGGTTGTTCAGCAAGACTGCCTCAATATTTACAACTATCTTCATGCCTGGGATTCAGATGATGGCCAATGCCAAATGGTTGCAAATTACCAGATGGGAACTTCTGCAGACAATTAACACCAACATAAAGGGATTCAATGCTACCAAGGAAGAGCTGAGGGCCATACGACTGAAGACGCTCCAGAACAGATATGTACTTGACATGAACACAATGATGGAAGGAGGAGTTTGTGCCTGAATCGGGCCATCGTGTTGCACGTTCATGCATTGTCAAGATGACGAATGTGGACCTTGACTGAGGACATAACGCTGTTGATGAACCTGCATAACCAGATGGAAGATGAGACTGAGGACATTACGGATGACAGTTGGTTTGCGTCCATATTCTCATGGATTCCGCGGTGGATGGCAATGATCTTCAAGTTTCTTGGAGCACTATTGATCATGCTGATGTTTGGTTTCTGTGTGATCAAGATTATAATTGCCCAATGTAAGAAGTCAGCAAAAAAAGCAGTAGGAATGAAGATCATGATCGATGTTGAATCAGGGTTTGGACCCAAGCAGTTTCAAGGAGAGGGCCCAGTGCCCTCCTTGGGCATTGGGATCTGTGGATCAGGCAGCAGAGACTGGAGACCAAGGCAAGGCAGAGACATGTACCTGTGCTGGATTCAAAAGTCATCTTTATTAAGACATCAGAAGTGGCATGAGCTCCCAGAATCACTGGGCTTATATAGGCAAAATACAATGACCTCCTCTTTTCATGCAACTGCAGGACACTTTTTCAATTGGTTTTCTTAACTAACATATGAGCCCTCCCAGCCTTCAATTTGCTGGCTTGCTTTGTCAATCACCAAGCACACATAGCATGTCACGGCATGCCTCACTTGACTGGCACCTAAGCTAATAAAATGTGTATGAAATCCTACTCTTTGCAGTCCTTCGGAGTCATTTTGGCAGGCTATAACGTGCTTGTTCTGCCAAGAATTCTAAAAATACCCCCCAGACATGTCCTTCTTCAATGAACGTTCAATGAACTGCTATTAGAGAATTATTTTATTATTTTGGCATGACTATGTGAAATTGCACCATCTTGTTTTTTTGCAGGCATTTTAGATTTTAACCTAGTCAGAACATTCAGCCATTCTTACCATTCTTGTTTTCTACCTTTAAGCATAACTTCTTTCCTATTCAGTTTTCAGACTAGATTTTTGATATCCATAATATATATGTACTACTTGAGATACCCTCCACTGCGTAAGGCATTCTGACCATAAAAAATATATGTCGCCCTAAAATGTGCTTTTTGGCCTAAAAAGTGCTACAATTCTGATTTTTGCAATCCCAGAACTATTGATCAGCCTGACAAGTTATCTGCATTCAGTTTGAGGGAGGTGGGTCTCTAGCACATCCTCTACAGTACCCACTCTGGTCTGTATTAGACACCAATTATATACATGACCACTACACCCAATGTCTACCCTCCCCCATATTCAGTGTACCTATACAGCTCTGTCCGAATCACCCCCCCCAATGCGGTGATCTGTCTCAATATAGGAGGTATCATGGAACATTTCTACAGAGTCAGTAATAACATATTCTATTCTCCTAGTCTAAACATGCATGTATCCCTAAAGAATACCTGTGTTTGCTTTTATCTGAGTCCCACCTCTATTATCTAGTTACTTTTACACTATCTATATACATCAGATAATTACGGCCACTTTGGAAATCGAGAGAATATAATTTCTTGTGGGTACCCACCAGCCCATTTTCACAAATTGTTTGCGTGTGGCTTTTACTGCACACTTTTTCCTTACTCCCATTCCATGACATTTCCTTGTTAACATTATCTTTTCCATGCGCATTCTTAGTGCTTTTCTTCTCTTCGCCGTTCATCTTTTATCGACACATCTGCCACACGATTCATCTTGGTTTGGTATCCATGGACCATCTTGTCCGGTTGAATTTGTCCTGTTTTGGGCTGCCTTACAGCAACTTCCTGGGCCCTTTTAATTCTTAGGTCAGTTAGTCCATCGTCTTTTATTTTTCAGAGCACTCAGACTCTTAGTTCATTTATCCACAGTCAGAAAGTCAACAAGAGGCAGCATTTTGCTGGGGAACACATGGATAGGGGAGTCTTCTGTAAAGGCAATTCTCAAACAAAGAGAATGAATTACGACTGGGCATCTGGTTGGGTCCCTCGACCTTTTCTCTCTGCTCACAGGGTCGGGTGCCACCAATATCCTGATGTATACGTCTCTCCCGTCCATCTGTAATATAAAACTGAATGAGTTTCCTTTGAAAAATAAGTATGTCTCTATCATCAGCACTTCCTCCTCAAACCCAACCTTTAAAAAGCTACTTGTGTGTCTTTTTCAAACACTCCTGCCTCCTAAACAATCTCCACCACCTTTATTTTCGTTCCCAATATGACAAGATAGCTGCTCCTTTTATTTTTTCATACATTTTTACTTATTTTCAAATTCATGCTGTTTGGTATTGGGACCTGGCTTTCAATCTGGATTTTATGCAATAAATACATCCACATGTGTCTGATATTGCCCTTATTTTCTTATGGGTTTTCTTATTCACAAACTGTATAATATGTTTAAAAGAACATCTCCCCTGTGGTCGACATTCTTAGACTCAGGAGTTAAAAAGATAACAACAAACATCATAACAAATTCAAAAACATTTTTAAAAAGAGATGCTGCTCTCCTTCTGTCTTCTTGGTGCAACCGTAGCTAAAGAAGGCAACACTGGTGTGGATTCTTGCTTTCTGTAGAAAATCGAAATAGAAGCAAAAGTCATATGGGGACTGGCAAGGGGGTCAGGTTTCTCCCTAACATAGACACTTTCTCCTTGCTGTTAATCAAAACGAGGTTTACTAAGATCATTTCTCTGGCACTCTCAGCCCACTGAACTATAGGCTCGATTTTTCTGGATCGTTAGTGCACATTTTAAAATAGTTTTTTAGCGTATCAATCAGGCCTGTATTTGGCTTCTTCCTGCTTAGCTGAACGGTCTTTTTATGTCCTTGGAAGTCCTCTGTCTGCTCACTTATGACCGTAGTCATCTTCTCTTATTTGCTGTGCCTTGATCCTGTTTGAGTCATAATAAACATATTTTGCCTCACACCTCTTACCGCTTGCCGCTTGCCCTACACCAATCTAGCCTACCGCTGTTATTTGAAATCCAGCACTGTTCCTACTAAGTGCCTACGGATTTTGACATACGAAATACATTGTTTGCCTATTCTAAACATTTCCTTATATTTTTGCCAAATTAACCCAATTGGCATCTTGCCAGTTGTCAGAAGTTAAAAAAGGTTAATCCACCTTTTATTGGAAGTCTTCTGTGTCCCCTGTCATTAGTAATAGCCATACTTGCATCTATTTGCTATTCTATGCTTCCACCTGTTTGCACCTATCTTGGGAAAATACTACATATTTGAAAAGACTGTATCCCTTACTGCCTTTTTTCTGTACTCACCTGTGTCCTCTTACTGCTAATAATGATCAACAGTGTCCACACACTCCGGTATGAACCAATACTCACCTCTTTCTTATGTCCCTGTTCACTAATACTTAATTTTATCATGCTATAATGTCTATTCCCCTATTAAAGCCATGTAGACATTCCTCCCATGTTCAAGAAAGGTCAATAATCTTCATCTATAAAATATAAATTAATACCATCATATACATTCAAGTAATGTTGTGTTACTTACTCTCATATGTTCTTTGAATCAGTTCTATAGAACATTCTCTTAAATAATAAGAACGATCTTGGCCCATCATACTCCTTTGGTCTTTCACTAATCACATTGGGCCTCATTACGACCCTGGCGGTATGGTATGGACGGTGCCGGTATGGCACTGGCACCGTCCATACCGTACCGCCTTATTCCGAGTTTCCCTCGTGGGTCCCTGACAGCCAGCCAGGTCTTACTTGGCGGGCTGTGCGGCACCCGTGAGGGAAACTCGTGATTGCACCGGCACTGTTATAAACGGTGCCGGTGCAACCATGCTCCCGACCCCCATTGTGCCCTATGGGGCAGAATGGGGAACAGAAGCATGGCATTACCGCCTCCCGCGAATGGGCAATTACCGGCCCATTCAACTCGTAATGGGCTGGTAAGGGCCCATTTGCGGGAGGCGGTGCCGGTAGCGAGCATGGCGGTAGCCTTGCCTGCCATACAGGCATAGCTACGGCCATGCACGTAATGAGGCCCATTGTCTTTTTTATTAAAATACACTACACTGTTCAATTATAGTCAGTAACCTCTTTGCTTTTGCAAATCTGGATATTTTACTCATTTATGGTTCTTGCTGCTTTAATATCCAATCATGCTTTCATTCATTCAGTCATTTTTATTTATTTATTTAGTTACTTCACTCCCTGAATTTATCATCAATTGTTTAGTTTTGAGTTTCTTACTCCTGTGCTGTTTAAAGTCAGCTGTTTATTTTCATATTCCCCTAATTAATCTAATCATCACCCAAACGTTCATTTTTGTCATATTTATAATCTCTTGCATTCCTGTATTTTTGTTCCCAAATTAATTTGAATAACCCACGCCATGAGGGCCTGTGGTCCACAGGATACTTGGCATTCTCTCCAAGCCTTCCTGAAATTATGCTGAGCGCTGCTACTTTATTGCCACATGCTATATGATATTTCCCTTTTCTCTTTCTCAGTGTGTGATGCCCTTAAAGAAAACACCACTTCATCATCTGTGAAGCCCTATCTAGATATGTTGTCATCAGTGATGTCAGTCAGCCTAGACACTTTCTTGAGAACATCAGTGTCCTACACGATCCGCTCTCATTGTCCTTTCCTTTAAACACGTTCATTTTCTTTTGTACTATGGCTGCTTTTAATTTAATGGGGGTTATCTTTCCCCCCCTCTTTATCCATGGGTATCCGTGGTTTTAAACCAAAAATCATCAAACATTCGCCATTTCCTTCACTATGCTAAAAAGCCATTTTTGACACAGTGCTCACCTCATGACAAAAAAGACCTCTAGTTTTACAAGAAATACCTCACAGAGCCACTTGTCCTGCGCACACCAAAGTGAATTCACCTGCACTTAAATGGTGTATCCGAAAAGTGGAACACACTATCCCTTGATCCAATAAGTAAAATCATCATGTTAAGCTTTGTCATCCAATCCCATGCAAAAACGTTCACAGGTGCCTGTCACAAATATAACAAGAATCAGTCATGGCACACTCTCCTTCAGAGACTGATAGCTCAAAAATAAAAAGAAATTCAACTTGTAACTCCAAAAAACCCTTAATCTTCTGAAAATTCCCATCATTAAAACACCTTTCCTTTTTCATTCATGGACGTGCAGTCCCAGTGTCTACCAATAGAGCAAATATTTTATCTCCTACTGCTACATTAACCCTTGGTAACTTTTGGGGTTCAATGTCACTAACAATTCCGAGCACATCAATTTGTCCTGTGAACAGTCCTATTGTGGGTGCATACACACCCCTGTTCCTGTAAAAGGATTTCCTCCTACCACAGTGATATCTCATATCCTGGTTGTCAAAACAAGTCCTGTGTTTACATATTGTTGAATCTGCAGGGGGGTTCGCTGCACTCGCCCCTGCATTGAATCCGTTTTACACTTGCTGTGGTTGCTGTACCTGTTGCACTCTCAAAGCTCATATCTGATACACTGCCTGATACTGGGCAAACCCTTTGATAGTGTATGAGCTATATACTGGGGGATAAACTGTCCCCCTCTTGAGAATTGTCCACCTTGTGCATATTCTTGGCTTCCATATGCATGCACAATGTGCTCTGTTATCCCATATATATAATATAGAGGAGGAGCTATTCTGACTAGCCCCCTTTTAATTATGTCCCCTTTGCACAATTACCATTCTGCATATTCTGGAATCTACCTTGGTTTTTCTACAAACTACCTCTTTCTCTATTTCTCATTTGCCTGCCTTGGTGCACAATCCCATTCTTTTCTGATTTACTTGGCACAGATTATTTGCCTGTGATGTACCCGCTTGCTTACTGCATTCCCAATCCTCCTCCACTTAACAAAATATGCCCCGAAGAAAAGGAATTTCTTAATGTGCTACCATCGCATCCTTGAATTTTCTTACCATTGTTTTTCTTGCTTTTTTCCTCTTTCAGCATAAAATAATAATGTTTGATAGTCAACTATCTTCAATGAGGCGCGCACCGTGAAGTACATCGAAGTACTGTTGACTGTTGACTGGCGCCGGGTGCTGCTGGACGCCTATTTGAAATTGAATCAAGTAAAGGATTTCTTTACGGCTCGTATCAGCGTGTGCATTTGGACACTGCAGGAAGTCTTTGAAGGCTCCACACGTTGCCTGACTCCAACGTGAGGATAAAGAAGGTGTGTCCCAGCGATGCCACTCCAACCCCTTTTGTGGCTACGCCCCTGGCCGCATATATCACGCGCATCCAGCGCACGCGCACCGTGAAGTACATCGAAGTACTGTTGACTGGCGCCGGGTGCTGCAGGACGACTATTTGGAATTGACTCAAGTAAAGGATTTCTCTGCGGCTCGTATCAGCGCGTGCATTTGGACACTGCAGGAAGTCTTTGAAGGCTGCACACGTTGCCTGACTCCAACGTGAGGATAAAGAAGGTGTGTCCCTGCAATGCCACTCCACCCCCTGTTGTGGCTACGCCCCTGGCCCGCATAAATCACGCGCATCCAGCGCACCCGCGTGTGCACCGTGAAGTACATCGAAGTACTGTTGACTGGCGCCGGGTGCTGCTGGACGCCTATTTGGAATTGACTCAAGTAAAGGATTTCTCTGCGGCTCGTATCAGCGCGTGCATTTGGACACTGCAGGAAGTCTTTGAAGGCTGCACACGTTGCCTGACTCCAACGTGAGGATAAAGAAGGTGACTGTTTGCTGATTGAAAAGACACGCCTTTGACTTTGCGAGAGGCTCGCAACGTTGTGATTTTCACATTGTGTTTGGGGATTGAATAAGTGGTTTCACGTCGTGTTCAAGTTGTGTTTCACGGAACAGGCTCCCTCCCACTATGGGCTAATACACGCCCCTTTGCCTTGCCATTTATGTATGCTGTTTACACCTATCCTAGGTCACACAGATTTAATTATCTCTTTCTCTTTCTTGAAGGTGTGTCCCTGCGACGCCTCTCCACCCCTGTTGTGGCTACGACCCTGGCCCGCATAAATCACGCGCATCCAGCGCACCTGTACATCGAAGTCAACATCGAAGTACTGTTGACTGTTCACGGTGCGCGGTGGCGCTGGATGCTCCAAAGGGCCTGCCTTTGCTGAAAGAATAGTCTATACACAGTAACCCTTCCAACTATGGATGCACTATACACTGTAAAGCTTTTGCGCTTGCCTTAATCTTGAATACCACTTTCTATTTTTCAACAAAGGTGCATTGTTAATGTCCAACGAATCTTGAAGGGCTTCGGCTTTGTATGGTACAGTCCTTATGGTTTACTCCTTACGTAGCGGTGGCCCCCCTTGCAAAATCGTGCCAAAAAATAAAAACTCTAAAAATAAGAAAAAAATAGTTCTATCCAATCTTTCGCCAATTGTCGAAATAGCAATTATGGAGACACCTCTCAGCGCACAAAGTATTCCATCTTCAATGAATCCCATTGCAGCAAACAACACAATCTGTCACGAAGTGGCGTTTGCATATGCACGCGCACAGGCGGAACTATCAATGCCACTTCCGCCTAAACAGTTAATTGCTCCGCAGGGAGGGGGTCCAGCTCGCCCTGCCTCATCCAGGAAAAGTTTGTTGAGCATGAGAATGGATGACCCTTCTTTTATGGGGGAGGGAACTAATGATCTGTTGAATACCTCACCCTCTGATACTTCCATTCTTGCCCCAGCAGTTCTTGCAGCCCTTGAAAAAACGGGTTCACTGTCAGATGGCCCCTCCACCCCAGTTACCTTGCCCAGCTGCAAAAGAGCTGATGTTCACCTATACTGCAAGGATAGAGCGACGCTGGATATTTCTAACATCTCATCTAGCCCAACTACGCGCATCAACCCTCCGTTGACAACGGATCTGTCCAATGATCTGCCCTTGCCGCCCAAAATTGATCCAACTCCTTTGCTAGCTGCGGCTGCTTCATCTCCATCTTTTAGGCCCCCTATTCCCCCGCTGGGGTTTGACCTGCTGGATCTTCAGATGACTTGCAGTCCTTAGAGGCTTAATATCCAGTTCTAACTTGCATTCTGAATCTACTTGACAAAGGTCATGAATATACGCACTATGAACTTAGGGACTGCAAGTCCTCCCTGAATCAAATACTATTCAAACTCAACAAACTGGAGGGATTCATTTTTGTGGATTCCATCCGCATGGAAGGAACAAATCCTTCGATCGGGGGGCTAATATCTGTACATACAAAAAAAACTGAAAAGGTGGAATACGTAAAAACTGCTACTCAAACCCAACTGAATGAACAAGTGCTGGCATCTGCCATACTGCCTTCAATCCAGTCTAACACTTATTCATTTGCGCAATCTTTTGCCCAAACGGTTGCTGCTCCTCCGGGTCCTTCTCACCATCACATATTTACTCATGCTCAGCTATGTCAAATGGTCAACACCAACACAGAGAAGATTGATCAGATTTTGTTCTTTGTTCAAAAAAAAATTCTATGGATTGTCAAACTGACTGTGAAGAGGATCAAGATGACTTGGAGGTGGATACAATCTTCCACCCAGATAGTCCATCTGCCCTTACCAAACTCTTCTCAGAGTCTAGATGTGAAACAACGATCCTGCATGGCAAAGTTAAGGTTAATGCTGGCGACACAGCCAGTGCTGGCCAATTCTTTACTTCTCGCAAAGAAAAGTGCATCTTCCTCAGAGCTCTAAAGAGGAAAGAGGCGAGGCAACCGCCCTCTCCAGTTCCCAAACCACCTAACTCCAAAATAAACAAAAAAAACGAAAATTGCCAACAATAAAAATAAAAATCCAGATTCTATACGAAATTACAATATTACACAGGTTTCCAAACAGTCAGCAGGCAATGAATTAGACACGTTGCCTGCTCTTGCAAGCATAGACATGGGACCGAAATCCACAAAACAAAAAGGAAAAATGAATGCGCAACCTTATAAAGAACTAAAAGGGCCTATCTCTTGTGGACCCCTTGTGCACAATGATAAAACACTGTTCACTGTCCAAACTCAGTTATCAGCCTTCTTCAAGCCCATTGCAATTAACGCAGTACAGGCTGGCAATGCACACCAACAATCTCTCGGCCCTCAGGAAGGGTTACAAACATCAATGATGCAGCCCAATGTAACTAGTGATTCCCCACAATCCAATCCATCTCCAACAAGGGAAATCAATTCTGATCAAATTGATTATATGAACACATCAAATGGAGGGCCACCATCCCGCAAAGATGCCATTTGAACGTGCAGATTCATCTAAGCCCACAAATAAAAGCAATATATCCATTCCCACGATACTTGGCTGGGAATCTGATCAGAATACTTACGGCAAAAGACGTCTAAATCGGTCTGCCCTACTGAAGACCTTTAGACAAATTCCAGCACTCAGGACGCTCCATTCAGATGATATTGAATAGATTACACTTCCGCAAGTACAAAATTACAGGATGGTATGCAAAGTGCAAACCACCATCATTTCCGATTTGACATGGCAACACAGGAGCAAACTGCAAAAGATTGGCCTCTTACCAATACCATTTGAAATTCTTGATGAGGCCATAGCCTTCAACGAAACACCACTCACACAATCTGCTCCAACATCAAAAATTGCAGATTCCGCAAAAGATCATGGCGGGATCCACCCAGAAGTTATTAACCAATTGGTGGCCCTTTCAAATGCTAGCAAGGATTGGTCATGGCTATATTCATTGGCTTCCACATTAGACCCTGCAATGGACAACATTCCTACTTAAAAAGATCCACAAATTTTCCATAGCTTCATGGAACTCTTGCGGCTATACAAATCTTCTTTCCTGGTTCAACAAGATGCATGATATCTCAAACTACGATATATTACTTTGTCAAGAGACTATGGCCATGCATCACTTGACATTGCCTGGCTTTCTTGTCTTTCAAAAACCAGCTGAGCGCGGTCCAACTGGATGTCCGCATGGTGGAATCACTATTTGCATAAACACCAACTTGCATTTTACTACTCATGAAGTTTATCAATCCCCATTGTTTGTAGCAGTTGTCATAGCCTTCTGACTCCCCATAGTGGAGTACTTCCTATGCACATCCCTATATCACAATCCGAATCGTCTGAAAATCAACAGTGCCTTTGATTATTTGGATGCACTACTAGATAAAGTCCTCACTAAATATGCTGCATGCCGGATAATTATCGGCGGCGATTATAACGTGGAATGTTGGATGCAACCTTGTACAAACATTGTCAACGAGCTTCCCCTATCCTCACATGGCAGGGGAGCGATGTGGAAGCGGCATTTAGAACAATGGGATTAAACATTTATCCCTAATCAACATCCTGGTTTAGATTACACCTGGAAGAGGGCTGCATATAGATCTCGAATAGACCACTTTGCTATGTCTGCAAATCGACAAGAGTGCTCTACTGCCATTTTAACTATAGATCCTGAATTTGGCGATCACATGCTGATTTCGTCAACCATACACATGAATGCAATTGCATTAGCCCAGGATCTTAATCAGGGATTCTTGGAAGCTGACAGACCACATCTTTCAATAAGATGGAACAACCGTTTATGTGATAGACCTAATGGTTACATTGACAATGGGCTCGAGGGACTCCAGGACAGTCCTGGAAAATTGAAATCAATTGGCAAAGATCAAACCATGTACTTGCAAATGATAACGCATACAATGGCTAGGATCCAAAAGCAATCAAACAATTCCGTTGCACCAAATAAAACAAATGACTGTCCTGAACTCCTTGTAGCCAAACGAATTAAAAATGCAGCACTGCGCAATCAAAGGATAATTAACACACTATGTCGCAATGATCGAAGATCAACATGGGAAATTCTGAGGTCAGATGCTGGTAGACTGGATAAGAATCAGGCGTCTACAATAACTGCTGGGGAACAAATTTGCGGTTGCTCCATGTTTTGCCAGTGTAAATGCAATTATGCCACTGACTCCGCAATCACCAATAATCCCATGATCAATACAAGACATTGAGTGTGCTATTAACACTCTTAATTACTCAAAGGCAGCAGGCCCGGACGGGATACCTCCCTGTGTTCTCAAACATCAGCCTCTACTTTGGGCTAAAGTATTGAAACCCCAATTTGATAATGTGCTTTCTTCCTTAGTTATTCCATCATCATGGTTGAGCTCTATCATTGTGCCCATTTACAAAAAGGGGGAAAAAAATGATCCCGTCAACTATCGACCTATCGCATTGATAGACGCGTGCGCAAAAGTTTTCGCTATACTAATTTTACGGGAACTCCAATTATTTTTGAAAAACAACAATACTTTATCTCGATTTCAGATCGGTTTCAGAGCAAGGATGGGGACCTCCCTAAACGCTCCGATAATGGCACATTTACTTGCCAAATCGAAGATTCCGGACACTGGGCCACTATATATTTCTTCAGTAGATCTATCTGCTGCCTTTGACTGCATTGTGCGTGGTTTGCTTTGGAAAAAAATGAGAGCATTGGGCATACCAGTCCATTTTACATATTTAATTGCCAAATTGCACACTAACACTGTGTACTTTATTAGAGTCAATCAGGCCAGAGCTACCACGGGACCAATTGCTTTAGGGGTGAAACAGGGTTGCAACTTGGCTGCCACCCTGTTTAATTTATATCTGTGTACCATCAATGATATATGGTTGGAACGAATCAGTTATCCAGCCTGACTAGGCCACCTCAAAATCCACTGGCTAGCATTTGCCGACGATATTGTCATCTTTGATCGAATTCCATCAGGACTGCAAACAAAGCTTTCATTGTTTGCGGAATATTGCCTAACTCATAATTTGCAGTTCAATGCAGCCAAGTCAAACATCTTTCTATTTAACAACTTGAAAAAACTGATCTGTTCAAGGATCTGCACTATTGGCTCAATCTCCATCCCACGGACATCCACAATTCACTATTTAGGTTATTTGGGGGCCGATTCATGGAACAAACGTGCGCTGAAAATCTTTGCGCAAGCAGGCGCAAGCAGGCGCAAGCGCAAAAAAACAGGCGCAAGCGCACGCGTGTGATTCATGGCAGTCCCTGCGCGTGTTTACCTCGGGATGTGCGCCAAACCCGTGCATGGCGCACAAGTCACTGCAACATCCCGAAAGGCGTGCGCGACGCGCACAGTGAAAGCGCACAACCTCGGCGCATACACCAGAAAGTGGGCGGGACACGGGGCGTAACGCGCGGAATGGGGAACAACGCGCGAAAATAAGGGCGTAACTGGGGATGTACTGCAGGGAAGCAGACGGAACGACCACACGCACTCGAACCACACGTATTCATGGAATCGAATAGGGCAAAGCCACGCACAGCCAAAGACACGCACAAGCTGAAACACATCCACCACACGAAGGCAGGCGGTAGAGTCCCAGCGCATCACAAAAGTGGCAACATACAGCAATTGGGCCTGTGCGAGCGGGGCACGTGTATTGCGGGGGTGCGCGGGAAGTAACACATGCGATTGAGGGGGGTACGTGTATTTCGGGGGTGCGCGGGAAGTTACACACGCGATTGAGCGGGGTACATGTACATCGGGGGTGCGCGGGAAGTTACACACGCGATTGAGCGGGGTACGTGTATTTTGGGGGCGCGCGGGAAGTTACACACGCGATTGAGCGGGGTACGTGTATTTCGGGGGTGCGCGGGAAGTTACACACGCGATTGAGCGGGGTACGTGTATTCCGGGAGTGCGTGGGAAGTTACACACGCGATTGAGCAGGGTACGTGTATTTCGGGGGTGCGCGGGAAGTTACACACGCGATTGAGCGGGGTACGTGTATTTCGGGGGTGCGCGGGAAGTTACACACGCGATTGAGCGGGGTACGTGTATTTCGGGGATGCGCGGGAAGTTACACACGCGATCACATCAGGGTAGGTGTATTTCGGGGGTTTGCGGGAAGTTACACACGCGATCTCATCAGGGTACGTGTATTTCGGGGTGCGGGGGAAGTATCACACGCAATATCAGCAGGGTACGTGTATTCCAGGGGTGCGTGGGAAGTTCTACACGCAATTCCATCAGGGTACGTGTATTACAGGGGTGCGCGGGAAGTTCCACACGCAATCTCATCAGGGTACGTGTATTACAGGGGTGCGCGGGGAGCACCACACGTGAATTGCACGTGTGGGTCCTCCCAGGTGTTCCCTCTACACCCTCCACGGCCCCTGCAGGTGGCTCACACCACACGGGCCTACCCTGCACATGTCCTGCAGGCACCCCATCCACCATGGCCATGCCCGCCAGCCAACCCACATGTCAACTTGCACTACTGCCCACCAACGCATGTCCCCCTGCACCCCCAGCCACCAGGGGCACCCTCCACCAGGCCCCACCCATGTCTCCCGCCACCCCCACCCCCCAGCCACCAGGGGCAGCCTCCACCAGGCCCCCACCCATGTCTCCCACCACCCCCATCCCCCAGCCACCAGGGGCAGCCTCCCCCAGGCCCCCACCCATGTCTCCCACCACCCCCACCCCCCAGCACTGTGGGGCACCTGCCAGCAGGCCCCCACCCATGACTCCCACCACCCCCACCCCCCAGCAGTGTGGGGCACCCTCCACCAGGCCCCCACCCATGTCTCCCACCACCCCCACCCCCAAGCACTGTGGGGCACCTGCCAGCAGGCCCCCACCCATGTCCAACTCATGTTCCCCACCACCCCCACCCCCCAGCACTGTGGGGCACCTGCCAGCAGGCCCACACACATGTCCAACTCATGTTCCCCACCACCCCCACCCCCCAGCACTGTGGGGCACCTGCCAGCAGGCCCCCACCCATGTCTCCCACCAGCCCCACCCCCCAGCAGTGCAGGGACACCCACCACCAGGCCCCCACCCATGTCTCCCACCCCCCCACCCCCCAGCAGTGCAGGGGCAGCCTCCACCAGGCCCCCACCCATGACTCCCAGCACCCCCACCCCCGAGCCACCAGGGGCAGCCTCCAAAAGGCCCCCACCCATGTCTCCCACCACCCCCACCCCCCAGCAGTGCAGGGGCAGCCTCCACCAGGCCCCCACCCATGTCTCCCAGCACCCCCACCCCCCAGCCACCAGGGGCAGCCTCCACCAGGCCCCCACCCATGTCTCCCACCACCCCCACCCCCCAGCACTGTGGGGCACCTGCCAGCAGGCCCACACCCATGTCCAACTCATGTTCCCCACCACCCCCACCCCCCAGCACTGTGGGGCACCTGCCAGCAGGCCCACACCCATGTCCAACTCATGTTCCCCACCACCCCCACCCCCCAGCACTGTGGGGCACCTGCCAGCAGGCCCCCACCCATGTCTCCCACCACCCCCATACCCCAGCAGTGCAGGGACACCCACCACCAGGCCCCCACCCATGTCTCCCACCCCCCCACCCCCCAGCAGTGCAGGGGCAGCGTCCACCAGGCCCCCACCCATGTCTCCCAGCACCCCCACCCCCCAGCCACCAGGGGCAGCCTCCACGAGGCCCCCACCCATGTCTCCCACCACCCCCACCCCCCAGCAGTGCAGGGGCAGCCTCCACCAGGCCCCCACCCATGTCTCTCAGCACCCCCACCCCCCAGCCACCAGGGGCAACCTCCACCAGGCCCCCACCCATGTCTCCCACCACCCCCACCCCCCAGCACTGTGGGGCACCTGCCAGCAGGCCCACACCCATGTCCAACTCATGTTCCCCACCACCCCCACCCCCCAGCACTGTGGGGCACCTGCCAGCAGGCCCACACCCATGTCCAACTCATGTTCCCCACCACCCCCACCCCCCAGCACTGTGGGGCACCTGCCAGCAGGCCCCCACCCATGTCTCCCACCCCCAGCAGTGCAGGGACACCCACAACCAGGCCCCCACCCATGTCTCCCACCCCCCCACCCCCCAGCAGTGCAGGGGCAGCCTCCACTAGGCCCCCACCCATGTCTCCCAGCACCCCCACCCCCCAGCCACCAGGGGCAGCCTCCACCAGGCCCCCACCCATGTCTCCCACCACCCCCACCCCCCAGCAGTGCAGGGGCAGCCTCCACCAGGCCCCCACCCATGTCTCCCAGCACCCCCACCCCCCAGCCACCAGGGGCAGCCTCCACCAGGCCCCCACCCATGTCTCCCACCACCCCCACCCCCCAGCACTGTGGGGCACCTGTCAGCAGGCCCACACCCATGTCCAACTCATGTCTCCCACCACCCCCACCCCCCAGCCACCAGGGGCAGCCTCCACCAGGCCCCCACCCATGTCTCCCACCACCCCCACCCCCCAGCACTGTGGGGCACCTGCCAGCAGGCCCCCACCCATGTCCAACTCATGTTCCCCACCACCCCCACCCCCCAGCACTACCTGCCAGCAGGCCCCCACCCATGTCCAACTCATGTTCCCCACCACCCCCACCCCCCAGCACTGTGGGGCACCTGCCAGCAGGCCCCCACCCATGTGCAACTCATGTTCCCCAGCCAACATGTCATCACAATCTAGATCCCTGGTCCCTTTGGTCAGCCTCCAAATGCAAAACACCCACCCGAGCATTGCATCCACCCACTCATAATTAGCAATTACATCACAGAACACCAATTGCAAGTTCCGAAACAAACACATTTCCTTCACATACACCCAATGGGTGTCAGTGAATCTCAAAACCCATATCATGAAATGCATGAAACCAATGATATACCACACATTGAAGTTCACCAATATGTATTAAAGGAAACATAAATAGAATCAAAAATAAACAAACAGAAATGTGAATATACAAAAATTAAAAGAAGCATGTCCGTGAAAAAAAGCAAAACCAAAAATAAAATTCCAAAGTAATGGTGTCCAAAGTCAATGTCCACAAAATAAAATCCAATGGGAAATAAAAAAGAAAGCCATTGCTCCATGGTTAAAATGTGAAAAAAAAATACAATACAACAGTGAACTATGTACATGGGAACAAGCCAGGGTCCATTATCCCAACAAAAGAAAGGAAACCTATATAACTACACTAACTAATAAAATAAACTATATACAAAAATGTGGCCAATGTCCGAAAGGTCCAAATAAAATCATAACAAAAATGAAACCTAACACTACCTACATAACTATGTACAAGGGCAGCGGGCTAGTTTGACGGCTCACTTGTGGATGTCCCGGGCCAGGGCATCATCGAACTCCTGCTCAATGTCCCGGAGGCGGTCCTCCTCCATGGCCCCGAGGGTCCGCAGGTCCGTCGACGTGTCCACCTCCAAACCCCTGCGGATTGCCTCGAGGCACTCGGCCCGCCTCAGGGCCCTCCGCATGGAGTTCTCCGCACTGACCATTGTGAGCCGTGCCTCTTCCGCCCGCTGCCGCTCCCCATCTATGGCGTGGCCCAACCGCTGCCACACGGAAGACACTCTCTGTCCTGGGTCCTCCTGCCCTCCGGCCGATGCCTGCCCCTCCGATGTTGAAGGCCCCGAGCCTTCATGGCTCCCACCACATTGCTGCTGCTGCTGTGCCTCTGCCCGTGCACTGCCTCCTGCTGCCTGCACATCCTCCGCCGGCTGGGGTGCAGTCGTTGATGTGGCCATCCCTGCTGGACGTCCGACTCCCGACTTTGGCAGGGATGCCTCCTCCACCAGCCTGGCCGCACCGTCAGAGGCAGCTCCACAGGGCACCCAGGTGACTAATGGGTGGGAAGATGGCACGGAGGACGACTGGCGCGTAGGGGGTCCAGTTGAGGAGGGGGTCGTAGCAAGCCCCATCATACGGAGGAATCCGGCCTGGGTGACCTGTCCCAGCAGGCTGAAGTGGTCAACGTGCCATTCGAGATGACGTGCAGTCTCCTCATGAAAAGACTGCAGATCACCTCGCATGGCCCGTTGACGCAACGCCACACCAGTCAGGACAGGCTCAACCCGGACCCGGATAGCCACGTCCGCAGGCAGAGGAAGCCCAGTTGACATGAGCTCATCCCCTGCCTGAAAACGGGTCTGGATGTAGACATCCCTGCTGGTGCAAGATGATGCAGGGACAGGATCAGGGACAGGATTGCACACAGGCACCTCCGCGGCGGCCTGTGCTGCCTCCTGTCCCTGGTCCTGCACTGCACCACTGGCACCAGTGGGATCCCCACCTCCAGACCCCGTCTCTGGTGCTTGCACGGCCTCCTCCTCCACCAAACCCCCCACCAACCTGGATGACTCCGTGCCATCTTCTCCTGTTGGGCCCTGTGGGGTCCCAGCTGCCCCTTCTGCTGCCGAGGAGTCCAACTCCAACCTCCGCCTCTTGGACCTCCCGCCGGCAGCTGCGGCCTAGGACGCGGCACCGGACTCCTCACTCCCCGACGAGATGACAACATGGGAGGGGAGCCGGGCCTTGCGTCTCCGGCTGGCGGTGGGATCCCCGCCGCTGTGCTCCACAACACCTTCTCCGCCCTCTTCATCAGTTGACGCTGCAGACAGGGAGAAACAAAACACAAGCATCAGGGCACTGTACGATGGACACACACACACACATGACAGTTGTACATGAGTGGCATTGGCAAACCTCAGACATGTCATCACAATCCCCAACACACATGTCATTTCAACTCGCACACATGAGCCATACCACAGCCATATCGCAACTGCCAGCACCATCCATACACATACAACAGCATGAGCAGGCAAAGGTGAGCCAGACATCACATGCAACACAAGAAGTGCACCACACATGTACACACACCACCACACTTGCATGCATGTGTACACCCCTGCCAAGTGTCGCAGTGTTCAGACGGGCATCCATGTCACATCTGCCAATCAGGCTTCCACATACCGCTGTCACATGCATCCATGTTGCATCACTGTTGCACCCTTGTCAAATACACACACATGCACATGTACACAGTGCTGATACATGCAGCCGAAAACAACATACATGCGTGACATCACGGACATGTCTACTTACATACACATTCATCCAAAAATGTGTGCCCACACAACTACATTTGGCATGCAAGCCTACACACACAAGCACCATCCATGTCTCACACATTCCAGCCCTCGCATGTGTTAGCCCCACGGCCCTGTACACCCCCACCCATACTCGACCCCATACAAACAGATGTGCAACCTGCACACTACTGAAAAATCACCACACGCACTGCTCACAATCAGGATGCATGTACACTTACCGCTCGACTCCAGACGGGTCTGCCTCTCAAGGACCTGGAAGTGGAGCGCTGGGGATATGCGTTCCAGGACCCTCATCTGTTCTTCCGACAAGTGGCCCCGGCGCCCCTTGGCATCCGCTGCCTTCAAGAGGCGCCGGGCCTTGTTCAGGGTCCTGGACCTGAAGTCCTCCCAGCGCTTCTTGACATGTTGTAAGTCGCGGACTGCCATTCCCTCCGCGTTGATGGCAGTCACGATGTCAGTCCAGATCTGAGTCCGTCCTTCCTTGTCGGCGCGGGAACTTCCGAAGAGGGCATCATACTGCCCCAGGACTTGCGCCACCAGGACACCAACTTCGGTGGCACTGAAGCTGGTGCCCCTCTGCCTCTCTGGCCGGGGGTTGTCAGTGGTCTCAGATGGTGTTTGTCCCGACATGACAACCCCAGAGGCAGGAGTGGGTGGGCAACTGGGTCCTGGGGCTGGGCTGTGGAGCGATGGAGTCCCAGTCGGGAGTCTTCGGTTCCAGCAGGGGTGGTCACAGCAACAGCACCCCTGGCTGATGTGCAGGCAGCAAATGGCAGGGCACGTGGGCAGCAGGCAGTCAGGCAGCAGCAGATGGCAGGTGGCAGCGTGCTCGGGGCTCTGGGGGGCAGTAGTTCGGCCTTGTGGGCAGGAGCGTGGTCTTCCGTGTGCTTACGCGTGGCCAACTTGATACGGAGTGATTGGGCACGTGAAAAATCTGCACGTCAGCGTGTAATTCGAGGAAAGGCCGTTAGCGCGTATGCACGGCAGCACGCATATGCGATTTCATTGGACCAAAGGCCCTTAGCGCATGAGCGCGTCTGTGACCTGACGCGCGCGGGTGTTTCCCTCATTGCACGTGATGACAGAACACACGTGGATTTCCACCAATCGCGTGTGAAAGTTCCCGCGCACCCCGGAACACATGTACCCAGGCTAATCGCGTGTGGAACTTCCCGCACACCCCGAAACACACGTACTCAGGCCAATCACGTGTACGCTCACTCCCCTCCGATCACACGCGATGACACTCGGACGTACAGTCTTACCTCGTATCCGAATACGGGAAACCCGCGCACGGCAAAAGACGTGCACAGGTGTCAACGCGTCTGCCCACACGAAGGCAGGCGGAGGCGTCCCCTCGCACATCATAAAAGTGCGCGCAAACAACAAACGCGTATATACATCTACAATGAATGCCCCATTTGTCGCTGCACTGATCGTGGGACACCGCAGGAGGAGGAGAATAGCCAGGGCACGCATTTTCGCACCACGGACAAGCCTTTTTGGGATGCCTGACGACCAGGTCTACGGCAGGTAAAGGTTTCCACCCCATATCATCCTAGACCTGGTCAGGGAGTGGGAAGATGACCTGACATCCCCCACCCTTTGCTCCCAAGCATTGAGCCCCTTGGAGAAGCTGCTCAATGTCCTGCATTTTTTGGCCACTGGGTCATTTCAGCGGACCACTGCCATAGTGGGGGGGGTCTCACAGGCCACGCAGTCACGCTGCCTACACCAGGTACTGGCAATCATGACAGCGCGCCCCTCAGTCCGCAGGCACATATACATGCCCAGAACACCCGCAGAAAGGCAAGCCGTTGTCCTGGATTTTTTCAGGGTGGCACACTTCCCCAAAGTGCTCGGTGCCATAGATTGCACCCATGTGGCCCTACGTCCACCTAGGGCTTCTGAGCACATCTACCGAAACCGCAAGCACTGGCATTCCATCAATGTACAGGTGGTATGTGATGCAAAGGGAATCATCACCTCTGTCTATGCAAACTACCCTGGCTCCACCCATGACAGTTTCATATACAGAATGTCCGCCCTGAGCCGGGCCCTGGAAGCTGGGCAGCATGGTGACACATGGCTCCTAGGTCAGTACAAATTCCCTTGCACATGCATGCAAGTCACACACAGACAAATATCCAAACCCTAATAATCTCAACTATTATCACCTCCCCAGGGGACAGTGCCTACTCTCTGAGCAACCACATGATGACGCCAATCCGGAACCCCACCACACCACCCCAGGTAAGATACAACGCCGCCCATATTGCAACCAGGGGCATAGTGGAGCGCACATTCGGAGTGCTCAAGTCACGTTTCCGCTCCCTTGACCGCTCTGGTGGGCAACTACTCTATGCACCACCAGTAGTGTGCAGGATCATTGTGGCAGCATGTGTCCTGCACAATGTTGCAACACGGCAGGGCGTCCCGGTGGACATGGTGGTGCCCCCACATCCCCAACCACAGGCACAGGCGCTGCCCATGGGAGGGGACAGGGCACGTGGCAAGGAAGCCCGGAACCAGCTTGTGGACACATTTTTCACCTAAACTCCCACCCATGCGGAGTGCACACAGGCCTGGCACATACCAGGTGACAATCGATGATGACAAAGAGACAGTCAACTGTCACAACCCTACCACCCTGAGATAGTTGCCATGGAAGTGCCACATCGTCTGCATCCCTAGCTACTTAAACACAAGCTATCCTGTGTGACCAAAAGGCACACATATGACATATGACATGATATGTCCCATACACAAGTATTCCAAGGCGCAATGAGGCAGGGAGGGGGGAACAAGGGAAGACAGACAACGGTACTACTAGGCCAGGTGTCATTGAGATCGTGCAAGTGCAGGGGTAGGGGGAAGGGAAAAGTGCAAGGGGAAGGGTGGGAGGAGTCCAGTACAGGGGAAGTAGCCCAAAAAAATAATACATAGGTCGGCTGGTGGCAACTGCAAAGGTAAGTGCAGACAAGTGCTGGGAAGGGAGGGCTGTAGGGATAGAGAGACAGTACTGCAGTGCAGGGGTTGCCAGGGAGGCAGTGCAAGTGGAGAGTGGCTGGGCCAGGGACCGAGGTCGGTGAGAGTGGCCCAGTTGCAGCTCCTGTGCAGTTCCAGTGAAGAATTCTGCAAGGGAGAGGCAGAGAGTAAGCAGAAGCAAAGAGGAAGGTCTTGAGGTGTTTCCAGAACTGGAGATGGTTCTCCTCAAGTTCAAGTCAGGCAGGAAGTCTGTTCCAGGGGGAGGGCCCTGCCGCGGAGAGAAATCTACCCCCAGCTAGTTGCTCTGAGAAGCGGATGACCCTGACATGCATGGTGTGCATCACACGCACCTGCAAAACAGGCCATGGCCATCACTGTCATGTCACTCAAACCCTCCCAAACATCAACATGACATGGCAAGCAATACCCATACACCAACACAGTAACAATAAGGTACACATTGCCATGTCCTAAATGTACTGTGGCATCAGACAATGATGCCTGACCCGGAATTAGATGAAATGACAGACCAACAAAATCTCCCATCCAAAATAAGTCATTTCCAAATGCATTACAACAGTCGTAGACGTAACATAACAATGAATGCCTGTCTACATGCACATTATGCATTGCAAACCAACACTGCAGCTCATGTGTGCAGTGTCCTACTCCTGCAACAAACTGCTCAGCGCACAGCACAGTGAACAGCCATTGTGTGTGATGCACACCCTGAGCATCACATCTAAGTGACAGACCGCATCAAACATCAAATTAGGCATGTACTGGATCCATAATCGGTCACAGAACATGTGCTGCAGGGACACAGTGGGCACCAGAAGGCAAACAGTGTACACGTGGATATGCAAGGGTGGGAGTACATGTAGTGCATCAGAGTGCAAGTGTGTGGTTCTGCAAGGACATGCACTCCACATATGCATGTGCACTCAAGTGACCATCAGTGTTCCCTACACATCACATGTGAACATTCACCATGTGTACACCCCAGCATGTCAAACCACAACTATCCCCTCGCACCTGAAAGGAAAACACAACACATGAACAGGCATTGATCAGCAGAACACAACATGTACATAGGATACCACCATTACAATGTCAGAGTTCCCATCACACTGCAGGGCAAGGCAACTATCAACAACAACCCCCCCTCCCTCACAAATGACCATGACCCACTGAACAACTCCACCTGGGTCATGAAGCCTCCAACCCTCAATTCCACCTGGCCACAGGATCACCTTTACCCTTCGTCACCATCTCCCACCTTGTGTGTAAAAAGATGCCTGAACCCTCAGAATCCACACTCATTTCCAAAATGACAAAATCCAAGGCATAAAAACGAACCCAAACACCCTCCAGTAGATGACTTGACGTAGCAGTACCTCCCAAAGGCCAAGTACTACCACAATGATGCAACAACCAAGGTAGCACAGTAAAACAATGTCACAACAGGATGTGAACCATGTGTGGTACAAACATAGGATGATGCATCATGAACGGATGTGTATTGTCACAGGTCCCGTGTAGAGGCGCGGGAGTGTCACGAAACAACCACCCCCACTGTGTCCCGGGTGCCTGCAAGGTCAAACTCACACAGGCCCCTGAGACCCTGGTGGGGAAGGAGGTTCAGGGATATGCAGTCGGGACAGGTGTTGGCACACTGGATAACTGGAATGAGTGGCAGGAGAGGGGAGGAGCAATGACACATGAAAGTAGGGAATGAACGAAAATGTACTACCTGAATGAACACATACACAATCCAAACAAACTTGGACATCATTGTTATGGCCTTCTGTAGTCCAGGCTTAGGAGTGGTACGAACCAACCACCCCCTCTAGGGTTTTGGCGCCTGCAAGTTCGGGGCTTACACAGGCATCCGCAACCCCAGCGGGGAAAGAGGGTTAGGGAACGTTGCTTGGATAGGTACGGTAAGCAGGAACACCGGGTAGAGGGTACAGGGTTCAAAATTGCATAGGATTCTGGGTGATTAGTGGGAAAAAAACATACCAAATTGAATCACACATACATCCATACATTAGTGCACCCCCCCAGCAAGCCTATGCAGAGCAGTTTGAAAGAAAAACAACAAGACACTTAGCTCTGGTTTTGAGTGCTGGCCTCCTGCCTGTGCACTCTCAGGTCCGGTTACAGAAGCACTGCAATGCTGCAAGAGAGCCACAGTCAACAACCAGTACGTGCCAATTACACATAAACACACCACCAAACATGCCCCATAGCAACAAAGTACTCTACAAACAGACAATCTGGTGTAGATGCTTCGTACCCATATATATCAGTACCCCTGTGATGGGTCATACACAGTCAATGCAGTAAGTCAGCCGCCGGTGGGTGCGTGGCAAATGGAACACCAATGTGTCACCATTCACACAACATGCAATGTTCCCTGGGTAAGCAGACAGACCCATATAGCAAGCCATGACTTCAGTGCAAGTTGCTTACCACCATGACCGAAACAAAGTTGGCAGTGCATTTATCATAAAGTACATGGAAATTAAATGCACTGCACCCGAGTATGTCCCTTGCTGTATGTCCCTGTGAGCTGCCCCTTTCCATGTCTCGGAAGGCTACATGGTTGATACAAGTGCCTCAATGGACCTTGGTGTACCGGAGGGTATGTGCCACTGCCCCGGCATGTGTCCCAGACAACCCTACTATCAACAGCCATCAGTCCACAAACACATCTGAGCTGCATTGTGTGCTTCAACACCAATATTCGTCTAAGCTCACCCTCAGTGCTGTGACTAAGCCTGCATGTGCAACTCGCCTGGTGCAAGCTTTGCTGTGTCGTGGCCCCCCTGTGATGCTCACCTTGCTTGGAGTTCCTTGGAACATGTCAGCAGTTCTAGGATGTGGGTCTGCAATCACTGTGCCTCTGCTTGTGCACACATGTGCATGTGGGCACCAACAAACGGGTCCAGATTTCCGTCGTCCAATGGGCCATGTCTGCTGGCAAAGGTGCTCTGGAGGCTCATCCCCCTGCAGAAAGGGCATGAAACACATGATTAATGCTTCAAAGTCATCTGTGTGTGTCTCATCAGGCATCTCATTACTTGACCATGTCAGAGAGTCACATCACAAATCACACCATCAGTCCGTCTTTCACATCCAAAGTGTGGTACACTATCTACAGCATGAATTGCAACAAGCACGTGTACAGGAAAGATATGAAACATACTACACAATGCATAGCAATCAATGTACACATTATTCATGACAAACCCCATCTAGCAAAAGCCGAACAGTGGACAATGACACCAAAATCATCCCCACTAGGGGTGTCAACACAAGTCACACAGCACCAGACATGCCACAGATATGACAGTCCAAAGCCCTTGTGTAATATTCTGTAACACCGAACCATCCTTGCGAGCCCATGGATAAGGGAGGCAGGAGTGGCATATGTGAGTCAAGGACCCCAAACAGCAAACACATACACAAGACAACCATGAAGGGCCCAGCTGGAACAGACAGTGGATGCCTTCAAAAGCCACAAAGCACCGCACCGTCACATGAAAGCACAATAGACTAGCAATTTTAAACTAAATCAACTATTAACTAATTGCACTAACAATGGAAAACCTACATTACCTATCTAAACTAACTATCAAACAGAAACTTAACTAACTAAAGTCAAAGAAAAATCAAAAATGGCCACATACGACCCGGGGGGGAGGGGAGGCACCCAGGAGGGGGGAGGTACAGGGTGCTGCTCAACATCCACATGCGATGATGCTGAGCCAAAAAAAAACCGCCATGGGCTCAACGCCTGCACAGCCCGAACTATGTGGGAGATAGATGGTCGTCCGAGTCTGGCTCATCCTGGAAAGGAGGACGTGGCACAGTAGCCTGGCCACACCTAGCCACAGCTTGCCCCTTGTTGAGAGCAAGTCTGCCGGACGGGTGAGCCTGGTTCTGTGTGGCGATGTGACATAGGTCTGCATGCAGAACCTCACGTGATACACGTGCTTCCTCTTGCAAGGTAGCACGTGTAACACGGAGTTCCTCCTGCAAGGCCTGGCTGGACAACCGCTGCACCTCCTGGCAAGCCTGTAGCTCAGCCGAGATGGTACGCTCAAGCTGTGCAAACCTCTCCTCTGCCTGCTGCCTCTGGGACATCATAAGGACACCCAGAGTGGATCTGAGGGAAGCATACTCCTCCCTCAGAGCATCCATGTGCGCCTCTGCGTGAGCAGCAATTGCTTGACGCAGAGACGACATTTCAGCCTGGCGTGCCCTGTCTGAGGCCGCCATGCCCAGCCTGAGCGAGCGGGCCGTGGACCGTGCCGCCTGCTGTTGGAGAAGCACCTGCCTAGCAGGGGGGAGCACAGATCGGGCCACACGCTCCATGCTCTCAGCGATGTTCTCCATTGCTGGCCCCTGCCGTTTGGAATTGGCAGTCATGTCTTGCTCCCACCTAGTATACAGCGGTTGCGCGCGGAGACCGCGTTGCCGGGCTTGACCCCTGCGGGACCCAAGGACCGGGGGTCCTCGCTGTGTTGGCACCGCCTGCAGCTGCACGACTACATGCCCCCGTCGACGTGATGTCCCAGGCACATCAGTGACTGGTGTTAAGGGTGACCCTGCGTCCCGATCCACCACGGGCGGAGGAACCAAGACTGTCTGATCCCTCAGTGCAGGTGTCGCAGACAGAGGAGTGTCCACATCAGAATCACTCACCCCTGACACATGGACTTGATGCTCATCCAACAGGTTGGACTCATAGGCAGCCAGAGACAAGATGGACTGCAGCACTTGGGGGTTTTCGTGGCCTACCACCCCACGACCTTCACTAGTGCCGGGTTGATGTGGTGTTACCAACCCTGTGTCTGGCATGACAACACCATCCTCCGCCTCCATTGCGTCATCACCTGAAAAATAGAGAGAAAAAAGGTCACTACACATGTCAGAAGCACACGACACACACACTCACACACACCGACAGCAAAGGCATCCGGCAGACATGTGACACACAACATATGACCTGGCATGCATGCTGGGTCTACTTTGAATAGCTTCTGTGATCAGACCTGTTGAAAGGTGGCAGTTTCCATGGAAGTGGGTCTATGCAGTGCAGACAATGTGTACGCCACTCACTACCTACATGTACAAGCACTCCATGGTGTGTGCCAGGAAATGTGAAGGCAGTGCAATGTCAAATTCACACATCACGTGCATTGTGCATTCAATGTGTACCATGTCTAGAAGCCAAGCACCCCTCCACCCCAGTACCAAAGCAGGGATGCCTAGCATGGTATCAAAAGGCTGACCATACACCTGTGTATTGACAGGAAGTGTTGACTGGCATCAACAGCTTAATGTGATTCAAATTACAACACTGCAAATGATGCTGGGACAGTGGGCAGGACACATGATGAAAACTCTGGAGGCCGCCCACGTGTGAAGAAGACACAAGAAGAGTTGGACAGAGTCATTGGCCATTGAACAGGCTGAGGCCTGTGAGCCACACAGATTGTCAGAGCCTAAACATGTGTGCAACGCAGGACTGAGCCACAGTTGACATGGGGAGGCCGATGAGATGGCAGGCAATGTATGTAACCAAAGACTCATATTACAGTGATCATCCAGTCAAGGACACATAGGGGCATGCGTGCAATGCACATGGAGCATGAATGGGCACTCATGTCCCTGCGGGACATCTGACCCATGCACAGTACAAGTGAGATACCCTGCATCGAGTACTAAGGCTGTACCACACGGCATATGTCTGGCAGTTTCTACGCTTGAAGTTAGCATCTACACAGGACACATGAACAAGAAACTACACATTGGCAAGATTGAAGCAGACCAGTGCAAAGGTGGAACTGGGGTGCAGAGTGGCAGAGGAGGGGCAAGGGAGCATGCCCACATGGAGTCCCGCATGCAGGCAGAGGAGACATGCATGACGGAAGCATTGCATTACTTACACATCAGAACCATGTACACGTCACATGTAGCAGCAATCATGCACAACACATCCCACAAGTGAAACACACACGTCCTCAACAAACACGAATCAGCACTCACTGGACTGGGCATCAAAGTCCAGCATCTCTCCCACTCCTTCGACCAATTCAGGTGGTATGAACTCCGCAACGAGAGCCTCATGTGGAGTGAGTTCTTCCTCCTCTGGTGCAGGCCCACCGCCATTCACCAGAGTCAAGTTGTAATTTGAGGCACGCTTAGCCTTAGTGCTGCGCTTGATGTCATTCCAATGCTTTTTGCACTCCTGCGCCGTGCGCACCTCATGGCCGAATGAACTGACATGTTCCGCAACATGTTTCCAGTGGGTGTCACGTTGGGCAGCCGTAGTCTGACTATTGGCACCCACTAGCATGTCACGGCTGTGGCCCCGCACGTAGTCCACGAGGAAGTCCAGTTCCTGCTTACAGAAAGGCTTCTTCCTCGACGTGCAGGAGGTTGTGGCTGTGTGTGGGGTCCCAGCCTGTGCTGCAGGTGCAACCTTCCTCCTCTTGGACTGTGGCGCAGACCCTGGCTGGCTAATGCTGCCCTGACCAGTATGGCCAGTGGGTTCGGTGGATTGAGCCAAGGGAGTGGCAGGTGGAGGGATGACCAAAGGCCTGACTTGTGTCAGTGGCAGCTGGGTGCCCACTAATGGACCCTGCGCAGCAACATCAGCTGTGGCAGGGTCATTGACTGCAACGGTCCTGGTTGGCAGACTCACAACCGGGGTGCTTTTGGGTGCATCTGCCCCTGCACTTGCCAACACCCGGCTGTTCGGGGCAGCAGATGACATGACTGCCCCAGGGACACGTGTCTTGGTCTGAGCAGCCCGGCGTGCCCCTATGGTTTCCCCCCTGGCCTGTTGGAGATCTACCAAGGGCTCTTCAAGTGCCAACGCAGCCTGCGCTGGCAGACCCTGAGCCTGGGTGGCGGTGTCCACAGCTGCACCTGCAGCTACCACTACCCTTGGGCCCGTGGCAGTCGATGGAACGGACTGCCGGGTCGTACGGGTGCCAGTGCCAGATGCAGGAGCTGCATCCCCCGGAACCACAGGGGGTGGTGGCATGGCTGCACCGACACATGGCACAACATTGTGCTCAAGTGGCGCACCCCTGCCTCTTCCCCCTCTGTGGCTGCCCTGGACACCCTGGAGTCCCCCTACTCCCTGGTCACCACAGCCACGTCCCCGACCACGCCCGCCACGAGGAGGATGCCCAGCTGAGGCGCCCCTCACCTTTGGTGCCCTCCCAACCATGGCACAGATGTAGTGCTGGCACAGATGGAGTGGTGCCAATGGGAGGTGTATACCACAATTGACCTGGGCAATTGGGGCGAAGGGGGTGGGAAGCAAGATGTTAACAGCCCCCCTGCACCTGCAAGGCTCTATGTGACCCCGGTGATGTGGTGATGGGTCATGCAATGCTAAGGCACCCCAAAACTGCAGTAAAACCGTGCACGCAACCCTGCAGCCTACGTGCGTGGATTCAACCTCCCGCAGTACGCGGTGGCACCCAGTAACACGAATAACGCGTACGCGTGGGACACGCAGGCTACTATGACATCGAAAATGGGTGCGATACACAGGGGCACCCGCAGTGGGAAAAAGAGCGTGTGCGACTCACCGTCTGACTAGCGCGATGCAGAAAAACACGCGTAGCCAATACCCCCGCCAAAAGAAGAGATATGTCCTTGATAGCTGTGAAGTTGTGATGGCGCAACAGGAAGCAGCAACACACGTCAGTCTCCACGAAAGGCACGTCCAGCGAACTGCTGGGCCCGCTCACCTTTAACCCGTGCTGAGGGAAACGCACGCGCGCGTCATGTCACTTACGCGCATGGGCCCTTTCCTCGTATTACACGCGGACGTGCAGTTTTCCACGCGCGCTTACGCGCATGGGCCCTTTCCTCGTATTGCACGCGGACGTGCAGTTTTTCACGCGCGCTTATGCGCATGGGCCCTTTCCTCGTATTACACGCGGACGTGCAGTTTTTCACGTGCGCTGAAATGCCCATGCACGTCTGTACGCGTCACGTCACAGGGGCGCTTGCGCTTGAGGGGCCTTCTGTCCAATGAAAATGCGTATGCGTGCAGACGCGCTTACGCGCTAAGGGCCTTTCCTCGAAGTACACGCTGACGTGCAGATTTTTCACGTGCCAAATCACTCCGTATCAAGCTGGCCACGCGTAAGCACACAGAAGACCACGCTCCTGCCCAGAAGGCCGAACTACTGCCCCCCAGAGCCCCGAGCACGCTCCCACCTGCCATCTGCTGCTGCCTGACTGCCTGCTGCCCACGTGCCCTGCCATTTGCTGCCTGCACATCAGCCAGGGGTGCTGTTGCTGTGACCACCCCTGCAGGAACCGAAGACTCCCGACTGGGATTCCATCGCTCCACAGCCCAGCCCCAGGACCCAGTTGCCCACCCACTCCTGCCTCTGGGGTTGTCATGTCGGGGCAAACACCATCTGAGACCACTGACAACCCCTGGCCAGAGAGGCAGAGGGGCACCAACTTCAGTGCCACCGAAGTTGGTGTCCTGGTGGAGCAAGTCCTGGGGCACTATGATGCCCTCTTCGGAAGTTCCCGCGCCGACAAGGAAGGACGGACTCGGATCTGGACTGACATCGTGACTGCCATCAACGCGGAGGGGGTGGCAGTCCGCGACTTACAACATGTCAAGAAGCGCTGGGAGGACTTCAGGTCCAGGACCCTGAACAAGGCCCGCACCCTCTTGAAGGCAGCAGATGCCAAGGGGTGTCGGGGCCACTTGTCGGAAGAACAGATGAGGGTCCTGGAACGCATATCCCCAGCGCTCCACGTCCAGGTCCTTGAGAGGCAGACCCGTCTGGAGTCGAGCGGTAAGTGTACATGCATCCTGATTGTGAGCAGTGCGTGTGGTGATTTTTCAGTAGTGTGCAGGTTGCACATCTGTTTATATGGCGTCGAGTATGGGTGGGGGTGTACAGGGCCATGGGGCTAACACATGCGAGGGCTGGAATGTGTGAGACATGGATGGTGCTTGTGTGTGTAGGCTTGCATGTCAAATGCAGTTGTGTGGGCACACATGTTTGGATGAATGTGTATGTAAGTAGACATGTCCGTGATGTCACGCATGTATGTTGTTTTCGGCTGCATGTATCAGCACTGTGAACATGTGCATGTGTGTGTATTTGACAAGGGTGCAACAGTGATGCAACATGGATGCATGTGACAGCGGTATATGGAAGCCTGATTGGCAGATGTGACATGGATGCCCGTCTGAACACTGCGACACTTGGCAGAGGTGTACACATGCATGCAAGTGTGGTGGTGTGTGTACATGTGTGGTGCACTTCCTGTGTTGCATGTGATGTCTGGCTCACCTTTGCCTGCTCATGCTGTTGTATGTGTATGGATGGTGCTGGCAGTTGCGATATGGCTGTGGTATGGGACATGTGTGCGAGTTGAAATGACATGTGTGTTGGGGATTGTGATGACATGTCTGAGGTTTGCCAATGCCACTCATGTACAACTGTCATGTGTGTATGTGTCCATTGTACAGTGCCCTGATGCCTGTGTTTTGTTTCTCCCTGTCTGCAGCATCAACTGATGAAGAGGGCGGAGAAGGTGCTGTGGAGCACAGCGGCGGGGATCCCACCGCCAGCCGGAGACGCAAGGCCCGGCTCCCCTCCCATGTTGTCATCTCGTCGGGGAGTGAGGAGTCCGGTGCCGCGTCCCAGGCTGCAGCTGCCGGGGGGAGGTCCAAGAGGCGGAGGTTGGAGTTGGACTCCTCGGCAGCAGAAGGGGCAGCTGGGACCCCACAGGGCCCAACAGGAGAAGATGGCACGGAGTCATCCAGGTTGTTGGGGGGTTTGGTGGAGGAGGAGGCTGTGCAAGCACCAGAGACGGGGTCTGGAGGTGGGGTGCAGTGCAGGACCAGGGACAGGAGGCAGCACAGGCTGCCGCAGAGGTGCCTGTGTGCAATCCTGTCCCTGATCCTGTCCCTGCATCATCTTGCACCAGCAGGGATGCCTACGTCCAGACCCGTTTTCAGGCAGGGGATGAGTTCACGTCAACCGGCCTTCCTCTGCCTGCGGACGTGGCTTGGCTATCCGGGTCCGGGTTGAGCCTGTCCTGAATGGTGTGGCGTTGCGTCAATGGGCCATGCGAGGTGACCTGCAGTCTTTGCATGAGGAGACTGCACGTCATCTCGAATGGCTCGTTGACCACGTCGGCCTGCTGGGACAAGTCACCCAGGCCGGATTCCTCCGTATGATGGGGCTTGCAAAGACCCCCTCCTCAACTGTTCCCCCTACGCGCCAGTCGTCCTCCGTGCCATCTTCCCACCCATCAGTCACCTGGGTGCCCTGTGGAGCTGCCTCTGACGGTGCGGCCAGGCTGGTGGAGGAGGCATCCCTGCCACAGTCGGCAGTCGGACGTCCAGCAGGGGTGGCCACATCAACGACTGCACCCCAGCCGGCGGAGGATGTGCAGGCAGCAGGAGGCAGTGCACGGGCAGAGGCACAGCAGCAGCAGCAACGTGGTGGGAGCCATGAAGGCTCGGGGCCTTCAACATCGGAGGGGTAGGCAACGGCCGGACGGCAGGAGGACCCAGGTCAGAGAGTGTCTTCCGTGTAGCAGCGGTTGGGCCACGGCATAGATGCGGAGCGGCAGCGGGCGGAAGAGGCACGGCTCACAATGGTCAGGGCGGAGAACTCCATGCGGAGGGCCCTGAGGCGGGCCGAGTGCCTCGAGGCAATCCGCAGGGGTTTGGAGGTGGACACGTCGACGGCCCTGCGGACCCTCGGGGCCATGGAGGAGGACCGCCTCCGGGACATTGAGCAGGAGTTCGATGATGCCCTGGCCCGGGACATCCACAAGTGAGCCGTCAAACTAGCCCGCTGCCCTTGTACATAGTTATGTAGGTAGTGTTAGGTTTCATTTTTGTTTTGATTTTATTTGGACCTTTCGGACATTGGCCACATTTTTGTATATAGTTTATTTTATTAGTTAGTGTAGTTAGATAGGTTTCCTTTCTTTTGTTGGGATAATGGACCCTGGCTTGTTCCCATGTACATAGTTCACTGTTGGATTGTATTTTTTTTTCACATTTTAACCATGGAGCAATGGCTTTCTTTTTTATTTCCCATTGGATTTTGTTTTGTGGACAGTGACTTTGGACACCATTACTTTGGAATTTTATTTTTGGTTTTGCTTTTTTTCACGGACATGCTTCTTTTAATTTTTGTACATTCACATTTCTGTTTCTTTATTTTTGATTCTATTTATGTTTCCTTTAATACATATTTTTGTTGGTGAACTTCAATGTGTGGTATCTCATTGGTTTCATGCATTTAATGATATGGGTTTTGAGATTCACTGACACCCATTGGGTGTATGTGAGGGAAATGTGTTTGTTTGGGAACTTGCAATTGGTATTCTGTGATGTAATTGCAAATTATGAGTGGGTGGATGCAATACTCGGGTGGGTGTTTTGCATTTGGAGGCTGAACATAGGGACCAGGGATCTAGATTGTGATGACATGTTGGCTGGGGAACATGAGTTGCACATGGGTGGGGGCCTGCTGGCAGGTGCCCCACAGTGCTGGAGGGGGGGGTGGTGGGGAACATGAGTTTGACATGGGTGGGGGCCTGCTGGCAGGTGCCCCACAGTGCTGGACGGTGGGGGTGGTGGGAGACATGGGTGGGGGCCTGATGGAGGGTGCCCCTGTACTGCTGGGGTTGGGGATGGTGGGAGACATGAGTTGGACATGGGTGTGGGCCTGCTGGCAGGTGCCCCACAGTGCTGGGGGGTGGGGGTGGTGGGAGACATGGGTGGGGGCCTGGTGGAGGCTGCCCCTGGTGGCTGGGGGGTGGGGCTGCTGGGAGGCATGGGTGGGGGCCTGGTGGAGGCTGCCCCTGCACTGTTGGGGTTGGGGGTGGTCGGAGACATGAGTTGGACATGGGTGTGGGCCTGCTGGCAGGTGCCCCACAGTGCTGGGGGGTGGGGGTGGTGGGAGACATGGGTGGGCGCCTGGTGGAGGCTACCCCTGGTGTGGCTGGGGGGTGGGGGTGCTGGGAGGCATGGGTGGGGGCCTGGTGGAGGCTGCCCCTGCACTGCTGGGGGGTGGGGGTGGTGGGAGACATGGGTGGGGGCCTGGTGGAGGCTGCCCCTGGTGGCTGGGGGGTGGGGGTGCTGGGAGACATGGGTGGGGGCCTGGTGGAGGCTGCCCCTGCACTGCTGGGGGGTGGGGGTGGTGGGAGACATGGGTGGGGGCCTGCTGGCAGGTGCCCCACAGTGCTGGGGGGTGGGGGTGGTGGGGAACATGAGTTGGACATGGGTGTGGGCCTGCTGGCAGGTGCCCCACAGTGCTGGGGGGTGGGGGTGGTGGGGAACATGAGTTGGACATGGGTGTGGGCCTGCTGGCAGGTGCCCCACAGTGCTCGGGGGTGGGGGTGGTGGGAGACATGGGTGGGGGACTGGTGGAGGCTGCCCCTGGTTGCTGGGGGGTGGGGGTGCTGGGAGACATGGGTGGGGGCCTGGTGGAGGCTGCCCCTGCACTGCTGGGGGGTGGGGGTGGTGGGAGACATGGGTGGGGGCCTGGTGGAGGCTGCCCCTGGTGGCTGGGGGGTGGGGGTGCTGGGAGACATGGGTGGGGGCCTGGTGGAGGCTGCCCCTGCACTGCTGGGGGGTGGGGGGGTGGGAGACATGGGTGGGGGCCTGCTGGTGGGTGTCCCTGCACTGCTGGGGGGTGGGAGTGGTGGGAGACATGGGTGGGGGCCTGCTGGCAGGTGCCCCACAGTGCTGGGGGGTGGGGGTGGTGGGGAACATGAGTTGGACATGGGTGTGGGCCTGCTGGCAGGTGCCCCACAGTGCTGGGGGGTGGGGGTGGTGGGGAACATGAGTTGGACATGGGTGTGGGCCTGCTGGCAGGTGCCCCACAGTGCTGGGGGGTGGGGGTGGTGGGAGACATGGGTGGGGGCCTGGTGGAGGCTGCCCCTGGTGGCTGGGGGGTGGGGTGCTGGGAGACATGGGTGGGGGCCTGGTGGAGGCTGCCCCTGCACTGCTGGGGGTGGGGGTGGTGGGAGACATGGGTGGGGGCCTGGTGGTGGGTGTCCCTGCACTGCTGGGGGGTGGGGGTGGTGGGAGACATGGGTGGGGGCCTGCTGGCAGGTGCCCCACAGTGCTGGGGGGTGGGGGTGGTGGGGAACATGAGTTGGACA
Source organism: Ambystoma mexicanum (assembly GCF_040938575.1). Taxonomy (NCBI): domain Eukaryota; kingdom Metazoa; phylum Chordata; class Amphibia; order Caudata; family Ambystomatidae; genus Ambystoma; species Ambystoma mexicanum. Next base: position 931,650,392 of record NC_090930.1, read on the forward strand.
TGGGTGTGGGCCTGCTGGCAGGTGCCCCACAGTGCTGGGGGGTGGGGGTGGTGGGGAACATGAGTTGGACATGGGTGGGGGCCTGCTGGCAGGTGCCCCACAGTGCTGGGGGGTGGGGGTGGTGGGGAACATGAGTTGGACATGGGTGTGGGCCTGCTGGCAGGTGCCCCACAGTGCTGGGGGTGGGGGTGGTGGGGAACATGAGTTGGACATGGGTGGGGGTCTGCTGGCAGGTGCCCCACAGTGCTGGGGGGTGGGGGTGGTGGGGAACATGAGTTGGACATGGGTGGGGTCCTGCTGGCAGGTGCCCCACAGTGCTGGGGGGTGGGGGTGGTGGGAGACATGGGTGGGGGCCTGGTGGAGGGTGCCCCTGCACTGCTGGGCGGTGGGGGTGGTGGGAGTCATGGGTGGGGGCCTGCTGGCAGGTGCCCCACAGTGCTGGGGGGTGGGGGTGGTGGGAGACATGGGTGGGGGCCTGGTGGAGGGTGCCCCTGCACTGCTGGGGGGTGGGGGTGGTGGGAGTCATGGGTGGGGGCCTGCTGGCAGGTGCCCCACAGTGCTGGGGGGTGGGGGTGGTGGGAGACATGGGTGGGGGCCTGGTGGAGGCTGCCCCTGGTGGCCGGGGGGTGGGGGTGGTGGGAGACATGGGTGGGGGCCTGGTGGAGGGTGCCCCTGGTGGCTCGGGGGTGGGGGTGGTGGGAGACATGGGTGGGGGCCTGGTGGAGGGTGCCCCTGGTGGCTGGGGGTGCAGGGGGACATGCGTTGGTGGGCAGTAGTGCAAGTTGACATATGGGTTGGCTGGGGGGCATGGCCATGGTGGATGGGGTGCCTGCAGGACATGTGCAGGGTAGACCCCTGTGGTGTGAGCCACCTGCAGGGGCCGTGGAGGGTGTAGAGGGAACACCTGGGAGGACCCACACATGCAATTCACGTGTGGTGCTCCCCGCGCACCCCTGTAATACACGTACCCTGATGAGATTGCGTGTGGAACTTCCCGCGCACCCCTGTAATACACGTACCCTGATGGAATTGCGTGTGGAACTTCCCGCGCACCCCTGGAATACACGTACCATGCTGATGTTGCGTGTGATACTTCCCCCGCACCCCGAAATACACGTACCCTGATGAGATCGCATGTGTAACTTCCCGCAAACCCCCGAAATACACGTACCCTGATGAGATCGCGTGTGTAACTTCCCGCGCACCCCCGAAATACACGTACCCCGCTCAATCGCATGTGTAACTTCCCGCGCACCCCCGAAATACACGTACCCCGCTCAATCGCGTGTGTAACTTTCCGCGCACCCCCGAAATACACGTACCCCGCTCAATTGCGTGTGTAACTTCCCGCGCGCCCCCGAAATACACGTACCCCGCTCAATCGCGTGTGTAACTTCCCGCGCACCCCCGATGTACATGTACCCCGCTCAATCACGTGTGTAACTTCCCGCGCACCCCCGAAATACATATACCCCGCTCAATCGCATGTGTTACTTCCCGCGCACCCCCGCAATACACGTGCCCCGCTCGCACAGGCCCAATTGCTGTATGTTGCCACTTTTGTGATGCGCTGGGACTCTACCGCCTGCCTTCGTGTGGCGGACGTGTTTCAGCTTGTGCGTGTCTTTGGCTGTGCGTGGCTTTGCCCTATTCGATTCCATGAATACGTGTGGTTCGAGTGCGTGTGGGCGTTCCGTCTGCTTCCCTGCAGTACATCCCCAGTTACGCCCTTATTTTCGCGCGCTGTTCCCCATTCCGCGCGTTACGCCCCGTGTCCCGCCCACTTTCTGGTGTATGCGCCGAGGTTGTGCGCTTTCACTGTGCGCGTCGCGCACGCCTTTCGGGATGTTGCAGTGACTTTTGCGCCATGCACGGGTTTGGCACACATCCCGTGTTAAACACACGCAGGGACTTCCATGAATCGCACTGTTTTTTTGCGCTTGCGCCTGCTTGCGCCTGCTTGCGCAAAGATTTTCCGTGCACGTTTGTTCCATGAATCGGCCCCCAAATTGGAAGCAATGCTTATTTGTGTTTCAATATCGGCCTCTGTAACTGTGCACTTTCTCTTACTTTATCCCCCAACCGGGCGTGATTCGGCATTCTGCTCTGCTTTTTTAGGCCTGGCTGCTGATTTGAAACACTGCTTTTCTATTTTTTTGTATTAGGTGGTTTTAGTTTGCATTCTCTTCAGATAACTACCATTTTAGCTGACTGCTTTTTATCTGCCATGTCCGATCTTGTACTTCAACAATTAGTCACTGGCCATATCCATAATCACGGCAACAAGTCAGAACTCATTTTCTCATCCCCTCTTTCATTAAGATGTTTTCTTCCTTTAGTGTTCTATGGACTGATCATCTCATTCTCCCGTTTCTTTGTTTGCTTCCCTCTACTCTGGTGGTGCCTGTTCTTCCACGCCCTCTAGTCGTCGATGGTGCCTCGAAGACATGTCCCTTGTTGCTGAAGCTATCATGACAACCTGTGCTTCTGACATCACTGATTCTTCTCAACTTTCCCAGGCTTTTAGTGGCACTGCTGAACACCTAGCTCTATTGAAGCCAACAAAACCACACGATTGCCCTTCTGAGCCTTGGTTCTTTTGCCTTTTATCCAAACTGCTGCTTTGCCACAGACAGACTGAAAGGAATTGGCAAGATAATTACTGCGCGCTAGCTAAGTTATATTATTGTGAAGCTACTCAGACGTATCAACAATCGATTTTCGAATGCCAAACGACTTAATTTCACACACCAGATTGAGATTGCTTTTAATCAGCTCAAAGAGCTATTCAAAAAGGTTCAATCTCATTTGTCTCGGATTTCCTCCTCCTATGCAGTCCCCCTTCTCAGCCATTGTGCAACTCTCTGTTTTTTTCATGAACACGATCGATTTAATCTGTCTAAATATATCTACTGTTTTGACAGACTCTACCACTATTCTTGAGGCTGCCCCCATTTATGTTCCTATCCCATCTCAATCTTGGTCTTCCTTTCCTGTGTTTGATTCTAATGATATTAATTAGGCAGCTAGTAGCCTCAAATATATCTCTCTTTGATCCCATACCTCTTCCTATCATTAAATCTATTATGCCTGAAATTGCTCCTTTGGCTACCTCGGATGTCAGTCACTCATTTGCTTCCACTTTTATCCCAGAAGGGTTGAAACACACATTGGTCATCCCCCTACTGAAAAAAGTATTTCCTTGACCCTCTTAATCCTGCTCTCCACCCCCATTTCACTTCTTCCTTTTATTCATGAAGTTGTTAGAATCTTTAGCTACTCCACTGCTTCTTTTCTTGAAGAATCTAGTTTTCTTGATTTGTTTAAATCTGGATTTCGACCGTGTTGCAGCACCAAGGTGGTTCTAGTCTCAGTTGTGGATGACCTCGCTCAGCTCTCTGGTCAGGGGGGCATTGGCACACTGATTCTCCTCGACTTATCAGCTGTGTTTGATAAAATCGACCATGCCATCCTGTCAGACAGACTATCTGTTGCTGTATTTTAGGATCTGGGCTGGCCTGGTTCTGCTCCTTTTTATTTGATCGTTCCCAGTCTCTTTCTATAGCTCCTTTTCAGTCTTCTCCTCTCCCTAATACTTGCCAGGTCCCCCAGGGCACTGCCCTGTCTCTGATCTGTTTTATGTTCAGCCATTGGCCAAGCATATCCAGTCCTTTGACTTCCATTGCTACATTTATGCAGACAATACTCAGATTGTGGTTCCTCTCAACCTAGCCAAATCTGAAGGTGCAAACAGGCTTTAGACCTTCTTGAAAGCTGTTGGTGACTAGATGAGACAGAACTGCCTCAAATTGAATGGTGAAAAGACAGAGGTCTTTGCAATTGGCCATACTTTGGTGGACTCTTACTGGACCCTGGATTTCTATCCTTCTTCTCTGGGTCCGTTTTCTCGACGGGTCCCAATAGTAAAAGATCTAGGTGTTAAGATCACAGCAATCCTATCCATGGAGGCTCAGGTGAGCTTAGTCTGCCAATCTGGACTTTTTAAACTTAAGATTCTTCGGAAGGTACTCCCATTATTGCCTCTACATCTGCGGGCTCCAGTGGTAGACTCTTGTATCTTTAGCACATTGGATCATTGTAATGCCATTTTCCGTACCAGTCTGTTTATCTTCTCAATCGATTGCAAGTACTACAGATTACTGCCAGCATAGCACTTGGTGTCTTTTCCACAGACTTCTGCATACACAATCTAACTGGGCACAATGTATTTAATTTGCAAAACATGCAAACAAAATATGCTAAGATAGAGTTCTATGTGTGAATTGTAATTTCAGATTTGGAAAGTTACTGTAGCAGATTGCTATCACAGCTTGAATTGAGAAAAAAGGAAAAAGTAAAGTTGTCCTCACCAGGAGAAGAATTATAATGGGGTTTGGTAGGTGTGGTCCGCTTGTTGTTGTCTGAAGAGTGCATGCAGTATGAGCATCACTAACGATAATTAGAGGCTTTTGACCAAACATTCTCATTATGTTTCTGCAGGATTTGGTTTTCTGTTAGTTAATTGAAGATTGAGTTTTCCACGCCAAGAAATTAAGCAACAGTTTGTGGTAAACGTTCCTTGCTGTATACGAACGGGAGCTGAGATGTAGTACACATGGATGATGGACAAGCATTTGCTTAAAATCAGGCATCATCCACTGATACAGTTAAGTCCCGAGGAAGACGGACATCAGTTCTAGTATTGATCTAGATGGTCTTTTTCCATCGAAACTAGAAAAAAGGGAAGAACTACATTAAGCAATGAGGAGCATTTTATATGAGTTTTTTGTTCCTCTTTTCAACCTCTAGTAGATGACTATTCAGAGTGATGAACTTGTACTTTCATGATTGCATTTGAATTTGTTTCACGTGGTTAGTGTTTGCTATAAGGCATATGTATAAGGAGAACATTGATTGAGTTTTTGGAAGCTTTATGTATATAGATTGTGATTGCTTTTGTAGCAAAAATTATTTTTGCACAATTATGCGTGTTTGCACATTCTATGCTTGCCTTTGCACAGTATCTGACTCATTGCTATTTTGCTAATTTTTTGATGAAGTTTATGAAACGCCTTGTGTCATTGGTGTGTTATTGTGAAATGTCTTTTTTAATTTTAGAACGTGATTTTTCTAATATGTTAATAAATGAATAATATGTATTCATCTGCCTGTACGGATCCATGATTGCTTCTATAGACTCAGTTGAGAATTGAATGTGAAATTGATTCTTGTCAAGGCAGCAGCTTTGGTTATTAACATAGTTGGTACACAGGTGTCTGCAAAGTTAGGGGAATTCATACTTATAGCTTTCAGTTGTATAGGTCACACATGAGTTGAGAGCATTGAGACCCAGTTTGGCAAAGAAAGTAACTATCTCCTTAGTGTTACTGTTATTAAGATCATCAAAAAAAACTTTAAAACACCACGTAGAATCGATTGTTTCTTCAGAGATTGTTCATCTATAGATTCTGATAAACTTTCCACAAATGGGGCTTTTAAATTGGGCAGTCTGCAGATGGTAAAACGCAATGTGTGCACAGTAGAATGCAGACCGCACTTAAGACAGCCTGCAGGTAAGCGGATTCATTTTTAACAGCTACACTCCCAACTTTACCCAAGGCAAAGTTTGAGGAGATCATAGTATAAACTTTGGGGAGCAGGTGCTGAAGAGCAGAAATATGTCTGTCATTAAGGTCGGTTTAAGTTAAGTAGGTAAGATAGAAGATCAAATTGATGATAATATTAGGAATAAGGAATGATTTTATGTGGCACTGATCTAACTTTCAAGTGTAACCCCTTAATGTATTAAATGTTAGTGGGGTTTAAATGTGTTCTAAATATAATTCATTTCTGATTACATATGGTGTAGAGATTTTCTTTTCCCACAACATTACCATGCAGAATGCATTTTGAAGAAAAAAGACTAAGGGCCCCATTACGAGGAGGGCGGTAAGGGGTTAACATCACCGGTAAAGGTGCCAGAGCTGTTAACGCCTTACTGCCCTATTATGAGGTCCGCTCACGGGACCCACTCAGGACTGCTGGTTTTACCAGATGTCCTTAGCGGGTCCCGCGAGCGGCCCAGCATGCTAACAATGGGTCCGTCATTAATGGGCCTGTTGTTAGCATGCTCCCCATTCCCATTGAGTCCTATGGGGGCTCAAACGGGAATGGGGATGGACCGGGTTCCCTGAATGGGGAAATACCGGGCCCTCCAAGGTCGGAATGGCCCGGTATTTCCCCATGCTGGGAACCCAGACCGTGACCCGAGTTTGGGGGTAGCCATGCCCTTATTAAGGGCATGGCTACCATCAAACTCGTAATGAGGCCCTAAGAGTTCCTTTCACACTTTTTCATGTACGGTGTGACAATAATGATGCAAGTATTTATTTTCTTCAATTAACCTGACAGATTCCACTGTAAATTATCTACAATAAAGTTAAACCCCAAAAGAGTCCTGGAGAAGCAATGGAGAGGATTAGATGGGCGTGCTGATTGCTGGCGGATGAGCCCGTATGCACTGTTGCTAGGTGTGAGACAGCATGCAATATTGTGCAGCAGGGTAAAAGTTCAGAGGTTTTGATTTGTAACTCCATTGTCTTTTTCCATAGTCTCAGCAAAGCGACTTTATTTGGATTTAAGGTAGTGCAATGTACCTCATAAGACTATTCGGTGAACAAAGAGCTTGTCGCTTTTGGTGCATGATAAAGGAAGCTTTTGTAGCATGGAAAGAGTCATACTATGATTGTTTTGCCCTAGACGCCAAGGTGGGCCTGGAGTCATATCTGTCTGTGATACTGGAGAGGAGAATGAGGGCACTCCAAGGCCTCTCCATGGCCAGTTGTTGCCTGTTCAAGTATTGATGTGGGAAAGAAGGAAGCACGGAATTGTCTGTGCCCCTGCGAGCTTGTTGAGGTCGAGTCAGCCTTCCACTCTTTCCTCCTTTGCCCCTTGTAGTCTAGGCTGAGAATTGCCTGGTCGACGCCCACTCTTTTTAAGGCTAAGTCTTGTACAATCCCAGAGGTTTCCTCTGAAGCTATCTGCTGCAGCTATTGAGATCTGGCTATACATAATATGGTATTAGGACAATAGGGTCAGTATCCATATATCCTGCTATAACTGGGCAGTCTTCAGTTCTAAGCTCTATACCTGACAAGAGCCTACTTGAATTTAATGATATCTCTGAAGAAAATCAGATACTTATTGGATGGATTAGTAATCCAAAGATTAATGGCACGGCCCCTATCAACCGTGGCTTTTTGATGAATTCTCTATATAAAATTCCTTCCTTACGTAATCTGGTCTCACATGATGTAGATTGGATTAAATTACCCTTGGAGAATAACAATCGAATGTTGTGCAAAGTAGTCTCTCCGATTATCGCGAGACTGATTTGGGAACATAAATCCGATTTGTTATTTTTGGGACTCGAATTACAAGCTTTCCACTCTGTGGAAACAGCTATGAAATTCTTGGAATATATCTTGCCTGTGGTGAAGAGACAGGAGCCCAGTGTGGAGGGTTTACCAGCTGTCCATAGTGAGAATGCACAAATCTTAACACACTTAGCTTCGCTGACTGCTGCATTGAATGGAATATTGGTGAATTTGCCGAATGCAGCCCCTCCGACGAATCTATCTTCCTTAGGTGGAAGTTCCATAGTTTCGTCATAATGTGAAAGCCTTACCATTTGCTCATGGAACTGCTGCGGTTTTCATAATATTTCGAAATGGTTTCTAGATAGGCATATGAGTGCTTTACCTTCAATCTTGTTGTTACAAGAAATCATGTGTGTTCATGATTTACATGTGGACGGTTTTACGGTTGTGCAACAAGGTGCTGCTCGTTCGGTGTCTGGCCGGCCTGTAGGTGGAATTGCCATTCTACTTAATAATGATCTTAGATTTGTAATAAATCACACATTTGCGACCCAACTTTTTCTTTTGCTGGATGTTACCTTTAATGTGGGTGTGCCAAGAAGGATGTTGTTGATATCATTGTATTGGAATCCTCAATCTCTCCCTCTTGTGAATGCTATTAATATGTTGAATGATTCGCTTTTAGAATTCTTCCAGATACAGCTAACGATAGAGTTATTGATCGGTGGCGATTTTAATTCTTATTTAGATGCATCGTCTAAGAGCTCCACTCCTTTGGTATCTTCGCAACATTTTAAAACATCGTTTCAGAATGGCCTAAGTTGGTGTAACTTTTTGTCTAGTTGGCACTTGTGTATTATCAACTTTATTCGATCTAATTCATCTTGCACTTGGCACAGGGGTAATGCCTCTTCAACCATTGACTATATAGTGAGTTCTAAAGAGCTTTCGGGTTTACTTTCTCTGGTTAAACCATCTTTCCTGCCTTATGGAGACCATGCCATCTTAGAATGCACGTTGTCATGGCCAACTGAGTTATTTGATAGGGCCCACTTGTTAGCTTTGGCCCAGGGGGATCGATCGTTTATTTCTATCCATTGGAACAAGTCCATTTGTCGTCGTTTGACTTTTTTAGTCAATCGTGATTGGTGGCCCGACATGTTTGTTTGTGACACGTCGCTGGGCACAATCCTCGAATGGAACATGCAAATGATTCAGTTTCATCTTAAGGATCTTGCTGATGAAGCTTTGAATCATACCCAGAATCTACATCCTTTTAATGCATTGTCAAATAAACTCTCGAAATTGAAAGCTGAAAAGAACACTGCATTACATGCGCTAAAAAAAGAATTTGAGTTCAAGCACAGGCGATTGGCTTTGTGCGCAAAAAAGAAGGTGCTCAGATTATATAAATCTAAGATAAAGGCTACTCGGTGCGCTTTTCACTTGTCTATGAATCAAAACATGGTTCAGCTATTATGTAATCACAACATTCGTGATATTTGGAAAATGCTTAGAACACCAGACAATTCAAACGTAGCCCATATGGAACCTGCAATTGATGGTAATACATGGTTTTCATTCTTTGAACAAAAATATCGTCTTCCGACGAGTTTCTGTGAAGAAGATATGTCATATCTATTGAAATATATACCCGAGCACTGTCCGTGGGTGCTCAATGATGTCATAGCAGCAATTGAGAAGCTTAAACCGTCAAAGTGTGCTGGCCCTGACGGTTTACCGCCATGTGTCATAAAAGATGACCCTATTTTTTGGGCTAATGTCTTTTTGAGGATATTTAGATCTATTTTTTCAACTAAATCTCTTCCGAGTTCCTGGGTTAAGTCGATTATTATTCCCTTACATAAAAAAGGGCCCTGCACCGATCCTAATTCCTTTAGGCCAATTGCCCTTATTGATGTCGCTGCCAAGCTTTTTGCCCTTCTTCTACTCAATGAAGTTGAGAAACACATCAAAACAGAAAAAACTCTAAATAAAGTACAGACGGGTTTTAGAAAAAATATGGGGACTCAGCTGAATGCTTCCGTCCTTGCTCATCTACTTGCGGAGGCTCATAATTCTGCACATGGTCCGATTTTTATTGCATCACTCGACCTATCTTCAGCATTTGATTCTGTAATTCGTAATAGGTTGTGGAAAAAAATGATAAATCTTAATTTTCCACAAAGTTTGGTGGCGCTCATTGCTCTTTTGCACCAACATACGTCCATCAGAGTACGTATTTCAAGTAAAGGTATTCTAACAGATTCTATTCCAACGGCAATTGGCGTTAAACAGGGATGCAATCTCGCAGCAGTGCTTTTTAACTTATACCTCCATGATATTGAAGGTATTTGGGATTCTTCTAAATCTTACTCTGTGAAGTTGGGGAAGATTCATCTCTCGTGGTTGGCTTATGCCGATGACATATTACTATTTGATAGTACGCAATCTGGGCTGCAAAATAAATTAGAGACATTTTTGTTGTATTGTAGAACAAATAATCTTACTATAAATCCCTCAAAATCAAATATCCTGATACTTTCTTCGAAAAAAAAGATTCGGAAGTTTCGGTGGCACTTAGAGTCCTCTATCATTCAAATTGCAGTCCAGATAACCTATTTGGGATATAATCTGGCAAACAATTCATCTGCACTTTTTTGGCAACGTGCGATTGCAGAAAAAGTGATACCTTTACAGAATCAAATGAGAATTATTTGCCGTAAACTTTGTAAATTTTCTCTAAGTCCACTATTTGAATTTTATTCAAAAAAAGTTGAATCTATCATTCTTTATGGTTTGGACATGAATTTAAACGATCTAGCAAGCTTTTTGAATAAACTGCAAGCCAAGCTATGGAAAACAACGTTATGTCTTCCTTCTTCTCTTCCGAATGCAATACTTCGTCATGAGCTAGGTTTAAACTCACTGGCAGCACGATATAATTGGCGTCTTCTGAAAACTTATTTAAAAATGAGTTTCCAAGAGGAAAATTCGCTGTATGAGGACTTTTGTCATATGCTAAGAGCATCGCAGCCGAGATCTATTGCTGACTTTAAGCAGCGTATATTGTCTGTCCTTGAAAGTATTAATATTTCTGCTGAAGATCTTCAAAGCAGATTCCATATTGCACATAAGCGTGTTTTTTTGAATGACTGGGCAGAGACTTGCACTCAAATATCGAGCTACTCTTCTTTTTCTGAATATGCACGTTTTAGGCACACTCAGGTACCTCGGCAGCAATATCTCATTCTTAGTCCGAGTGCTGAAACTCGTTCAGATTACATGCGCTTTCGACTGGACTTACTGCACACGAAAGCAAGAACGAAACATTGGGGCAACAGAGTTAGAGAAGAGGTTGATATTAGTTGTAGATTTTGTAAAAAACCTGAATGCAGAGAGACTTTGAAACACCTTTTTTTGTTCTGTGCAGTTTTTGAATTGGCGAGAGTAAAAAACATTTCATTATTCAGTACTACTAATACCCACATGGGAAGAGAATTAATCTGGACCCGTTGTATGTGGGGCTCTAGTAATTCCATAATTTTGGCAACGGTGCGATAAGTGAAAATAATTGAGTCCGCACTTTTTTCTCTGTGTTGATGGTAAATGTGTGGTTGGGACAATTTGAGGCTGTTGCTGAGTCCCTGTGTTTCTGCGTTTTATGTTTTTATGTTTGATGTGTTTATATGATGTGATGGGTTTTGTGGCCTTTGTTTAAGTAAAGAATATGTTTGTGGTTAAGGAACAGTAAGGGAATATAAATGCTTGTTTTATGTAAATGTTAGTTTTTAAATAAGATGTATTAATGTGAAATGTAATTGGTTGTAATTGTTGTAAATTAATTTTGTAAAGATGCGTTTGCATCAAAAAACAAAATAAAAAATAAAAAAAAAAAATTAAAAAAAATAGGGTCAGTAATTGGGGGTAAGGATGGCCCCAGGGCTGTGGTCGTATTCCTAAACTAAATCGGACTGCGAAATATTTGCCTAGACAAAGCAACGTGATTCATAATTTGTGGAGTTCATTAGTCTGTTTGAACAAGTCCCATTAAACAGTATGGGGCAAAACCTGTCTAAAAGGATCAATTGTGACGACTTTCCCTGCTGAATTTGGTTTCCCTAGTCCTCCAAAGGCAGGGAAATTTAGGCTAGAATAGTCGTCCATCCATGGGCAATTTGTTGACTCGTTTAAATTGTAATTTATTTGCAGCAGATGAGCTTAAAGCTCTTGGTAGGTGCTACTGAGAACCCGGCAGACCTGATGTGCAAATCCTGGTTGTAGCATTTCCGTGAAGGAGGAAACGACACCCCCGTCCTCCATCTACAAGAAAAGCAAAAGAAGAAAGAGGTTGTATGCAGTATTCCGTGTAAGCACCGGGCATTATTAAAAAGCAAGCTTCAAAAAGTGCAAATGCATAGTGTAGCAGTACATTGTAGTGAAACAGGATTCCAAAAACAGCATAACGACAACGCACAGAATCATGAAAACATGTTACACATACAAAAAGCACATGAAAGGTCACCCGCCTCTTCCAGTCTGCCTAGCAGCCAGTAATACTCACCCCCTCTTTTATAGATGGGACAGACTTTCCACTTCTACCCACCACCCTCCCCTATGTTTTGTTTTTTCCGAAGGCCCTTTAACCCATTCCAAGATGAAGTGTGTGTTTTGATGGATAAATTAAGAAGGCACACGTGCTGTGACTTTACAAAAGCCCTCCATTAATGGCCCAGCTTCCCTTATTGAGGCCAACTGCGTCCGATTTGATAGACTAGCAAAGGTTCCAAACAGAAAGCTTTATACCATCTCCCAATTACTACTGCAAATACCTTAAATTTCCTCCGTTTGCTTTTTCGTCATCTGTCTGTGTAAAGAAGAAGCGTTTTTGTCCCAACTTTCAGAAACACCAATACGGCTATGTTGGAATAAATATTTGAAAAATGTTGTTTTAGAATATTGCACATACATAATAGTTACTTGGTATTTTTCATTGTATACACCCAATGATATGTCATCACTCGTTCATGAATATTATGATAATTTACAAAAAAAAAGAATGCATTTGCCTAAAAAACATGCGACCCACGTACAGCTATAGCCATGCGACACACGACAGCTATAACCATGTGACACAAGTACAGCTATATTGTCCAATTCCCAAAAAGTCGTTTTTTTTACTTTTGCAGCTCTCCGTTTATGCCTGCATATAACAATGCAATTCAACACATGTAACATTCGCATGAAGAGGTGCACCCAGAAGTTAGTTGTTTAGTTTGCACATGCAGACATGAATATGGCGGATTGGCAGTATGGCCTGTGACTTCAAAATAATGCGTGGACTTTGCCCTGTCCCAATGCATTAACGCTTCATCAAAGTGGACTAAGTGCATTGCAAAACCACATAAAGGTCAATCATGATCCACGGTTGACTTTCTGCTCCATCGTGGAGCAGTGCTCATTTTCTAAACAGCACACACTGCACCCCCTTAGCCTTCTTGGAAGTTCAGTTTGAAGTCTTAATGTTGCCTTTAGTAGTTCATCGGCCACCTCTAACCACTGTGTAGTGGATGGCTAATTACATTATGGGCAAATGTAAAGGAGGAACTTTGTAATAACAACACACCAAAGAAATTAGCATGAACCAATTGGTATTTGGTCCCCATCTTGGTCCAGAAGCCTATGTCTTATCTCCCCAGTTGGGCAGAAGAAACGAGTTTAGCAATGTAGGTCTAGGAATAGAAATGTACACCCAGAGTGTAACATTGCAATCCTGGGAGCCAATCAGTATGCATGCCTTTGGAGAAGAATTGAAAGGTGTGGCAAAACATCCTAATAATTCCAGTTGTAACACTTGCAGTGCACCCCTCACCTCTATTTAACACCATTTGTATGTCCTCTTCAGGCCCCTGAAACTGAAGAGGGACTTTGCTGCAATGGCCATCAAAAGTTAGATGGTTGGCCGCCATTATAAAATGGTGCATTTTGCCTTTTTATCCTGTACCACCACGTTCACCCTACGCTGCTATGTCTCCTCCCAACACCTCCTGAAGGAGGTGTCATTTAGTACAACACAGACAGGCCATGGTAGTGCCTGGGATCTTGAATGCAAGCTCATTGGCACTTGCAATCAATTTCTCCCACTACCATCCTACTCTCTGCCATTCGATGATATAAACAATGGTCACTATGTTGTGCAATTGTTAGCCAAAGAACAGATGCAAGTCTAATTCATCCTTATTTGCCCATATGCAGCTTCAACATTGTGAGAAAACGCCGCCTGGCAAGGATGTAGAATCTCTGGATTTTTTCCACCATCTTGTTTCTCTCTACCTCTATCTCCCCTTTGTTTCTGCTGCACTTCCTGTAGCACAAAGCACTTCGGTGTGATGTCAGAAGGCAATGTCAACTGTTTCCAGGAACAGGGATTGGACCCCTAAAGCAGGCGAGATTTAGTCAAATTGCCTGTTGGTTTTTGCCTTTAAAAGAAGGGATCTGTGACCCCTTATTTGATTCACTATGGAACAAACACCTGAGAAAATGTCATTGAACCTCTTTTGCGAGAGTTGCACTTTCCAAAGCCCTCAACCACTGAGGTGAAGAAGGAGCAGTCCAAGGCATAGGAGAGCTCTACCCCCTAACCACAGCTAGGCACATGGGGGGGGACTCTTGCTGTGGACCAAGACCTGCCACCTGTACCAGAATCTCCCAAGGCTGGGAGAGCAGTCCCTGAAAGTACTCAACCTGTCCTTGAGCCCCTGAAGTGGGTTTCACAGCATCTGGAGAAACAGGTCAGCAAAGGCTCCACATTCTGCCACCTCAAAAATGGGTCTTAATGACGTTGAGTCATGTTCAATACAGAGGGATCCTGCCAGTGCTTTTTTGGAACTCCTCTGAACCTTGAAACTACAGTGCTTGAATCTCGAGCCTGCTCAACACTGCATTGTGCCATTGCTGAGCCTATCACCTGCTAGGATTGAATCAATCTCCTGACAATGTGACCTGATACGAATTGCTGGAGACTCACTTGCCGACTCAAACCAGGGGTTATGCCACAACTCAACCCAATTCTGCTGCTTTGCTGAACCACATACCAAATCAACAGGATTGTTGTTTCGACAACCCACAAAATCGAACCACTGAAGTATCACTCATCCACCCTTCCCAGCGGTTACAACCCAACTTCACCCGGCACAACCTCGAACAGACCCTGATGAGCACCCTGACCTGCATCACTGATTGCTTACTTCGGATCGTACAGAGCTATCACATTTGAACCTGCTTGATGCTCACTTGCTGCTTGGGCCCACATAGTCCAATATACTTGAACCGAGCTTGATCTCTCGCACCACTGCTCAGAGCCGGGTGTGAGACCATAAAACCCACCATAGACCCAAAACAAGGTACTATCGACTAATAACTGCCCCTTTGGTCCATTGTGGGCCCTACAGACTGGTTAGGTCACTTGTGCACCTTTTTCATACGAAGACATATCCTTTTTGTGGTTTATAATTTGTCTATCACTTCTGTATTCATGCCCAGAGTGCTAGATTCTTCTATCTGTTCCATTGTCTCTGTTCTTTCCGAGGGGTGGGTTTGTACATTGTTTTCTATTTAGTTTTCTTGCAGATGGTGACTTTTATAAAAGTATATATATATTTATTGAACCTTTATTTCATGTTCCCTTTCATTTTGGACTGTTTTACTGTGTTGTTTTGTTCACTACTGGGTCCCATTTACACCCCTCTCAAGAGAATAACCTTCCCTTGGCTCAAGTTAGCACAAAAGGTGAGAGGTGAATCTCTTAACTGTGCCAGCGTTACCTTTATGATTCTGTTGGCTCTTGGTTTGTAAAAGTGTGAGGGCTGAGTGGGTAGTTTAGCCTCTTCCCATCCTTTTACTCCTGCAGGGCATAAATCATTTAATCACAAACACCAACTCATATCAGCCACATAGGGTTTTAATTGCTAAACTCTCGTGTCTCACAATAGACTGGCTGACAGACTAGCACTCAAACAACTCTCTCACAACTACCACCCCAAGATGCTCGGTTCTGCACTATTCTTTCTATATGGCTCTAGGCAACATATTTGCAATTTTCTACCACATGCATCCCCCTATTCACTGCTCTGGGTAAAACCGACTTTTCTTGTAATTTTTTCTATAGAGGTATGTACATAGGGTGCACGACTGTAAAACGGATAATGATTTTGCATCGGGGCAATCTTGAGGATGGGCCTTCCTAAGGAAGTTTTCCTAAATTCTTGCTTGGAGGTAAGACTTTATTAAGTTATGCCAGTGGTTTGTAGATCCCCAACTCTTAGTATCAGTCTGTACTAGCTCAAGACCTTGGTAGAGGTTTGCAGAGCAGTCAGGCGTATCTTAAGAGGAAGATGTGAGCTGTAGGTAAGTACACTGAACCTAGAAAGTAAAGTACATCAGAGAAAAATGTACATGTGTATTAAACTATATATTCATTATATTTACACAAGAGTCATTGTTAAAGCACAATAAACCATCACACATATATAAATACTTTTCAATACTTTCAAAGGGTCACTTCTTAGTTGGTAGTTGCTGAATGTATTCAATTGTTGTAGAAGTTTGACAGTTTTATCGGTAATACCGCGCACCAACAAAATAATATGGTCACTTATATTTAGTCTGTATACACATATAAGACAGTGATTTTTTTGCGAAGGGAAACAGTAGGTTAGTGTTATCCTAGTAGAGCTTCGGGTTCTAGAGGCAGTTTCACAGCGCAGCTAACCTTTCAAAGTCAAAAACGCAACCCTAGCTAAGAGGCAGTTTGTATCAGTTTAAAGTCTTGCAAAGTAGAATAAATCAAAAGTTCCTGTGGATACTTTCTAGTCTCTAGGAAGCAATATACAAGAAGGCTTAACCAACATTGGAGACCCTGTTAAAGGCCTTGCTAAAGGGACACAAGCAGTGGCTTGGGTCAGAATGTAAGAGGGGATTGCCCTGTATACCTCTATGTGCAATCCAATGCTCTGGAGCAACTTTCTGGAATCAGGTAAGCAATACCGTTTTCCCCACAGTAACTTTGATTAGAAGAAAATGTTCGTGCTAGATGCTTCGCAATGTTGCAGCTCTGGACCGACCTCTCTCAGCAATTTTACAGAAAGGGGCGTTTGACTGTCCAATCAGTCCAATCAGTCCAATCAGTGGGTGATGGTTCTTTTCAGGAACTCTGGCAGACAAAGGGCCGGGAGGTGGAAAACTTCTCCCCCACTTTATGCCTGCCCAGACTCTCTGGAGCCTAGGCAGGGACACCCAAGGGTTCCAGTCGAAGACAAAACACATGCACAGACCTCCCCCTCCCAGAATGGTAGAAGAAGGGTAAACAAAGAACAACCCTGCTAGAAATGGCAAAAAAAAGAAGGGAGGCTGCAAGTTGGATGCCCCTATTGTGCACTACCGAGGCTATGAGCACAGCCTGCGGTATAATAAATTACACAATAGTTGGTAGAACACGTTCACTGCCACCAGCCATAGCTAGGAGATTGTCTATGTGACTAACATGTCACATGAGCAGAGAGAAAGGAAGGGGATACTAGTTATCCCTTTGGCACTCCACATAAGGTGGTGTGTACCAATCTATCATACTATTTTGTTTTTGGAGAGATAATGACAGGGTAATTCATAGAAATTCGCACAAAAGTGGCGCACGCGACTGGCGCACACCGTGCCCATGCGAATGTCTGCGCCAGCCACGTGCGCTAAAATCCATTTACGCGCACAGCGTATTCATGGATTTTCGCATCCAAAACCAGCCGTGGCGCTGCGTGGCGCAGGGACCCTGAAGCAGCACCAGTTACGCCCCCAAGAACGCCCTCGCGCAAGGAAAAGCCTCCAAAATCCCCAAATAATCGCAAAGGGCTGCGCTAACCCTGGACCAGTTCACAGGGCTGGCAAACAGCAAACGTCAAGCGGGGAACGTGTATTTCAGTGGTTCGCGGGAAGTTCCACACGTGATTGTCCTGTGTACGTGTGCATCAGGGGTGCGTGTGAAGTTCCACACGCGATTTCAGCAGGGTACATGTATTTCAGGAGTGCGCGGGAAGTATCACATGTGATTCCAGCAGGGTACGTGTATTTCAGGGGTGCGTGGGAAGTTCCACACCCGATTGGCCCCGTGCGAGCAGGGTACGTGTATTTCAGGGGTGCCCGGGAAGTTCCACACGCGATTTCAGCAGGGTACGTGTATTTCAGGGGTGCGCGGGAAGTTCCACACGCGATTCCATCAGGGTATGTGTATTTCAGGGGTGCGCGGGAAGTTCCACACGCGATTGGCCCCGTGCGAGCAGGGTACGTGTATTTCAGGGGTGCGCGGGAAGTTCCACACGCAATTGGCCCTGTGCGAGCAGGGTACGTGTATTTCAGGGGTGCGCTGGAAGTTCCACATGCGATTGGCCCCGTGCGAACAGGGTACGTGTATTTCAGGGGTGCGCGGGAAGTTCCACATGCGATTTCAGCAGGGTACGTGTATTTCAGGGGTGCGCGGGAAGTTCCACACGCTATTGGCCCTGTGCGAGCAGGGTACGTGTATTTCAGGGGTGCGCGGGAAGTTCCACACGCGATTTCAGCAGGGTACGTGTATTTCAGGGGTGTGCGGGAAGTTCCACATGCGATTTCAGCAGGGTACGTGTATTTCAGGGGTGCGCGGGAAGTTCCACACGCTATTTCAGCAGGGTACGTGTATTTCAGGGGTGCGCGGGAAGTTCCACACACGATTTCAGCAGGGTACATGTATTTCAGGGGTTCTGGGGAGTACTACACGTGAATTGGCTGTGTGGGTCCTCCCAGGTGTTCACTTTACAACCTCCACGGCGCCTGCAGGCAGCCCACACCACGGGGGACTACCCTGCACCCCTGCTCATGTCCCGCAGGCAGCCCATTCACCATGGGCATGCCTCCCAGCCAACCCACATGTCACCTTACACTACTGATCAACAATGCATGTCTCCCAGCACCCCCACCCCCAGCGGTCAGGGGCACCCTCCACCAGGCCCCCACTCATGTCCCCCTGCACCCCCACCCCCCAGCAGTGCAGGGGCAGCCTCCACCAGGCCCCCACTCATGTCTACCACCATCCCCACCCCCCAGCAGTGCAGGGGCAGCCTCCGCCAGGCCCCCACTCATGTCTCCCACCACCCCCACCCCCCAGCCACCAGGGGCAGCCTCCACCAGGCCCCCACTCATGTCCCCCTGCAAACCCACCCCCCAGCAGTGCAGGGGCAGCCTCCACCAGGCCCCCACCCATGTCTACCACCACCCCCACCGCCTAGCCACCAGGGGCAGCCTCCACCAGGCCCCCACTCATGTCCCCTATTACCAATTACCCCCAACCCCCAGCAGTGCAGGGGCAGCCTCCACCAGGCCCCCACTCATGTCTCCCACCACCCCCACCCCCCAGCAGTGCAGGGGTAGCCTCCACCAGGCCCCCACTCATGTCTACCACCACCCCCACACCCCAGCCACCAGGGGCAGCCTCCACCAGGCCCCCACTCATGTCTCCCACCACCCCCACCCCCAGGAGTGCAGGGGCAGCCTCCACCAGGCCCCCACTCATGTCTCCCACCACCCCCACCCCCCAGCCACCAGGGGCAGCCTCCACCAGGCCCCCACTCATGTCTACCACCACCCTCACCCCCCAGCCACCAGGGGAAGCCTCGACCAGGCCCCCACTCATGTCTCCCACCACCCCCACCCCCCAGCCACCAGGGGCAGCCTCCACCAGGCCCCCACTCATGTCCCCCTGTACCCCCACCCCCAGCAGTGCAGGGGCAGCCTCCACCAGGCCCCCACCCATGTCTACCACCACCCCCACCCCCCAGCCACCATGGGCAGCCTCCACCAGGCCCCCACTCATGTCCCCTATTACCCCCACCCCCCAGCAGTGCAGGGGCAGCCTCCACCAGGCCCCCACTCATGTCTACCACCACCCCCACCCCCCAGCAGTGCAGGGGCAGCCTCCACCAGGCCCCCACTCATGTCCCCCTGCACCCCCACCCCCCCAGCAGTGAGGGGCAGCTCCACCAGGCCCCCACCCATGTCTACCACCACCCCCACCCCCCAGCCACCATGGGCAGCCTCCACCAGGCCCCCACTCATGTCTCCCACCACCCCCACCCCCCAGCCACCAGGGGCAGCCTCCACCAGGCCCCCACTCATGTTCCCCTGCACCCCCACCCCCCAGCACTGAGGGGCACCTGCCAGCAGGCCCCCACTCATGTCCAACTCATGTTCCCCTGCACCCCCACCCCCCCAGCACTGTGGGGCACCTGCCAGCAGGCCCCCACTCATGTCCAACTCATGTTCCCCTGCACCCCCACCCCCCAGCACTGTGGGGCACCTGCCAGCAGGCCCCCACTCATGTCCAACTCATGTTCCCCTGCACCCCCACCCCCCAGCACTGTGGGGCACCTGCCAGCAGGCCCCCACTCATGTCCAACTCATGTTCCCCTGTACCCCCACCCCCCAGCACTGTGGGGCACCTGCCAGCAGGCCCCCACTCATGTCCAACTCATGTTCCCCTGCACCCCCACCCCCAGCACTGTGCGGCACCTGCCAGCAGGCCCCCACTCATGTCCAACTCATGTCCCCTATTACCTCCACCCCCCAGCAGTGCAGGGGCAGCCTCCACCAGGCCCCCACTCATGTCTCCCACCACCCCCACCCCCAGCAGTGCAGGGGCAGCCTCCACCAGGCCCCCACTCATGTCTACCACCACCCCCACCCCCCAGCAGTGCAGGGGCAGCCTCCACCAGGCCCCCACCCATGTCTACCACCATCCCCACCCCCCAGCCACCAGGGGCAGCCTCCACCAGGCCCCCACTCATGTCTCCCACCACCCCCACCCCCCAGCAGTGCAGGGGCAGCCTCCACCAGGCCCCCACCCATGTCTACCACCACCCCCACCCCCCAGCAGTGCAAGGGCAGCCTCCACCAGGCCCCCGCTCATGTCTCCCACCACCCCCACCCCCCAGCCACCAGGGGCACCCTCCACCAGGCCCCCACTCATGTCCAACTCATGTCTCCCACCACTCTCACCCCCCAGCCACCAGGGGCAGCCTCTACCAGGCCCCCACTCATGTCTCCCACCACCCCCCCAGCCACCAGGGGCAGCCTCCACCAGGCCCCGACTCATGTCCCCTATTACCCCCACCCCCCAGCAGTGCAGGGGCAGCCTCCACCAGGCCCCCACTCATGTCTCCCACCACCCCCACCCCCCAGCAGTGCAGGGGCAGCCTCCACCAGGCCCCCACTCATGTTTCCCACCACCCCCACCCCCCAGCCACCACGGGCAGCCTCCACCAGGCCCCCACTCGTGTCTCCCACCACCCCCACCCCCCAGCCACCAGGGGCAGCCTCCACCAGGCCCCCACTCGTGTCTCCCACCACCCCCATCCCCCAGCCACCAGGGGCACCCTCCACCAGGCCCCCACTCATGTCTCCCACCACCCCCACCCCCCAGCAGTGCAGGGGCAGCCTCCACCAGGCCCCCACTCATGTCTCCCACCACCCCCACCCCCCAGCCACCAGGGGCAGCCTCCACCAGGCCCCCACTCGTGTCTCCCACCACCCCCATCCCCCAGCCACCAAGGGAAGCCTCCACCAGGCCCCCACTCATGTTCCCCTGCACCCCCACCCCCTAGCACTGTGGGGCACCTGCCAGCAAGCCCCCACTCATGTCCAACTCATTTTCCCCTGCACCCCCACCCCCCCAGCACTGTGGGGCACCTGCCAGCAGGCCCCCACTCATGTCCAACTCATGTTCCCCTGCACCCCCACCCCCCAGCACTGTGGGGCACCTGCCAGCAGGCCCCCACTCATGTCCAATGCATGTTCCCCTGCACCCCACCACCCAGCACTGTGCGGCGCCTGCCAGCAGGCCCCCACTCATGTCCAACTCATGTTCCCCTGCACCCCCACCCCCCAGCACTGTGGGGCACCTGCCAGCAGGCCCCCACTCATGTCCAACTCATGTTCCCCTGCACCCTCACCCCCCAGCACTGTGGGGCACCTGCCAGCAGGCCCCCACTCATGTCCAACTCATGTTCCCCTGCACCCACACCCCCCAGCACTGTGGGGCACCTGCCAGCAGGCCCCCACCCATGTCCAACTCATGTTCCCCTGTATCCCCACCCCCCAGCACTGTGGGGCACCCTCCACCAGGCCCCCACTCATGTCCAACTCATGTCTCCCACCACTCTCACCCCCCAGCCACCAGGGGCAGCCTCCACCAGGCCCCCACTCATGTCTCCCACCACCCCCCCAGCCACCAGGGGCAGCCTCCACCAGACCCCGACTCATGTCCCCTATTACCCCCACTCCTCAGCAGTGCAGGGGCAGCCTCCACCAGGCCCCCACTCATGTCTCCCACCACCCCCACCCCCCAGCAGTGCAGGGGCAGCCTCCACCAGGCCCCCACTCATGTCTCCCACCACCCCCACCCCCCAGCCACCAGGGGCAGCCTCCACCAGGCCCCCACTCATGTCTCCCACCACCCCCACCCCCCAGCCACCAGGGGCAGCCTCCACCAGGCCCCCACTCATGTTCCCCTGCACCCCCACCGCCCAGGACTGAGGGGCACCTGCCAGCAGGCCCCCACTCATGTCCAACTCATGTTCCCCTGCACCCCCACCCCCCCAGCACTGTGGGGCACCTGCCAGCAGGCCCCCACTCATGTCCAACTCATGTTCCCCTGCACCCCCACCCCCCAGCACTGTGCGGCACCTGCTAGCAGGCCCCCACTCATGTCCAACTCATGTTCCCCTGCACCCCCACCCCCCCGCACAGTGGGGCACCTGCCAGCAGGCCCCCACTCATGTCCAACTCATGTTCCCCTGCA
The DNA here is from genome assembly GCF_040938575.1 of Ambystoma mexicanum. Classification (NCBI taxonomy): domain Eukaryota; kingdom Metazoa; phylum Chordata; class Amphibia; order Caudata; family Ambystomatidae; genus Ambystoma; species Ambystoma mexicanum. The sequence goes on from NC_090930.1 coordinate 931,672,646, forward strand.
CCCCCACCCCCACAGCACTGTGGGGCACCTGCCAGCAGGCCCCCACTCATGTCCAACTCATGTTCCCCTGCACCCCCACCCCCCAGCACTGTGCGGCACCTGCCAGCAGGCCCCCACTCATGTCCAACTCATGTTCCCCTGCACCCCCACCCCCCAGCACTGTGGGGCACCTGCCAGCAGGCCCCCACTCATGTCCAACTCAAGTTCCCCTGTACCCCCACCCCCCAGCACTGTGGGGCACCTGCCAGCAGGCCCCCACTCATGTCCAACTCATGTTCCCCTGCACCCCCACCCCCAGCACTGTGCGGCACCTGCCAGCAGGCCCCCACTCATGTCCAACTCATGTCCCCTATTACCCCCACCCCCCAGCAGTGCAGGGGCAAACTCCACCAGGACCCCACTCATGTCTACCACCACCCCCACCCCCAGCCACCAGGGGCAGCCTCCACCAGGCCCCCACTCATGTCTCCCACCACCCCCACCCCCCAGCAGTGCAGGGGCAGCCTCCACCAGGCCCCCACCCATGTCTAACACCACCCCCACCCCCCAGCCACCAGGGGCAGCATCCACCAGGCCCCACTCATGTCTCCCACCATCCCCACCCCCCAGCAGTGCAGGGGCAGCCTCCACCAGGCCCCCACCCATGTCTACCACCACCCCCACCCCCCAGCAGTGCAGGGGCAGCCGCCACCAGGCCCCCGCTCATGTCTCCCACCACCCCCACCTCCCAGCCACCAGGGGCACCCTCCACCAGGCCCCCACTCATGTCCAACTCATGTCTCCTACCACTCTCACCCCCCAGCCACCAGGGGCAGCCTCCACCAGGCCCCCACTCATGTCTCCCACCACCCCCCCAGCCACCAGGGGCAGCCTCCACCAGGCCCGACTCATGTCCCCTATTACCCCCACCCCCCAGCAGTGCAGGGGCAGCCTCCACCAGGCCCCCACTCATGTCTCCCACCACCCCCACCCCCCAGCAGTGCAGGGGCAGCCTCCACCAGGCCCCCACTCATGTCTCCCACCACCCCCACCCCCCAGCCACCAGGGGCAGCCTCCACCAGGCCCCCACTCATGTCTCCCACCACCCCCATCCCCCAGCCACCAGGGGCACCCTCCACCAGGCCCCCACTCATGTCTCCCACCACCCCCACCCCCCAGCAGTGCAGGGGCAGCCTCCACCAGGCCCCCACTCATGTCTCCCACCACCCCCACCCCCCAGCCACCAAGGGCAGCCTCCACCAGGCCCCCACTCATATTCCCCTGCACCCCCACCCCCCAGCACTGTGGGGCACCTGCCAGCAAGCCCCCACTCATGTCCAACTCATGTTCCCCTGCACCCCCACCCCCCAGCACTGTGGGGCACCTGCCAGCAGGCCCCCACTCATGTCCAACTCATGTTCCCCTGCACCCCCACCCCCCCAGCACTGTGGGGCACCTGCCAGCAGGCCCCCACTCATGTCCAACTCATGTTCCCCTGCACCCCCACCCCCCAGCACTGTGCGGCACCTGCTAGCAGGCCCCCACTCATGTCCAACTCATGTTCCCCTGCACCCCCACCCCCCCGCACAGTGGGGCACCTGCCAGCAGGCCCCCACTCATGTCCAACTCATGTTCCCCTGCACCCCCACCCCCACAGCACTGTGGGGCACCTGCCAGCAGGCCCCCACTCATGTCCAACTCATGTTCCCCTGCACCCCCACCCCCCAGCACTGTGCGGCACCTGCCAGCAGGCCCCCACTCATGTCCAACTCATGTTCCCCTGCACCCCCACCCCCCAGCACTGTGGGGCACCTGCCAGCAGGCCCCCACTCATGTCCAACTCAAGTTCCCCTGTACCCCCACCCCCCAGCACTGTGGGGCACCTGCCAGCAGGCCCCCACTCATGTCCAACTCATGTTCCCCTGCACCCCCACCCCCAGCACTGTGCGGCACCTGCCAGCAGGCCCCCACTCATGTCCAACTCATGTCCCCTATTACCCCCACCCCCCAGCAGTGCAGGGGCAAACTCCACCAGGACCCCACTCATGTCTACCACCACCCCCACCCCCAGCCACCAGGGGCAGCCTCCACCAGGCCCCCACTCATGTCTCCCACCACCCCCACCCCCCAGCAGTGCAGGGGCAGCCTCCACCAGGCCCCCACCCATGTCTAACACCACCCCCACCCCCCAGCCACCAGGGGCAGCATCCACCAGGCCCCACTCATGTCTCCCACCATCCCCACCCCCCAGCAGTGCAGGGGCAGCCTCCACCAGGCCCCCACCCATGTCTACCACCACCCCCACCCCCCAGCAGTGCAGGGGCAGCCGCCACCAGGCCCCCGCTCATGTCTCCCACCACCCCCACCTCCCAGCCACCAGGGGCACCCTCCACCAGGCCCCCACTCATGTCCAACTCATGTCTCCTACCACTCTCACCCCCCAGCCACCAGGGGCAGCCTCCACCAGGCCCCCACTCATGTCTCCCACCACCCCCCCAGCCACCAGGGGCAGCCTCCACCAGGCCCGACTCATGTCCCCTATTACCCCCACCCCCCAGCAGTGCAGGGGCAGCCTCCACCAGGCCCCCACTCATGTCTCCCACCACCCCCACCCCCCAGCAGTGCAGGGGCAGCCTCCACCAGGCCCCCACTCATGTCTCCCACCACCCCCACCCCCCAGCCACCAGGGGCAGCCTCCACCAGGCCCCCACTCATGTCTCCCACCACCCCCATCCCCCAGCCACCAGGGGCACCCTCCACCAGGCCCCCACTCATGTCTCCCACCACCCCCACCCCCCAGCAGTGCAGGGGCAGCCTCCACCAGGCCCCCACTCATGTCTCCCACCACCCCCACCCCCCAGCCACCAAGGGCAGCCTCCACCAGGCCCCCACTCATATTCCCCTGCACCCCCACCCCCCAGCACTGTGGGGCACCTGCCAGCAAGCCCCCACTCATGTCCAACTCATGTTCCCCTGCACCCCCACCCCCCAGCACTGTGGGGCACCTGCCAGCAGGCCCCCACTCATGTTCAACTCATGTTTCCCTGCACCCCCACCCCCCAGCACTGTGGGGCACCTGCCAGCAGGCCCCCACTCATGTCCAATGCATGTTCCCCTGCACCCCCACCCCCAGCACTGTGCGGCACCTGCCAGCAGGCCCCCACTCATGTCCAACTCATGTTCCCCTGCACCCCCACCCCCCAGCACTGTGGGGCACCTGCCAGCAGGCCCCCACTCATGTCCAACTCATGTTCCCCTGCACCCCCACCCCCAAGCACTGTGGGGCACCTGCCAGCAGGCCCCCACTCATGTCCAACTCATGTTCCCCTGCACCCACACCCCCCAGCACTGTGGGGCACCTGCCAGCAGGCCCCCACCCATGTCCAACTCATGTTCCCCTGCATCCCCACCCCCCAGCACTGTGGGGCACCTGCCAGCAGGCCCCCACTCATGTCCAACTCATGTTCCCCTGCACCCCCACCCCCCATCACTGTGGGGCACCTGCCAGCAGGCCCCCACTCATGTCCAACTCATGTTCCCCAGCCAACATGTCATCACAATCTAGATCCAGGGTCCCTATGGTCAGCCTCCAAATGCAAAACACCCACCCGAGTATTGCATCCACCCACTCAGAAATGGCAATAACATGATAGAACTGCAATTGCAAGTTTGGAAACGAACACATGTCCCTCACATACACCCAATGGGTGTCAGTGAATCTCAAAAACCATATCATGATATGCATGAAACCAATGAGATGATACTACACATTGAAGTTTGATCAAAAAATATATATTAAAGAAAACATGAATTGAATAAAAAATAAACTAACAGAAATGGGAATGTAAAAAAAGTAAAAAAGAAGCATGTCCATGAAAAAATGCAAAACCAAAAATCAGAATCCAAAGGAATGGTGTCCAAAGTCACAGTGCAGAAAAAGAAAATCCAATGGGAAATTATAATTGAAAGCCATTGCTCCATGGGGAAATTGTAAAAAGAAAAGAAAATCCAACAGTGAACTATGTACAGGTGAACAAGCCAGGGTCCATGATCCCAACAAAAGAAATGAAACCTATCTAACAACACTACCTACTAAAAATAACTATATACAAAAATGTGGCCCATTGTCCAAAAGGTCCAAAGAAAATGCAAAAACAAAGGAAACCTAACACTAACTACATAACTATTTACATGGGCAGCGGGCTAGTCCAACGGCTCACTGGATGTTGTCATGGGCCAGGGCATCATCGAACTCCTGTTCAATGGCTTGGAGGCGGGCATGTTCCCTGGACCCGAGGTCTCGCAGGGATAAAGCAGTGTCCAGCTCCAACTCCCTGCGAAGACCCTCGAGGCACTCAGCCCGCCTCAGCGCCCTCTGCATGGAGATCTCCGCCCTGACCATTGTGAGTCATTCCTCCTCTGCCTGCAGCCGCTCCGCAACCTATCTGCTGGCCCAACCGCTCCCACACGGAAGCCACTCCCATTCCAGGGTTCTCCTGCCCTCCGGCCGATGCCTGCACCCCTGATGTTGATGGCCCCGAGCCATGATGCCTCCCACGTCGAGCCTGCCGCTGCCTCCGACGCAACTGCCTGTGCCAGCACGATGGCATCCAGGCTGATGGTATCCACCGACGCCGTCGTGCACGTGCCCTGCCCGATGATGCCGTCACATCCTCCATCTGCTGGGGTCCAGTTGCTGGTGTGTCCACCCCTGCTGGACCTCCGACTCCCGACTGTGGCAGGGATGGGATCCCCACCGAGCCGGCTGCATTGGTCGGGGCAGGTCCACAGGGGGCCCTGGTTGCATCTGGGCCGGAAGACGGCATGGAGAACGACTGGTGCAAAGTCTCCACAGAGGAGGAGAGGGTCGCCAGATTGGCCGACACATGTAGGAAACCCCCGACCATGGCCGTTCCCAACTGGGCCACGTCGGCACGGTGCTCTCCGTGATGACGTGCATGCTCCTCCCGGGAAGCACGCACCTCATCACGAATTGCACCTGTGCGCAACGCGACACCAATCAGGACCTTCTCCATACGGCCAGGGGTCCCCTCGTACGCAGGTGGAGGGGAGTCAGATGACATGGACATCCACCCTGCCTGCGGACGGGCCTGGGATGGGGCATCCCTGCTGGTGCATGGTGGTGCAGTCACAGTGTCAGAGCCAGTGACATGCACAGGCCCCTCCACGGCGACCTGTGCTGCCTCCTGCCCCTGCACTGCAACACTTGCACCAGCAGGGATGCCCCCACCAGGCCCCATGTGCGCCTCAGTAGTGGCCTCCTCTGTGGAAACCACCAACCTGGATGGCTCCACCCCGTCTTCCGCCGTTGCAAGCCCCTGTGGGGGCTCACCCACCCCTTCCGCTGCAGCCGTGGGGGCATCCCCACCGCTTTGCTCCACAGAGCCGTCTCCGCCCTCTTCTTCACGTGGCGCTGTGTAGAGGGAGACATAGAACACAAGCATCAGGGTACTGTAGACAGGAAGCAATAGCAGATGAGTGGCACTGTCAAAGATCACTTCCATCATGTCCCTCCACAACACATGGCTCAGTGCAGGTAAAACACATGCGGTAACAGGCATGGCGCATGCTATGGACATTAGCATACATGTCCAAGTGATTCTTGAAACATACACTGTTGTTTTGGAACTCACATGCATCATGTGCCATGCCTATCACATGCACACACTTCACCCTAGTTTCATCCATCTGGCCTCGTACACCACAGACACAGTGGATACAAGGATGACTGGGCTGCATCAGTGAACCTGAACATTGCGACAGACATGTGTCATGCATCCCTGGCATTCACAAGTCACAGACACGCAGGTCAGACACACAGACATGGAAGCATACATGTACATGGCATCAGCACCCATCCCTCACCCATGTCCAGGAATAGAGACTGGCATGCTTTCATGTGGCCATTCCGCATAGGGCAACCCATGTTGCATTTGAACACATGCACCAACCGTGTGGTTCACACATTAATGGTCTCACATGCATGACGTCCCTGCACACACACATGCATACATGGCCTATGTCACACATACATGCAAGTATCAGACAACCAGCACACTGCGACATGCCCTGTCTCCACAGCAATGCTTGGCCACTTACCTCTCAACTCCAGACGGGACTGCCTCTCAAGGATCTGGGCGTGGAGCGCTAGGCCTACGTGTTCCAGGACCCTCATCTGGATGGTAATCATGCGGCCCCGGCCCCCCTCCACGAGGCGCCGGGCCTTCTAGAGGGTCCTGGACCTGCAGTCATCCCAGCGCTTCTTGACATGTTGGTAGTCGCGGACTGCCACCCCCTCCGCGTTGATGGCAGTCACGATGTCCGTCCAGATCCGAGTCTGTCCTTCCTTGTTGGCGCGCTTACTTCTGAAGAGGGCATCATACTGCCCCAGGACGTGCTCCACCAGGACACCAACTTCGGTGGCAGTGAAGCTGGTGCCCCTCTGCCTCTCTGGCCGGGGGTTGCCAGTGGTGCCAGATGTTGCAGTGCCCGACATGGCAACCCCAGAGGCAGGAGTGGGTGGACAACTGGGTCCTGGGGCTGGGCTGTGGAGCGATGGTATCCCAGTCGGGAGTCTTCTGTTCCAGCAGGGGTGGACACAGCAAATGGACCCCTGCAGATGGATGATGTGCAGGCACCAAATGGCAGGGCACGGTGGCAGCAGGCAGGCAGGCAGGCAGCAGCAGATGGCTCGTGGGAGGCTGCTCGGGGCTCTGGGGGGCAGTAATTCGGCCTTTTGGGCAGGAGCGTGGTCTTCTGTGTGCTTACGCGTGGCCAGCTTGATACGGAGTGATTTGGCACGTGAAAATCCTGCACGTCTGCGTGTAAATCGAGGAAAGGCCCTTAGCGCGTATGCACGTCAGCACGCATATGCGATTTCATTGGACCAAAGGCGCTTAGCGCGTGAGCGCGTCTGTGACGTGAGGCGCGCCGGTGTTTCCCTCATTACACGTGATGACAGAGCACACTTGGATTTCCACCAATCGCGTGTGGAACTTCCTGCGCACCCCAGAAATACACGTACCCAGGCCAATCGCGTGTACGCTCACTTCCCTCTGATTACACGCAATGACACTCGGACGTGCAGTTTTACCACGTGTGCTCGCATATGCGATTTCATTGGCCCAAAGGCCACCATGCGCAGCTTTGACATCACGCGCATGGCCGTAGAGAATGGCGCATGTAAAAATGAAGAGATACACGTCCGAGTGTCAAAGCGCGTAATTGGTGGAAATGGCCTCACTCATGACACTCATGCCCCCCCCTGGTTGAGGTTACCGTGGCTGACACCATCCATGCTCAGCCCTTGTTGGACCAGCCCACTGTGGAACCAGACCTGGCACAGGGTGACTCCATGGCTGACTTCCAGGTCAGCAGGTCTAGGCCACGTGCGCCGGTGAACGTTGGTGTCATCAGGCCACGTGGATCAGGGGCAGCGAGGTCATCTGCTGCCCCAAGTATGCAGGCTGGGGAGGCTGCAGGGGCAGCTGCGGCTCCATCCACCCCACCTCTCACATACCCATCCAGGACAGTGTCGGTCCAAGTGCATCATGCTGACATTCCCCCTGACACCATCACACTTTAGATAATGCCTGCACCAACTCCCATGCTGAGTGTGCAATCCCACGCTCCTGCCCCTAGTGTCCAGAGCGGCGCAGGACACTCCGGATCCCCACCACCTTCCAAGCTAAAGAGGAAGAGTGCTCGTCCAGTAGAGGCTGATGCCCCAGACACGGCTACACAGTCCGGCCCGTCAAGGAAGCCCAGCTTCAATGAGGCCGAACTGAATGCACTTGTAGAGTATGTGTCCGCACATGACTGCGAAATGGTGATTGTTGCAGGATCCAAGACCACACCTGCACAATGTCAGGCACGCTGGCAGACCATTGCGGACATCATAAGTGCCCTTGGAATCGTGAGGCGCACAGCTAATGAATGCTACAAGCGCTGGAATGACCTGAAGCGCAGGGCAAAGAATAAGCTGGCCTCAAGTCATGCCGCAACTCTAGTGACTGGAGGTGGGTCTCCAGCAGACGACATAGAACTCACTCCACATGAGCAGGTTGCTGGGACCTACGTCACGGAGGAACAAATCCAAGGTGTGGGAGAAGTGGCAGATTACGAGGCATTGTCCGGTGAGTGCACATGCATGTGTGTGTCATCCATGTCCATGGTGTGTGTGGGAGGGCTTCTGTTTGGGTGCCAGGGGAGGGTGTGTGTGCCTGAGTGGTTCGGCTCACCCATGTGCCTCTTCCTATACATTCTTGGCAACAGCATTTGGGTATAGCAGCATCCCTTCGGCCAACATTAGACATCCAGCCCAACACCACGCCAGTTGCCCTTGGAGTGTCATCTTGCCACAACACTGTTGCTTATTTACCTCTGTTTATTCAGGCAGATTGTTTGCATACCACCACTTTTACTCAGGATTTCTCAGTCCTATTGTCACATGTCTGACATGGCTATGGTACAGTGGACTGGCTCAGTTTCGTGGACATGATTAGTTTGGACATGTCCCTGTGCTATAGGACCATTTCTGACTGGCAGCTGCAGGTTAAACATTTGAACCATTACAATGAAAATAATCAATTATATGAACAAACTGGACTGAATGAACAATTGGTGACCTCCTCTCCCTCTTCACTTCATGGCTAGGGTACATGCCATCTGTGTGATGGCATGTGTATTTGACCTGCCAATCACTGGCCAATGTGTGATGCCACTGCTAGGCAGCATGCAGCAAATGTGTTCATCTTCCATCTTGGTGTCATCAATGTGTGCCATTTGCCTCCCCATCACACGCAGTGACGGTGCATGCATGGGAGTGTTTTAGTCATGTGGGACATGTGTCAATCAAGTACTGTTTTTGTAGCCTCTCAGCCCTAATTGTGTGCCATAGTGCTAATGCCTGTTTCCATTTGTTTTCTTTTATGTCTTTGCAGGGGAAGACGCACTTGATACTGCTGGGGTTATGGAGATGGTGCAGACCCAGGAGGGGTCTGAGGGCCGACCGACCACCAGTGAGGGACGTGGTGTGGTGGTGGGTGAGAAGCCACAACTGCTGCAGGTCGTGCTCTCAAGGGGTGTCTCTGGCTGCACCTCCCCTGAGCTGTACTCAGGTGTTGATTCGGATGATGAGACCTACGTGCCGTCGCAGGTGAGTGTTCCTGGGAGGGATTCTGTTCTGTCTAACCCACCTGCACCAGGGTTAGAACCCTCAATGGGGATGTCAGTGTTGGCAGGTACGCCTTTGGTGGTTACGGATGCAGGGTCACACTCCGCGACATCTGATCCTGTTCCTAGGCCAGCAGATCAGAGGGGGAATGCAGTCCTGCAGCCTCAGGCAGTGCCGGCACAGCAAGGCGCAGTTCGCCTTGCCCCAGACAGGTGTGGTGCCCGCCGACGTGGTTTCGTACGCCACCTGGCAATACCGCATGGGAGCAATCCATTTACGGTATGGCAACCCAACAGGCAGCATCATCAGAGATGATGGCTCAGGCCATGGATAGGGTGGCCATAGGGTGGCCACTTCCATTGTCCCCCCGAAAGGCTGATGGAGCGACTACAGCAGGAAACCGACTCCATCTGCCAGTCACACAGGAAGGACATGTTGGCGTCCGACAGGGACAGGCGGGCGGCACAGGCGACTCTGCAGGAAGCCATCTCCATAGAGTCCCAGGGCCACAGGGAAGCCCTGAGGCTGGAACTCCTTCACCTCAGGACGACCCTTGTTGAGCTTGAGGCTTCAACAAACTGAAGGACAGAACAGCAGCTGGAGCGTCTCACCCGTACGCTCTCAGCTGAGATGCAGGCAACTAGGGCGGAGGTCCGGGCATCCCGTGAGTTGTTGCATGGGGACCTCTGCACACTTATCCTCCAGAACGAGACCTACCACACCTGCATGCTTGCAGCCTTGTAGGAACAGACTAGGGCTTTGCGTGGGCTGCCTCCCATAGTGCCACCACCTCTGGATGCAGCTGCAGAGGGTGAGGATAGCGACAACAGTGATACTCCCACAATAGGGTAGCCGTGTAGGCCATGAGCCCATGGAGGTGTTTTTTTTTCGCAAGATCCACACAGGTGGGTTTTGGTGTGCACCCTGTCCTCGGACCTCCTGGGTGGCCTCCCCAACCCCGCCGGGCCCATTAATGGCCATTTTATTTTATTTATTTTTTTGCAACAGTGTGTTGCCTTGTGTGGCTCCTGTGGGCATACGCTGCATTGTGGCTGGGCACATGCAGGCTTGTCATGGATTTTGTTCAACTGCTTGGGTTTTTGTCACACACACCCCCCCTGCTTCCCGTTTCCATGGGCTTGCAAAGGGTGTGCCCAAGTGACATTGACGTACATGGTGACATTGGACTCCCATGAGCTGTGTGGGCAGTCTGTAGTCAATACTGTGTATACATTCATAGTGCATATTGTTGTTGTATTGTACGCTGCGTGGTGTATTGATATGTGCCTCTGCATCCATCTCATCCTCCATATTCGCAGGTCCATTCCTCATGTCTTCACAATGCGGTCCACCTTGGAACTGGAGTCCATGTTGTAAGCAGTGCAGCTACACTCTTGCGTGGCGCTAACACTGTATACTTGGAAGTGTTCGGAGGGCTGTCATCATCAGGTGGTGAGGCTAGCTAATTTCTAAGTCTGTAATGTCATGTTTAAGGTAGGTTGGAGGTTGTGTAGGTGATTGGTATTCTTGGTAAGTAGTTGGTAATGTGGGTTGTAGGTCCTGCATTACTGTGAGCATTTCATGTGTGGACATGTTTCCATTAGGGACACTGTAGCTGCTGACACTTAGGGCATGTTGTGGGGATTCATTTCTTTCCTCTCACATTGCATGACATGCCATGATGTGTTGTGTGGCCATGCCGGGGAGGGGATGGGTGACATGGCACTGTTTTCATGTAGTATTTTGCAAGTAGGTATTCATTTCTGCAGCATGGAAGTGTCTTTTCATGACACTGCATTGGTGGTGTTTGTGTAGGTTGGGATGCACACATTGTGACACTTCCACATGAACAATCTCAGGCTGATATCCTTTTGACAGTTGACAGTCTCTTTGTTCGTCTTAATTGTCAGGTCGAGTCATGATTGCTTATCAGATGGTATGGTCCAGGCCTGTGTGCACTCCACTGGGGTGTGATTTCGATGTGAAGTAATTAGCCACCAGCTGTGTACGGGCTGCCTCACCCCGACCCCTCTCCCCTCCCATGCGCAGTGGGCGTGCATGTGGTTGGGGATGTGGGGGCACCACCATGTCCACAGCCAGGCCCCGGTGTGTTGCAACATTGTGCAGGACACATGCTGCCACTATGATCCTGCACACTACTGGGGGCGCATATAACAGCTGCCCGCCAGAACGGTCAAGGGAGCGAAAGCGTGACTTGAGCACTCCGAATGTGCGCTCCACTATGCCCCGGGTTGCAATATGGGCTGTGTTGTATCTTACCTCTGGAGGCGTGATGGGGTTCCGAATTGGCGTCATCATGTGGGTGCTCAGAGGGTAGGCACTGTCCCCTGGTGAGGAGGTGATGGGTATCATTAGTGGGGTAGTGACATAACTCTGCATCTGACATGCACGCATGTGCAGTAGCATTTATACTCACCAAGCAGCCATGTATCACCATGCCGCCCAGCTTCTAGGTCCCGGTTTAGGATAGACATTCGGTAAATGAAGCTGTCATGGGTGGACCCTGGATAGTTGGCATATACTGAGGTGATGATTCCCTTAGCATTACATACTACCTGCACGTTGATGGAATGCCAGTGCTTGCGGTTCCTATAGATGTGCTCAGATGCCCTGGGGGGACGTAGTGCCACATGGGTGCAGTCAATGGCACCTAGCACTTTTGGGAATTGTGCCACACCGTAGAAATCGAGGGTGGCAGCCTGCCTTTCTGCAGGTGTCCTGGGCAGGTATATGTGCCTACGGACTGATGGGCGTGCAGTGATGATGTTCAAGACCTGGTGTAGGCAGCGCGACTGCGTGGCCTGTGACACCCCACCCACTATGGCACTTGTCTGCTGAAATGATCCTGTGGCCAAGAAGTGCAGTACATTGAGGACCTTCTCCAGGGGGCTGAGTGCTTGGGAGCACAGGGTGGGTGATGTGAGGTCATCCTCCCACTCACTGACCAGGTCCAGTATTATGTGTGGGGGAAACCTGTACCTCCCATACACCCGGTCATCAGGCATCCCAAAAAGGCTGGTTCTGGGAGTGAAAATTTGGGCCCTCACTATCCTCCTCCTCCTCCTTTGGTAACCCACGGCCACTGCTGCTAGGAATGGTATATTCATCCTGGCGTATGAGCTTGTTTGTTGTTTGCACGCACTTTTATGCTGCGCGGGTCGACGTACGCCTGCTTCATGCTGGCGTACGTGTCTCAGGATTGGACCATTTTTCGGCACATCGTAGGCGAACGTGTGAATCTTCCCGCCCACCCCAAGAATACACGTAGCACGCTCTCACAGGCACAGTCGCGGGTAAATATTCCCGCCCACCCCTGGAATACATGTACCCTACTCTCACAGGCCCAATCGCGTGTGGAAGTTCACATGCACCCCGAAGTACACGTACCCAGGCCAATCGCGTGTGGGACCTCCCGCGCACCCCGAAGTACACGTACCCAGGCCAAACGCATGTGGGACTTTCCGCACACCCCGAAGTACACGTACCCAGGCTAATCGCGTGTGGAAGTTCACGCGCACCCCGAAGTACACGTACCCAGGCTAATCGCGTGTGGAACTTCCCGCGCACCCCGTAGTACACATACCCAGGCAAATCGCATGTGGAAGTTCACGCGCACCCCGAAGTACACGTACCCAGGCTAATCGCGTGTGGAACTTCGCGCGCACCCTGAGGTACACATACCCAAGCCAATCGCGTGTGGAACTTCCCGCGCACCCCGAAGTACACGTACCCAGGCAAATCGCACGGCTGGGGGGTGGGGGTGGTGGGAGACATGAGTGGGGGCATGGTGGAGGCTGCCCCTGGTGGCTGGGGGGTGGGGGTAATAGGGGACATGAGTGGGGGCCTGGTGGAGGCTGCCCCTGCACTGTTGGGGGGTGGGGGTGGTGGTAGACATGAGTGGGGGCCTGGTGGAGGCTGCCCCTGCACTGCTGGGGGGTGGGGGTAATAGGGGACATGAGTGGGGGCCTGGTGGAGGCTGCCCCTGCACTGCTGGGGGGTGTGTGCGGTGGTAGACATGAGTGGGGGCCTGGTGGAGGCTGCCCCTGGTGGCTGGGGGGTGGGGGTAATAGGGGACATGAGTGGGGTGTACGCTCACTTCCCTCCGATTACACGCAATGACACTCGGACGTGCAGTTTTACCACGTGTGCTCGCATATGCGATTTCATTGGCCCAAAGGCCACCATGCGCAGCTGTGACATCACGTGCATGGCCGTAGAGAATGGCGCATGTAAAAATGAAGAGCTACACGTCCGAGTGTCAAAGCGCGTAATTGGTGGAAATGGCCTCATTGCGTATGCGCGTCTGTGACGTGTGTATAAAAGGTACGTGTAGAACGCCATTTCCTTGTATGTGCTTTTCGTGGAGAGCGAGTGGGTGAAATCTGTACTTCTTGTCGGTTCACACGCGATTTACTTCACGGCGTTTCCAGTTCGTACTCCCTGTTACCTCTGACAGCTTTTTCTCTTTTCCTCTTTTTCCTGAGCCTGTTCCTCAAACAGCGTTCCCTACTACTGTTGTCCTGTCTCCTCAGACAGCGTACAATTCTTCTTTTGGCGGGGGTGTTGCCAACGCGCACACGCGCATATTTTTCACGCTTTTGTTCCTGGTGGACGGTGAGTCGCGCACGTATTTAACATCTGTGCTTGCCCCGTGTGTCGCGTACCCCTTCAGAGGTCATTCTAGGCTGCGTGTGACATGCATGCGTTCATTCTTGTCTTCCTGGATGCCACAGCGTAGTGCAGGTTTATTTTTCCACGCACGTGTTCTAGGAGGGGTTGCGTGTACCTTACTTTGCTTTTTTGGGGTGCCTGTGGGGTGCCTGTGCGTTGCGTGACCCGTCATCTTTCCCCAGGGGTGACATACAGCCTTGCTAGAGCACTAGGGTACGATTACCATCTGGTACCCAACCCCTTTGACCCCCAATTGCCCAGGACAATAGTTCACATCGACTCCCATACGCACAATAACATCAGTGCCATGGCTGGGAGGCGAACAAGCCGTAAGGGTGGCAAAGGTGGCCGAGCCCCAAGTGGTGGCCGTGGTTGATCTGGTAGGGGACGTGGCCGTGACTTGCAGGGTGCCCCTAGCCCCCCATGTGTGGAGGAGCAGTCAGGGACACTCATGCCCCCCCCCAGTTGAGGTTACCGTGGCTGACACCATCCATGCTCAGCCCTTGTTGGACCAGCCCACTGTGGAACCAGACCTGGCACAGGGTGACTCCATGGCTGACTTCCAGGTCAGCAGGTCTAGGCCACGTGCGCCGGTGAACGGTGGTGTCATCAGGCCACGTGGATCAGGGGCAGCTAGGTCATCTGCTGCCCCACGTATGCAGGCTGGGGAGGCTGCAGGGGCAGCTGCGGCTCCATCCACCCCACCTCTCACATACCCATGCAGGACAGTGTCGGTCCAAGTGCATCATGCTGACATTCCCCCTGACACCATCACACTTTAGATAATGCCTGCACCAACTCCCATGCTGAGTGTGCAATCCCACGCTCCTGCCCCTAGTGTCCAGAGCGGCGCAGGACACTCCGGATCCCCACCACCTTCCAAGCTAAAGAGGAAGAGTGCTCGTCCAGTAGAGGCTGATGCCCCAGACACGGCTACACAGTCCGGCCCGTCAAGGAATCCCAGCTTCAATGAGGCCGAACTGAATGCACTTGTAGAGTATGTGTCCGCACATGACCGCGAAATGGTGATTGTTGCAGGATCCAAGACCACACCTGCACAATGTCAGGCACACTGGCAGACCATTGCGGACATAATAAGTGCCCTTGGAATCGTGAGGCGCACAGCTAATGAATGCTACAAGCGCTGGAATGACCTGAAGCGCAGGGCAAAGAATAAGCTGGCCTCAAGTCATGCCGCAACTCTAGTGACTGGAGGTGGGTCTCCAGCAGACGACATAGAACTCACTCCACATGAGCAGGTTGCTGGGACCTACGTCACGGAGGAACAAATCCAAGGTGTGGGAGAAGTGGCAGATTACGAGGCATTGTCCGGTGAGTGCACATGCATGTGTGTGTCATCCATGTGCATGGTGTGTGTGGGAGGGCTTCTGTTTGGGTGCCAGGGGAGGGTGTGTGTGCCTGAGTGGTTCGCTCACCCATGTGCCTCTTCCTATACATTCTTGGCAACAGCATTTGGGTATAGCAGCATCCCTTCGGCCAACATTAGACATCCAGCCCAACACCACGCCAGTTGCCCTTGGAGTGCCATCTTGCCACAACACTGTTGCTTATTTACCTCTGTTTATTCAGGCAGATTGTTTGCATACCACCACTTTTACTCGGGATTTCTCAGTCCTATTGTCACATGTCTGACATGGCTATGGTACAGTGGACTGGCTCAGTTTCGTGGACATGATTAGTTTGGACATGTCCCTGTGCTATAGGACCATTTCTGACTGGCAGCTGCAGGTTAAACATTTGAACCATTACAATGAAAATAATCAATTATATGAACAAACTGGACTGAATGAACAATTGGTGACCTCCTCTCCCTCTTCACTTCATGGCTAGGGTACATGCCATCTGTGTGATGGCATGTGCATTTGACCTGCCAATCACTGGCCAATGTGTGATGCCACTGCTAGGCAGCATGCAGCAAATGTGTTCATCTTCCATCTTGGTGTCATCAATGTGTGCCATCTGCCTCCCCATCACACGCAGTGACGGTGCATGCATGGGAGTGTTTTAGTCATGTGGGACATGTGTCAATCAAGTACTGTTTTTGTAGCCTCTCAGCCCTAATTGTGTGCCATAGTGCTAATGCCTGTTTCCATTTGTTTTCTTTTATGTCTTTGCAGGGGAAGACGCACTTGATACTGCTGGGGTTGTGGAGATGGTGCAGACCCAGGAGGGGTCTGAGGGCCGACCGACCACCAGTGAGGGACGTGGTGTGGTGGTGGGTGAGAAGCCACAACTGCTGCAGGTCGTGCTCTCAAGGGGTGTCTCTGGCTGCACCTCCCCCGAGCTGTACTCAGGTGTTGATTCGGATGATGAGACCTACGTGCCGTCGCAGGTGAGTGTTCCTGGGAGGGATTCTGTTCTGTCTAACCCACCTGCACCAGGGTTAGAACCCTCAATGGGGATGTCAGTGTTGGCAGGTACGCCTTTGGTGGTTACGGATGCAGGGTCACACTCCGCGACATCTGATCCTGTTCCTAGGCCAGCAGATCAGAGGGGGAATGCAGTCCTGCAGCCTCAGGCAGTGCCGGCACAGCCAGGCGCAGTTCGCCTTGCCCCAGACAGGTGTGGTGCCCGCCGACGTGGTTGCCGTACGCCACCTGGCAATACCGCATGGGAGCAATCCATTTACGGTATGGCAACCCAACAGGCAGCATCATCAGAGATGATGGCTCAGGCCATGGATAGGGTGGCCACTTCCATTGTCCCCCCGAAAGGCTGATGGAGCGACTACAGCAGGAAACCGACTCCATCTGCCAGTCACACAGGAAGGACATGTTGGCGTCCGACAGGGACAGGCGGGCGGCACTGGCGACTCTGCAGGAAGCCATCTCCATAGAGTCCCAGGGCCACAGGGAAGCCCTGAGGCTGGAACTCCTTCACCTCAGGACGACTCTTGTTGAGCTTGAGGCTTCAACAAACCGAAGGACAGAACAGCAGCTGGAGCGTCTCACCCGTACGCTCTCAGCTGAGATGCAGGCAACTAGGGCAGAGGTCCGGGCATCCCGTGAGTTGTTGCATGGGGACCTCTGCACACTTATCCTCCAGAACGAGACCTACCACACCCGCATGCTTGCAGCCTTGGAGGAACAGACTAGGGCTTTGCGTGGGCTGCCTCCCATAGTGCCACCACCTCTGGATGCAGCTGCAGAGGGTGAGGATAGCGACAGCAGTGATACTCCCACAATAGGGTAGCCGTGTAGGCCATGAGCCCATAGAGGTGTTTTTTTTTCGCAAGATCCACACAGGTGGGTTTTGGTGTGCACCCTGTCCTCTGACCTCCTGGGTGGCCTCCCCAACCCCGCCGGGCCCATTAATGGCCATTTTATTTTTTTATTTTTTTTTTTTGCAACAGTGTGTTGCCTTGTGTGGCTCCCGTGGGCATACGCTGCATTGTGGCTGGGCACATGCAGGCTTGTCATGTATTTTGTTCAGATGCTTGGGTTTTTGTCACACACACCCCTCCTGCGTCCCGTTTCCATGGGCTTGCAAAGGGTGTGCCCAAGTGACATTGACGTACATGGTGACATTGGACTCCCATGAGCTGTGTGGGCAGTCTGTAGTCAATACTGTGTATACATTCATAGTGCATATTGTTGTTGTATTGTACACTGCGTGGTGTATTGATATGTGCCTCTGCATCCATCTCATCCTCCATATTTGCAGGTCCATTCCTCATGTCTTCACAATGCGGTCCACCTTGGAACTGGAGTCCATGTTGTAAGCAGTGCACCTACACTCTTGCGTGGCGCTAACACTGTATACTTGGAAGTGTTCGGAGGGCTGTCATCATCAGGTGGTGAGGCTAGCTAATTTCTAAGTCTGTAATGTCATGTTTAAGGTAGGTTGGAGATTGTGTAGGTGATTGGTATTCTTGGTAAGTAGTTGGTAATGTGGGTTGTAGGTCCTGCATTACTGTGAGCATTTCATGTGTGGACATGTTTCCATTAGGGACACTGTAGCTGCTGACACTTAGGGCATGTTGTGGGGATTCATATCTTTACTCTCACATTGCATGACATGCCATGGTGTGTTGTGTGGCCATGCCGGGGAGGGGATGGGTGACATGGCACTGTTTTCATGTAGTATTTTGCAAGTAGGTATTCATTTCTGCAGCATGGAAGTGTCTTTTCATGACACTGCATTGGTGGTGTTTGTGTAGGTAGGGATGCACACATTGTGACACTTCCACATGAACAATCTCAGGCTGATATGGTTTTGACAGTTGACAGTCTCTTTGTTCGTCTTAATTGTCAGGTCGAGTCATGATTGCTTATCAGATGGTATGGTCCAGGCCTGTGTGCACTCCACTGGGGTGTGATTTCGATGTGAAGTAATTAGCCACCAGCTGCGTACGGGCTGCCTCATCCCGTGCCCTCTCCCCTCCCATGCGCAGCGGGCGTGCATGTGGTTGGGGATGTGGGGGCACCACCATGTCCACGGCCAGGCCCCGGTGTGTTGCAACATTGTGCAGGACACATGCTGCCACTATGATCCTGCACACTACTGGGGGCGCATATAACAGCTGCCCGCCAGAACGGTCAAGGGGGCGAAAGCGTGACTTGAGCACTCCGAATGTGCGCTCCACTATGCCCCGGGTTGCAATATGGGCTGTGTTGTATCTTACCTCTGGAAGCGTGATGGGGTTCCGAATTGGCGTCATCATGTGGGTGCTCAGAGGGTAGGCACTGTCCCCTGGTGAGGAGGTGATGGGTATCATTAGTGGGGTAGTGACATAACTCTGCATCTGACATGCATGCATGTGCAGTGGCATTTATACTCTCCAAGCAGCCATGTATCGCCATGCCGCCCAGCTTCTAGGTCCCGGCTTAGGATAGACATTCGGTAAATGAAGCTGTCATGGGTGGACCCTGGATAGTTGGCATATACTGAGGTGATGATTCCCTTAGCATTACATACTACCTGCACGTTGATGGAATGCCAGTGCTTGCGGTTCCTATAGATGTGCTCAGATGCCCTGGGGGGACGTAGTGCCACATGGGTGCAGTCAATGGAACCTAGCACTTTTGGGAATTGTGCCACACCGTAGAAATCGAGGGTGGCAGCCTGCCTTTCTGCAGGTGTCCTGGGCAGGTATATGTGCCTACAGACTGATGGGCGTGCAGTGATGATGTTCAAGACCTGGTGTAGGCAGCGTGACTGCGTGGCCTGTGACACCCCACCCACTATGGCACTTGTCCGCTGAAATGATCCTGTGGCCAAGAAGTGCAGTACATTGAGGACCTTCTCCAGGGGGCTGAGTGCTTGGGAGCACAGGGTGGGTGATGTGAGGTCATCCTCCCACTCACTGACCAGGTCCAGTATTATGTGTGGGGGAAACCTTTACCTCCCATACACCCGGTCATCAGGCATCCCAAAAAGGCTGGTTCTGGGAGTGAAAATTTGGGCCCTCACTATCCTCCTCCTCCTCCTTTGGTAACCCACGGCCACTGCTGCTAGGAATGGTATATTCATCCTGGCGTATGAGCTTGTTTGTTGTTTGCACGCACTTTTATGCTGCGCGGGTCGACGTACGCCTGCTTCATGCTGGCGTACGTGTCTCAGGATTGGACCATTTTTCGGCACATCGTAGGCGAACGTGTGAATCTTCCCGCCCACCCCAAGAATACACGTAGCACGCTCTCACAGGCACAGTCGCAGGTAAATATTCCCGCCCACCCCTGGAATACATGTACCCCACTCTCACAGGCCCAATCGCGTGTGGAGGTTCACGTGCACCCCGAAGTACACGTACCCAGGCCAATCGCGTGTGGGACTTCCCGCGCACCCCGAAGTACACGTACCCAGGCCAAACGCGTGTGGGACTTTCCGCACACCCCGAAGTACACGTATCCAGGCTAATCGCATATGGATGTTCACGCGCACCCCGAACTACACGTACCCAGGCTAATTGCGTGTGGAACTTCCCGCGCACCCCGTAGTACACGTACCCAGGCAAATCGCGTGTGGAAGTTCACGCGCACCCCGAAGTACACGTACCCAGGCTAATCGCGTGTGGAACTTCGCGCACACCCTGAGGTACACATACCCAGACCAATCGCGTGTGGAACTTCCTGCGCACCCCGAAGTACACGTACCCAGGCAAATCGCACGGCTGGTGGGTGGGGGTGGTGGGAGACATGAGTGGGGGCATGGTGGAGGCTGCCCCTGGTGGCTGGGGGGTGGGGGTAATAGGGGACATGAGTGGGGGCCTGGTGGAGGCTGCCCCTGCACTGTTGGGGCGTGGGGGTGGTGGTAGACATGAGTGGGGGCCTGGTGGAGGCTGCCCCTGCACTGCTGGGGGGTGGGGGTAATAGGGGACATGAGTGGGGGCCTGGTGGAGGCTGCCCCTGCACTGCTGGGGGGTGTGTGCGGTGGTAGACATGAGTGGGGGCCTGGTGGAGGCTGCCCCTGGTGGCTGGGGGTTGGGGGTAATAGGGGACATGAGTGGGGGCCTGGTGGAGGCTGCCCCTGCACTGCTGGGGGGTGGGGGTGGTGGGAGACATGAGTGGGGGCCTGGTGGAGGCTGCCCCTGGTGGCTGGGGGGTGGGGGTGGTGGTAGACATGAGTGGGGGCCTGGCGGAGGCTGCCCCTGCACTGCTGGGGGATGGGGGTAATAGGGGACATGAGTGGGGGCCTGGTGGAGGCTGCCCCTGCACTGCTGGGGGGTGGGGGTAATAGGGGACATGAGTGGGGGCCTGGTGGAGGCTGCCCCTGGAGGCTGGGCGGTGGGGGTTGTGGTAGACATGAGTGGGGGCCTGGTGGAGGCTGCCCCTGCACTGCTGGGGGATGGGGGTGGTAGGAGACATGAGTGGGGGCCTGGTGGAGGCTGCCCCTGGTGGCTGGGGGTGGGGGTGGTGGGAGACATGAGTGGGGGCCTGGTGGAGGCTGCCCCTGCACTGCTGGGGGATGGGGGTGGTGGGAGACATGAGTGGGGGCCTGGTGGAGGCTGCCCCTGGTGGCTGGGGGGTGGGGGTGGTGGTAGACATGAGTGGGGGGGCTGGTGGAGGCTGCCCCTGCACTGCTGGGGGGTGGGGGTGGTGGGAGACATGAGTGGGGGCCTGGTGGAGGCTGCCCCTGGTGGCTGGGGGATAATAGGGGACATGAGTGGGGGCCTTGTGGAGGCTGCCCCTGCACTGCTGGGGGGTGGGGTGGTGGTAGACATGAGTGGGGGCCTGGTGGAGGCTGCCCCTGCACTGCTGGGGGGTGGGGGTAATAGGGGACATGAGTGGGGGCCTGGTGGAGGCTGCCCCTGCACTGCTGGGGGGTGGGGGTGGTGGTTGACATGAGTGGGGGCCTGGTGGAGGCTGCCCCTGGTGGCTGGGGGTGGTGGTAGACATGAGTGGGGGCCTGGTGGAGGCTGCCCCTGCACTGCTGGGGGGGTGGGGGTGGTGGGAGACATGAGTGGGGGCCTGGTGGAGGCTGCCCCTGGTGGCTGGGGGGTGAGGGTGGTGGTAGACATGAGTGGGGGCCTGGTGGAGGCTGCCCCTGCACTGCTGGGGGGTGGGGGTGGTGGGAGACATGAGTGGGGGCCTGCTGGAGGCTGCCCCTGGTGGCTGGGGGGTGGGGGTAATAGGGGACATGAGTGGGGGCCTGGTGGAGGCTGCCCCTGCACTGCTGGGGGGTGGGGTGGTGGGAGACATGAGTGGGGGCCTGGTGGAGGCTGCCCCTGCACTGCTGGGGGGTGGGGGTGGTGGGAGACATGAGTGAGGGCCTGGTGGAGGCTGCCCCTGGTGGCTGTGGCGTGGGGGTGGTGGGAGACATGAGTGGGGGCCTGGTGGCGGCTGCACCTGCACGTCTGGAGGGTGGGGGTGGTGGTAGACATGAGTGGGGGCCTGGTGGAGGCTGCCCCTGGTGGCTGGGGGGTGGGGGTGGTGGGAGACATGAGTGGGGGCCTGGTGGAGGCTGCCCCTGCACTGCTGGGGGTGGGGGTGGTGGTAGACATGAGTGGGGGCCTGGTGGAGGCTGCCCCTGCACTGCTGGGGGGTGGGGGTGGTGGGAGACATGAGTTGGGGCCTGGTTGAGGCTTCCCCTGGTGGCTGGGGGGTGGGGGTGGTGGTAGACATGAGTGGGGGCCTGGTGGAGGCTGCCCCTGCACTGCTGGGGGGTGGGGGTAATAGGGGACATGAGTGGGGGCCTGGTGGAGGCTGCCCCTGGTGGCTGGGGGATGGGGGTGGTGGTAGACATGAGTGGGGGCCTGGTGGAGGGTGCCCCTGCACTGCAGGGGGTTGGGGGTGGTGGGAGACATGAGTGGGGGCCTGGTGGGGGCTGCCCCTGCACTGCTGGGGGGTGGGGGTGGTGGGAGACATGAGTGGGGGCCTGGTGGAGGCTGCCCCTGGTGGCTGGGGGGTGGGGGTGGTGGTAGACATGAGTGGGGGCCTGGTGGAGGCTGCCCCTGCACTGCTGTGGGGTGGGGGTGGTGGGAGACATGAGTGGGGGCCTGATGGAGGCTGCCCCTGCACTGCTGGGGGGTGGGGGTGGTGGGAGACATGAGTGGGGGCCTGGTGGAGGCTGCTGCTGCACTGCTGGGGGTTGGGGGTGGTGAGAGACATGAGTGGGGGCCTGGTGGAGGCTGCCCCTGGTGGTTGGGGGCTGGGGGTGGTGGGAGACATGAGTGGGGGCCTGGTGGAGGCTGCCCCTGGTGGCTGGGGGTTGGGGGTGGTGGTAGACATGAGTGGGGGCCTGGTGGAGGCTGCCCCTGCACTGCTGGGGGGTGGGGGTGGTGGGAGACATGAGTGGGGGCCTGGTGGAGGCTGCCCCTGGTGGCTGGGGGGTGGGGGTAATAGGGGACATGAGTGGGGGCCTGGTGGAGGCTGCCCCTGCACTGCTGGGGGGTGGGGGTGGTGGGAGACATGAGTGGGGGCCTGGTGGAGGCTGCCCCTGCACTGCTGGGGGGTGGGGGTGGTGGGAGACATGAGTGGGGGCATGGTGGAGGCTGCCCCTGGTGGCTGTGGGGTGGGGGTGGTGGGAGACATGAGTGGGGGCCTGGTGGAGGCTGCCCCTGCACTGCTGGGGGTTGGGGGTGGTGGTAGACATGAGTGGGGGCCTGGTGGAGGCTGCCCCTGGTGGTTGGGGGGTGGGGGTGGTGGGAGACATGAGTGGGGGCCTGGTGGAGGCTGCCCCTGCACTGCTGGGGGGTGGGGGGTGGTAGACATGAGTGGGGGCCTGGTGGAGGCTACCCTGCACTGCTGGGGGGTGGGGGTGGTGGGAGACATGAGTGGGGCCTGGTGGAGGCTGCCCCTTGTGGCTGGGGGGTGGGGGTGGTGGTAGACATGAGTGGGGGCCTGGTGGAGGCTGCCCCTGCACTGCTGGGGGCTGGGGGTAATAGGGGACATGAGTGGGGGCCTGGTGGAAGCTGCCCCTGCACTGCTGGGGGGTGGGGGTAATAGGGGACATGAGTGGGGGCCTGGTGGAGGCTGCCCCTGGTGGCCTGGGGGGTGGGAGTGGTGGGAGACATGTGTTGGTGATGAGTAGTGCAAGGTGACATGTGGGTTGGCTTGTGGGCATGGCCATGGTGGATGGGTTGCCTGTGGGACATGAGCAGGGGTGCAGGGTAGTACCCTGTGGTGTGGGCTGCCTGCAGGGGCCATGGAAGGTGTAGAGTGAACACCTGGGGGGACCCACATGGCCAAATCACGTGTAGCATTCCCCGGCACCACCGAAATACACGTACCCTGCAGAAATCGCGTGTGAATCTTCCGCGCACATCGGAATACACGTACCCAGGCCAATCGCGTGTGGATCTTCCTGCGCACCCCGAAGTACACGTACCCAGGCCAATCGCGTCTGGAACTTCCCGCGCACCCCCACCTAGCCAGGCCAATCGCGTGTGGAACTTCCCGCGCACCCCGTAGTACACATACCCAGGCCAATCGCGTGTGGAACTTCCCACGCACCCCCACCTACCCAGGCCAACCGCGTGTGGAACTTCCCGCGCACCCCGTAGTACATGTACCCAGGCTAATCGCGTGTGGAACTTCCCGCACACCCCGAAGTACACGTACCCAGGCTAATCGCATGTGGAACTTCACGCGCACCCAGGAACACGCGCACACGCTATTTTTCACACAGCGGGTGTCCGTGTTTGTCGGTGCCCGTTTTCACCTCATTTGTCCTAGAGGGCCACTGTATGGGCCATTCATCATGGCTGTATATGGGTGCTTTTTGTTAGCGCACATTTTGACGCACATTTTTTTCAGTCGCAGGGGCGCTACCGCCTGCTTTCTTGTGGCATACTTGTTTGGCCCTGTGCGCGTCTTTGACCGTGCGCTGGTTTGCCCTATTCTATTCCATGAATACGGGTTGTAGTCGAGCGTGTGGGCGTTCCTCGCACTTGCCTCCTGTGCTTCCTCCGTGACACCCATATTTTCACGTGTTGTTCCCCATTCCGAGTGTTACGCCCCGTGTTCCGCCTACTTTTGTGATGTGCGCCGCGCTATGTGCGATTTCGCAGTGGCCGTGGCGCACGCTGTTGGATGACCTGTGCGCTGGCGTGCGCGGCGCCCATTTTTAGCGCACATCCAATGTTTTTCTCGCGCTCGGACTTCCATGAATCGCTGTGCGTTGGTTTTCCTGCGATTTTCGCACTTGCACTGTGATTTTCGCACTTTTCCTGCGATTCGCACGTTTTGGCACCTCTGCGCGAAAAATAATCTCAAAGGATGACCCTAAGGGTCCCCAGTAACACTGTCCATAAGTAGCTGTGTGCTACAATAGTAAAATATAGATGCAATTAGACCTATGTAGCAGACTAGACTCAATAGTACAGGTAGATTACAAAGAATAGAGTTCCAAAAGACAGAGCCCCTAAAAATGAATGAGTGAAAAATGGTTCCACTCTTTCAGGTTTAAAGAAAAGGGTCCAGAAGTCTAGCAAAACGTGCTGGGGGTTTCACTAGGAGAGGGGGTGAAGCATACAAATGATAAATCTCACTGGCACATGTGACAGATCATGAATGACTCTGAGGGGTGGGCAAACACCCGGCACATGCATATTTCTTAGGGGTGTGATAGCACACAGTACACTCCCTACTGCGCTCACTCTCCCACACAATGCCTAGGATGCCTTTGTGAATCAATGACATGAATCGTGTGCACACCACGTGGGCACAAGTACACCATGCTGCCAACTAATCTAACAGCTCTGGGTAAACTCACCTACTATTATACTTTGGTCGTGGATATCTCCATAGGAAAGTCCTTTGTAAAGGGAAACTTAATTTCACCACATCGGGGAGATCCTGAGGATTTGCCACTAACTGTGAGACTATGCATGGATGAATATGGCGGCGTGAACACATACCCGACCCTACAAACTCATTAAGAGTATAAAGCAGTAACCTGAATAAGAGGTTCAATGTTCACAAATATGTGTCTATTTATGTTCTGTGTCAAAGCATTTATAAGACAATAATACTCATCTATGATTAAAAAATACAAAATCAACCTATGTGGTTTAAATAGATTGGCCATTGAATTAACTTTCTAATCGAGTTTCCGAAATGATGCTAGAATTATATGCATGGCCGGTGTACTGTGTGTCTTTGCAAGCAAGCTGTATGCCCTAATAATCTTGTGTTGATGAAACATCTGCAATCATTCAAATAATATCAGAATGCATTATTGATGTTCAACAGAAAGAACAACAAGAGAACCCTGTGGTTAAAGCCGTAAACCTTGTGCATCGCTGCAAATACAGCCGGATAATGCAATGAAGAGTAATTAAGAAGCCACAAAAACATATAAAAGACAGACGACATAATGCCAACAGTTGATGGCTTGACAAACAGTACTTGTTTTGAAAGCAACCTGTTCTTGGAAAGGGTTTTGCTCATCCCTACCACTGTACTCGTGAACATCTCCTGATGCCACATAATTTGATTTCAAAGTGTATGCCTTTGTTTAAATATAAACAATTCTTCTGAATCTAATAATTCACTTTTTGGAAATTTATACCGTATATATACCGGGAATATACTGTATTTTCTATACATCCTTTCAATTTCTGAGGAAGGGAAAGCCTCAGCACGTTTGAGTTCCTTCCAGTCCATACATTTATGCATCACCACTCCATGAGTTTTTTTGTCTGGGTCAGGCTCCTGGTTCAGCGCAAATAATAAAGCACCGTCGGGTCTGAGCAGTTAGCTCGATAGTCACTTTACATAAAAGTGAGCACTTCACAAACTGAATGGCAGCAAGCAGTGCACCCCGCAGTCAGAGCTTTCTGCTCATAGGGTGCTAATCAGTGCTCAGTGGATCTGTATTATTGAACAGTAGACTAGGTCATCCACAATGCCTGGCCCCAGCCTTTGGAACTCCCAATAGAACTGAGACTTTAATGCATAATTAACATAATTAACGAATCAGATGAGTGCCTCCACTTACATCGACAATAATTTGGTCACCTGGGCAGGAAGGAGTCAGCCCACTCAAGATCGTAAATACTGTGTGGAAAGATGTAAACAGCACTCATAAAAGTCACAATCTACAGGCCAGTGTGAAAAAAGCACGCTGTCTTCCTTTATTTACTCCCATCGCAAATAAAAATTATGCTATCATGTATTTCTCTTAAAAAAATACAATTTCTTTAATGTGTAGAGTAGGTGAGAGGAAACTAAACTCTTTTCTCCTATTCTGGTCTCCAACTTGCATGTTTCAATTCCATATGTATATGAGTATGAGGTCTTATTTTATTTAAGCAATATCGTATGCAAGGATGCTATCCTCCTACTGCCTCATCCAGAAAAATGTCCCCTAATTGCATCACAGTCCTCCCTATACTTGGACCTTTGCTGAGCAGCACAGTTCAGGATGCAAACTAAGAGCCACAAGATGCTCTTCGAGGGAACACCAATCAGGAAGACATTGCCTCATCCCAGCAACACCAGGGACAATATCAGAGAGACCAAGCACTGATAGACTAGGCGATCAGGTGACAAGAGTGTGTGTCATCCCTTCTGAACTTCCTAGGGGCGTCCAGCCAAGGGACTCCCAGTGAAGGGCGGAACAGTGAAGGGTAAAGACCATCCATTGACCAGCCACTTTTCCTCTTAGTCTATGAGCTTTTGCCTTTCTCCCTGCTGCAGCTGTGAGTACCCCAAGCTTCCTAATTACTGTACTGTCTTCTCCACGGTACAACATCCTTTCATCGCGGGATGTTTTTTCGCACGGTTTTGCTACTCTTGCAGCCCTACACAACTCCAAACTATCTTTTATTCTTCACTCTCCTCGACTGTCTGACAGAGGTGGAGGTGTCTGACACCTACTCTCTTCCCTTCCTCAATGCCTCACAAATCTCCAATGCGATGTCCTCTGCTACCTCTTTTATTCACCATCTCTACTATTGCTCTGCTTCACTCGGTTCACAGCATCTCCAGCTATCTCCCTCCTGGTCTCACTGGAGAATTTTTTGATTATCTTGGGCAACTACTTGATTCTCTTTCCACTAAACATCACCTCATTCTCTTAGGTGATCTTAACCTTCCCTCTCCAACCAATGCTCAGAAATCTGAACTTCAGTGTTTTCTTAGTGACCATACTCTCCACTCAATCCATAACCTACTCTCTAAATCACTCATACTACTGTCACACCACCAGTGCTTAATTTGTAAAAAAATAAGTGCCAGTGCCCAAAAAATATTGACCCCTTAATGCCGGGCGCGGCCCCGCCCAACAGTGCGGATGCGCGGCCCGCACCAGTTCAGTGCTAGACCTACCTAGATCGGCCCACCACCAGCCCACAACCCTGCTCCAGCACAACACGTGAAAACTATCATTCACCACACTCTAGGTCTAGGATAGACTTTAAACCCCAATCAATCACCCAACTGTAGTATGGAGGCCCTCGACGCGGAATCACTTTGCTCCAGTACAAACCTTCAAAATCACCATTCAATCACCCCACTCTAGGATAGACATTAATCCTGACTGGCATTCATAACACTGTCCATCACCAAGCGGCAAGACTAGTGCATAGCCAAGAAACTTGAAATGGCGGCTGATGACTGGACTTGATTCCTCTGCTCTGCAGACTAGTCTGCTTCAACATTATTATTGCGGAGGCCGCGCGCGGGCCACCAATGCCACCATATTATCCACACGGCGGCGCAATAATAATGTATTCTGCGGCATGATTGATTCAATCAATTCATGCCTACATTATTATTGCGGCGGCCGCGGGCCTCCATATCCACGGCGGTTGGGGCCAGCGCAATAATAATGTAGGCATCATGACCACCGCAATAATAATGTAGGCATGATTGATTCAAATTCAATTCATGTCTACATTATTATTGTGGCAGCCGCGGGCCACAGCCACAATATCCATTCCACGGGGCTACATTATTATTACGGCGGGCGGCCGGAGGGCACCATATCCACGGCGCCCGGGGCTGCCCGCCACAATAATAATGTAGGCATGAATGATCATTGATTCAATCAATTCATGCTCATGCCTACATTATTATTGCGGCGGCCGCGGGCCACGGCCACCATATCCGGCCCCAACATGGATTATCGCTCACTCATTCTGGCACTCTTGGGTCACATGTTTATTGACTGAGATTTACATCACCCGCTTTAAATAAACCCCAGTTACACATCCAAGCATTACAACACACGTTTTTGCCTTTTTTCTGGCAAATGTGAGAACGTGTTTGATGCCGCCTTTTTGAACCAGGGTGTACGGTAATCCCATTTGAAAACGGTGCGTTTAAAGACAAAAAAACGCAAATGTAGTTTGACAGTAGTAAACCAGTGTTTCACAATCGGCCACAAAAGTAGAGGGTAGCACAGGGTCAACGTGTTCACTGTGGAAGCAAGACTACACGAAACAACACAGGTTCGATCCCGGGGTCCGAGCTTAGAAACCTCTGGGTTTTTAAGCGCATTATAAATACGCAGCCAAGACAAAAAAAAACAATTACGATACTGAAAAACAAACAATACCTGTAACAACATCTCCATGCCCGGGGGCTGTGAGTGCTTTAAAAAATGCAAAATAAATAAACCAGCCCAGCAATAATTGCTTGCGGAGTGAGAAACTAATCCATCATCTATATTGAGGTGATGGAGATTACATCATACATCTTTTGTGGCACTTACCTGGAAGGGACGCCAATGAAGTGTACTCAAACATGTATAAATGGGGCTTAGAGGAAAAAAAGGTCGCGTGTGAGGGGAGTACACCCGTCACATCCACATTTCAGCTGTGTCTTCTGTGCTATATTAGTGCGTCATTATGGGATGCCCCCAACCTCTTCTAGTGTCCCAAATGCCAGCACTTTATGCTGAAGCAGGCTCCACTCCCCCACTGTGCACCTCGTTTATCAACTGTCTTTATTTCTGTTAATTGATGGTAGTTAGCCACTGTAAAAGAATTAGGAACAATAGCGGGAGAACAGTGTGCGCCAGGTTTGCTGAAGTAATTCAGTTTCGGCAGATGCGTTGGGCTGCAATCTGCCCCCATGGCAAGTCAGCAGTTCTCGCCGCAACCCCCCACTCCCCCCAAGGAGGTAGGAACTGGCTTTCATGCTACTGGGTGCGAGAAACGTTGTCAGTTTGCCAAAACAGCAGCTGTATTGGAGGGGACTTCACGTGCCCTTAGTTGGACACCATCACAAACAGGAAATGGCATCATATGCCCTTTGAATATATTGATAGGGAAGGGACTTCACACCGTTTTCACCCTGACAACATCACAGAAAGTGGACTGTTAACTCCTCTGCATTCCTCTGCAGCTTCCAATGTGTATGTACATTCTCTATTTACAGCGCTTTTGCGAAAGCGCTATTTCAGTAACAAATCATTATCAATAAACCCACTTTGTATAGATTTATGGGAGATTTTGACATTGTTTATTACATTTGCAGTGCCTTCAGAGAAAGCACTGAAACTTGCGTCCTATGACTAAACGCTTGTCAGAAAGGAGCACTGCACGTCCCCTTTATCTGTTCTGGCTCTCTTGGAAACGGGCTTTGAAAAAAGAAACGCCGTGGCTGATGTTTACTCGTGAAGAGGTGATAAATCGTGTTTTATAGCACGTTTGTTCGCGTCAACACAGTGGAAAGTGCAGGCGGGAAGTGTCGTTTCTGACACAATGAAAGGCCGCAGCCTGCTTTGAAGAGGCCTATCTATACGCCACTTCATCTCTCATGGTACGGGAGCGTCCATCCACTCACACTGCCTCTAATAATACCTCTAGCCGTTTAATACACCCCCTCATCAATGAAAAGGTCGGCAGAGGTTCCCAAATTCTCATGAATAAAACCTGGCAGGTTGCTGACATTTTAGAAAGCCCAAAGCGGTCAGAGCACGCGAGCGCAAGGCGCAGGCAGAAGCTGCAGCCGGGAGGAACGCGGCGCGGGCCTTCATTTTAGAAAGTGGGGGTGTTGGATGGATGTCCGTGTCTGCTGGGCATCATGGCTGTCAGGTTAAGCATCTGATTACGGTGGGCCGCCGCATGTAGGCATGAAGAAGGGAGGCTCATATCATGATCATGATCAGATGGCTGCTGCAGCATTTACTTACAATATTATTGCAGCGCCGGCGGCCACGGCCACGGGCCCGGCACCATATCCACGGCAGCGGCCGCGGAGCCGCCGCAATAATAATGTAATGTAGGCCCGGCGGCAGCCGACATGATGATACAAAATATTTGCAAACAAAAAATGCATCATTTTTTTCACAGTCCAAAAAGAAATTACTTACTGAGCTGGAAATTAAACATACGCGAAGCAACTAGGCAATAGACCTTCTAGGCCGCAATGCACGTCACGGGACCACACGTTCGTGCAAGGAGACTGAGGGAGGCTCTGCTCTCACGAGTCACTGCAACCAGTGAACCACGCCTTAACAACAACAAGTGAAGTGAGGGTGGCGCGCCACTCAACAGACCCACATTACCCCCACCCCCCCCCCCACGTCACCATGTCATTTCAGTGGCTCGCAAGAAGAACAGCCAATGAAAACTATACATTCTGTGTTACTATACAGAATGTATCAAACACAACAGAATGTTGGTTTTCATTGGCTGTCCTTGTCGTGAACTCCCAGGCCCGGCCAGGCTGAGGCCCTGCAAAGCAATGAATGATTTATGATGGAAGCTAAAGCTTGCAGGAAAGAAAGTTGAACAACAAAGCAATTGCAACGAAGCCGAAGCAATTACACGTGGCCAGCCGGCCCAATCATGTTCCGGTGCCCAAAAAAGACTGCCGGTGTTGGCCACCGGCAACCACTGGCACAAATTAAGCACTGCACACCACCCATATCTGATCGCTCAATTGTCTCCACCACTGTCTCCTTTCCACCATCTGACCTTTCCTTACCACTATATTCACCTATTACTAAAAGGAAATGTAAACCGTCTGCCAATCCCTCTTTCTCTCTGACCTACAATTCTCACTCTCATCCTTCACACCCAATACCTTGTCCACCAACACTATCTTCTCCAACTTCCAATCCCTACTATATGCTTCATTCTCCATTCACTTCCCACTGCTTACTTACACCCTTAAGTCTCAGTATCCTCAACCATGGATCATCCAATTGACACGCTATCTCCGCACAGACATGCTTTGGCTGCTGTGCAAATGGAGGCGTTCCCACTCGCATGAGGTCTGGCAACTCTACCTCTCTGCCCTGAACTCTCTTAAGTCCACTACTGATGGAGTGAAAAGGGAATTCTCACTATCCTTACCAGCTGCAGGGCACCCTAAACTCACTCCTCCTAAGTCTTTGGCTAACAACTCCACTCTCGCAGCTAATGATCTAGTTGAATAATTTGCTGCAAAAATATCCAAACTTAGAGACTTCGATGTTCCTCACACTCCCTGCTCATACATTTTACAATCATATATGTAACATCATCATCTGCCCCTAGCTCCCACTTTAGTCACATTGATCCTGACAAAATGCTATCTCTATTGATGATGGACAACCCCTATTGTGACCCTTAAAACCCTCTTGCTCATTAATGGCCTCTCACCTCAATGAACTTTTCCACCTGTCCTTTAACTCTGTTTGCTTTCCCTCTGTTTTCAAAACAGCCACAGTCATGCCTCTCCTACAAAAACAAGGGGCTGACCTAAACCTACTGTCTAACTGTTGCCCTTTGTGTCTCCTTCCAGAATACTCTGAAGTGCTTGAAAGGTTTGTGTTCAACCGACTTACCAATTTCTTGGACATCCACAACCTTCAAGACCCCCTACAAGCAGGTTTCCGCTCTTGTCACTCCACGGAAACTGCTCTCATGAATGTGTCCAACTTAATCGCCTCTGCTAAACTCTCCAACCAATCCTCTATCCGAATTCTCCTTCACCTGTCTGCTGCCTTTGACACTGTCAATCACTCTGATCTCTTTAATACTCACTTTCCTCTTGGGATTACAGATCAAGCTCTTGCCTGGACTGAATCCTACATTGCAACTCGCCAATTCTCTCCTGGACCAACAACACCTCTAAAATCACTGTAACTGTTGGTGTTCCACAAGGCTCTGTCTTGGGTCTGCTCATCTTTACACTCTATAACTCTGCGGTTGGGGCACTAATCTCCTCCTTTGGGTTCCGTACCAACTCTTTATGGATGGCACCCAAATCTTCTTCTCATTTCTTGAACTCACCTCTACATCAACCTTGCACCTCTTGCTCACCTGTTCTCTAGCTTCTCTCCTCATTTCCAGTGTTATGCAGTTGACACACAACTCTTCTTCAAGCTTCCCTCCTCCTCCTCTTCTTCCTCCTCCTATATCATCCCTGACTGTCTGTCTGCCATTAGGTCCTGTTGCACCTCCAACGATCTCTGTCTCAATGCCAGTAAGACTGAGATCCCTCTTATCAGTACACCTGTAACCTGTTTCCCTCCTGCACACTGCCCAGCCTCTATGGGCTCTCCTCCCTCACCTTCCACTGAAGCCAGAAACCTCGGGGTCATCTTCAAATACTCCTTTGCCTTTAATCCTCACATCTTGGACCTTGCCAAGAAGGCCCACTTTCCACTTCACCTGCTTAGAGGTATACTCCCCTTCCTCACTTTGCCCCAGAAGCTCAGAATCTCTAGTGCTCTGGTCCTCTCCAGGCTGGATGTTACGGACTTGGTCTTGATGGTCGCGTAGATTAGTAAGCCTCCGTCCCCAAGTACCACACAGACAACGAGATATTCAGTGTCTGTGCAGTCTTTGAGGCCACAGGATTTTTTGTGAGCCGTCAGGACTGGAACCGGGAACAGCCAGAAGGACCCCTGGAGCACTGCAAGGCAATAAGTGACTATCAAAACAATGTGCGTGTTGTACAATAAATACCCAGCAAGGAAAAGAGCACCGCTTACCTAGTGTATAGAAAATGACACCCTGATGGATAGTGGGGCCCTGGACGGGGCTTGGTGTGCGAGACTCTGTGGATGGGCGCACACCGAGGTTTGAGGCAATCCAGGTTATGCAGCCAGGCGAACGCCTTGCAGAGGCCGGTGGCCAAGAATACCAAAACACAACGAAATCCGTGAGGCAATCCAAATCCAAGTCCGAGGTCGTAAAAAATGCAAAGCCAAGTTTCAAAGGTGCCAGAGGAGTAGACAAATCAATCCAGTACACAAATCCACGGTCCTGACAGAGTTCAAGCCAAATTTCACAAATGCCAAGGGTTAGACAAAAGCAATCCAGTAGACAAAATCCGAGGTCGTACACAGATCGTAGGAGCAAGGTTCAAAACAAGGAACAAGAGCCGTACAGTACTGAAAGAGTTCAGCTGTGAAGCAACGCTTCCGTGTTCCTGGCTGCTTTTGAATCCTTGAGCGAAATCACGTGATGCGTGTCATGTGATGCGGAAGCGTTGTCGCCACGTGACTCCTGGCAGTGCTCGCCCCCTCACGTGATGCGTGATCGTGTTGGCCCTCTCACGTGACGCGAGGATCGTTGCAAACGATGTGGATTGTTACGGGCTGCCAGTGGGAGTCTCCATTGTGCTTTCCAGCGCTGGGATGGCCGGTAAACCCCTGGTCCAAACAGTGTCCTGGTATGGCGGGTAAGATGATGCAGTCTCCGACTGCCAGAGTGCATAAACGGGATCCCCTGATGGATTTTGGCAGAGACCGGGCGTGCGGAGGGAGCAGGGAGAGGGTGTGCGGGAGAAAGCGTGACAGAGCCCCCCCTCAAAGGCCCACGACCCCGTGGGCTAGATGGGTAGTCCCTATGAAAACGGGCAACCAGGGTCCAGGCGTGCACATCTCGGGAAGGGACCCAGGAGCGGTCCTCAGGGCCATAACCCACCCAATCCACAAGATACTGAAGACGACCCCTGAGGAAACGAGAACCCAAAATGGCACTGACCTCGTACTCGTCAGGAGAGGACACAGAAACAGGAGCAGGAGGGGCACTAAGTCGGGTAGGAGCAAGACAGGGTTTGAGGAGGGAGGTGTGGAAAACAGGGTGAATCCGCCAGGTAGGCGGAACTGAAAGGCGCAAGGCCACAGGATTCAGGACTTTAGCAATTTTGTAGGGACCAACAAAGCGAGGCAGCAGCTTGCGACAGCCAGGTATATGCAAATGGCGGGTCGAGAGCCAAACCCGGTCACCCACACAATATTTAGGAGCCGCCAGCCGCCTCCTATCTGCCTTGGTTTTCATCACCGCCTGGGCCTCGCGCAGGTGGGTAAGTGTTTGGGCATGGATCGCGACCAGGTCACGAGCGCAGGCGTCAGCAGCAGGAGTGGCGGAGGGGAAATCAGGAAGAGGAAGGGCACGAGGATGCTGGCCGTACAAGGAATAGAAAGGGGAGAAACCAGTAGACGAGTGCCAGGAATTGTTATAGGCAAACTCAGCTAGGTGGAGCAGGTTAAACCAGGAATCCTGGTACTGGAGGGTAAGACAGCGCAGATACTGTTCCAGGGCCTGGTTCACTCTCTCGGTCTGCCCATCACTTTCTGGATGATAGGCAGAGGAGAAGCGGGAATCGATACCCAAAAGGCCAGTGAGAGCACGCCAGAAACAAGACGTGAACTGGGACCCTCGGTCCGAAACAATGACCTGCGGGAGACCAAACAGACAGAAAACGGACTGAAAGAACAAACGGGCCAATGTGGGTGCTGAGGGTATTCCCGTACAAGGTATGAAGCGGGCCATTTTTGTGTAGGAGTCAACGATAACCCAGATCGTGTCGTAGCCTCGTCTGCGGGGTAGGTCAGTGATAAGGTCCATAGAGACCATGTGCCAGGGCCTGGGCGGGACTGGTAGTGGTTGGAGCAGTCCCAGAGGCCGCCCCCTAGATGACTTGCACTGAGCGCATATTGAACAAGTGTTGACGTAGTTCTCTATGTCTCTCCTCATTGAAGGCCACCAGCACCACCGCTGTAGGAGTTCTAGAGTGTGTTTTTGCCCCGGGTGCCCGTTGACTGCAGCATCATGAGACCAAGCGAGTGCCTGATTGCGTGCATCGCTGGTTGGGAGAAATAGTTTCCCTTGAATAAAAGGCAACCCCTCCTGTAGTTGAACATCCCACTCATTTAAGGCATGTGGGTGTTGGGAAACCCAGTGTCTGATGGTGGTAAGCATAGGAGGGGATGGTGTACACACACAGATGACGTGGCCCTTTTTTAACAATGTGTCGGGAAATAGAGGTAACGATTCCCTCCCAGGAGACCGGGAAAGTGCATCCGCCTTGCCGTGGGAGAGACCCGGCCTATGTTTCACCACAAAATCAAATGCTGCAAGAAAGAGATGCCAGCGGACATGCCTGCTGTTTGTACACTTCAGCGTAGCTAGATCTTGCAGATTCTTATGATCAGAATATACCACCGTCTGGTGTTTTGCCCCGATGAGGTGGTGTCGCCATGTCTGGAGGGCGTCCTTGATGGCTAACAGTTCCTTTTCGGTAACTGTATAGTGGGATTCGGCTGGAGTGAATTTCCAGGAATGATAGGCTACCGGATGGAGACGGCCTGTAGTTGGACAAGACTGGGAAAGAACTGCCCCTAATGCGAAAGAGGAGGCGTCTGCTTCTAGGATGAACGGGAGTTCTGGGTCTGGGTATTGTAAGACCGGAGCCGAGGCAAACCTAGATTTCAGTGCCTCAAATGCCTTTTGGTGTTCGGGAGTCCAATTAAACGGAACAAGAGGGCTGGTCAAGGCTGTGAGGGGAGAAACAATAGCCGAGAAACCGGCGATAAAGCGTCGGTAAAAATTGGCGAAGCCAAGGAAAGACTGGAGCTGTTTAACATTGACCGGGGCAGGCCATTCCATGATGGCTCGAACTTTCGACAAATTCATGGAGAGACCCCCGGGGGTGATGTGAAAGCCCAGGAAATCCACCTCCTTCGAGTGAAACAAGCACTTCTCAGGTTTAGCAAATAAAGCATTGTTCTTGAGACGGGATAGGACTTCTCTGACATGCATGACATGTTCTTCCAAGGAGGACGAAAATATCAGTATGTCATCCAGATAGACAACAACATAGACATCAAGAATGTCAGAGAAGACTTCGTTGACGAAACGCTGGAAGGTGGCAGGGGCGTTACACAGCCCGAAAGGCATTACTGTATACTCATATAACCCTTGTCGGGAGCAGAACGCCGTCTTCCATTCGTCTCCATGGCGCATTCGGATCAAGTTGTATGCCCCCCTTAGATCCAGCTTAGTGAAGATGGACGCACGTGTCAGTCTATCAAGCAAGGTGGAGATAAGCGGGATGGGATACCTGTTCTTTATAGTGATGGCATTCAACCGTCTATAGTCTATGCATGGTCGTAGGTCACCCTCCTTTTTGGGCACAAAAAAGATAGGGCTGGCGGCTGGGGAACAAGAGGGACGAATGTGGCCTAACCGTAGGGCTTGTTGTATATAGTCCTTCAAAACGGTTTCTTCGGAATGGGATAATGAGTAAATCCTACCCTTTGGTATTGGCGCATCGGGAATCAAGTCAATGGGGCAGTCATAAGGCCTATGCGGAGGGAGACCCTCTGCCGTGGCTTTATCAAAAACCGGCAGATAATCGTGGTAGTCAGCAGGAATACCAGCTGTAACAGCCCCCACGGTATGTGTAGGTGTGGTTGGATCAACATCCTCAATTCGAGAAGAGGCCATGGCGCCAAGAATAGCGGCGGGAGAGGTGAGTCTCTCGGGTTCTGTTAAGCAGAAATGCTGACATACATCTGATTCAAACGTTACCTGCCCAGTGCCCCAATTGATCAAGGGGTTGTGTTGTCTTAACCAGGGTATGCCCAGTATGATACCAAACTGGGGCGTGGTGATAAGGTCGAAAGACATGGTTTCTTTATGGGTGTCCTGAATCACCACTTCTAGAGGGGCAGTCTGCTGCTTGATTTGACCAGACGAAAGGGAGGTGCCGTCAACCGCTTGTACAGGCTCAGGATGTTCTTTCTGAACTAGGGGCAGATTGAGATGCTGGGCTAAAGTGATGTCAAGAAAACAGCCAGTGGCCCCTGAGTCAATCACGATGCATACGGCATGCATGACCTCCCTAGAGGGTTTCAGCAGTGCCCGTACTACTATGGGTCTAATAGGGCCAAATACGGGTCCAGTGGGGGTCAATGAAGGGCTCGCCGGTACCCCCGATCTGAAGGGCGAGCCTTCGGAAAACCCAGAGTTTTGTTTTTTGGCCGACGGGGACATTCTCTTACATAATGCCCACTAGTCCCACAGTAAAAACAGGCATTACTGGTTCTCCTGCGTTCCCGCTCAACTGAGGTTATAGGACTACGGATGCCACCAATTTGCATAGGTTCACCACCAGTGGCAGTTGAAGCGGGAGAGAGCTGGCCAGAAATAAACGTCTCTGCTTTACGCTCGGTTCTGCGAGCGTCCACCTGGAGAGTGAGATCAACAAGATCAGAGAAAACAGAAGGAAGGGATGGAACCACCGCGAGGGCGTCTTTCATGGGGTTGCATAACCCTCGATAATAGACAATCGCCTTTTTCTGCTCTGGCCAGGACGTTTCGGCTGCAAGCTGGTTGAAACGAGTGATGTACTCAATCAGAGATAGCTTGCCCTGTGATAGTTCAAGGAGTTCCAGGTCTCGTGATTGGGCCTTATATCGGGTATCGAACACCTTCGCCATCTCGGACACTAGTAGCTCGAAATCATACAAAGCTGGATGGTCGTTCTCTAGTAACGGATTCGCCCAAGTAGCGGCTACACCGGATAAGTGGGACAGAAGAAAGGCGGCCTTGGTAACGGAGTCGGGGAAGGCCTGGGGTCTGCACAAAAAATGTAGTTTGCATTGGTTGATGAATGTGCAGTATTTGCGGGGATCGCCTTGGTAGCGTTCTGGAGCCGCCAGGGGAAGAGGGGTTGGGAGTAGAACAGGCATGGGAGTAGGAGGCAGAGTAGGGGCAGGCTGGAGTGGAGGGTCGGGATCCCCGAACTCAGCGTCAATAGGCAAAGGTGGGCGTGCGCTTTGTAAGGCGTCGAGACGATGGTGAATGGCAGTGGTTGCGGCGGCCATGTCGGTCCTAAGGGCCGCGACAGCCTGCATTAGAGCGGTCACAGGGTCCCCGGCGGAGGCATCCATAATCAGCACGACCAAGCTGGCTTCACAGTCTGTTACGGACTTGGTCTTGATGGTCGTGTAGATTAGTAAGCCTCCGTCCCCAAGTACCACACAGACAACGAGATATTCAGTGTCTGTGCAGTCTTTGAGGCCACAGGATTTTTTGTGAGCCGTCAGGTCTGGAACCGGGAACAGCCAGAAGGACCCCTGGAGCACTGCAAGGCAATAAGTGACTATCAAAACAATGTGCGTGTTGTACAATAAATACCCAGCAAGGAAAAGAGCACCGCTTACCTAGTGTATAGAAAATGACACCCTGATGGATAGTGGGGCTCTGGACGGGGCTTGGTGTGCGAGACTCTGTGGATGGGCGCACACCGAGGTTTGAGGCAATCCAGGTTATGCAGCCAGGCGAACGCCTTGCAGAGGCCGGTGGCCAAGAATACCAAAACACAACGAAATCCGTGAGGCAATCCAAATCCAAGTCCGAGGTCGTAAAAAATGCAAAGCCAAGGTTCAAAGGTGCCAGAGGAGTAGACAAATCAATCCAGTAGACAAATCCGAGGTCGTGACAGAGTTCAAGCCAAAGTTCACAAATGCCAAGGGTTAGACAAAAGCAATCCAGTAGACAAAATCCGAGGTCGTACACAGATCGTAGGAGCAAGGTTCAAAACAAGGAACAAGAGCCGTACAGTACTGAAAGAGTTCAGCTGTGAAGCAACGCTTCCGTGTTCCTGGCTGCTTTTGAATCCTTGAGCGAAATCACGTGATGCGTGTCACGTGATGCGGAAGCGTTGTCGCCACGTGACTCCTGGCAGTGCTCGCCCCCTCACGTGATGCGTGATCGTGTTGGCCCTCTCACGTGACGCGAGGATCGTTGCAAACGATGTGGATTGTTACGGGCTGCCAGTGGGAGTCTCCATTGTGCTTTCCAGCGCTGGGATGGCCGGTAAACCCCTGGTCCAAACAGTGTCCTGGTATGGCGGGTAAGATGATGCAGTCTCCGACTGCCAGAGTGCATAAACGGGATCCCCTGATGGATTTTGGCAGAGACCGGGCGTGCGGAGGGAGCAGGGAGAGGGTGTGCGGGAGAAAGCGTGACACTGGATTACTGCAATGGCATCTTCCTCACCCTGCCTCTTTCTTCGGTCTGCCCCTTTCAACTAATCCAGAATAGGTCTGAAAGACTTATCCTTGGCCTCAAGCCCAGGGACCATATCTCTCCAGCCCTAAAATCCTTCCACTGGATCTGGGTTGCTGCAAGGATCAAATTCAAGACCCTTTGCATCATCCACAAGGCTATCTGGGCACTGGGACCACACTACTTGCAGCTCTCTCTTACGAAATACCCTCCTTCTAGATACCTTCGATCTGCTGGCTCCAACTCTCTGCTGATCAAATGTTTCTCCAAGCAGAGAGCTGGGAGCAGATCACTCTCCTCGGCTGACTACCTCCTCTGGAACAGTCTCCCTCTCTCTCTTCATCTTGAACCGGACCCCCTCAAGTTCCGCAACAACTCAAGACTTTTCTCATCACCTCCTCCTTCCCTTTCTCCCTCCCGTGATAACCATCCCCATAGTCGCTGACATTGGCGGCGTGGTCCCTTAAGAGTCCAATAGAGTCCTGGCCATCTACCCAATCACCTGCAGCACCCTCCACCTGCACTGTGCTCTGGTCTCACACCCACCTGTTGGGTGGTTTGTCCACCCCTGTGGTTAAGAGACCTGCAGCATATAACGGACTACATGACCTAGCACTTTGACATATAGAGGTAAGGAGAACTCTATTTCAAAGTTGCAGCACCTTCCAATATACGTCTTTTAAAAGGTTTTAATAGTACTTCAGACTGACGACAGTCCCACCTGTCTTTCTTGTCTTTGTCCTTATAGGATCAGGGATTATTCCACTATATCCACTCTGGACCACGGAAAACATCCTATAACACGTCATAGGTTTGGAGATACCTTGAGAATACCAGAATCAAGTAGTGTATTCATCCTGAAGAAAGTGGCCACCCAAGAATCCCACTGAAACCGGTTGACTGTTGTTAAGAGGACTGGTTGATAACCCAGACCCCAACACCCTTATAAATAAAGAAAAGGGCTTGTTAAAAGAAATTGTTTTAGTTATCATCACACATTTTCTCTCCATTACACCATAGTGGTGAGAAAATAGGTTGTTTTTAAGAATACTTCTATTGACCGTCAGGTCATAGAGTCACTTTGTTGTTTTAACGATAAGACACACGTTGTGGGGGCGGAAAGATTAAAATACAAAGTACCGACCTCCATGTTGTGTGCACTTTTAGACACTAGGAACGTGTTTTAGAGAGTTTAGCATCAGGACCTCGACATCCCTTGTAGTCGGCTCAGCAGCACTCACTAGGGCCTTCTATCAATCGATACGAGATCTTTTACAGAGAGGGTCATTTAACTTTGTGCTAGGGATTCAGCGTTAGGAATAACTTTGTAATCATTGACAGGCCTACCAGCTAACCAAATGTATCAATTGCATGTGTCTCAGAACACGGCTGTTGGACTGATTTTGAAATTACATGGGATAAAGTTGCTGGTCATCTCTGCATCTTACACTGGCTGCAAGTCCAGAGGTGAATTCAATTTAAGATCATCTGTGCAATGATTAAATGTCTTAATGGCTTGACTCACTCTAATTTCGCTAATACAATACTATGATATTCTCCTATTAGATCTTCACAATGTTCGCATCAGAACCTCGTTGTCAATCCCCTCTCTAGATGTAAAACTGGGGTTGAGAGGAGATTCTGCACAGCTGGGCCGATGTTTTGGAATGCATTAGCACCTCGGCTGTTGGCTGTTCAGATCCATGTGCTTCTCAAAAGGAGCCAAACCTATCTTTATTTGTTAAATAACTTCATTAACATGCCTTAGCTCTATGTTGTTGCTTTTTTACGAAAGCTCAAAACGGTGATTCTATGTGCTTATCATGGTACGGGTGATACTGTGAGAGAAGAAATAGACAAGAAAAGAACATGATAATATTTGTGTTGGGGAAACCAAGGAGTGAAAGTTAGGTTTATGGAACAGATTAATACAGATTTTGATTAATGAATGTATTAGTGAAAAGGATTGATATAAGCTCACTAGAGGCCTCAGAAGGTGGATTGTGGCTTCTAAGTGAAACACGTGTCGGCTCATTTGATATGCATGGTATAGATGCATCAAATTTGCACAATTTGTCAATTATTTTGTCTTGGGAGGATAGCAGAGGGGCAATGTGCTCGCCTTGGAAACAAGACGACACAGAGCAACACAGGTTCAATCCCCGGTCCGTGCTTAGAAACCTCTGGGTATTAAACGTGTTATAAATAACCAATCATATCATATTGTGTAGATGTATTAAATTTGAAGTTTGTATTGAAGAACTTTCAAGAAAGAACATTTAAGAGATATGGAAATTATTGGTTTACAAAGTAGTGTAATTTGCAGGATGAATTATACAATAGATTAAACACTGTAACATTAACATAGCTCTGTTATAAAGGTGTGTTAATTAAGGGTGGCACATTAGGCATTTATTATCTTATGGTAAATTGTTTATATTACATCTGTGCCTAGATGCAGTAGCTTCCGCCTGGTGCACGTTACAGATACTGCTAATCAAATATAAACTGCTCCTGAGCCATTCCTCCTGGTCCTGAGTTAAGGTTTATAGTCTGCATGTTCAAGCTCAAAACTTGAGGGCTTTGCCTAAGGTTAAGAGAACAGTCAACTGTCGCACTTTGCTATTTTTGGGCAATGTGAATCTGTGTTTAGAGTCAAGATTTGTGAAATGATGGCTCTTACACAGGTAGTCAGTAAAAGATCCTTTATTTACTTAGCGGTAGGATCTGCATTACCCTCCACCGGCCTTGTCCACAGCTCCTTTCAACTGACAAGATAACTGCTGACATCCTCATTCCACCTCTGTCAGTTCCACGTTCCACACATTACATAAACAATAATTCCCAGTAGCATCACAGCATGCTACGATTTCCTTATAATCTTAGCTCCCTCACTAATTCTTCAAGATAGAAAACTATCACCACTGCCTCGCTGTACATTTACTTTTGACAGGCTACCTATGTCTGAAGTTAGGGGACTGTCTCCTACACACACCTCCATTTCCACCTTGAATACACAGCACGTGCATCCGTTCCTACTTTTGTTATGGGCGAGTAGAGTAGGCAA
This sequence comes from Ambystoma mexicanum, assembly GCF_040938575.1. Classification (NCBI taxonomy): domain Eukaryota; kingdom Metazoa; phylum Chordata; class Amphibia; order Caudata; family Ambystomatidae; genus Ambystoma; species Ambystoma mexicanum. The sequence goes on from NC_090930.1 coordinate 931,715,231, forward strand.
AAACTGGATACATGGGGACAGATGGAGGCAGTTTCCCAATGACTCCAAAGCGAGGCTGGATCACTGGTTACATCACTCACCCAGAAACTTCCAGTTTTTCCCTGTCAGTACACTTCTATCATTATCTTTTCCCTGTCAGTACACTTCTGTCATTAAACGCCAATGGAAACTTTCCTCCATAAAATCCGGGGAGTCCACTTAGACCCCCTGTATGTCTTGTCCTAATCTCTCCATTTCACGCGCAACATGTCCTATAAACAAATTAAGTGAACCAGAAAAGCAATCAATGTGTATTCTTGCTCTATACGTGGGTATTAACCACAATCTTTCCAACACTACCAAGAACACTACACCTTTCTAAATAAGGTTAATCGTCCAAAGATGGCGAAACAAAACACACCTTTATATTTTCAGCATTATAGATCCATCAAGCAACACTCCCAATCATGAAGTCACTTATAACTCGTGTCTAACATGATAACAAATACATTTCTTTTTTTTAAATACAAAAAACCTAATGCCAGAGTTGCTAACTCAGCCTGGTGCTGTGGACGTCTGCAGCCCTTCACCTGCTTGCTTCATTGATGCTTCAATCCAAGAGTTACTACTCTCTAATAGTCGGTATTCCTCTGCACCTCAAATTGTCCTTCGCTAATTCAAATGCAGTCCCACTGCTGAATTTTACTTGCTAAGTACACTTAACAGGATGGGCTTTTTGTCCTATTACTACCAGTCTTCAACCACTCTCTGATGTAATGTCCTGTATTGTTATATCGCCTATCTCCTATCTAAATGTCGTCACCAATATATGTGCAACATTCAGACATGCTTTTTTCTTGTGATGGACATATTCTTCTGCTATGACGTCATACTGGATCATTCACTCTTTAACCATCCGTGGCAATATTGAGTCACCGTTGCAGGAGTAATGGAATACTAACTGTGTCAATGTAAGCATTTCCATGTGGACAAAAAAGCATAAGGGATGCCTGGGCGAGCTGGCTTAAAACTATTTGCACCATATTTGGATGACCCTAAGCAATCTATCATATTCTGTTTAAAATAACTAAATGTTCAGTGGAAAAAACGACACACTTTATAGTTCCACCATCAAAATGTAGAAAATGACAAACGTAGGTTTTTATCATTTCATTTTCATTTCATTTATTGAATTTATATAGCGCTTTCACCAAACACATTAAGATGCCAGCAAGTGTGATTTGAGAGAAGAATGTAAAGAGTACAGAGACGAGGAAGAGCGAACAGAGAGAGGAAGAGCATTCCAAAACTTGAGAGCCAGCAGAGCAAAAGAACAAAATGAGCAGAAGCACATGGGACTTTTGGAGTAACCAGAAGAAAAACAGATTGTGAGCACAGATACAACAACAATTCACAAGAACTGAAATAAAAGACGGCATTCGAATGAAAGCCAGGCAATGGACTACAGGGCCGCAGAGACAGAAACTTGCGGGCGGAGCCATAAATGTGTATTTACAGCAGGATTGAAGATAGATAGCAGGGGACCCAGCAGTTCAGGCTGAACAGCAGCTTTTGGAGTGGGACCAATCCTGATTTGCACGTTGCTATCATCTTTTGTAATGGCTTCACCCTCGTGGAGGGATCACAGATGGGTTAAAGGGTGGGTGGGCGGAGCCAGATGTCGGCAGCTCCTTCCTCGTTCACTAGGCTTCTTGCAGGTTGAAAACACCTGTTCCCTTTTTCCCCCGCAGGCGTCATTAAGTGGCAGTCACTAATCTAATAACCCCTAGTATACAGTTCACTCCACAATTTTGGGATAATTAACAGATTATTTGTAATCACAACTCGAAAATGATTTAAATTTAATTAAATCAAAGGTGGTCCACTTATTTTAATGCAGAGAAGTCACCACAATAAGACACATAAACTATGATGATTTGTTTACACAATTAGAATTGTCCTTCCTGTGACAATTTCACTACGATGTAACACACAGATGCTGCGTACCATATCTATGAAATATATTTGGAATCTTTGTTGTCCTAAATGTATGAATTTATTTTTTTATTTATTGGTCATTTGTAAAGGTCCTATACACTAAGCAACAAGCGTTTCAAAGCGCTCCAATGCAGGGAGGGAATACAAGGATCAGGACATTCTTAATAGTCATTGGTACATTCACAATATGCAAGTGCAATGCGTTTAGATGTACATATCAGACATGGGGAGACAAACTGTGAACAGGACAATAATTAAATGCACATGCCTGACGGTTGTTCCATAATGCAAGAGCTTCAAAAAAATTGGGAGAGATGGTTACCAAAAAATTGGGAGAGATGGAATGGGCGAGTTAGGGGTGAGAGGAAACAAGTAAGTGCTGGAGCAATAAGGGTTGGGGAGTAAGGGGGAGGGTAGGAACAACCTGTAGTCACCAACAATTCAATTGTAAGCTCAGGTATGACAACACATGAGAGCAAATGGTGGCAAAGATGTGAGTAATAACATGAGACGGAGCTAGTAGCTTCCAAATCACAAATTAAATTTCTGGTTGCCGAACAATCAGGAATGGCAAGCCGGAAGTCAAGCTAGCCCCCGGTCTTGGTGCATACTAGGAAGGGGGAGACGAGTGGCGAGGGAGGAAGGAGAGGGACCCACGGACCTGCCAGGACCAGACAGGGACAGACAGGGGCCTTTGATGCGGGCCTCAGTTCGAAGGGCCAGCTGTCCCGCCTTCCGGCAGCTGAATGGCTAGATGATGTTGAAGAGGGTCAATCAGCATTGCCGCAGTGTGAGCCAGGCAGAGGCACACTGGGACCTGATAAAAAAGGGTGCTGGTGGTCATGATGGAATGGGGCAGGCTGACCGGCATCTAATCAAAAGCAGGGCACACGAGGCAGCACCACTGCAGGTGCTGCAAGATCGCACAACAGCATGGCACACGACAAAAGGGTGTGTGTGGAATGTCAAGTGGAGCCCCAGTGGGCTTACCTTGCAGCACAATGGTATGTACTCCTGGTCGGGTCATTCAAGGGTGGGAGGGGAGGGGAAGGAGCCAGCTGGATACCCAGGTGAGAGGGGGACGGAAGTGAGAATCCAGGCCAGGGCAGACAAGGGCCTTTGATGCAGGCCTTAGTTCGAAGGGCCGGCTTTCCCGCCTACCGGCTGCTGAATGGCCATATGATGTTGAAGAGGAACAATCAGCACTGCTGCAGTGCGAGTCAGGCAGAGGCACTCCGGTGCCTGATGAACAAGGGTGCTGGCGGCAATGACGAAATGGGCCAGTTCGACCGGCATATAATCAAAAGCAGGGCCCTCTTGGTAGCGCCACTGCAGGTGCTGCAAGATCTCACAATGCAGCACGCCACACAACAAAAGGAGACACATGATGGCATCAAGGGTGCGCAGAAAGTCAAGCAGATCCCCACTGGGCTTACCTTGCAGCACAATGGTATGTCCTCCTGGTCGGGTTGTTCAATGGTGGGTGGGGAGGGGAGAGAGCCAGCTGGATGCCCAAGTGAGAGGGGGAAGGAAGTAAGAATCCAGGCCATGGCAGACAGGAGCCTTTGATGGGGGCCTTAGTTCGAAGGACTGGCTGTCCCGCCTTTCCAGCTGCTGAATGGCCACATGATGTCGAAGATGGCCAATCCGCACCACCGCAGTGCGAGCCAGGCGAAAGCACTCCAGTGCCTGACGAACAAAGGTGCCGGCAGCCATGAATACATAATACACGGCCACATTTTAGAAGCATTCTAAATTCTGTGACACCTATGCGGCTTAGCTCTCTTCACTTATCATTTATACTAAATGACTTTCTGTTGATCAATAGCAGATTCAAATGTTTATTTTCTCCAGTGTCAAAAACAAGTATTGGTATTTGAGAAAAGGTGCATAGAAAAATTACATTTGTGTACCTATATTTACATCAATCTCCCCACCCCGTGTGCATGTGGGCTTGTGGATTTCTAACATGTGCTTGTAATTTAAAGGTAGACTATAGTGAGTTCATCTAATTCAACAGGTTTGGGTGAGGAGAGTAGTATTATTAATTTATAATGCACAGGACAATGATTTACACACTCAACTAGGAAAATGGTTTTATGATTTCCTAATGCAAAGATGAGTGCACTTGCCACTTCACTTGGCAAATCATATCCCTCAGGTGTAAAGGCCTTCCCCTACTGTCAGGACTGTCACAGGGTGAGGTGAGGCCGGGGCAAAACATTTGGTGAGGACCCTTCCTTTTTTGCACTTGGCCAGTGGCACTGTAAATAAGCCGAAACATGACCATTACTTTTAGTTATTGAGTAGTAATAAAAACACAGTGCGAAGAGAGAGCACTGCACTGTACCTCTCTGGGCTGGGCCAGTTTGATGAGTTACTTTACTATGCGGCTAGTAGTTTTGACCATTGTGGCTGGATAAATATTGTTTATTTTGCACAATTTGCATCATATTTTATCAAAAAACTCCCCCTTGCGTACTATTCAAACAGTCTGTCACAAAAGGAATGAACTGCCATTTACGACTATGGCCACTTTTTCATTGGTGCCCAAGACAATTATTTGCCCCAGTCCTACCCAGTCCTACCCTTGTGACGGCCCTGCCTGTGAGACAGGTGTACCATGTTCCCCTCCTTCAATGTTCCTCCTCCAATCGTCCTCCAATCGTCGAATCCTGCGCAATGCTGTTAAAAATCCTTCATAGGCAGCCACTGCACAGACTCCACGTTTGCCATAGTGATGTGTATGGCAGGTCACCCAATGCCTATGCTTTCCTCCAGTGCCTCCATTACAAACATTGCTCCAAAAGACAGAGAAAACCTCTTCAAGTCAATGTAATTTAGTTTGAATTGAGTTAATGCATCCATGTTTATTCAGGCCTGCACTAAGTCTAGCAGGTGAGTTGTGAAAAGGTTGCATTTGCGAGAGACCTGAAAAGAGGAGCCCTAAATACACCGCATTGTCATAGTCAAGACGCATGTGTCACAGCAAAGCATTTGTCAATGTTAAAAGTAGTGAATGCATCATCTTCAAGCTCTTATTAGAAATGCATATCTATAACAACTAAACCTAGGAAGATGTGCTCAGCTGCTTAAATTATCCACATCCCCGTTTCACAATTTAACCAAAGTTTGTGATCCTGGGCAGATCATTTAATCACACTTATCTGCAGCTCTGTGATTCACTTCAGAGGTTATGTTAATATATCATTCTATTATTTAAATAAAACCTGACTATAGAGTTTCTCAACACATTGAGGTATTTGCTCAAATTCATGACTCCAGATCCAGAAAACTGTATTTGTCTCACAGTGCAGTGATATTTTATGCACAACTTCTTCAACCACAAAATAATCTTGGGTTGAAGCCTTTTCTTGAGTGGGATCAAGCCTGATTTGCATATGGTCTTTCCTCTTTCTGTAATAGCTTGGCAGGCTAAAGAACAATGCTCTGTTTTTTTTTTCTAGAGGAATGACAGAGGTTAAGATGTATTTAAAACCTTCCTTTTGTTTTGCTATGAGCAGAAATAGCCAGACCAAAAAGGATGACAACTGTCCATTTTTCTATTGTGAACTCTGTCTACTGGTCCCTGCATGCAGAAATGTGATGTATGATAATTATTTATTCAATTATATTTATAAAATGCATTCACCAAACTGATGTACACAACAGAAGACATTGCGGCAGATTCACAAACACATATGCATCTCAGCGAGATGCACAAGTATGCAGAGATGTATGTGCATGAACGCGCCTCTCATAGTGAGGCATGTATTAAAAAGGAAATTAACAAAAATGCACAGTGGGCTGCACAGCACCAAATGCTGGGCAAAAGACACACAAAGCAGCAGCGCATCTGACAGCACATATGACACAATGTGCACGTTTCTGGTGCATCCTTCATATCCGGACTTTCACATGCAAATGTTGTCATGTACATCACATTGCATGACAAAACTATGCATTGTGTCTGATGCACCAAAAGTGGGCACATTTACCCGATGGAGCAACACCCTATTTCAGCTATTTGGGCAACAGTCAGGCATTGCCATATGGAAGGCTCTATGGATGGCGTTAAAAGCAAACACAAGTGCCATCGGCGTCACCAATCGCACCCGCAAAGCGAGGAAGAAGGAGGGATCCTTTTAAGGGTGCACAAAGGACAAACTAGTAGACCAAAGTGCCCATGCAAGTCGGACATGTATTGGGGTACCAGTGGCAGTAAACTGTCACTGATTGGTTGCTGGGCCTGGCTGGGCCTGGGCCGAGTGAGCTCACACATCCCTGACAGGGCAGGCGGCAGTGAGACCAGGCCAGCCCAATGTTGATGGCTTGATTCACACCTTGAGAAATGTTACAAGTCTTGAGTGCGCGCAACTATTGTTTTGTTGTAAGTTGGCGCTGCAGCCATCAGCAAATCAATGGCAGCACACTCACACCTGACCTCGGCTAATCTATTTTCATGACACCGTGACCCGCGCGAGGCCCCCCTGAGCGCGAGGCCCAGGGCAGTTTGACCCCTTGCCCCTCCCTCATGACGGCCCTGCCTACGGTGCACGTAAAGAGAGAAGAGAGGATGTAATTTATATTAGAATTAATTTCTTTGGGAATAGAATTGCAAAGGGCAAACTCCTTTTCATTCCAGCCTTAACTTTTTATATCTATGGCTTTCAGGGGTCACAAATTATTAAGTGCTTTCTAATAAGGCTACGAAGCGTGGCCACCTATTCACAGTCCAGTGTCAGACAATACCTGTGAATATCGCACGATTCAATATATTATGTTATGTCTATTTATACCACGCACCGTTACCATTTGCATGGTCTCCAGGCGCACTACCGTAGTCCCCCTTCTTAAAGTGTGTACACAGCACAGAAAAAGCATGCTTATTGAAACGTAATCTCCCTCAGATTTAGTACAATGAAAGTAGCATATAACTCACATTAGAAAACTACAAGACCCTATTCACATTCTGTCCATAATAATTGATTAGCCCCTTCAACCTGTGTGCAGACTAATGATATGGTTTCTACAAGCAAATCTCACTTGGCTTTAATTATAGTGAGAAAGTACTGCTGCATTTCACACAAACATATCAAAATATTCTGGAATGAGAGCCCCTATTTTGCAATTTAAACACTGCCACTTCGATTGAAAGATGGCACTCTGTGATGCTATTCACTCTGATCACGTACCAACATTTTAGTTCATAAAATGACATATGAATACAAAGGCTAGTGTTGTCTTCAACGTTAATGTTATCCTGGTTTGCAACTGGTACCAGTTTTCATTAGCTTTCAGTACATGGATCCAGTGTCACAAGGCACCACTTTAAATGACTGTAGACAGTTTTACTTTATTAATGGTTTCAGCACTTCTGGCTGTGGGTTTGGTACTCAGTTCCAAATCTTCTTAGTGACAAACTCTCTCCAATTTGTCGGGTGCTGTGTCTAACAGAAGTAACTACCTGCATCTCGCAGGTACACTCTTTTGGAGATAAATGAAACAACACACCAGTCTCCATACCTCTTTAGTTTTCCCCTGCAATGCGATTAAAAGAAGATTATTAATGCAGTGGGTTTTACAGGAAGTCGTTTCTGCATGTTTTAGCCTTCCCTCCTTCAGGCTTCTGTTAGTGCTTACTTTTGAAACCCCCACTGTCACCTTGTTGATAGGCTGATTCATTTAAGAATCATGCTGCTCAGAAATAAGAGACTAATACCATTTAAGCCACCATCTATTCATTTCTGTAAGTGAGAAAGTTATTATAAGAGCACAAATTAATGCCAGCTGTAGTAAGTGTTCCAACAATACATTCTGTGTATAATGTTTAGACTGGGATTCATAGAGGACCCTGATGAAGACAAAGAGAAGTAGATGTCTATCGCACATCACTGAAACCTGTTGCCAATTATTTGTTATAGTCTCAGACTGTTGCTATACTTTGCCTTGAAAACTTTTGGTCTCTTTTGTTTAGTGTTCATTTTATCAAATGCAAGGCAAGGCAATGTGTTACAATTGCACATTTTTTAGGGTAGGTGCGTTGTGAAATCGTGTGATCCTTAGAGTCCCATATGATTTGCATCGCACTGAGACATTAAAAACCTTCTAAAATCCATATAAATGCATGCTACTTGGTATATTGAGAGTTCATAATGCCAAAAGTGAATCAACGTGTCAAGAATAGTAATTTCTTGCGTTTAAAAAAAATATATTGTGGAAGCATTCTGCATGAATATTTAGTTGTCTGACGCTGCATGTTGACAGCACAATTGTGAAAAAAGAAGCATGCGTAGAGTGTTCAGGAATTTGCTGAAGTTGGCGAGAAATAGCTGGGATTACATTTTCTAAATAGCATCGTTCACCTTCAAACACCAAATTGAATAACCCATAAGCCAATCAGACACTCAGGGTGCTATTCAAAATGAGACTACACTTGACACAGTTTTCAAGAAAGACAAGTAGCGAAAAGTTGCTTGGAGAGGACATGCAGTGCATATTTTGCCATCTGTCTACTCCT